>NC_135527.1:8994940-9644969 GCF_051989575.1 Stigmatopora nigra | reverse complement strand
CACCAGAGGCTCTAGAGACTACTGAAGGTCCAGGAACTACCAACATGGAAAGTACAGCTACATCAGAGGCTGGTGAGACCACCTTCAGTCCTAGTACAGAGGCTTTGGAGACTACTGAAGGTCCAGGAACTACAAACATGGAAAGTACAGCTACACCAGAGGCTCTAGAGACTACTAAAGGTCCAGGAACTACCAACATGGAAAGTACAGCTACACCAGAGGCTGTTGAGAGCACCTTCAGTCCTAGTACAGAGGCTTTGGAGACTACTGAAGGTCCAGGAACTACAAACATGGAAAGTACAGCTACACCAGAGGCTCTAGAGACTACTGAAGGTCCAGGAACTACAAACATGGAAAGTACAGCTACACCAGAGGCTCCCGAGACTACTGAAGGTCCAGGAACTACCAACATGGAAAGTACAGCTACATCAGAGGCTGGTGAGACCACCTTCAGTCCTAGTACAGAGGCTTTGGAGACTACTGAAGGTCCAGGAACTACAAACATGGAAAGTACAGCTACACCAGAGGCTCTAGAGACTACTGAAGGTCCAGGAACTACAAACATGGAAAGTACAGCTACACCAGAGGCTCCAGAGACTACTGAAGGTCCAGGAACTACCAACATGGAAAGTACAGCTACATCAGAGGCTGGTGAGACCACCTTCAGTCCTAGTACAGAGGCTTTGGAGACTACTGAAGGTCAAGGGACTACAAACATGGAAAGTACAGCTACACCAGAGGCTGGTGAGACCACCTTCAGTTCTAGTACAGAGGCTTTGGAGACTACTGAAGGTCCAGGAACTACAAACATGGAAAGTACAGCTACACCAGAGGCTCTAGTGACTACTGAAGGTCCAGGAACTACCAACATGGAAAATACAGCTACATCAGAGGCTGGTGAGACCACCTTCAGTCCTAGTACAGAGGCTTTGGAGACTACTGAAGGTCCAGGAACTACAAACATGGAAAGTACAGCTACACCAGAGGCTGGTGAGACCACCTTCAGTCCTAGTACAGAGGCTTTGGAGACTACTGAAGGTCCAGGAACTACAAACATGGAAAGTACAGCTACACCAGAAGCTCTAGAGACTACTGAAGGTCCAGGAACTACCAACATGGAAAGTACAGCTACATCAGAGGCTGGTGAGACCACCTTCAGTCCTAGTACAGAGGCTTTGGAGACTACTGAAGGTCCAGGAACTACAGACATGGAAAGTACAGCTACACCAGAGGCTGGTGAGACCACCTTCAGTCCTAGTACAGAGGCTTTGGAGACTACTGAAGGTCCAGGAACTACAAACATGGAAAGTACAGCTACACCAGAGGCTCTAGAGACTACTGAAGGTCCAGGAACTACCAACATGGAAAGTACAGCTACATCAGAGGCTGGTGAGACCACCTTCAGTCCTAGTACAGAGGCTTTGGAGACTACTGAAGGTCCGGGAACTACAAACATGGAAAGTACAGCTACACCAGAGGCTCTAGAGACTACTGAAGGTCCAGGAACTACCAACGTGGAAAGTACAGCTACATCAGAGGCTGGTGAGACCACCTTCAGTCCTAGTACAGAGGCTTTGGAGACGACTGAAGGTCCAGGAACTACAAACATGGAAAGTACAGCTACACCAGAGGTTCTAGAGACTACTGAAGGTCCAGGAACTACCAACATGGAAAGTACAGCTACACCAGAGGCTGTTGAGACCACCTTCAGTCCTAGTACAGAGGCTTTGGAGACTACTGAAGGTCCAGGAACTACAAACATGGAAAGTACAGCTACACCAGAGGCTCTAGAGACTACTGAAGGTCTAGGAACTACAAACATTGAAAGTACAGCTACACCAGAGGCTCTAGAGACTACTGAAGGTCCAGGAACTACCAACATGGAAAGTACAGCTACATCAGAGGCTGGTGAGACCACCTTCAGTCCTAGTACAGAGGCTTTGGAGACTACTGAAGGTCCAGGAACTACAAACATCGAAAGTACAGCTACACCAGAGGCTCTAGAGACTACTGAAGGTCCAGGAACTACAAACATGGAAAGTACAGCTACACCAGAGGCTCCCGAGACTACTGAAGGTCCAGGAACTACCAACATGGAAAGTACAGCTACATCAGAGGCTGGTGAGACCACCTTCAGTCCTAGTACAGAGGCTTTGGAGACTACTGAAGGTCCAGGAACTACAAACATGGAAAGTACAGCTACACCAGAGGCTCTAGAGACTACTGAAGGTCTAGGAACTACAAACATGGAAAGTACAGCTACACCAGAGGCTCTAGAGACTACTGAAGGTCCAGGAACTACCAACATGGAAAGTACAGCTACATCAGAGGCTGGTGAGACCACCTTCAGTCCTAGTACAGAGGCTTTGGAGACTACTGAAGGTCCAGGAACTACAAACATGGAAAGTACAGCTACACCAGAGGCTCCAGAGACTACTGAAGGTCCAGGAACTACCAACATGGAAAGTACAGCTACATCAGAGGCTGGTGAGACCACCTTCAGTCCTAGTACAGAGGCTTTGGAGACTACTGAAGGTCCAGGAACTACAAACATGGAAAGTACAGCTACACCAGAGGCTCTAGAGACTACTGAAGGTCCAGGAACTACCAACATGGAAAGTACAGCTACATCAGAGGCTGGTGAGACCACCTTCAGTCCTAGTACAGAGGCTTTGGAGACTACTGAAGGTCCAGGAACTACAAACATGGAAAGTACAGCTACACCAGAGGCTCTAGAGACTACTGAAGGTCTAGGAACTACAAACATGGAAAGTACAGCTACACCAGAGGCTCTAGAGACTACTGAAGGTCCAGGAACTACCAACATGGAAAGTACAGCTACATCAGAGGCTGGTGAGACCACCTTCAGTCCTAGTACAGAGGCTTTGGAGACTACTGAAGGTCCAGGAACTACAAACATGGAAAGTACAGCTACACCAGAGGCTCCAGAGACTACTGAAGGTCCAGGAACTACCAACATGGAAAGTACAGCTACATCAGAGGCTGGTGAGACCACCTTCAGTCCTAGTACAGAGGCTTTGGAGACTACTGAAGGTCCAGGAACTACAAACATGGAAAGTACAGCTACACCAGAGGCTGGTGAGACCACCTTCAGTCCTAGTACAGAGGCTTTGGAGACTACTGAAGGTCCAGGAACTACAAACATGGAAAGTACAGCTACACCAGAGGCTCTGGAGACTACTGAAGGTCCAGGAACTACCAACATGGAAAGTACAGCTACATCAGAGGCTGGTGAGACCACCTTCAGTCCTAGTACAGAGGCTTTGGAGACTACTGAAGGTCCAGGAACTACAAACATGGAAAGTACAGCTACACCAGAGGCTGGTGAGACCACCTTCAGTCCTAGTACAGAGGTTTTGGAGACTACTGAAGGTCCAGGAACTACAAACATGGAAAGTACAGCTACACCAGAGGCTCTAGAGACTACTGAAGGTCCAGGAAGTACCAACATGGAAAGTACAGCTACATCAGAGGCTGGTGAGACCACCTTCAGTCCTAGTACAGAGGCTTTGGAGACTACTGAAGGTCCAGGAACTACAGACATGGAAAGTACAGCTACACCAGAGGCTGGTGAGACCACCTTCAGTCCTAGTACAGAGGCTTTGGAGACTACTGAAGGTCCAGGAACTACAAACATGGAAAGTACAGCTACACCAGAGGCTCTAGAGACTACTGAAGGTCCAGGAACTACCAACATGGAAAGTACAGCTACATCAGAGGCTGGTGAGACCACCTTCAGTCCTAGTACAGAGGCTTTGGAGACTACTGAAGGTCCAGGAACTACAAACATGGAAAGTACAGCTACACCAGAGGCTCTAGAGACTACTGAAGGTCTAGGAACTACCAACATGGAAAGTACAGCTACATCAGAGGCTGGTGAGACCACCTTCAGTCCTAGTACAGAGGCTTTGGAGACTACTGAAGGTCCAGGAACTACAAACATGGAAAGTACAGCTACACCAGAGGCTCTAGAGACTACTGAAGGTCCAGGAACTACCAACATGGAAAGTACAGCTACATCAGAGGCTGGTGAGACCACCTTCAGTCCTAGTACAGAGGCTTTGGAGACTACTGAAGGTCCAGGAACTACAAACATGGAAAGTACAGCTACACCAGAGGCTCTAGAGACTACTGAAGGTCCAGGAACTACCAACATGGAAAGTACAGCTACATCAGAGGCTGGTGAGACCACCTTCAGTCCTAGTACAGAGGCTTTGGAGACTACTGAAGGTCCAGGAACTACAAACATGGAAAGTACAGCTACACCAGAGGCTGGTGAGACCACCTTCAGTCCTAGTACAGAGGCTTTGGAGACTACTGAAGGTCCAGGAACTACAAACATGGAAAGTACAGCTACACCAGAGGCTCTAGAGACTACTGAAGGTCCAGGAACTACCAACATGGAAAGTACAGCTACATCAGAGGCTGGTGAGACCACCTTCAGTCCTAGTACAGAGGCTTTGGAGACTACTGAAGGTCCGGGAACTACAAACATGGAAAGTACAGCTACACCAGAGGCTCTAGAGACTACTGAAGGTCCAGGAACTACCAACATGGAAAGTACAGCTACATCAGAGGCTGGTGAGACCACCTTCAGTCCTAGTACAGAGGCTTTGGAGACTACTGAAGGTCCAGGAACTACAAACATGGAAAGTACAGCTACACCAGAGGCTCTAGAGACTACTGAAGGTCCAGGAACTACCAACATGGAAAGTACAGCTACACCAGAGGCTGTTGAGACCACCTTCAGTCCTAGTACAGAGGCTTTGGAGACTACTGAAGGTCCAGGAACTACAAACATGGAAAGTACAGCTACACCAGAGGCTCTAGAGACGACTGAAGGTCTAGGAACTACAAACATTGAAAGTACAGCTACACCAGAGGCTCTAGAGACTACTGAAGGTCCAGGAACTACCAACATGGAAAGTACAGCTACATCAGAGGCTGGTGAGACCACCTTCAGTCCTAGTACAGAGGCTTTGGAGACTACTGAAGGTCCAGGAACTACAAACATCGAAAGTACAGCTACACCAGAGGCTCTAGAGACTACTGAAGGTCCAGGAACTACAAACATGGAAAGTACAGCTACACCAGAGGCTCCCGAGACTACTGAAGGTCCAGGAACTACCAACATGGAAAGTACAGCTACATCAGAGGCTGGTGAGACCACCTTCAGTCCTAGTACAGAGGCTTTGGAGACTACTGAAGGTCCAGGAACTACAAACATGGAAAGTACAGCTACACCAGAGGCTCTAGAGACTACTGAAGGTCCAGGAACTACCAACATGGAAAGTACAGCTACATCAGAGGCTGGTGAGACCACCTTCAGTCCTAGTACAGAGGCTTTGGAGACTACTGAAGGTCCAGGAACTACAAACATGGAAAGTACAGCTACACCAGAGGCTCCAGAGACTACTGAAGGTCCAGGAACTACCAACATGGAAAGTACAGCTACATCAGAGGCTGGTGAGACCACCTTCAGTCCTAGTACAGAGGCTTTGGAGACTACTGAAGGTCCAGGAACTACAAACATGGAAAGTACAGCTACACCAGAGGCTTTAGAGACTACTGAAGGTCTAGGAACTACCAACATGGAAAGTACAGCTATATCAGAGGCTGGTGAGACCACCTTCAGTCCTAGTACAGAGGCTTTGGAGACTACTGAAGGTCCAGGAACTACAAACATGGAAAGTACAGCTACACCAGAGGCTCTAGAGACTACTGAAGGTCTAGGAACTACAAACATGGAAAGTACAGCTACACCAGAGGCTCTAGAGACTACTGAAGAACCAGGAACTACCAACATGGAAAGTACAGCTACATCAGAGGCTGGTGAGACCACCTTCAGTCCTAGTACAGAGGCTTTGGAGACTACTGAAGGTCCAGGAACTACAAACATGGAAAGTACAGCTACACCAGAGGCTCCAGAGACTACTGAAGGTCCAGGAACTACCAACATGGAAAGTACAGCTACATCAGAGGCTGGCGAGACCACCTTCAGTCCTAGTACAGAGGCTTTGGAGACTACTGAAGGTCAAGGGACTACAAACATGGAAAGTACAGCTACACCAGAGGCTGGTGAGACCACCTTCAGTTCTAGTACAGAGGCTTTGGAGACTACTGAAGGTCCAGGAACTACAAACATGGAAAGTACAGCTACACCAGAGGCTCTAGAGACTACTGAAGGTCCAGGAACTACCAACATGGAAAGTACAGCTACATCAGAGGCTGGTGAGACCACCTTCAGTCCTAGTACAGAGGCTTTGGAGACTACTGAAGGTCCAGGAACTACAAACATGGAAAGTACAGCTACATCAGAGGCTGGTGAGACCACCTTCAGTCCTAGTACAGAGGCTTTGGAGACTACTGAAGGTCCAGGAACTACAAACATGGAAAGTACAGCTACACCAGAGGCTCTAGAGACTACTGAAGGTCCAGGAACTACCAACATGGAAAGTACAGCTACATCAGAGGCTGGTGAGACCACCTTCAGTCCTAGTACAGAGGCTTTGGAGACTACTGAAGGTCCAGGAACTACAGACATGGAAAGTACAGCTACACCAGAGGCTGGTGAGACCACCTTCAGTCCTAGTACAGAGGCTTTGGAGACTACTGAAGGTCCAGGAACTACAAACATGGAAAGTACAGCTACACCAGAGGCTCTAGAGACTACTGAAGGTCCAGGAACTACCAACATGGAAAGTACAGCTACATCAGAGGCTGGTGAGACCACCTTCAGTCCTAGTACAGAGGCTTTGGAGACTACTGAAGGTCCAGGAACTACAAACATGGAAAGTACAGCTACACCAGAGGCTGGTGAGACCACCTTCAGTCCTAGTACAGAGGCTTTGGAGACTACTGAAGGTCCAGGAACTACAAACATGGAAAGTACAGCTACACCAGAGGCTCTAGAGACTACTGAAGGTCCAGGAACTACCAACATGGAAAGTACAGCTACATCAGAGGCTGGTGAGACCACCTTCAGTCCTAGTACAGAAGCTTTGGAGACTACTGAAGGTCCAGGAACTACAAACATGGAAAGTACAGCTACACCAGAGGCTCTAGAGACTACTGAAGGTCTAGGAACCACAAACATGGAAAGTACAGCTACACCAGAGGCTCTAGAGACTACTGAAGGTCCAGGAACTACCAACATGGAAAGTACAGCTACATCAGAGGCTGGTGAGACCACCTTCAGTCCTAGTACAGAGGCTTTGGAGACTACTGAAGGTCCAGGAACTACAAACATGGAAAGTACAGCTACACCAGAGGCTCCAGAGACTACTGAAGGTCCAGGAACTACCAACATGGAAAGTACAGCTACATCAGAGGCTGGTGAGACCACCTTCAGTCCTAGTACAGAGGCTTTGGAGACTACTGAAGGTCCAGGAACTACAAACATGGAAAGTACAGCTACACCAGAGGCTGGTGAGACCACCTTCAGTCCTAGTACAGAGGCTTTGGAGACTACTGAAGGTCCAGGAACTACAAACATGGAAAGTACAGCTACACCAGAGGCTCTAGAGACTACTGAAGGTCCAGGAACTACCAACATGGAAAGTACAGCTACATCAGAGGCTGGTGAGACCACCTTCAGTCCTAGTACAGAGGCTTTGGAGACTACTGAAGGTCCAGGAACTACAAACATGGAAAGTACAGCTACACCAGAGGCTCTAGAGACTACTGAAGGTCCAGGAACTACCAACATGGAAAGTACAGCTACACCAGAGGCTGTTGAGAGCACCTTCAGTCCTAGTACAGAGGCTTTGGAGACTACTGAAGGTCCAGGAACTACAAACATGGAAAGTACAGCTACACCAGAGGCTCTAGAGACTACTGAAGGTCCAGGAACTACAAACATGGAAAGTACAGCTACACCAGAGGCTCCCGAGACTACTGAAGGTCCAGGAACTACCAACATGGAAAGTACAGCTACATCAGAGGCTGGTGAGACCACCTTCAGTCCTAGTACAGAGGCTTTGGAGACTACTGAAGGTCCAGGAACTACAAACATGGAAAGTACAGCTACACCAGAGGCTCTAGAGACTACTGAAGGTCCAGGAACTACAAACATGGAAAGTACAGCTACACCAGAGGCTCCAGAGACTACTGAAGGTCCAGGAACTACCAACATGGAAAGTACAGCTACATCAGAGGCTGGTGAGACCACCTTCAGTCCTAGTACAGAGGCTTTGGAGACTACTGAAGGTCAAGGGACTACAAACATGGAAAGTACAGCTACACCAGAGGCTGGTGAGACCACCTTCAGTTCTAGTACAGAGGCTTTGGAGACTACTGAAGGTCCAGGAACTACAAACATGGAAAGTACAGCTACACCAGAGGCTCTAGTGACTACTGAAGGTCCAGGAACTACCAACATGGAAAATACAGCTACATCAGAGGCTGGTGAGACCACCTTCAGTCCTAGTACAGAGGCTTTGGAGACTACTGAAGGTCCAGGAACTACAAACATGGAAAGTACAGCTACACCAGAGGCTGGTGAGACCACCTTCAGTCCTAGTACAGAGGCTTTGGAGACTACTGAAGGTCCAGGAACTACAAACATGGAAAGTACAGCTACACCAGAAGCTCTAGAGACTACTGAAGGTCCAGGAACTACCAACATGGAAAGTACAGCTACATCAGAGGCTGGTGAGACCACCTTCAGTCCTAGTACAGAGGCTTTGGAGACTACTGAAGGTCCAGGAACTACAGACATGGAAAGTACAGCTACACCAGAGGCTGGTGAGACCACCTTCAGTCCTAGTACAGAGGCTTTGGAGACTACTGAAGGTCCAGGAACTACAAACATGGAAAGTACAGCTACACCAGAGGCTCTAGAGACTACTGAAGGTCCAGGAACTACCAACATGGAAAGTACAGCTACATCAGAGGCTGGTGAGACCACCTTCAGTCCTAGTACAGAGGCTTTGGAGACTACTGAAGGTCCAGGAACTACAAACATGGAAAGTACAGCTACACCAGAGGCTCTAGAGACTACTGAAGGTCTAGGAACTACCAACATGGAAAGTACAGCTACATCAGAGGCTGGTGAGACCACCTTCAGTCCTAGTACAGAGGCTTTGGAGACTACTGAAGGTCCAGGAACTACAAACATGGAAAGTACAGCTACACCAGAGGCTCCAGAGACTACTGAAGGTCCAGGAACTACCAACATGGAAAGTAAAGCTACATCAGAGGCTGGTGAGACCACCTTCAGTCCTAGTACAGAGGCTTTGGAGACTACTGAAGGTCCAGGAACTACAAACATGGAAAGTACAGCTACACCAGAGGCTCTAGAGACTACTGAAGGTCCAGGAACTACCAACATGGAAAGTACAGCTACATCAGAGGCTGGTGAGACCACCTTCAGTCCTAGTACAGAGGCTTTGGAGACTACTGAAGGTCCAGGAACTACAAACATGGAAAGTACAGCTACACCAGAGGCTCTAGAGACTACTGAAGGTCTAGGAACTACAAACATGGAAAGTACAGCTACACCAGAGGCTCTAGAGACTACTGAAGGTCCAGGAACTACCAACATGGAAAGTACAGCTACATCAGAGGCTGGTGAGACCACCTTCAGTCCTAGTACAGAGGCTTTGGAGACTACTGAAGGTCCAGGAACTACAAACATGGAAAGTACAGCTACACCAGAGGCTCCAGAGACTACTGAAGGTCCAGGAACTACCAACATGGAAAGTACAGCTACATCAGAGGCTGGTGAGACCACCTTCAGTCCTAGTACAGAGGCTTTGGAGACTACTGAAGGTCCAGGAACTACAAACATGGAAAGTACAGCTACACCAGAGGCTGGTGAGACCACCTTCAGTCCTAGTACAGAGGCTTTGGAGACTACTGAAGGTCCAGGAACTACAAACATGGAAAGTACAGCTACACCAGAGGCTCTGGAGACTACTGAAGGTCCAGGAACTACCAACATGGAAAGTACAGCTACATCAGAGGCTGGTGAGACCACCTTCAGTCCTAGTACAGAGGCTTTGGAGACTGCTGAAGGTCCAGGAACTACAAACATGGAAAGTACAGCTACACCAGAGGCTGGTGAGACCACCTTCAGTCCTAGTACAGAGGTTTTGGAGACTACTGAAGGTCCAGGAACTACAAACATGGAAAGTACAGCTACACCAGAGGCTCTAGAGACTACTGAAGGTCCAGGAAGTACCAACATGGAAAGTACAGCTACATCAGAGGCTGGTGAGACCACCTTCAGTCCTAGTACAGAGGCTTTGGAGACTACTGAAGGTCCAGGAACTACAGACATGGAAAGTACAGCTACACCAGAGGCTGGTGAGACCACCTTCAGTCCTAGTACAGAGGCTTTGGAGACTACTGAAGGTCCAGGAACTACAAACATGGAAAGTACAGCTACACCAGAGGCTCTAGAGACTACTGAAGGTCCAGGAACTACCAACATGGAAAGTACAGCTACATCAGAGGCTGGTGAGACCACCTTCAGTCCTAGTACAGAGGCTTTGGAGACTACTGAAGGTCCAGGAACTACAAACATGGAAAGTACAGCTACACCAGAGGCTCTAGAGACTACTGAAGGTCTAGGAACTACCAACATGGAAAGTACAGCTACATCAGAGGCTGGTGAGACCACCTTCAGTCCTAGTACAGAGGCTTTGGAGACTACTGAAGGTCCAGGAACTACAAACATGGAAAGTACAGCTACACCAGAGGCTTTAGAGACTACTGAAGGTCCAGGAACTACCAACATGGAAAGTACAGCTACATCAGAGGCTGGTGAGACCACCTTCAGTCCTAGTACAGAGGCTTTGGAGACTACTGAAGGTCCAGGAACTACAAACATGGAAAGTACAGCTACACCAGAGGCTCTAGAGACTACTGAAGGTCCAGGAACTACCAACATGGAAAGTACAGCTACATCAGAGGCTGGTGAGACCACCTTCAGTCCTAGTACAGAGGCTTTGGAGACTACTGAAGGTCCAGGAACTACAAACATGGAAAGTACAGCTACACCAGAGGCTGGTGAGACCACCTTCAGTCCTAGTACAGAGGCTTTGGAGACTACTGAAGGTCCAGGAACTACAAACATGGAAAGTACAGCTACACCAGAGGCTCTAGAGACTACTGAAGGTCCAGGAACTACAAACATGGAAAGTACAGCTACACCAGAGGCTGGTGAGACCACCTTCAGTCCTAGTACAGAGGCTTTGGAGACTACTGAAGGTCCAGGAACTACAAACATGGAAAGTACAGCTACACCAGAGGCTCTAGAGACTACTGAAGGTCCAGGAACTACCAACATGGAAAGTACAGCTACATCAGAGGCTGGTGAGACCACCTTCAGTCCTAGTACAGAGGCTTTGGAGACTACTGAAGGTCCAGGAACTACAAACATGGAAAGTACAGCTACACCAGAGGCTCTAGAGACTACTGAAGGTCCAGGAACTACCAACATGGAAAGTACAGCTACACCAGAGGCTGTTGAGACCACCTTCAGTCCTAGTACAGAGGCTTTGGAGACTACTGAAGGTCCAGGAACTACAAACATGGAAAGTACAGCTACACCAGAGGCTCTAGAGACGACTGAAGGTCTAGGAACTACAAACATTGAAAGTACAGCTACACCAGAGGCTCTAGAGACTACTGAAGGTCCAGGAACTACCAACATGGAAAGTACAGCTACATCAGAGGCTGGTGAGACCACCTTCAGTCCTAGTACAGAGGCTTTGGAGACTACTGAAGGTCCGGGAACTACAAACATCGAAAGTACAGCTACACCAGAGGCTCTAGAGACTACTGAAGGTCCAGGAACTACAAACATGGAAAGTACAGCTACACCAGAGGCTCCCGAGACTACTGAAGGTCCAGGAACTACCAACATGGAAAGTACAGCTACATCAGAGGCTGGTGAGACCACCTTCAGTCCTAGTACAGAGGCTTTGGAGACTACTGAAGGTCCAGGAACTACAAACATGGAAAGTACAGCTACACCAGAGGCTCTAGAGACTACTGAAGGTCCAGGAACTACCAACATGGAAAGTACAGCTACATCAGAGGCTGGTGAGACCACCTTCAGTCCTAGTACAGAGGCTTTGGAGACTACTGAAGGTCCAGGAACTACAAACATGGAAAGTACAGCTACACCAGAGGCTCCAGAGACTACTGAAGGTCCAGGAACTACCAACATGGAAAGTACAGCTACATCAGAGGCTGGTGAGACCACCTTCAGTCCTAGTACAGAGGCTTTGGAGACTACTGAAGGTCCAGGAACTACAAACATGGAAAGTACAGCTACACCAGAGGCTTTAGAGACTACTGAAGGTCTAGGAACTACCAACATGGAAAGTACAGCTATATCAGAGGCTGGTGAGACCACCTTCAGTCCTAGTACAGAGGCTTTGGAGACTACTGAAGGTCCAGGAACTACAAACATGGAAAGTACAGCTACACCAGAGGCTCTAGAGACTACTGAAGGTCTAGGAACTACAAACATGGAAAGTACAGCTACACCAGAGGCTCTAGAGACTACTGAAGAACCAGGAACTACCAACATGGAAAGTACAGCTACATCAGAGGCTGGTGAGACCACCTTCAGTCCTAGTACAGAGGCTTTGGAGACTACTGAAGGTCCAGGAACTACAAACATGGAAAGTACAGCTACACCAGAGGCTCCAGAGACTACTGAAGGTCCAGGAACTACCAACATGGAAAGTACAGCTACATCAGAGGCTGGCGAGACCACCTTCAGTCCTAGTACAGAGGCTTTGGAGACTACTGAAGGTCAAGGGACTACAAACATGGAAAGTACAGCTACACCAGAGGCTGGTGAGACCACCTTCAGTTCTAGTACAGAGGCTTTGGAGACTACTGAAGGTCCAGGAACTACAAACATGGAAAGTACAGCTACACCAGAGGCTCTAGAGACTACTGAAGGTCCAGGAACTACCAACATGGAAAGTACAGCTACATCAGAGGCTGGTGAGACCACCTTCAGTCCTAGTACAGAGGCTTTGGAGACTACTGAAGGTCCAGGAACTACAAACATGGAAAGTACAGCTACACCAGAGGCTGTTGAGAGCACCTTCAGTCCTAGTACAGAGGCTTTGGAGACTACTGAAGGTCCAGGAACTACAAACATGGAAAGTACAGCTACACCAGAGGCTCTAGAGACTACTGAAGGTCCAGGAACTACAAACATGGAAAGTACAGCTACACCAGAGGCTCCCGAGACTACTGAAGGTCCAGGAACTACCAACATGGAAAGTACAGCTACATCAGAGGCTGGTGAGACCACCTTCAGTCCTAGTACAGAGGCTTTGGAGACTACTGAAGGTCCAGGAACTACAAACATGGAAAGTACAGCTACACCAGAGGCTCTAGAGACTACTGAAGGTCCAGGAACTACAAACATGGAAAGTACAGCTACACCAGAGGCTCCAGAGACTACTGAAGGTCCAGGAACTACCAACATGGAAAGTACAGCTACATCAGAGGCTGGTGAGACCACCTTCAGTCCTAGTACAGAGGCTTTGGAGACTACTGAAGGTCAAGGGACTACAAACATGGAAAGTACAGCTACACCAGAGGCTGGTGAGACCACCTTCAGTTCTAGTACAGAGGCTTTGGAGACTACTGAAGGTCCAGGAACTACAAACATGGAAAGTACAGCTACACCAGAGGCTCTAGTGACTACTGAAGGTCCAGGAACTACCAACATGGAAAATACAGCTACATCAGAGGCTGGTGAGACCACCTTCAGTCCTAGTACAGAGGCTTTGGAGACTACTGAAGGTCCAGGAACTACAAACATGGAAAGTACAGCTACACCAGAGGCTGGTGAGACCACCTTCAGTCCTAGTACAGAGGCTTTGGAGACTACTGAAGGTCCAGGAACTACAAACATGGAAAGTACAGCTACACCAGAAGCTCTAGAGACTACTGAAGGTCCAGGAACTACCAACATGGAAAGTACAGCTACATCAGAGGCTGGTGAGACCACCTTCAGTCCTAGTACAGAGGCTTTGGAGACTACTGAAGGTCCAGGAACTACAGACATGGAAAGTACAGCTACACCAGAGGCTGGTGAGACCACCTTCAGTCCTAGTACAGAAGCTTTGGAGACTACTGAAGGTCCAGGAACTACAAACATGGAAAGTACAGCTACACCAGAGGCTCTAGAGACTACTGAAGGTCTAGGAACTACAAACATGGAAAGTACAGCTACACCAGAGGCTCTAGAGACTACTGAAGGTCCAGGAACTACCAACATGGAAAGAACAGCTACATCAGAGGCTGGTGAGACCACCTTCAGTCCTAGTACAGAGGCTTTGGAGACTACTGAAGGTCCAGGAACTACAAACATGGAAAGTACAGCTACACCAGAGGCTCCAGAGACTACTGAAGGTCCAGGAACTACCAACATGGAAAGTACAGCTACATCAGAGGCTGGTGAGACCACCTTCAGTCCTAGTACAGAGGCTTTGGAGACTACTGAAGGTCCAGGAACTACAAACATGGAAAGTACAGCTACACCAGAGGCTGGTGAGACCACCTTCAGTCCTAGTACAGAGGCTTTGGAGACTACTGAAGGTCCAGGAACTACAAACATGGAAAGTACAGCTACACCAGAGGCTCTAGAGACTACTGAAGGTCCAGGAACTACCAACATGGAAAGTACAGCTACATCAGAGGCTGGTGAGACCACCTTCAGTCCTAGTACAGAGGCTTTGGAGACTACTGAAGGTCCAGGAACTACAAACATGGAAAGTACAGCTACACCAGAGGCTCTAGAGACTACTGAAGGTCCAGGAACTACCAACATGGAAAGTACAGCTACACCAGAGGCTGTTGAGAGCACCTTCAGTCCTAGTACAGAGGCTTTGGAGACTACTGAAGGTCCAGGAACTACAAACATTGAAAGTACAGCTACACCAGAGGCTCTAGAGACTACTGAAGGTCCAGGAACTACAAACATGGAAAGTACAGCTACACCAGAGGCTCCCGAGACTACTGAAGGTCCAGGAACTACCAACATGGAAAGTACAGCTACATCAGAGGCTGGTGAGACCACCTTCAGTCCTAGTACAGAGGCTTTGGAGACTACTGAAGGTCCAGGAACTACAAACATGGAAAGTACAGCTACACCAGAGGCTCTAGAGACTACTGAAGGTCCAGGAACTACAAACATGGAAAGTACAGCTACACCAGAGGCTCCAGAGACTACTGAAGGTCCAGGAACTACCAACATGGAAAGTACAGCTACATCAGAGGCTGGTGAGACCACCTTCAGTCCTAGTACAGAGGCTTTGGAGACTACTGAAGGTCAAGGGACTACAAACATGGAAAGTACAGCTACACCAGAGGCTGGTGAGACCACCTTCAGTTCTAGTACAGAGGCTTTGGAGACTACTGAAGGTCCAGGAACTACAAACATGGAAAGTACAGCTACACCAGAGGCTCTAGTGACTACTGAAGGTCCAGGAACTACCAACATGGAAAATACAGCTACATCAGAGGCTGGTGAGACCACCTTCAGTCCTAGTACAGAGGCTTTGGAGACTACTGAAGGTCCAGGAACTACAAACATGGAAAGTACAGCTACACCAGAGGCTGGTGAGACCACCTTCAGTCCTAGTACCGAGGCTTTGGAGACTACTGAAGGTCCAGGAACTACAAACATGGAAAGTACAGCTACACCAGAAGCTCTAGAGACTACTGAAGGTCCAGGAACTACCAACATGGAAAGTACAGCTACATCAGAGGCTGGTGAGACCACCTTCAGTCCTAGTACAGAGGCTTTGGAGACTACTGAAGGTCCAGGAACTACAGACATGGAAAGTACAGCTACACCAGAGGCTGGTGAGACCACCTTCAGTCCTAGTACAGAGGCTTTGGAGACTACTGAAGGTCCAGGAACTACAAACATGGAAAGTACAGCTACACCAGAGGCTCTAGAGACTACTGAAGGTCCAGGAACTACCAACATGGAAAGTACAGCTACATCAGAGGCTGGTGAGACCACCTTCAGTCCTAGTACAGAGGCTTTGGAGACTACTGAAGGTCCGGGAACTACAAACATGGAAAGTACAGCTACACCAGAGGCTCTAGAGACTACTGAAGGTCCAGGAACTACCAACATGGAAAGTACAGCTACATCAGAGGCTGGTGAGACCACCTTCAGTCCTAGTACAGAGGCTTTGGAGACTACTGAAGGTCCAGGAACTACAAACATGGAAAGTACAGCTACACCAGAGGCTCTAGAGACTACTGAAGGTCCAGGAACTACCAACATGGAAAGTACAGCTACACCAGAGGCTGTTGAGACCACCTTCAGTCCTAGTACAGAGGCTTTGGAGACTACTGAAGGTCCAGGAACTACAAACATGGAAAGTACAGCTACACCAGAGGCTCTAGAGACTACTGAAGGTCTAGGAACTACAAACATTGAAAGTACAGCTACACCAGAGGCTCTAGAGACTACTGAAGGTCCAGGAACTACCAACATGGAAAGTACAGCTACATCAGAGGCTGGTGAGACCACCTTCAGTCCTAGTACAGAGGCTTTGGAGACTACTGAAGGTCCAGGAACTACAAACATCGAAAGTACAGCTACACCAGAGGCTCTAGAGACTACTGAAGGTCCAGGAACTACAAACATGGAAAGTACAGCTACACCAGAGGCTCCCGAGACTACTGAAGGTCCAGGAACTACCAACATGGAAAGTACAGCTACATCAGAGGCTGGTGAGACCACCTTCAGTCCTAGTACAGAGGCTTTGGAGACTACTGAAGGTCCAGGAACTACAAACATGGAAAGTACAGCTACACCAGAGGCTCTAGAGACTACTGAAGGTCTAGGAACTACAAACATGGAAAGTACAGCTACACCAGAGGCTCTAGAGACTACTGAAGGTCCAGGAACTACCAACATGGAAAGTACAGCTACATCAGAGGCTGGTGAGACCACCTTCAGTCCTAGTACAGAGGCTTTGGAGACTACTGAAGGTCCAGGAACTACAAACATGGAAAGTACAGCTACACCAGAGGCTCCAGAGACTACTGAAGGTCCAGGAACTACCAACATGGAAAGTACAGCTACATCAGAGGCTGGTGAGACCACCTTCAGTCCTAGTACAGAGGCTTTGGAGACTACTGAAGGTCCAGGAACTACAAACATGGAAAGTACAGCTACACCAGAGGCTCTAGAGACTACTGAAGGTCCAGGAACTACCAACATGGAAAGTACAGCTACATCAGAGGCTGGTGAGACCACCTTCAGTCCTAGTACAGAGGCTTTGGAGACTACTGAAGGTCCAGGAACTACAAACATGGAAAGTACAGCTACACCAGAGGCTCTAGAGACTACTGAAGGTCTAGGAACTACAAACATGGAAAGTACAGCTACACCAGAGGCTCTAGAGACTACTGAAGGTCCAGGAACTACCAACATGGAAAGTACAGCTACATCAGAGGCTGGTGAGACCACCTTCAGTCCTAGTACAGAGGCTTTGGAGACTACTGAAGGTCCAGGAACTACAAACATGGAAAGTACAGCTACACCAGAGGCTCCAGAGACTACTGAAGGTCCAGGAACTACCAACATGGAAAGTACAGCTACATCAGAGGCTGGTGAGACCACCTTCAGTCCTAGTACAGAGGCTTTGGAGACTACTGAAGGTCCAGGAACTACAAACATGGAAAGTACAGCTACACCAGAGGCTGGTGAGACCACCTTCAGTCCTAGTACAGAGGCTTTGGAGACTACTGAAGGTCCAGGAACTACAAACATGGAAAGTACAGCTACACCAGAGGCTCTAGAGACTACTGAAGGTCCAGGAACTACCAACATGGAAAGTACAGCTACATCAGAGGCTGGTGAGACCACCTTCAGTCCTAGTACAGAGGCTTTGGAGACTACTGAAGGTCCAGGAACTACAAACATGGAAAGTACAGCTACACCAGAGGCTCTAGAGACTACTGAAGGTCTAGGAACTACAAACATGGAAAGTACAGCTACACCAGAGGCTCTAGAGACTACTGAAGGTCCAGGAACTACCAACATGGAAAGTACAGCTACATCAGAGGCTGGTGAGACCACCTTCAGTCCTAGTACAGAGGCTTTGGAGACTACTGAAGGTCCAGGAACTACAAACATGGAAAGTACAGCTACACCAGAGGCTCCAGAGACTACTGAAGGTCCAGGAACTACCAACATGGAAAGTACAGCTACATCAGAGGCTGGTGAGACCACCTTCAGTCCTAGTACAGAGGCTTTGGAGACTACTGAAGGTCCAGGAACTACAAACATGGAAAGTACAGCTACACCAGAGGCTGGTGAGACCACCTTCAGTCCTAGTACAGAGGCTTTGGAGACTACTGAAGGTCCAGGAACTACAAACATGGAAAGTACAGCTACACCAGAGGCTCTGGAGACTACTGAAGGTCCAGGAACTACCAACATGGAAAGTACAGCTACATCAGAGGCTGGTGAGACCACCTTCAGTCCTAGTACAGAGGCTTTGGAGACTACTGAAGGTCCAGGAACTACAAACATGGAAAGTACAGCTACACCAGAGGCTGGTGAGACCACCTTCAGTCCTAGTACAGAGGCTTTGGAGACTACTGAAGGTCCAGGAACTACAAACATGGAAAGTACAGCTACACCAGAGGCTCTAGAGACTACTGAAGGTCCAGGAACTACCAACATGGAAAGTACAGCTACATCAGAGGCTGGTGAGACCACCTTCAGTCCTAGTACAGAGGCTTTGGAGACTACTGAAGGTCCAGGAACTACAGACATGGAAAGTACAGCTACACCAGAGGCTGGTGAGACCACCTTCAGTCCTAGTACAGAGGCTTTGGAGACTACTGAAGGTCCAGGAACTACAAACATGGAAAGTACAGCTACACCAGAGGCTCTAGAGACTACTGAAGGTCCAGGAACTACCAACATGGAAAGTACAGCTACATCAGAGGCTGGTGAGACCACCTTCAGTCCTAGTACAGAGGCTTTGGAGACTACTGAAGGTCCAGGAACTACAAACATGGAAAGTACAGCTACACCAGAGGCTCTAGAGACTACTGAAGGTCTAGGAACTACCAACATGGAAAGTACAGCTACATCAGAGGCTGGTGAGACCACCTTCAGTCCTAGTACAGAGGCTTTGGAGACTACTGAAGGTCCAGGAACTACAAACATGGAAAGTACAGCTACACCAGAGGCTCTAGAGACTACTGAAGGTCCAGGAACTACCAACATGGAAAGTACAGCTACATCAGAGGCTGGTGAGACCACCTTCAGTCCTAGTACAGAGGCTTTGGAGACTACTGAAGGTCCAGGAACTACAAACATGGAAAGTACAGCTACACCAGAGGCTCTAGAGACTACTGAAGGTCCAGGAACTACCAACATGGAAAGTACAGCTACATCAGAGGCTGGTGAGACCACCTTCAGTCCTAGTACAGAGGCTTTGGAGACTACTGAAGGTCCAGGAACTACAAACATGGAAAGTACAGCTACACCAGAGGCTGGTGAGACCACCTTCAGTCCTAGTACAGAGGCTTTGGAGACTACTGAAGGTCCAGGAACTACAAACATGGAAAGTACAGCTACACCAGAGGCTCTAGAGACTACTGAAGGTCCAGGAACTACCAACATGGAAAGTACAGCTACATCAGAGGCTGGTGAGACCACCTTCAGTCCTAGTACAGAGGCTTTGGAGACTACTGAAGGTCCGGGAACTACAAACATGGAAAGTACAGCTACACCAGAGGCTCTAGAGACTACTGAAGGTCCAGGAACTACCAACATGGAAAGTACAGCTACACCAGAGGCTGTTGAGACCACCTTCAGTCCTAGTACAGAGGCTTTGGAGACTACTGAAGGTCCAGGAACTACAAACATGGAAAGTACAGCTACACCAGAGGCTCTAGAGACTACTGAAGGTCTAGGAACTACAAACATTGAAAGTACAGCTACACCAGAGGCTCTAGAGACTACTGAAGGTCCAGGAACTACCAACATGGAAAGTACAGCTACATCAGAGGCTGGTGAGACCACCTTCAGTCCTAGTACAGAGGCTTTGGAGACTACTGAAGGTCCAGGAACTACAAACATCGAAAGTACAGCTACACCAGAGGCTCTAGAGACTACTGAAGGTCCAGGAACTACAAACATGGAAAGTACAGCTACACCAGAGGCTCCCGAGACTACTGAAGGTCCAGGAACTACCAACATGGAAAGTACAGCTACATCAGAGGCTGGTGAGACCACCTTCAGTCCTAGTACAGAGGCTTTGGAGACTACTGAAGGTCCAGGAACTACAAACATGGAAAGTACAGCTACACCAGAGGCTCTAGAGACTACTGAAGGTCTAGGAACTACAAACATGGAAAGTACAGCTACACCAGAGGCTCTAGAGACTACTGAAGGTCCAGGAACTACCAACATGGAAAGTACAGCTACATCAGAGGCTGGTGAGACCACCTTCAGTCCTAGTACAGAGGCTTTGGAGACTACTGAAGGTCCAGGAACTACAAACATGGAAAGTACAGCTACACCAGAGGCTCCAGAGACTACTGAAGGTCCAGGAACTACCAACATGGAAAGTACAGCTACATCAGAGGCTGGTGAGACCACCTTCAGTCCTAGTACAGAGGCTTTGGAGACTACTGAAGGTCCAGGAACTACAAACATGGAAAGTACAGCTACACCAGAGGCTTTAGAGACTACTGAAGGTCTAGGAACTACCAACATGGAAAGTACAGCTACATCAGAGGCTGGTGAGACCACCTTCAGTCCTAGTACAGAGGCTTTGGAGACTACTGAAGGTCCAGGAACTACAAACATGGAAAGTACAGCTACACCAGAGGCTCTAGAGACTACTGAAGGTCTAGGAACTACAAACATGGAAAGTACAGCTACACCAGAGGCTCTAGAGACTACTGAAGAACCAGGAACTACCAACATGGAAAGTACAGCTACATCAGAGGCTGGTGAGACCACCTTCAGTCCTAGTACAGAGGCTTTGGAGACTACTGAAGGTCCAGGAACTACAAACATGGAAAGTACAGCTACACCAGAGGCTCCAGAGACTACTGAAGGTCCAGGAACTACCAACATGGAAAGTACAGCTACATCAGAGGCTGGCGAGACCACCTTCAGTCCTAGTACAGAGGCTTTGGAGACTACTGAAGGTCAAGGGACTACAAACATGGAAAGTACAGCTACACCAGAGGCTGGTGAGACCACCTTCAGTTCTAGTACAGAGGCTTTGGAGACTACTGAAGGTCCAGGAACTACAAACATGGAAAGTACAGCTACACCAGAGGCTCCAGAGACTACTGAAGGTCCAGGAACTACCAACATGGAAAGTACAGCTACATCAGAGGCTGGTGAGACCACCTTCAGTCCTAGTACAGAGGCTTTGGAGACTACTGAAGGTCCAGGAACTACAAACATGGAAAGTACAGCTACACCAGAGGCTGGTGAGACCACCTTCAGTCCTAGTACAGAGGCTTTGGAGACTACTGAAGGTCCAGGAACTACAGACATGGAAAGTACAGCTACACCAGAGGCTGGTGAGACCACCTTCAGTCCTAGTACAGAGGCTTTGGAGACTACTGAAGGTCCAGGAACTACAAACATGGAAAGTACAGCTACACCAGAGGCTCTAGAGACTACTGAAGGTCCAGGAACTACCAACATGGAAAGTACAGCTACATCTGAGGCTGGTGAGACCACCTTCAGTCCTAGTACAGAGGCTTTGGAGACTACTGAAGGTCCAGGAACTACTAACATGGAAAGTACAGCTACACCAGAGGCTGGTGAGACCACCTTCAGTCCTAGTACAGAGGCTTTGGAGACTACTGAAGGTCCAGGAACTACAAACATGGAAAGTACAGCTACACCAGAGGCTCCAGAGACTACTGAAGGTCCAGGAACTACCAACATGGAAAGTACAGCTACATCAGAGGCTGGTGAGACCACCTTCAGTCCTAGTACAGAGGCTTTGGAGACTACTGAAGGTCCAGGAACTACAAACATGGAAAGTACAGCTACACCAGAGGCTGGTGAGACCACCTTCAGTCCTAGTACAGAGGCTTTGGAGACTACTGAAGGTCCAGGAACTACAGACATGGAAAGTACAGCTACACCAGAGGCTGGTGAGACCACCTTCAGTCCTAGTACAGAGGCTTTGGAGACTACTGAAGGTCCAGGAACTACAAACATGGAAAGTACAGCTACACCAGAGGCTCTAGAGACTACTGAAGGTCCAGGAACTACCAACATGGAAAGTACAGCTACATCAGAGGCTGGTGAGACCACCTTCAGTCCTAGTACAGAGGCTTTGGAGACTACTGAAGGTCCAGGAACTACTAACATGGAAAGTACAGCTACACCAGAGGCTGGTGAGACCACCTTCAGTCCTAGTACAGAGGCTTTGGAGACTACTGAAGGTCCAGGAACTACAAACATGGAAAGTACAGCTACACCAGAGGCTCCAGAGACTACTGAAGGTCCAGGAACTACCAACATGGAAAGTACAGCTACATCAGAGGCTGGTGAGACCACCTTCAGTCCTAGTACAGAGGCTTTGGAGACTACTGAAGGTCCAGGAACTACAAACATGGAAAGTACAGCTACACCAGAGGCTCTAGAGACTACTGAAGGTCCAGGAACTACCAACATGGAAAGTACAGCTACATCAGAGGCTGGTGAGACCACCTTCAGTCCTAGTACAGAGGCTTTGGAGACTACTGAAGGTCCAGGAACTACAAACATGGAAAGTACAGCTACACCAGAGGCTGGTGAGACCACCTTCAGTCCTAGTACAGAGGCTTTGGAGACTACTGAAGGTCCAGGAACTACAAACATGGAAAGTACAGCTACACCAGAGGCTCTAGAGACTACTGAAGGTCCAGGAACTACCAACATGGAAAGTACAGCTACATCAGAGGCTGGTGAGACCACCTTCAGTCCTAGTACAGAGGCTTTGGAGACTACTGAAGGTCCAGGAACTACCAACATGGAAAGTACAGCTACACCAGAGGCTGGTGAGACCACCTTCAGTCCTAGTACAGAGGCTTTGGAGACTACTGAAGGTCCAGGAACTACAAACATGGAAAGTACAGCTACACCAGAGGCTCTAGAGACTACTGAAGGTCCAGGAACTACCAACATGGAAAGTACAGCTACATCAGAGGCTGGTGAGACCACCTTCAGTCCTAGTACAGAGGCTTTGGAGACTACTGAAGGTCCAGGAACTACAAACATGGAAAGTACAGCTACACCAGAGGCTGGTGAGACCACCTTCAGTCCTAGTACAGAGGCTTTGGAGACTACTGAAGGTCCAGGAACTACAAACATGGAAAGTACAGCTACACCAGAGGCTCTAGAGACTACTGAAGGTCTAGGAACTACCAACATGGAAAGTACAGCTACATCAGAGGCTGGTGAGACCACCTTCAGTCCTAGTACAGAGGCTTTGGAGACTACTGGAGGTCCAGGAACTACAAAGATGGAAAGTACAGCTACACCAGAGGCTCTAGAGACTACTGAAGGTCTAGGAACTACCAACATGGAAAGTACAGCTACATCAGAGGCTGGTGAGACCACCTTCAGTCCTAGTACAGAGGCTTTGGAGACCACTGAAGGTCCAGGAACTACAAACATGGAAGGTACAGCTACAGAAGCTCATGAGACAACCTCCCTGACAAGCACTGAGGCTATTAAAACTACCGATGAACCAAAAACTATGGCAAGTACACCAGACAGTGACAAGACCACGAACATTCCAAGCACCGGAACCCCTGAGACTGACAGGACAACAACAAGAAAAGGGCAGTTTCATTGCCAAAACGGGGGAACGTCCACCGCAACTGGATGCCTGTGCGTCGACGGCTACCAAGGCCAATATTGCCAGTTCCTTGAAGACAGCGTGGAAATCGGTACTATGACATCCCCCCCCCCCCCCAAGAACACACGTCCATTTACCAATTTGTTTTGCAACCTAACACTGCTCATGCCAATTTGCTGCAGGCGAAATTGAGGCCCTGGTGAAAATAGGCGTGGTTCTGGACAGGCGCTACGAGTCCGACTTTGACAACACCAACTCAGAAGCTTACAAGAAGTTTGTCAAAGACTTTAAAGAACAGGTGACTATCGTCCTGAAAAGTTCCACTACAATTTTGTACGTGGCATGCACGGACGGCCTTGTTCCTCTTTCAGATGACTGGCTTTTACTTAGGAACAAGGCTAAGACACTTTGAAGAAGTGGTGGTAACCAACGTCAGGTAAGGCTTTTCCAAAACACCCGTTTCCACGGGATGATGTGTCAACGGCCCATTTTGTTTCTCTCAGCCGAGGTGGGCGGCAAAGTTTGGTGAAACGTTCGCTCTCTGCGGTGGAGAAGGTAAGGCCTAACAACCACCCTTTTGCTGTCATATCACAGCAACCCCGAGAGATAAGAATAATCAAGATTGTTTATTGCAGCTAAGATTAGAATCTGATGCCACGGCTTTCCGCAAAGTCACACCAAGACAACAAGGGTAAGACACTTTCTGTTGGCCCTTTGCACTTCCACCATGGCAGTGGCTTGATAGAACTTTTTGAGCAAAGTGTCACGTGCCCTTCAAAATGATCACAACCTCTCAACGGTTGTTGAAATCTGTCCTGCTCTCTGCTTTTCAGCGTCAACGTCAGCCACCACGTGGTCTTGTCCATTCCCAACAACGATAACATTAAAAAGGAATATAAGCACGACTATGACATTATTATGGAAACCTTGAAGACTGTGGATGAGCCCAACACGGGTAAGAAGGAACTAGAGAAGATCTTATCACACTAGTCAAGATGAATGAAAGGTTCTGTTACTAAGACACGGTTTCACAAACTAATTCTGCCCAGATGTCTGCCCAAAAAGTAGAACTTACTCCCTAAGTACAACAAACTCTTTCCTTTTCAGACTTTCCCTTCGAGGTGACACAGGAACCATCCGTGACTACGAACAACGTCAGCATTGAAAGTAAGTACATGTCAACGTGACAATGGAAAGACGGTACATGCCAACGGTCAACGGGCGTCGTCAAGTCCCGCCGCCACTCACGCTTTTCGCATCTTCCTATCTCTAGCGTTTTGCGCCTCGCAAATAGAGGATGCCGACAGGGCCTCCCACTACAAGGCCGTGCGCAACAACAGCGTACTGATGTGCGTCAGTCGGTGCAGCCCCCTCTACGGCGCCGGCAGGCGGGTGTGCCACAACAGCGGCGCTTGCCACGTCTACAGGGACGCCGGAGCGGTTTGCCAGTGCGTCCCCCGAGCCTTTGGTCTCGTTTGCCGAGTCGCCCGGTCGCCGAGGGGGGCCGGCCCTTACTGAGCCGACCTCCGTGCTGGCTTTCTTTCAGGTGTCGGGATTTGGAGTCCACCTGGTACTTGGCCAAAGACTGCTCGCTGCCCATCCAGCAGACGCCATTCTACGTCAGTTTGGCGCTAACGCTAGCTTGCCTAGTGGCCGCCGTGGCGGGCTTGAGCGCGTACGTCGTAAGCAACAAGAAATCGCAAAGGAGGTACGTAGGATAGAAAAGTTACGTGCTTACCTTTGTCATCTCAGTCCATTGTTTGGAACCTACCTTTGTAGTCGCCTTTGTTTTGATTCGACCGTCAAAACAACCTGACATTCACTTACACATCAAAACATTCATCAAATCAAGCAGCGCAAAAGTTATTTGCCAGTTATCCCCCAAAACATGACCGACATACATTCGGTTCTACTGATGATCCATTCAGAGCAATGGAAAAAAAATAATGAAAATGATGTAGGAATAGCTCAAAATCAGCTACGTGTGACTTATGAGTGCCCCAAAAAGTAAGAGCCCAAATGAATAAGGAAGTGACTCGAAAATGAATGAAGGTAATACATTTAAATGTCCTACCTTTGGTGCAAGACTTGGAATCCATTTGGGTCTGTTCAGAGTTCAGACATTGGCTTGTTCCTCAAAAGCCTGTTGTCATCATACATATATATGTACATGGCTCCGTATGACAAAATTGTTGAAAAACGACATCATGGACAGGTCTGAGAGGGGCAGACCATTGTTCCTCTGCCTCCAGGCAAACATTTTCCTAGAAAGTCAGGATAAAAAATGTCAGTCAATGGATCAGAAGAGACCAAGTGACTCACCCACATCATTGCTCCAGTCATTGCGTTTTCTCTTTTCAGGAAAAAAGACATGAACATTCAGCGGGTCAACCAGTGGTTCAACAGCGAATTTGAGTGGTCGCGAGCCGGACCATCGTCCACGGAACCCTTTGACACCGGTAAGCCAGCCGTTTCACCTTGGCCATTGGGAAATCCATGGGACGGACTTCACAAAACTGCCGCTTTCAGGTCACGCCAACCCGTCCTTCTGTCACGACTGGCCGTCGCCGTCGCCGCCTCGCCGGCGCTCCAGTTTCTCCGTGTTCACGCTGGACGGAACGGAATTGAGCATGGACACCTCGCTAATGCCGCCCTTCCAAGAGGTCAGTCATCAGACAAAAGTCCAATGGCTGCCGCGGCTACCGCTGAGACGTGCCTGTTCTTTCACCCCCCTCGCAGATCAGAATCCAGAGGCCACAGATCAGGTCATCCGGTGGTGACACAATGAGTTTGCCCCCGTCTGGCGTCCGCCTGCACTGAAACGGCCAATAGGTGGCAGCCATCGACCGAATAGGATCGGGAGGGATTCGGAAGGGACTAAAATGGCCAGGCCTGGGATATTATTGTATATTGTATTTGCACAGTATGTGTTGTAGTCGTGACGAAATTGTGGGCAAAGTGCAACAGATCTCTTGGATGTACTGCGGCGAGGGCTACCAAAAGGTCAGGCCTTGTGACCCCAGTGAGGTAGCTATTGTTGTTTTCCAATCAAAGGCTATTCATAAATGCCTCGGCCGCCCGGCAGAATGAAGCCACAAATTTTCCATTTTGTCTACAGTTTTGGAGAGAGGGAGCGTGGTTCGGCAGTGGGGAAAAGAAAAGATAAAGAATGGGGAGATCGGGCAAAAAAAAACTAAAGGGCAAAAGAGAGTCCACTTGTTTTGCACGCAGAAATGCCCGATTATTTTTGCAGTGTTTCTCTTTGAATAAAGCTGTTTGTTTTTACACCGTGTGCGTCTCCTTGCCGTGGGCCGGGGAGCATAGAGCAACACTTGCAGAGAGAGTGAGCTCATTCTGAGTGAGCTTTTCTGTCCCGGCTGCCAAAGATAACACGGCAAAGCTTCTGGGCGGAAAATTACAACAACAACAAAAAAAAAAAAGAGTAGGGGGCCGTTTTGGTGGACTTTCTAGTTGGCCCAACTTTGCAAAGCACCTCTGGCGTGGCCAAATATGGTGAGCGGGAGCAGCGACTTGCCCTCGCTCCCACTTTGGCGCCACGCTCGTTGATTACGGGGAGAATGGACCTGGTTTGGGAAAACTTGAGCCACCCGTAAGGGGTCTGGGGGGGGGGGACTTTTCTATGGCCTTTCAAGTCTAACAAGCGGGACGAATGAGAGCGCCGTCACAATATGTGAAAGTGGAGAATTGAAAACAGTACCTCCTCTGGGGCAGTCGCCGCCTCCTCCTCCTCCTTCTCCTCCTCCTCCTCCTCCTCCTCTCAAATTGTGGGATGGAAGTTTTTCACTAGAGAGACGGGACAAAGCAGATTGTCAAACACATCCAGAGGTGGAGGCCGGAGGATGCGTTTGGCAGCAGGAAGCGCACCTCCGCCACCTCCAAGGACGCCGCCGACTCACCCTTTTTGACTCTCCGGCCAAAATGCGGGCGTTGGCGCTGCTGTGGGCTTTGCCGCTGCTTTGCCCAAAGGCGTCCCGGGGCGCAGAGTGTCCGTCCAGGTGCGACGTGAGCGCCTGCCCCAGCCCCGGCTGCCCCGGAGGCTACGCGCCGGACCGCTGCAACTGCTGCCTGGTCTGCGCCGCCGGCGAGGGGGAGCCCTGCGGCCGCGGGGACGACTCGCCTTGCGGGGACGGTCTGGAGTGCCGCGGGCCGGACCCCGGGGGCAGGGGCTCTTGTCGATGCAAGCTGGCTCGGGAGGTTTGCGGCAGCGACGGCAAGACCTACGCCAACGCGTGCCGGCTGAGGGCCGCCGGCAGGACGGCGCGCCTGCAGGGACTTCACAACGTGGCCCAGGTTTCCACCGGAGCCTGTCACAACGGAGCAGGTAGGTGGACTGTCCGCGCTTTGAGTCCGATCCATTACGACTGACGAGTCGGGGGTCCACAATTTCACTTTTGCCAGATAGGTAGGACTTGGGCGCTAGGGTGGCGGACCGAGATTGATCGTGTGAGGGCCTTGGAATAGGTTTTGGGGGAAATGCAGCGTGCCGGTTTGGCCTTTACCTTTGGGCTCGGACACCGGGCATTCCAGAATGGCTGTGTTTTTGAAGGGGGGGCCGCCGCAACAGCTGCCTCGCACATTTATTTGGGTGAATTCCACAATGACGGCAGCCCTTCTGCTGCTCCCTGACTCACTGAAAACAAGAGGCAAGAAAGTCAGGCCGTGGGGAGGGAGGCCCGAGAAGCTCGGCCAAACTACATTTCTGTAGGACTCAATTGTAGAGAGTACTTGCCTCCTGATTCTGAGAATGCGCACCACAGAGACGGATGGTTTGACTCCTGTATTTTTGGTCGGCCACACCCTGGACATATGCGTGTGGCGGCGGCCCAACTATAAGGAAGGATAGTGATTAAAGGGAAACGGAAGGCGTGTGGGCCACACTCGATGGAAGCTTTTTCCATCGCTTTCTAAGGAAAAGAGGGTGACAGCATTAGCAGTGCGTCAAACTCATGGTGTTTTACCTCAGCCAGCTTCGGCGCCCTGGGAGCCAGCCAGGCCTCCATCAGTCCTCGATTCAAGTTCAACTTCATTGCCGACGTGGTGGAGAAGATCGCCCCGGCTGTGGTCCACATAGAGCTGTTCCTCAGGTACGGTACGCCAGGCCGGCCGTCCACCGCACCTGCGGTCTTGGCTTCAGGGCCTTGGTCGTCTTCTAGGCACCCCCTCTTCGGTCGCAACATCCCCCTGTCCAGCGGTTCGGGTTTCGTGATGTCTCGGCACGGCCTGATCGTGACCAACGCTCACGTGGTCTCCAGCGACTCGCCCGTCTCGGCTCGGCAGCACCTGAAGGTAAGGAGGCCACCGTCGCCCGCGGGCGGGGTTTCAGCGTCCACGCCGTTATCTTCCGTCCAAGGTCCAGATGCGAGACGGCGACGTCTACGAAGCCACTATCAGAGACATTGACAAGAAGTTGGACATCGCCACCATCGAAATTCACCCTCAGGTTGGTTGGGATTGGGCCAGGTTGGCCTTCGCAGTCTGCACTTGTTGTCCCGGTGGTTCGTTACCCTTGAAGTTTTCCCCTTCCAGAAAGAGCTGTCCGTCTTGCTCCTGGGTCACAGCGCCGACTTGAGGCCCGGAGAGTTTGTGGTGGCCATCGGCAGCCCCTTCGCCCTCCAGAACACGGTCACCACCGGTATCGTCAGCACGGCCCAGAGGGACGGCAAGGAGCTGGGCCTCAGGGACTCGGACATGGATTACGTGCAGACGGACGCCATCATCAACGTCAGGCTCCGCCGGCGTCGCCTCGCCTGAAGAGAACAAGTCCTACCATTTCATTTGTGTCTTCTGCTTTGCAGTTTGGCAATTCGGGAGGACCTCTGGTCAACCTGGTAAGGCCGTCCTCGGGCTTCTCGGCTTCCGGGCGCCTCGCGACTGGAGCTTGTCTTGTGTCGAGGACGGAGAGGTGATCGGGATCAATACTTTGAAAGTGGCGGCGGGAATTTCCTTCGCCATCCCTTCGGACAGGATCGTTCGCTTTCTCAACGACTCTCTGGACAAGCACGGCAGAGGGGACGGACGGGGCAGCGCCACGTCCCCACGTCCGTCCTCTTCGGACGTCAGGCCGGTCAAAAAGCGTTTCGTGGGAATCAGGATGCTCACCATCACGCCGGCGTGGGTTCCATGGGGCGCAAACGGGGATGACAAGGCGCGGCCTTTCCGACGCGGCTCTCTCTCTCCGCAGGCTGGTTGAGGAATTGCGACAGCAGAGGGCCGACTTTCCCGACGTCCCCGGTGGCGGCATCTACGTCCACGAGGTGGTTCCTCACTCCCCGGCGCAGAAGTGAGATTGGAAAGATGGCGGCGGCGAGCGAGACGGGCCAGCGGGATGACCTTCAACCTGCTTTCTTTTTTTTTTTTTTTTGCACCTCCAGGGGCGGCATCAGGGACGGCGACATCATCGTCAAGCTGAACGGTCGCCCCGTGGTGAACACGTCTCAGCTGCAGAGGGCTCTTCAGGAGGACACGGCCCTCCTGCTGGAGGTCAGGAGGGACAACGACGACTTGCTCTTCAACATCGAGCCGGACGTCATAATGCAGTAGACAAGGGTGAGCCACACACAAAAGAACATGGACACCTACTTTAGCGTTACTCACCGCCAACGTCTTAAGCCTCTTTGACATAGAGACTGGCTTTTTCAGGCGCCTGGTGGACGGGACAAGCTCGGGGGACATTTAAGGAACGTCTTCCATAAGGAAAAGTTCAGGATGAGCTGCGGGAAGGAAGTCAAAAAGACATTTGGCTTGGCCGTGACCGAGCTCCACCGTCAAATAAACGGATTGCTCCTCGTCTCTCATTTTGCCCTTCTTCGGCACCTTTGTATACACAAAGCGTTTCCCTCCCAGACGGCGTGAACTCGCATTGACCCGGCCGGCAGTCTGCCAAAGTGACGGAAAATGGAAGGGATGGTGCTGGCAAAATCTAACCGCTCACTCCTTTTCCTAAAGAAAAATACGTACCTCGATGCCGTGCGGTCGTTGTCTTCTGCGCTCCATAATATCTCCCATAGCTTATATTTCATTCCTTTTTTTTTTATCTCGGCAGAGTCCTTGCCTACAATAAAAGTAAATCAAAAATACACAAAAAAAAAAAAAAAAAAAAAAGGAAAGAGGGGGAAATGCATGAATTTTGGATTAATTTATTGCTGGTGAATAGTGACGTCATTTTGAAAATAGGATCCTGGTGAGTCCGCGTCACGAGTCCTCTTTGATCAAGTCGGCCAGGCGTCGGAAAGCCTGTCGGGAGAGAATGGAAGCCGTTGACTTTTTTAGCACGTCGCCACCCGCCAAACACGCGAGCGTACTTCGTCCATCTGTTCCGGGGAGGCCAAGGAAAAGGCCGCCCTGACGAAGGCACACGGCTGGTCGCCGTGGATGGAGAAAACGTCTCCCGGAACCAGCAGCACCTTTGCGGGAGACGAGGGACATCAGGCCCAGTTGGCGCCAAACGGAGAGGCTGCTTTCGGACCCTGGAAACAAACCTCTTTCTCCAAAGCCTTCTCCACGATGAGCCGCCGCGTGTCGCGGACGCCGGTCAGCTCCATCCACAGGAACATCCCCGCCGAAGGGGCGTTCCACTTAGCCAAACCTGGTGACGTTACAAAAAATTTAAATGACTAAATCATCCCCTTCCAGGTAGCTCCACCATAAATATGGCGTACCTGTAAGCCACTTGTGAGCCGAGCTAATCATGGCGTCCCGCTGTTTTCGGTAGAACTCGATCACTCTACGGCAAGAGGAATAAAATCTGCACCAATTCAACTAGAAAAGCAGAAAAACAGGGGTGCCGCGTACCTGTCTATGTGTTGAAGGAAGCCTTCTTGACCCCAGTCGTGCAACACCTGCGACACCATCAGCTGCGGGACGTTTTTCAAACGCAGAGGATTCATCTTTACGCGTTGCCCGACCTCGACGAGCGTCAGTCACCCTTTTTGGGATGGCCCACCTGCGTGAAGGTGCTGGTGTGCATGGTGGAGGCTTGAATGTGCAGCACCACCCGGTCCACCAGCGGCTTGGGCCCCGTCACAAAGCCTATCCTTAAGCTGTCAGGGCGGAAAAAAAACGGTCAGCGGGAGAGCAAAAGTCGGGCTAAGCTCTAACGGCAGTCACCCCGAAGACAGGATCTTGGAGAAGGAGTCCGTTCTGATGATCCGGCCGTCCACGTCCATGGAGAGGAAGGTGGGCGCCCAAGGTTTGTCAAATTGGAGGAAGTAGTAAGGGTCGTCTTCGATGATGAGCATGTCGTAAATTCTGGCGAGCTGGAAAGCCAGAGCCCGCACCAAAGTGGTAAGTCTCAGGACTAAAAATGCTTCAATGAGCTATTGGCTATTTCACGAGTAGTAACCATTCAAAAGGATTTGGGTGACAAAAACAGCACCTCGTAGACTTCTTTCTTTCTCTGCTCCGTCATGGACGCCCCCGTGGGGTTCCCCCCGTTGGGGATGGTGTAGAGGACTTTGGGCCTACGGCTGTCCGACGGGTCCCACCGGGACAAGACCTCCTTGAGGCCCGCCGGTATCATGCCGTGCTGATCGCTGGGGACGTTGACAATGTTGCAACCTAACGGCTGGAGCTGGGTTGGAAAGAAAAGCTTGAGCTCAAGAGCCATTTGGCAAGAGATGGAAGGCCAAGGTCTTACCGCCGCCAGGGTTCCGGGATAGGTGGGCGAGTCCAGGAGGACGTCATCTCCGGGGTTGACCAGCATCTCAAACACCTGGCGGGATGCAGAAAAGACGCTGAAAAGGCGGCAGTCGGTGAGAAGAAAGTCCGTACCTTGCAGAGTCCCTCCTGGCTCCCGGTGGTCACGCACATGTCCATTTGTCCCCGGTCGGGTGCGTAGGTGGCTGTGGGCGGGTTGTGGAGTTCCTTCTGCAGGTTCTTCATCCATGTCAGCAACTCGGGGATTCTGCCCCCAGGTGGACATGTTTCTGAGGTGCCGTCTTGGCCATCCCATTCACCCCAAAATTTCCCTCCAGTCTCCATTTGTGGGACTCACCCGCTGGAGGCGGAGTACTGGAGGGCCCTTTTCATCGTGGCTTCGCCGAAGGTGATGGCCGGGCCGTTCTTGACCTTGATGACGGCGGACTCGAAGGGGAAGGTGTTGGGGTTGGGGGCCCCGCCTGCCAGGGAAATCAGCGATGGGGGCGAGCGCTGTTGGAGTTCCGCTGGAGAAGCAGACAGAAGAGTAGACCCAAATTAAATGCAGTTCACATATAGAATGTATTTACACAAGTGTACCCTGAAGTTCTAAATACCCCCGTGGGAACTTAATGTTCAGTCTGGTCTGTAGGGGGCTTAAAATATATCAAGGTTTGAAGAAAACCCATTCTGAATTTTCATTCTTGGAAATATTTGATTTGTTTGACAAAGTCCATTTTAGGTTAGATGCATCTCATTTGTTTTCTACTTCTATACTCATATTCTATGGCCATTTTTATTTCATGACATCTCAGTGTGTATACATATTCCACTTTTAGAAATGTTTGTTTTGAGTGTATTTTCTTTTCAATGAGAAAGTGGATAAATGTGACGTGTACAGGACACTCACTCAGCATCCTGATTGGCGACGGCTTTCTTGCCGCACTCACAGCCGTGAGGAACCGAGCGTAATTCATGTTTGGTGTAGGCAGACTTTCTAGGACAAAGATAACAAAATCAGTCAAATTTGAAACGTGGTAAAAGCCAACTGCAATCCTAAAGACAGACACTCGGTACGGAAAGTCAACATAGGCGCGTGCGTATGACGTCACTGACCTTGGGCGTTACCTCGACCAAAACAATGAATGCTTTACGTTGTCTATTTGTAGCTTTTAGACACTCTTTATTTACAAACAGGAATTCAAACCACGTAGTATAATATAAACATATAAAACAACTCCGTCTGTCAACGGCAACGAAATTTAATCCAAACCACGGTCTTCAATGACGCCCCGCTACCAGCAGGGGACAGTGAACGTCATACAAGCGACGGAAAAGTGCAGTTTTTTTTTCCCGGATCAACACACGTAAATCCGTGTTGTTAGCAATAGCTTGGACTAAAAGTTTTCCTTCTCGTACTAGCTCTCGTTTTTTCGGCCGATCAGTTGGATCCTTGTGGCCGCTAAGCCCCCAATTTTGTGGTTGATGCAATAGCACTCTAGATCGCCAAAATCTGTGGATTTGAGACAGAAATTTGCTGCCATGTAGACCAGCAAGATCTTACTAATTTCAATGGGTAAAAGGAAAGACGTGATTCCGTACCGATTTCTCAGTGAGTATATTTGTTTTGATGTTATTTTTTGAACGACAGCATTGTACCAAAACAAGAGGCGATGCTTACATTAATGTATGACAATCCGATTTTGAAACGGTTGTGAAAATACATCGTTAAAAGAAATACTTTTCTTACCTGCAGGCGAAGGCAGCACGGGGCCGCATGGCGTTCACAAGCACAAGCATAAAAAGCACAAGCGGCACAAGAAGAAGCACCATGTCCTCTCGGAGGCGCCGGAGCCCGTCGCCGTCCCTCGTCCGCCGCCACCGCCGCAGCTGCGGCTTAAGATCAAGCTGGGAGGACAGACCCTGGGGACAAAGAGGTGAGGTGAAGCCAAGTGTCTGGCAAAACTGGGGTCCTAGCCCAGCTCTCAATTGTCGTTATCACTCACCAGCGTCCCCACCTTCACCGTGCACCCCGGCGTGGCCGGTCCTCCTTCACCGCTGACCATCGTGGACGACGATGACGACGACGATGAGGAGGACGACGACGAAGACGAGCCCTCCGTGCCTCTGGAGCAGTATCGGGCCTGGCTGGGTTCGTATGGGCCGCCGCCGCGTAAGCCGCACCTAGATTGGAGCAAAAATTAAATATAAAAAATCACAACAATGGACAAACGATTTGTGCGTCGGTCAGACGAAGACAGCAACATGGCCACGTCGCCCCTGCCCGACGTGGGCTGCATGATCAGAGTCCCCGTGGACGAGGAGGAGAGGTGGCTGGACGCTCTGGAGAAGGGCGAGCTGGACGACAACGGCGAGCTCAAGAAGGAGGTGGACGAGTCCCTGCTCACCGCCCGGCAAGTAAGTCGGAAAAAGCCCACGGCCGGCCATCTTTTTTTGCTCACCTGCTGCTCTCCGTGCTCTTCAGAAAGCGCTCCTCCACAAGCAGCAGATCCAGCCTCTCCTGGAGCTGCCCATGGGCTACAAGGAGAAGGAGATGACCGCCGAGATGATGCAGAAGCGGGAAGAGCGCGCTCGCAAGCGCCGCCTGCAGGCCGCCAAGAAGGCGGAGGACAACAAGAACCAGACCATCGAGAGGCTCACCAAGACCAGCAAGGCCAAGATCAAGAGCATGCGAGAGAAGAAGTCCAAGCTGAGTCACTGTCCCATGGTGCGCTACAGCGACTCGGCCCGGGGCGTCACCATCTCCTTCCCGGCCGGCGTCCCCGGACCCGGGGCCGCGCCGCCACTCCCTCCGCCGGCGTCGGTCGTGACCTGCGGAGTGAGCGGATGCCTCAACCTGAAAAAATATAACTGTTCCAAAACGGGCATCGCCCTGTGCAGTTTGCAGTGTTACAAGAGGAACATGCAGTTGGTCCAGGGCGCCGCTTGAAGCGCCGCCACGGCTCGCTGAAAAGCTGCAAGATCCAGAGTCAATGTGTTGTCAAATTAATGTGAAAATTAAATACACTTTGTTTGTTGTGGTTTTTTACAGCTCCATTTAATGTGTCCATTTATTGTCCATCCTGGTCTTTTTGCCACTGATAATGTTAAGAAAGGGTTAGTTTTGCCTCCCCAAACAAGGAGTTGGGTCAAATGACCAAGCCGTAAGAGAGTCTGAAGGCCATCTCCACGGGGATCTCTGGTACGGACTCGTGAAAACACACAAAAAACTCCTGAGGAACGGGTTCCAGCAACAATCGGCTGTGAGAGGGAGGGGAAAAAAGGCAAAAGTTAGCACTGTAGACCTGATGGAGAAGCCACGTCGGAAGCAGTTTTACCCTACGACCCAGTATGTCAGAGTGGGAGGGGCTTTCTTCTGGTCTGTCCAATTTTCCGGACTATACTGGAACAGAACTCCGTGCTCTCTGAGCGGGCCCAAACCCTGACACATTTTTGCCGCTTGCTCGTTCTAAAAAGAGGAAAATGCTCACCTTCAAATAGGGGTGACGTAAAGTTATTTTGACTATCGGCTGCACTTACTTGGGGGTTTTCTTGGAACGCTGCCCGGATGGAAAGACAGCAGTGGTAAAAGTTGCGGATGAGCGAACGGTGAAGGGTTCCGCCGAGCTGCGCCTCTTCCGTTGGCGGGGGTGCGATAAAGATTCCCTGAACTTTTTCAACCAGCACGTAGTGGAACAAGGTGTTCCCGACGCTCGTTCTGACAGGATCATGACAGGTTAGTTGAGCTCACGGTGCAAAAACACAAAATGATGAAATTATACGAACATGGAGTTGGAAATGTCGCCTCCGTCCTTCCGACTCAGGGTCTTCATCAACGATCCCAAGTGGAACCTGTTGGACTGCTTTCTCCATGGCACCTGATGAGGACAAGAATGGCTTATTCCTTATTTTCTGTTGATTCAGTTTGGTTTTGAGCTTTTGAAATCCAATTTTATTGAAGCTATTTGGTGCTCTAGCGCCATCATGTGGAATCGTGTGTTAAGGATGTTTATTTAGCTTTCCTGGAATTCATGGAACATTTATTTGGCCACACTTCATCTATCCTTACCTTGAAGATGCCTCCACTAGAATCAGGCGAGTCCCTTAAGCCACCCGAGATCCTGGCTGGAGAGGCCGGTCCAACGTCTCCAGCCGCCTCGCCCCCGTGGTCTCGGGATTTGTCCTTAAAGATGCTGCCGCCGGAAACCGGGCCGTCTTGTAGGAACCAGTCGGCGCACGACAGGCGAGGAGAGGCGCATGAGCTCAGATGTTCCTCCACGGCCTCCTCCAGGGTCTCCAACCGCTGGAGTGTGGCCTTTATCTGAGGATTTTAGCCACAGTTATAGTTCTGTTACTTGTAGAAACCACCTAGTTTCTGCAAAGGCCGCACCTGATCTACATAAACGCAGTCGGGTCCTGGACACGCAGATGACGACGATGGGTGGCTTCCAACTTCCAGCAGAACACATTGCAACCAGAAATTCTGAGGGGACAAACACAGTCAGAACCACAGAGAACGGCCATGTTGAATCATTCGGTCCACATGCACTCACCAGGCCCACAACGAGGAGAAAGTGGCGACCTGGACCGGCCCGCAGGGGAAAAAGCTCCCGCCAGATGACCAGATGACCCGTCCGCCGCTGGGACTCGGCGGGCAGGAGGCAGTAGTCGCGCACGTACCGACAGACGTCCAGCATATCGTCTTTGGGAAGATGGTTGACGACCAGGTAGGACTGTCGGCGAAAAGCATTGGCGCTGAGCCACCCGCTACTCTTCTGAAGAACCGTCATGGCGGACTCACCTTGTAGAAGAGACAAGAGCCCAGGATTGTGTAGAAACGCCTCAGGCCAAAAAAGTACTCTGACTGACGGGGGAGACAAATCCTATCCTGTCAATTGGCAGATCCGCGTGGGACGACGAGCCGACGCTCACCATTTCTCCAAAATCAGACGCCTCAAAGTCAGTGAGAACAGAGTCCAGCTCCGTCTGTGAAGACACCAAAATATGGATCGCACGGCAGCCATCTTTGAATGGCCACGGCATAGGCACAAATGTATCGCCGTACTTTGACTTGCGCAGGCAGAGGGAAGCACAGAACGGCCGGCAGCCCGTCCAAGAAGACTCTCCCGGAGACGTCGCGGGGCGGAGCCGTGGGGGCGCTTTCTGGGGGTCCGGCTGGTCGGACGAGCTGCTTGAAGAACAAGGAGAAGAACTGGTCCAGCTGTGGCTTGTTTTCTGCACTGCAGAAAGCCCTGAGGAAACACACCCGCAAAAACCCAAGGCTGAAACAAAAGACCAGACCATGACTTGTTTCCATTGGCGCGCCACCCACTTGCTCAAGGATCCGAACATGATTTTTAGAGTCTGCACGGCCCCGTCGACCAGCGACCGCAGGCACAGTAGTGGTACGCTGCCAGGATATTTCACAACAAACCATTTTGAGGGGGAAAATGTACCAAAAAAAATAAAGGACACTATCTTTCTTTGCGTGTACCTCTCAGCGGGAAGCCCGACAACCAGGAGGGCGTCACCGTCCTTCCAGTAGCCCACGTGGACCAGGTGCTCGTCCAGCAGCAGCGTTGAACTGCAGGAGAATTTTCTGGTGTTTTGAAACCTGGTGAAAACTCGGGTAAATGCAGTACCTGACGATGTGACCTCCCGTGACGTTCTCCAACATGTCGCACAGCGTTAAGAAAATCCCTCTGGCGCCCTTGAGCCGAGCGGACGCCTCCGACGACGGGTATAGATACAAGATTTCCTCCTATGCACGCCAAAACGGAGCCAAGAGCTTTTTTTAACAAATGCATGTTCTATGTGGTGAAAGCTTAAAATCTCATTTTAATTATAGTATACGTATAGTGACAATAAAAAAACATTCAATTTATTTCAACCATATCTTCACTTGTCTTATTCTACTGGTAACTAGGCATAATAACTTTATAATAACATTGCGCAACTGTACATACCTCAAAATGGACGTCTTCTTTTTGCTCCGGGGCATCCATTTTAAGCGACAGGTACATGAGTCCATGCGGGACCCAGAGGACGGCCCTTTGAAGTACCGCTTCGTCTTCCCCGTCCAGAAGACCCGAAAAAGGCATGACGGGCACAGAGACCTTAGCCCGACGACTCGTACTAGGCAATTCAAGCTGCGGTGTGGGCAATTCGAGCGGCGGTGTGGACATTTTGGAGACTTTTCTCGCGTCTCTTTGATCCCGTGCCGCTAGCCAGTTCTCCTCCACATAAATGAGCTTTTTCTCGACGTCGTCCAGCCATTCGGGGTGACTGGGAACAATAGTTTTCACAAAACGATACATAATTGCGGCGGCATTTTTTGACATGACACACAGTAAGCGAATATACAGCGAATATATGTATAAAACGGCCATTTCAAGCAACGCTATCACGGCTAATTACACGTGTTTGTTTGTTCAAGCTAATGAGCCGCCGGACAATTTTTCATGTTTTTCGATACTTTCTTACTTACTCATTTGACGTCGACGTAGCCATATTGTCCGCACGATGCCCGGAGACTCTTCAAACCAACTCTTCACATATTTAGACCGTAAATTTCATTGTATACTTCTAAATTTGCAATTTTGTAAAGAGACTTGTGATGTGCCGCTTCAGGAGAAAAGTGCCGCCAGCTGCGCTTGAAGTGCCGGCGGAACTGACATCACATACACGCGACAAACACGCGTGTCGCTATTTGATTTTGTTTACCTTTTTTGGTTTCATTTTTGGAGAGCATCGAGCGCGTTAAAGTACTAGCATTTATGCTAGTGTTGTTCCTATTAGACCGTAAATTTCATTGTATACTTCTAAATTTGCTATTTTGTAAAGAGACTTGTGATGTGCCGCTTCAGGAGAAAAGTGCCCCCAGCTGCGCTTGAAGTGCCGGCGGAACTGACATCACATACACGCGACAAACACGCGTGTCGCTATTTGATTTCGTTTACCTTTTTTGGTTTCATTTTTGCAGAGCGTCGAGCGTGTTAAAGTACTAGCATTTATGCTAGTGTTGTTGCTATTAGACCGTAAATGTCATTGTATACTTCTAAATTTGCTATTTTGTAAAGAGACTTGTGATGTGCCGCTTCAGGAGAAAAGTGCCGCCAGCTGCGCTTGAAGTGCCGGCGGAACTGACATCACATACACGCGACAAACACGCGTGTCGCTTTTTGAAAGTACTAGTCGCGTTAAAGTACTAGCATTTACGCTAGTGTTGTTGCTATTACACCGTAAATTTCATTCTATACTTCTAAATTAGCTATTTTGTAAAGAGACTTGTGATGTGCCGCTTCAGGAGAAAAGTGCCGCCAGCTGCGCTTGAAGTGCCGGCGGAACTGACATCACATACACGCGACAAACACGCGTGTCGCTTTTTGATTTCGTTTACCTTTTTTGGATTCATTTTTGCAGAGCGTCGAGCGCGTTAAAGTACTAGCATTTACGCTAGTGTTGTTGCTATTAGACCGTAAATTTCATTGTATACTTCTAAATTTGCTATTTTGTAAAGAGACTTGTGATGTGCCGCTTCAGGAGAAAAGTGCCGCCAGCTGCGCTTGAAGTGCCGGCGGAACTGACATCACATACACGCGACAAACACGCGTGTCGCTTTTTGATTTTGTTTACCTTTTTTGGATTCATTTTTGCAGAGCGTCGAGCGGGTTAAAGTACTAGCATTTACGCTAGTGTTGTTGCTATTAGACCGTAAATTTCATTGTATACTTCTAAATTTGCTATTTTGTAAAGAGACTTGTGATGTGCCGCTTCAGGAGAAAAGTGCCGCCAGCTGCGCTTGAAGTGCCGGCGGAACTGACATCACATACTCGCGACAAACACGCGTGTCGCTTTTTGATTTCGTTTACCTTTTTTTGTTTAATTTTTGCTGAGCGTCGAGCGCGTTAAAGTACTAGCATTTATGCTAGTGTTGTAAATGTATCTGTTATTACTCCAACATGACGCAAATCGCATCTGATTCGAGTGAAGAGCGGACAAATGGAGTTACGGAGATGATGGAACTGTTTTATATCGACGTGCTGGAGAAAGAAGATGACAAAGTTTTGCAGGACGCAGTTATGACAAAGAACCCGCACTTTTCAGTACGTATTATTCCACTGGTCATCAAACCAGAGTCAACAAATAGTTTGCTTTGTATTATCAGAAGAACGTGTTGAGAAAGCAGCGACACTGGGAGAGAAAGCTGGCTGCCAATAAAACGAGAAGAAAAGAGGAAAAACTGAGAAGAAAGCTTAAGAGTCGCTCAGGTAAAACGTTTCGGTTCCAATGACCAATATAAACGTCCAATAGTCTTTCAATGAGTAGACTTCCACTTCGCATGGCTCGGACGTCTAATGCCGTCATTGTGTCAAAAGTAGATGCCGAGCACTCTGAAATCTCGAAGCGTGTGTCAAAAGCCCTCGCCAAAGAGCGCCTGGCCGAGGCTCGCTCCAACGGCGTCAAAGTGTGCGTGGACCTGGGCATGAGCCATTGCATGTCCGACAAGGTACGCCGAGTCCTCTCCTCCAATGCTTTCCATTTTTCAAAAGGCCAACTCCTACAGGAGACCAGCCGTCTGGCGGCACAGTTGCGGCGGCTTTACGGCGCCAACAAACGGGCGAGCAGACCCTTCCACGTGTTCCTGACCGGCCTCCGGGAGGACAGTCGTCTCCTGGCAGAATGCGTCCGCATGAACGACGGATTCCTGAACTACCAGGCGAGTCTGGGCCGAGTCCGGCCGCGGACTCGCTGGCCATTCTGACCGGCGCGCTTCTCGCAGATGGAAAGAACGGAGCAGAACTGCCTGGACCTATTCCCCCCACAGAGCGTGGTCTACCTGTCCCCCGACGCAGAAGAAGGTGGGTTTGTGCTACGGTGACCCATACCTGCGTGCTCATTGGTGTCCTTGCAGCTTTGGAGCGAGTGGAGCATGACAAGGTCTACGTCGTCGGCGGGCTGGTGGACGAAAGCGTGCAAAAGGTACTCTGAAGTCGATCCGGAAATGTCGGATGGACCATGACGCACTGGCCCGCAGGCGCTGAGCCTGCAAAGAGCCCAAGAGCTGGGGGTCCGCGCGTTGAGGCTACCGGTTGACGAACACATGCAGAAGACCCCAAACGACAAGAGCTTCCACTCCAAGATCCTGGCGGTCAATCAAGTCTTTGACATCCTCCTCATCGTGTTCCAGACCGGCAGCTGGACACAAGCTCTGGGCCAGTGCTTCCCCCGGGCCAAGGGTTACGTGGTCCCGCAAAGTGACGGTCACGGCGATGCGTTACGCTAATAAACATTTTCTTAAAGTGGCTTATGCGTCTGTAATGATTTGCTTTCTGATCAGTGTTGCTCAATGAAGGACCTTTATCATCGGAAGCCTTGAGAAGCTAGGCTAGGGCTAGCTTACTCACAGAGAGTCACAGCAAAAAAAAATTCAAATAAAAACACTTGACACGAGTATCTGCCAGCCCTTTATTTGGTTGGACCATAAGGAGAGCACGAGGAGCCAGACCTCAGGGCTCCACGGTGAACGTGAACTCGCCTTGCACCTGCCTGAGGGCGGGACAGTCCAGCGTGGCGATCAGGCTGGTGGTGCCCGGCCTCTGCGGGGTAAACGACTGGCTCCAGGTGAGGGACGCGCCCGCCGAGATGAGCCTGCGGGCAGAAGACAACCGGAAGGCATTTAGGGCGGCCAAAATAAACAAGGCGTGGAAGGAAAACGGCCAGAAGGCTCACCGGTAGTATTTGAACTTGGGAAGCATGAGCCCCGCCCCTTCCACGCGAAGGTAGACATCCTCCAAGTTATCGGCCAACGGGTTCGTGAACTCCACCGTGGCGATCATTTCCTCGTTGACCTTGGCGTTGCCCGTCACCTGGGTGAGGATTGGCCGTAGCGGGTGAGCGCGCCGAGCCGGCCACGGAAAAAGGCCACGGGCGCACGCCGGTCACCTTGACGCTGATTTTGGGACTGCGCAGGCGGATGATTTTCATGGCGCTGACGATCTGTCCCGTTTCGGTCACTTTGCCCGTCACCATGAAATGTAGGTTGGACTGCTCCACCAGGGACCGCATGTACCGCCTGGCCTCCACCGTCACGGACTCCTTGGCGCCTGCGGAGCGCAACCACATGGCACTGAGCTTTTTTCCCCGGTTATCGTAACGGTCCCGCGTGCTTACTGGCGGACGGTCCGATTTTGACGCTGGGGGTGGTGAACAGGAACTCGGAGCTGACCACCCCCGTGTAGTAGATCACGCTGCCGCTGACGAAGGCTTCCACCGTACGCCGCTGGTCGCTGCGATTGACCAATCTCAGCTTGAGTTCAAAGTCGTCCCCGAGGTCCACTTCCACGTTGGACAGAATCAGGTCCACGTCGGCCGGGGGGAGCCGGGACTTTTCCCTTTGGCAGTTGTAGGTCTCGGCTTTCTCCAGGACCGTGCGCTCCTCGCCGCTGCCTTCGCCACGTTTAGGAGTCCGCGTTACGTCACCCGGACGGAGAAGCGGCGGCGTCGGGCCCACCTTCGGAGAACTTGTACTGATCCGTGATGTCGCGGGAAGTCTGCGCGCCGGCAGCTTTGGTCAAAACCTTCCGGCCCACGTGGCTGCGATTCACCTTGACCGGCTCCAAGGTGCCGTCTTTGCGTCGGGAATAAAACACCATGTCGCTGTTCACCTGCGGGCGCCCGGAATGAGGTGGACCCCCGTGGAGGACGCAAAACCAGGCCAACGCAACCAGGCAACCCACCTCGGCAAACACGAAGGGTGCGTCGAAGGGGAAGCAGATTTCGCCCAGTTTGATGGCCCGGACGGACGCCGGGCCGCACCTGTACAGGCCTGAAAGGCCAGCGGCTGCGTTTGCGCCAGGCGGTCTCGTGAGTCCGGCGCTCTGGATCCGAGCTTACCGTCGCTGGTCTCCTGCGGCGTGGCGTCCACCACTTGCCAACCTCCGAAGCCGGCCGGCAGGTCCGGTCTGGACATGTAGCACTCGTTCCAGCAGTGATAGTTCCTGGCGAGGCGGGCAGGCAGGCTCGAATAGGGTTGGAGATATTTACCCAGGTCCGTGGACCTTCCCCGGAGGACCAACGGCTAGGGGACCAACCAGATGGAGTCCCGGGTACGGCTACGATCCACTCGGCCGTTTTCGTCCAGGATGATGTCAGACTTCAGGTTTCCGTCGTTGTCGTGGGCAGAGTAGTAGTTGGTGACCACTCGCGACGGGAGGCCCAGGCAGCGCAGGACTGGCCCAAAGCACAGGAGGTTGGTTAAGAGGTGGGAGGACCCGCCCCTTCCGCCATCCCACTCACAGGTGTTGAAGACGGCGGCGTAGACCCAGCACTGAGCGTAGCACACGGGCATCTTGCTACTAGCGTAGGTCAGGAGGATTTCCGTGCTGCCGGTCCAGGCGGTGGGCGCCACCCCGTAAGTGTAGTCGCCGCTCCAGTTGCCCACCAACACGCCGTCGTCGTCGCGAGAGTCCAGCTGTGCCGGTTCCCGTCTTTCAAAAAGGTAACCCCCAAACGATCTCGCCCTGCCCTCCACGACCACTCACCATGGCCGAAGCCTTTCTGGCCACCTTGACGGGATCCCCTCGATTGACCAGGGGCATCTGCGATCTGTCCAAGATGTACAGGCAGGCGTCCAGAACCCCGTGGTTGAACTAGGGTTACCGGAAAAGGCGCGGTTGAAATGGCAAAGAAGCGGGTCGACCCGGAAAAGCCCCGGCGGAGCACCTGGCCGTAGTTCCAGCGTCTCTCGGCGACGTCGTCGTGGGAACCGTGGTAGACGATTCCCGTCTCGGCCATCACGCACTCCTCCCTCTCGGCGTGGTCGTTCAGGAACACGGCGTCGTCTGAGGGAAACGCTTTGGAAAAGCCCCAGACGGGAAAAAAAAGGCCCAAAAGCCACCAAAACTCACCCGCCGCCCACGGGTTGAACAGAACGTAGAGGTAGCGGCTGCCATCCCTCCTGGTCCTGCGGATGCCGTACGGGGTGGCCACGGCCACGTACAGCTGGTACTTGCCCACGATGCAGTTGGCGGCCGGCGTCACGCCCACCGTCAGCGCGTTGTCGTCGCTGAGGACCACCCGCCCCGGCCAGGGGCTCTGCTGGTCCCCGTCGGGGAAGACCGGGATGTAGGTGTTCTCGCTGTACTGGGGACTGGAACCTGGTTTTGGGGGGGGTTTGAGATGAATCGCCCGGGGGGGCAACTCCACGCCGCCCTCGCCCACTCACCGATGACAAACTCCACGGCAATCTTGTCCCGGGCGGGATCGTACGGGCGGTTGAAGGTGATGTTGACTTGGAACTCTTGACCTCGACGCACAATCAGGTCGTCGGAGCTGAATGGCGCCGTGCGGTGGTGAATCTTATTGTCCCCGTCACGTTTCTTCATCATGTCCACGCCCCAGATATCCAGGAACTCTGCAGACGCAAGGCACGGTCAGATCGGGAGAAACTTTCCGGAGTAGGAACTCCCAAAATAAGGGCTGTCAATCAATGTGACAGCTTGCCGGAACTCCGGTTTGCCCGTCACTCATCTTGTCAGCCGCGCGAGCGTGTTTGCCACGAGATAAGAAGCCTCACCAGTCAATGGCGGAAGTCCCCTCGGGCCAAGCGCGCCGAAAAGCTCAAACTCGGGGATGTCCGATTCGTCCCAGTTGGAATTGGCGGCCGGGGCGGCGGCCCGCCCGCGGCTGCTCACCTTGGGGGGCGGGCCGGCGGGAGTCGGGGGGCCCGCCGAGGGTTCGGCGACCACGGCTTGGGCGGACATCTCGGTGACCGCGGCCTGAGCGGACATGTCGGAGGACTGCAAGAGAGGTGACGGCAGTTATACAGATTCAAAATGGGGTTGAGGTCAGGGGATTTTTCCAAACCATTTTCTTTGGCCTTGTCTGGCCCGTCCGTCTGTCATTCGTTAATAGCGTCAACGCTTGGCATTGGTTGAGGCCACACACATGCTGGCAATTATCCTCTCTGAATAACAACCTCGCGTCCAACAAACCCCAATGAATTCTGGGAGTCAGTCAAGTAAAGTCTTTCAGAGTAGACTTACCCCAAATCAGGAATTACCGGGACAATGTCAAGATCCAAAGTTTGGGCTCCAGGACGGATGGAAGCGAGACCACGCCTAGACCTGGGAGATGCCAGGGGATGCCAAGACCGGCCTTAAAATGGGTCTCCGAGTGCGGACGCACCTTGGTGAAAGACGGAAGGCTTTGTCCCGCCCGCTCACGCAGGCCGTGTTTAAATAGCCTCGCTCTTCATGGGTGTGTGTGTGTGTGTGAGACAGTGGGCCGGACCCCACAGAAGGGTGGGACGTGACAAGGACATGTGGAATCTGAGGTCTGGACACGGGCGTGTCTCCGGTTGCCAGGAGAGACCAGTCACCCGTTTCCCGCAGTTACTAATCTCCACCAGACTTCATGTGGAGTGTGCTGTTGAGGCCAGGCCCATTCTGTTGGACCAAAATGTCGACCACAGAGACGACTGTTTGGCAGTTGGTGAACCTGAAACATGGTGGGGTTCGGGCTAAAATGAAAAATACACAAAACACGCTTCTATTTCTTGACGCCCGAGAGGACACGTAGCCCCGAAACAGACAAGCAGAAAGAAACGCTTTTTAGGCGAATGAATGAGGCAATGGAAGTAGTTCCTCTTGTGTCCACAGGAGGGCAGCATTGTAACACGACTCGGTAGAAGATGATGGTAGCGAATTGGTTTTTTTCGTTTTGTTTGTTTGTAGAATGTTGTGAGGGGAGTAAAGATGCACACACGTTGCCCAAAACACACACCTAAAGCCCAAAGCATCTCGCAATTACCACCGCGGGGGTCCTCGTCCACCCCCGAGAGCGGCCCCAGTGCTCTGACAAGTAAATTACGAGTGTGGATAAGAGCTGGACGTCTTGCTCCAAAGGCCCGTTTTGACAGCAGAGTGGGCCCATGCAAAATTCCAAATGGCTTGTGTGCAATCATCCCGGAGATAATTAGGGAGTGCTGCAAACACGCTTTTCAATGCGACGCAATTGGCACGCCGCCTCCTTCAAATGTGCCGGACGGGATGTTCACCAAAGGGAGGGGAAGAGAAAAAAAAGAAAAAAAAGGAAAAAGAAAAGAAATCCATGTATTTCCACAACAAGCGACGTGGAATCAGCCGGCGTTTATCGTGATTGGAGGGTCTCTTTTATGATTTATCGACAGTCGGGCAGACAAATAGCACAAATAGCACAAATAGCACAAATAGCACAAATAGCACAAATAGCACAAATAGCGCCACTCCCTTCAGATGGAAAGCGCTTTTGGAAAAAAAACAAGGATGGCTTGCTCGCTCCAAAATGAACTCCTTTTTTAATGGAGTAGCCTCTCATCAGTGAAAAGAAGCTAACCCATCCACCATACGATTGGACGCCGATTTCCGTCGGTGGCATAAAAGAGTCCATGCATTTTAGAGACGGGCTCCGTGATGGTTTTGTCCCAATGAAAGGCGGCTCTCGGCAGCAAAGCAACACTTAAATTGCGCATTTGAAAAAAAAATAGAGGCCCGAGTCGGAATGCTAATCGGGAAATGAAAAATCAACCTTGCAGCCACTTCCATATTAATGGAGGCTTTAAAGCAACATCCCATTTGCATCGTCGCCGGGTCAAGTGAAGGAAGAACACAACCTGGCTGGATAGACCATTATTCAAATCAGCCCCCACAGACCTTAATAGAATCAGCCTAACCATTAGCATGTGTGTGTGAGTGTGAGTGCCTGTGTATGTTTGCTGTATGCGCAGCCCACGTTTCATCATAAAAACCTCTCAGCCAACCTTAAAAGGTTGCAAATGAGAGACAATCAGGGCAGCGGGACCGAATGGCAATCACGGCCAGGCCCATCTTGACCCATTCGACGCCGTTAGCGGTGCTCGTTCGTGCCAGTCTTTGAAAAACGTGGCCATTCTGGAACGTACTCCTCTAATGACACGTCAGGCAGGCCAGAGTTTGGCAGCGCAGGGGCAGCCTGGGTACCTCGACGGTTCCTGAAAAGGCGGGCAAACTCCAGCGATGACTCGCCGCCTCGGATGACGAATCCCCCTCCGGACGTCATCCTTTGCGCTCGAGTGGGTCCGTGGGCCCGAGCCAGGTCCTGGAATCTAGCTAATGAGACTTCCCCTGGCCGCCCCCTCCCAGTGCCACCGTCGCCTCATTGGCGGAGCGTCCGGCCAGGACTCGGCCCATTGGTTGACGGGATGCTCGTGCTAGTCATGAAATAAAAATGAAGGCCACTTGACATCATTCTTCTCGGCATTTGGGTTTTTTTTTTGTTGCCAAATCTCCCACTAGAAAAGCCATGAGTTGAAAGCGGGTGGGCTCGCCGTCCGGGGTCCTCAAATTGAACAAAAACATCAACCGAGATGGTTTCCTAGTGGGTGGGCCCCTTTTGATCTCTTACTTTGCTGCCAAATAAATGATAAAGACACATCTAGAGATGTTACTTATTCAAGGAGCCGTCCGCGGGTACAACCAGAACAACATGGCGACATCAATAAAACAGCACCGCCAGCTCTCATCCACTTTAACTGGAAAGCGCCGCCGACGACCTGACGGTGGCGCAACCGGGTCTCGGTCTCTCGGCGGGTGGGAGGGGGCGGAGTTCAGCTGGGGGTCGGGCCGTGCCATGAGCGTCTGCGCCGACCAGCTGGTGGTGAATGGTGACACATGCCCCCGCGGGTCGCCGAGGAGTCGGCGTGGGCGAAAAGGCTCGGGCCCGTCGCCATTCGATCGGCCCGCTCCGTAAAGTCGGGGGCCGCGACCCCTGGGCGACGACGGCTCTCCACGTCGCCACGCGCGGCCTCCGTGAGCCGCACGTCATAAAAATGCAGGCGCGGCCATATGGCGTGCCGCTCCGAGTTAGCGTAGACGCACGACACTCGCTAATCTGGATCTGTTACCGGCGGGGCGGGGGTCAAGGGTTCATCTGTCCCCGTTGTCATGGCGACCGCGGGAGGGCCGGAAACTGTACGGCGATGTGTATCGATACGTGGCTCAAAGAGCCAATTTCCAATGGCGCTAACCCAGGCTTGCTACTCCAAATATCCAACTTGGGCGCCCCACGCCTAACGGGCAAGTGTGGATGTCCCATTAATTTCAAATGCCCGGAATAGCATCTCCTCTTTTTATAGCGACAAGCGTGCACAAACCCCAGAGATGGTCTCACAAATGGCATCGAGTGAATACTCGATGGTTGATTTTGTTTGACCGACGGCTCTTCTACGAATGCGCGATGAGCCACTCGCTGGTTTGTTAGGAGGCAGAAAGGGAGGGCCCAGATCTCCACGGAGACCGACAGCGTGCTCGTCTTCGTGGAACGGCTTGGGCAGAATACGGACAACGATTTGGGCCAGAAATGAGATTCCTTGCGAAATGGAAGGACTGCCAGGCAAACAAGCGAGCTAGCTAGCGAGCGAGTGGGCGGGCGTGCGGGTCCCCGCGCGCGGTGCATTCACAGTTCAGCGGCATCTCGACCTAAATGCGATGTGACGGGAGAACCTTTACTGACACGAGCGGCAGCGTGGTATCAGAGAGGGCTGACCGAGCCGTGAACCGCTCGCCCAACATCGAGCAAATTAACATGAACAGAAATAGCTCCGTCACCGCCGTGGCGGAGAAGCCATTCCATGCCATGCGCTGAGGTACCATGGCGGGCCCGACCACTCCCCCCGCCTAAATTACAATTCGGGAAGGGGTGTTTCCAAACCTTGCATTGGTGTTATAAAGCCGAGGCCAGCCACCATCCAGCGCCAGTGACAACATCAAAAGGGCGTCATCTTGGCCATGGACCGTAGCTAATCGCTTGACAACGGCAAACGCCGAGGTCATACAAAGGTCGCCCTAAAGTGCGTCACTGCCCTTGGGCTACGGCGTGCAATTCCCCCCCACGCTCCAAACAACTCGTTCAGACTTCACGGCCAGCTCGACACCTCAACCGCGCTCTCCTCCGAGGCGCGGCTGGGCCAAGGCCCGGATGGCGTTACCGAGGGAGGTGGCGAGAGGGAACGGGCGAACTTGGAGAACACCAATCCAGTCCAGGGGCCGCCCCGAGGGCATGGCTTTCCAGCCAAGGTTGCTTAGAAAAAGATAGAATCATATTAGCTCGGTCATCTATGGAGATCATTGACTTAGCCCAGGCTAAAGACATTCCAAATCTCACCAGCAGGGAGCAGCCAAGTCACAAAATCATCCCAAATGCACATCTTGTGACTGGAGACAGGTCTTATGTGGCCTCGACTTTTATTGTTCGCAGTAATACTTACTTATTTACAATAATATAAAATAAACGGCATTTAAAAACATTTCTAAAACCCAAGTTTTTTTGTTTATCCAGTAGGAGCTGTATCATTTTGCCTCCCACCACCATACCTGTCAACCTCGAACCATTTGTGATCTTACCAAATTTTGTTTTCGCCCTTACATATATGTATAAATACATGGAAAATCTTACCACTTTACTTTTTTGTAAAAAATGAAAGTAAACATAAACAAGGGAACAGGAAACGGAAATCACATGGTGAAAGTGTTACAAAACGAAATGTTTATCATGATCTTTTTTTTTTAGCCAATCAGAGGCGCCGGTACATATATCACTTGGCAGACATGCGTTTCCGGGAAGAAACAATGGCGGATGGTGAAAAATGGCTAGAAAGTGCCTTAATTTATTTTTTTTTCTCAAAATCACCGTTTAGCGTACCATTTTCATGTGTACAGCGTACCAATATAAAAATGGGCTTTCAGTTGTACCAATTACGGCGAGAACGTACCAGTTGACAGGTATGCACCACAATTAAGGACATAGAAAGAAAGTCAAGTCCATCGTCAAGAATGTATTTTACTCCAACTGCTTGCCACCACACCAAAGTGTGCCCCCTTGTACAAGAACTGAGTGTAGCAACAGAGTAGTTTCTCTTACAAAAGCGTCTGGTCGACATCTTCGGGATCAAAACAAAGGTAGAAAAAGGTGCCGATCCATAAAAGTCCGGTACATGTGATGACCAGGTGGCATCTCCTTGGCTGCTGCGTGGCGTGCGTGCGCGTGTCCCCCCCCTCCTCCTTCTTAAGCATCCGAAGCAAAAGCGCATGGTCCGCCAGTTCACCTAAGCGTAACCGCCACCGCACGCCTGAAGCGGGCAGGCGACGGCGGCCAGGAGGATGGGGCCGGACAGCGCCGTGCCAGTTTCAAAAACATGCTTTCTAAGACTAACGGGATGACGGGAGAATCCGCTGACATCTTCGGCTGGCCCGCCAGGGGGTCCCTTCTCTTGACCTGCCCACCTGACCCCATTGAGTCCAGTCCATCAGTACATTTTCTGCCGGCTGGGCAGCACCGCCTCTTTGAGGAAGGAGAAGACCAAGAGGATCCCAGAGCGTTTCCCTCTCTTGCCCTTGGTGAAGTAATTAGACACCACATCATCTGGGTGGAGGGAGAAAAAAAAAGTTTCAGGACACAGAAGCAAGGAGCAAATCTGAACGGGGGTCAACAACTCACCGCCTTGCTGCACAGTGGAGGGAAGTACGTTTTCGCCCGCCGACAGCGACACGAAAAAGGCGAAAGGAATGACCCAGAGGCAGATGGTGAAATAAGCCAGCACCTGAAAGAACACAAATCTTTAGCTCCGGTCGGCCACCCCGTCGGAAAGGCGGAAGTTACCTCGGAGAAGGAATAATACTCTTTTGCAAAGAACTGGAAGGCCATGTAGTGGTTGACCACCACTAACACTGCAAGGCAGAGCACACGGCGGCGCTTTAGGAGAGCGACGGCCCGTGGAAAGGCGGCCCGGCGGGTAACCCACCGCACGAGAGGATGAAGTTGGGCGAGCTCAGGAGGATGTACGGGAACGTGCGTAGCAGGCCAAAGTAAACCAGGTTGCTGAAGAGTCCCACCGCCACCATCAACGCCGGGAAGCCCTCGATGACGTACAAACCCGCCAGCACGCCCGTCGAGAACTGCGGGCGGGGGGACAGAAAAAGCGGGCGTTGGCGTGCGTTCGAGCGGGTCTTTCCGTCCGTCGCCAGCTTACCAGGATCATGTATTTGATGATCCGGCTAGTGGCTACCGTGTACTCTTCTATGAGTTCTGCCAAGTAGTACAGGCCGGCAGCTGCAATGATAGAAAGGCAAATGTCATTGGTTATGATACAGTGTGTTCAAAATGGACGCTTGACAAAAATAGCAGGCCCCAAAATGGCTTCTTCCACATATCCCGACGAAGCAAACAGCGATTGATAGCAGCTGGTCATTCCATTCCCACACGAAGAATGTAAAAAAGCTCCCCATAGTACAAAATGAGCATTTTCGACTCTTATCGAGTTCTTTCGCCACTCTTAGGGTGGTTCATGTTTCAAAGCAGCTCCACAACAACAAAAACAAGCCCTCTTTTAACCCCGAAGTGCTACGTTGCATTAAGTAATGGGGAGCCGACTGCAAATGAGCTAGCATTAGCAATGGTTTATCAAAATACGGAGGACGTGACGTGGAACGTACCTATGGCAAGAGTGACGAAGGACACCTGGATTAACAGCGACAGCCAGCTCAACAAATTTATAAACCACATCTCTGTCAGGGGAAAAATAAACACATAAAGCAGGAAAATGGAAAGGAACGGCTGGTTAGCTGCTATGTTAGCAACGCTAACATGCACCGCAGTTCCGGTCAAAGGTTGTCTACGGGGAGCAAGTAGAGGAGAACCTCGGAGGAGGGCCCGCCTGCTCTTTTCTTTGCCTCGACCGCCGCCTGGCGGTGGGGGACAAGCCCAGGAGAGAAGCTTGACGCTTGGAGACGGCCGACAATTCCTTTTCAAATCAGTCAATATCATGACGTTTCATACACTGGACAACTTGAATGTATGCCATTTTCATTGCACGTCATTGTAAATGATTTTGGAAATTAACACGAATAAAAAGAAAAGAGATCCATGTATATTATATGCAACCATTCAAATTGATTTGCAATCTTTTGCACAATAGAACTGGGCCTGATCATATTGGATATTCTTTGGAAATCAAATAAATATTTCAAATCAAATGAAATATTAAATAAACGTTAGAAAATAGAATGCATGTCTTTATATCCATTTATTTATATATCCATAATAAATGGGCCATTTCCATGACTGCCGTGCCCTAAATACAGCATTTTTTTTGCAATTTGGACAGCCACAGCCCAATTCCGGGCCACGCCTCGTGACTTTATTCCCAAAGTTGACGCCTGGATGGTGGAAAATAATGAAAAATACATAGGGGAAAGTGGCAAGAGACAGAGGATAGTGCTAAATAGAAATTAAAATGTAATGGCAAACAGTGTGAAGATGCCAAAATGGCGTCCAAGGCGACGGGAAGGCTTTTACACGCTATAGCGGAAAGGCATTTCTTTATTTGCGCGGGTGGAGAAAAGGTGTGAAGAGAAAAAGGCGCCATCTCCCAATACTTCCAGGATGAAGCGTGTGTCAATCTTACCTGGGGCGAACGCTTAAAGGTGGCGCTCTCTTTGACACCTCCAAGAGACAAATGCTGTTTTTTTCATGGCGCCCTCTTTTAAGCCGCACTCCAATCCGCTTTAATGGAGGGCAGACGTGGCGGCGTGCGTGCCTTTGCTCTCCGTTTCCCGGCGCCTCTTTCTCCCCTCGCTAGGACGGGAGACGCCACAAAATACAATATGCCATTTGAGGCGACCAAAATCAAAACCCGAGTGAATCCAGCCGACCGAAAAGCAACCCGAGGGCCCGGCACCTGTCGCCCCCCTATAAAAAAAAAAAAAAAAAAAACAGACAAAAGGACAAAGACGGGTGTTTCCTGTTTTAGGCACGGCGGCACCTACCCGCTGTTTTCCCAAAACACGTACGTTTTCCAAACAGACATATAGCGGCGCACACAAGAGCCTTTCAGCCTCTTTGACAACGACCCCGACGAGGGGACCGGACGGAGGGGGGGTCGGGGCGGGGGTCCCTTTTGACAGGTAGCCATCCCATTGTGAGCGCCCGGCCTCAATGGAAGACGGCGCGGACAAAGGCCACGCTTAACGAGCGGAGGTGTCGGGCAAAGACAGGTCGCCCATTGATGAGCGCTAATGACTTGGATGGAGGCGGCGGAGAAAAGGAGCCGCTTCATTACCCGCCGGCAGCTGGCCCGACGTGGTTGGACACCTGAATGGCGTTTTGCTCTCGGGAGATAGCTTTGCGTTTCGGCCTGTCCATTGGGTCCAAGTCTGGACTCAAATACATTTCCCCCGACTCATTGTAATTGCGTCCGTGCCACAACGCCATCAGATTAGCGGGGAGTTGACGGCTGGGGGTCGAGCGGAGGCCGCCGGGGATCGGTGTTACGGGCGGGACGGTGACGGACGGGATCCGTATTCCCGGGAAGTGGCGCAGATGGATACTTTGTGACAGCGTGGCGGGGCAGACACGCTTGGCCTTCCGGTGACTCCACTCTATCCGCCATTAGCCCGGGCGGGTGAGACGGCGGCCACGCTCCGGTCACGGCTTCTTGTTTTGGCAGGGAGGCTTGAGCCGCATTAGCTAGGGCTATTTTTCAAGACCGCTTGTCACATTTACCGGGAGAAAAGCTCCCGTCGGGTGGACGTTTACGGAGTAGTACGTATCTGGCCGGCTGGCTGGCTTGGTCCATACCTCACTGAGCTCTCTAGGTGTCACTGTAACTCTGCCACCTGTTGCCTACGTTGCGCAACTTCCCTTCCGTTTCTTTGTCCCGCAATGTGCGCCGGCCCTCCCGCCAGGCCAGGCCGGGCCGGGCCAGGCCGCCGCTGGCCGTAGTTGGCAAGTTTTCGGGGCTCCCCCCCTTTGTCCCTGGGACAAAGGGGGCCGCTGCCCTCTCACAGGCTATGTTACAGGCTGTCACATGAGGCGGACACTCTGGGACGGGCCGGCGTTATCTACTGTGACAACTCCGATTACTTCCACGGCCTCCCATCTGATCAGCACATCCAATTCAATTAGTGCCAATTAGTCCTGGTCAGCCCCCCCACCCCATCACCGGCAGAGCAACCCCCCCCCCCCCCCCATCCCTTCACCCCGTCATTCCGGGCCCGCTGCGCCTCCCCTGAAAAGAGTTTTCAAGCAACTCGCTCAACCTGCCCGCCCCCCCCCCCCCCTCCAATTACCCTCACACACACACACAGTGAGACACACTCACACACCCCCACACAATGAGTCATTCACACATTCTGTGGGAGCGGATTCAAAGTGACACATCACACAGAATTCACAGTTTTGTGCACACCGGCCGGCCTGGCCGGACGCAAAAGACATGGCCCAACCGTTTGGAGATCCTCCTTGGAGTTATTTGCCAAGTCACCCCAAGTCCACCCCCCCTCACCCCCCCGGGGCAACTTTTCTGGGCAAAGTTGGGGAGCCGTCAGACACCCCCGCTGTAAGCGATAGCGGCACGGCGGAGAGCGGCCGCAGCTCGTGGCCGGCCCCCTTTTGTGGCTGCTCACTGGCACGGGCGTTGATTCCCCGCAACACTTGTGCTGCCACCGCCGTTCTCGGGGCACAAAAGCGCCATCATTAACTTTTTGCTCCGTCGGAATGTCCAAACGCCCCGCCGGACACGACGCCCCCCCCACACTCCCTCCCCACACATAACTCCCCCACCCGCCTTTCTCTCGGCTCGCCCTCATTTGCCAAGGCCAGGTGTGCGGACCCACAACAAGAGGGCGGGGGCCGGGGGCAGCGGCGGGAGGGGAAGTGGGGATTTGCAGCCGTGGGGCTTTTTTTTCTCAAGGTCTTTAGGCCTTCTTTTTCACACCGACACAAGCAAGAAACAAACACACACACACACACAAAAAGGGCCCCCACGGCCAAGCCGATCAATGAAAGTAAGGTGTCATACAAATAGGATTGGAAGTTTAAAAAGAAAAAAAAAATCCTCTCCACAAAAGTGTGTCCAATCAGAAGAAGCGGGCGAGCGAGAAGACGCCAAGAAAATAACAAGGTTGCACTTCACGCCCTTGTATAGGGGTCACGGCAGGTTGCCCTCATTAGTCCGAGGGGGTCAGTCCGTCACCCCCCCGCCCGGCGCACACCCCGAAAACCCACAACGACCACACACAAGACAAGCGGGACGGTCACCTTTGACCTCGGGATCTTCACGCCCAAAAGAAGGGAAAAGTGGGTTACAACAAGCCCAAGGTGGCTTCTGACGCAGATGGCGCCAGAGAGCAGGGGGGGGGGCCTTAGGGGTGGGCCTATGGGCTTTCTAACCTAAGCGGCCCGGGGTGTTTATGCCGTTTGTATCTATGACCGCCAAATGGTGGGTGGACGGCCTGGGCCCGTTACAATGCCACCCCGAAAGCCCCCCCACCACTACCCACCCGGCCCGCCTCAAGTGGCCCCCTTTTCCGCCCGCTTCGTTGGACGCCTCGGATGAAGGAAGCGTCCATCTGGGTGTGATCGGCAATTACCAAGGGAAGCTGTCAGCCCGCATTAAGGCCCCAGGGGAAGGCGGGCGTGTTCGGGTGGCTTTTACCAAGGGGAAAGGGGGTGGGGCCAAGGTTGGTGAGGGAAAAAAATACATAAATAAATCCTTTTTTTTCCCCTCAAGTTAGCATCCCGTGACAGAATTTCCAAATGAACTGAGATGCTTCTAAAACACACACACACTTTTTGTTAATATTTGCAGCATTCAAACTAAGCAAAGAGAAGAACAACCTTTCTATTTTTGTTTATATCTATAAATAAAATAAAGATGTCCAATCCTACTCTCAATAGCTTGCAGGCCGTATGTTTTGATATAAATATGCCCAGACAATGTGTGTGTGTGTGTGTGTGTCGGTCTTTTATTTTTTTGATACACAATCCACTTCCCCAGACAAAAACGACTCCATATAACACAACAAAACTCTTAAATAGAGAGCGAGAGCTGGTGGAGATGCATCCGGCTCCCCAAATACAATAGGCAGAGACCCCTCCCCCAAACGAAGAACGCCACGACGCCATTGCGCCTACGAGACGTGGGCGCTGGCCCAGCACCCAAAAGGAAAGGAAAGGAAAGGCGGGATAAAAACGGACAGCCAAATTACACGGGGCGCAAGACGGGGATCGCATGGGCCGGGCCGGGATGGCGGCCTTGAATGCGTCAAATTGGCGAGAGGCGAGGCCCGTCTTGGCATTGTGCGCAAGGGCAAAAACACAATGCACAATATCACGCGCAGATTGAACATTCGGTGGTGGCTTTGAAAGGCGGATTGGAAAGCGTCGCAAAAGGCGCCCGCGACGACGGCGACCACGTTTGGCGGGTCATCCGGCAATTCCGGCTAAATGGCTGTTTGCGCGACCCCGCGCCGGGCCTTTGCAAACCGAATTCCAAAGTGCGTGCGCCTTTTCAAATACTTTCATCAGCGGGGAAAATGCAAGGTTGCGCTATACGCCGGCGCGGCAAAAGCCTTCAAAGGCCCGCCCGCCCGCCCGCTCTTCAATGGGCGCGTTGGGAAATATTTCAATGGAAAATGCGTTCTATTGAAGGAGCAGGAGGAAAGGCGTTTGCTTTGGACCTTCCGACGCTCTTCATTGGAAATTGGAGCGGTAAATACATGGAAGGTCAACTTTTAATCCATCCTTTTTTGTCCCCAATTTTAGATTTTGCTCCAAAACAATGATGGCCTTTTTACTTTGAATGGAATGCAAAAAAGGCCGATTTTTTTTTGCTTGCCGCCAACCGTGTAAAGCCCAAAAGCCCCCCACCCTACTCGTGCACCTCATTGAATGTCACATGACCGCGCAGGTGTGGAGGGGTCGCTGCCCCCGGCGACCCCCAATTAGTGACCCTAATTAGCGGAGGCCCCCGCCACCCACCCGCTGAGGAGCTTTGGCGGAGGGTGGAGGGGGGGGGGTGTCATCGCGGGACGCATTCCTCAACGCTCGGACATTTTCAAAAAAAAAGCCTAGCCTGTCGTTGAATAGCCATTTCTTACATTTTTGTCTTTAAAATTTAGATTTTGGCACTCCCTTCCTCCTGGCTTAATTTTCCCTTTGGCTCGTTAGCCCATTTGGTCATTTCAACAAGAAAATGTCTTTTGGGGCGAGCCACACCCGTCGGTTGGACGCCACATTCCGTCCTGGCCTAGCCCACCCAGCCAAGCCGTCCGTCCCCCTTTCAGCGTAATTGGCACCCCGTGGACGGATTGTGCGCCTCGCGCCGCCGAGCCCGGCCGCCTTCCGCGCGCATACGGAGAATAACGGAGGTTTGACCGTATTGGCCGGCCAGGAGGAATGCGCCTAACGTGGCTATTTTGCCGTTAGCACAGCTGGCCCAGAACGCTTTGACGCTTGTTTTAACCTTCAAAAAACATCCAATCAGAGTATTTGAATAGAGGCAAAAGGTCAATGGCACTTCTTTGTGGCAAATTCCTAAACGGCCGAGCAATTTGCAAAGGCGCTTTTTAGAGAAAAAGCGGCTATTTGGCAGCAATTTAACTGCGCAAAGGCGCTTTTTACAGAAAAGGGCAGCCATGATTTGACTTTTGGAGTTGTTTTGAAAAAAGGCAGACGGCAGGCAGGCAAGCAGAGGAGAATGACATAGACATAGTATATTTATATCAATTAGAGCACATCTACATATTTGTACAAGATGAAGGCCGATGGCGAGTAGAAAAAGCGGCCTGAAAGACAGAAGAAATCCTCTTTGTTAAATAAGTGCAAAATGTGAATGGAACAAGAAACGGGAAAGGGGCTCTACAAAGGATTTCTTCTTTTCTTACAATCACACAAAAAAAGACCACTTATGAGTATAAATATAGAAGAAGATTTACATTTGGAGCCACCAATGCAACCCACAAAGCGCTTCCCAGACAACGGCAATGGCGATGGACAGGCGGGCGGGCGGGCGGTGTCGTGTCCCTGCGGTTAACGGGCGCTATAGGTGTCTGGCTAAAAAACAAATGGCCTGATTTTTTTAAATTGAGCTGTTTTAATAGCAATACTCAAGTAGAATTCCTAAAATGGCAAAATAGCGTCACATCTGAAAGCTCAGTTGTTGCTTTTTTTGTGTTCCGCACCACCACCACTCGCCCCGTCCGCCCGCCGTCCCACAAAAGAAGCTTTGAAAGCGGAAAATAAACGCAAGTGGCGTTCAAGACGGCCTTTGGCCAAAGACCAAGCAGGCCACGTAAAAACAGACTGCATGTGAGCGGAACGACGGGGTGGCCGTCGCTCCAGGGGGTTTGGGGTCATGGTCCAGAGTCCTAGACTGCCTAACGTAAAGTGCTTTGGAGGTGGGGAGCGGGTCGGAGACGGACGGGAAATGGCCTCCGCTGGGTGGGAAAGCGTCAGAGCTAAAGCTAGCACACAATCAGTTCACGCACAAACACGGGCAAAGCAAGAAGCACAAACACATTTAAATAACATCGTACAATGTTTGCTTTTTTTTTCATCGAGCCGAAGCCTTTCGAAAACATTTGCACGTTTCCTGGCATCGCCAGACGGGATCGGGGATGCGGCCCCGGGAATGGGGGGGTCCTTGATCGTCCCGGTAGAAAAAAAAGGCCAGGCAGAGTCTTAGGACAGCGTCTTCTTGCCACCAGGCTCCGCCTCCTTGCGGTCCATCCTCATGTAGGGCTCGAAGGCCGACGAGCCGCAGCCGTAGGCCGAGCTCAGCTCGTGGTGGGCGCCCCCCAGCAGGGGCACCGAGAAGCACAGCGAGTGCGGCGCCGACACCGCCAGCCGGGGGGACGCGGGCCCGCCGCCCAGCCCCGGCGGGGCCAGCCCGAAAGCCGCCCCGGAGAGAGAGGACGGGGGGCTCCCGGGGGAGCCCGAAGAACCGCCCAGCGGCGGCGGCGGGGACAGCAGCGGGCCCGTGGCGGGGACGCCCACCGCCGGGCCCGACAGCAGACGCCCCTGCTCCAGGAGGCGCAGGATATTGCAGGTGGCCAGAGACTCGGAAGACGAGGACGTGCGCTTGTCCATGTCCTTGCTGGTGTCCTTCTTCTGTTTGGTCCGCCGGTTTTGGAACCACACCTTCACCTGCCGTGGCACACACACACAAAGTGGGCCTTTTTACGCCCTTCTCTGCCGTTGCCCGTGGCGGACATTTTGCCATGGCGCCCATCGCCGGATGTCTGGCAACGAATCGAGCACGGAGCGCCCGTGAAAATCCCCGGCGAGCGCGGCGCCGATCCCTGCCCCCCGACGGGATAAAACCTTTATGTCAAACGGTATCGTTGCGCGGCGGGGGCGGAGACGGCGGGAGGCCGGCCAACGAGCTCATGACTTTAATGGGATCGGGAACCCGTGCCGGGGAATCGGCGGCGGCGGCGCCGACCGAGACCCGCATAAAGCCCCGGGCGGGGCGTGGCCCACGCTCCCTTCCCAGGCCAAACATTTGATTGGAGGGAAATTGATGAGAGGAAAAGAAAGAAAAGCTGCCTTTGCTACATCTACACTATTGCATGTAAATCCTTTTTAATGGGATCCAGGGTTCAACTCCGGGGCACAGATTAACGGCGAGATCTGGAATGGCCGTCACACGTATTTTGCTGGCCGCCCCGCTCGCCAAAGGCGCCTGCAAAACAATGGCGGGCGCTAGCCCGCTAAGCGCGGACATCTTTGGCCTCCATTTTCCTTGCAAAATCCAGTCAGGTGGTGCAAACACCAGGGGGCGTATTTTGGGGATCCCGGTCAGGTGTTGTTAGTCCAAAAACCCGGACTCATAACGGTTTGAAGGGGCGGGTCCACTTTAACGTCGGCCTTGGCTCGCGCCTTACGGAAAACCAGCCGGCGACCTTTGCCGATCTTTTGCGGACCGGTCGCCGTCGGGTTCAGCCGGGGGTTAACCCGCTCTTATAGATATGGCTGCCCTAATCCCTCCTTAGCACAAAAGCACTTGGGACAGTTATGAGGCCCCTCCCCCCTCATGGCAATAAACACTTGTCATAGGGGGCGCTACGCCCACGTCACGGGCGCTAGCCAAACTGCTACGCAGTGCTATACGTGGACTTTCTGGCTAAAGACGTCAGATTCACGGAAGGGACGTCCCTCACCGTCTGACTAAAAGTAGCAGTTAAAGTAGTATTCAAGTAGTACATTGGAGTGGGGTGGCCATTTTTGTTTGAGACAAAAAAAAGGGAAAAAATTCAGAGAAAGGAATGATTGTTGTCATTTGGCTTGACGTCAGAGCGTCCGTTTACGGCATCGTCGGCGTCCGAGCCAGCCGTCGGACGGCTGACGTAGCGTCTCGTCTCGGTCGGAAGACAAAAGACTGAGACGTCACCGGCCTATAACCCGGCCGAGGAGGACTCACCTGGGTCTCGGACAAGTTGAGTTGGCGGGCCAGCTCGGTGCGTTCGCGGCCCACCACGTACTGGCAGCGCTGGAACTCCACCTCCAGGCGGTAGAGCTGCTCGGCCGTGAAGGAGGTCCGGGTGCGCTTGGGCCGGTCCAGGTCCAGGCCTTTGGGGAGCACGATCTCCCGGATGGTGCCTTTGGCGTCTGTCATGGAAACGTGGTCGTTCATTGCATCGATTTTGACAAAACAACAACTACTTTAGACAAGCTTTTATGCAATTTAATCAATATGCTCATAATTAAAAAATATAATATTACAATTGAAATCTGGCGTCCACAAATATGGACATTTTATCTGCTCTTTAAAAGGGCGTATTTTTTTTTCTTTAGTTTTTGTAATTATGAAAAACAATCTCTTGCCCAAATGTATTTTTGACTACTACAAAATAACGTGTGACTAAAAAGAATAATAATCATAATAATTTTGTTCATACACACGGGTTAAAATCATGTAAAATTAACAATATGACAGTATCATTAGTAATAATTTTAGCATGGTCGAAAATGGTATTAGATGCAAATAATAACAATGTCAGCAAATTAATCAACGCCAGTGTCACCATCATTTTTATTTTCGTACTTGTTTAACAAATGATTCTGTTCCAAATTTTCACAACATATTCCCCCATTTAATAATTGTCTTTTACAATCAATAGAATGAATAAGAATACACCATTTTATCTCTATATTTTTTTTCATTTTAAATAGAAGAAAAATTGACCTTTTTTTCATAGCTAGCTATCGAAGAATTTTTGTGAACAAGTGTGTGTGTGTGTGTGTGTGTGTGTGTGTGTGTGTGTGTGTGTGTGTGTGTGAGTGTGTGTTGTGGCCATTTGTTTCTATTGGTCAAACAGATATGCTCCTTGTCCACAGATTTGAAATCATAAAATATGGAAGTATGCACTTGGAAAAAAATATATGGAGAGTCGCCCCTGAATTAAATATGACTGAATTATGGGAGCAACATAGTATTCACTTGCAAAACACACACACACACACACACACACACATGGACGAAAGGACGTATTTTCTTGGTTTTCAAGTGTAAAAAGAAAATAATGTGTGATTTCCTACGATGTTTGAAGAGAGATTGAGGGGGAAAGAAAGGCAGTGTGCAGAGCTGAACTCTGCGTGACCTTAAAAAAGAAGTTAAAAAAAGAAACAGCACCCGAGGCCATGCAACAACAAATCCTTGCATTGCATTTGTTTTTAAATCAAGCCATAATTCAAACTGGATTTTACTTTTCAAAATCGTCACATGGGAAAATTTGCAATCTTTTTTCTTCCATTTGAATGATAGTTAATTTAATTTAAAAAAAAAGTTGCATTCGAATGAATTGTCTTTTTTGTTTACCGTCAATTTAGAATTAGAATTTATTCTTAAGGCCCTCCCGTTGGGTTATATTAGATTACAATTTAATTTGTCAATTAAATGGGATTTGCCGTTTTTATTACCTTTTTTCGTTGTATTTTTGCTCGGCTATTGCTCTTTTAATTCCGCCGAGATGTGAAATGGAATATCAGATTTATTAACATCGCTCGCTTGCACACAAATAGTAGCAATAAAATAGAATAAAATTAACTAAAAAAAACTAAATGAATCCAAATCCAATTCAATAAAATAAAAAAACGACATTTGCAATGGTTAAACTAACCTCGGACGAGAATTCTCCGGCAGTAGTCGGGGTCCACTCCTAAAAGTTTCTCGTGTCCGTCCTCGCTGGACGAAGTCGGCGTGGACGACGACGTCCCCGGAGTGTCGGACGAGCTGTGCGCCGGCGAGCGGCCCTTGACGTCCTGGACCTCGGGACACGACGTGGGCGCTGGAGGAGGAGGCGGCGGCTTGCATCGGTGGCCGTGTCCATGTCCGTGGCCGTGACCGTGACGGTGGCTGGCGTCGCCCGAGGCGGCCTGATCGAACATGCTGGAGCCGAGCCGAACCGAGCCGAGCAAAGCCGAGCAAAGCCGAACCAATATTCGCCTCGTCTTCTCCTTCTACTGCTTTTTTTCTTTTCTCCCCCCTTCTTACTTCTTGGAGGGGGGCATGCCCTCCTCTCTTCTTCTCGAGTGGGGGGTGAGCTCAAGTCTTTACTAGAGTCAAATTAAAGATTGACGTGCACCTGCAACCTGCCAAACTCAGGTGTGTCGTCGACGGGCCGGCCCACCCGGACTAGGATGGATGGACGGACTACGGAAGCCCCAGCAAGTCGTGCGAGCCGAGGTGCGCAAGGGGGTGCCGCAGTAGACTTTGGGAGGATTTTTGGCGGGATGGTAAGTGGCCCCCCATCCCCCTAGATCGCAACACACGCCAGTCGATCGACTCGGGGAAGGAAAGGAAAGGAAAAGGAGAGGAAAGGGAAGGGAGAAGGAGAAAAAAAAAGGCGCTTGTGTTTGCTGCTGGATGCCTCGCTCCCTCGCTCGCTGCCTCCCTCCCTCAATCGCTGCCTCCCTCCCTCAATCACTGCCTCCTTTCCTTCCTTCCTTCCTCCCTCCCTCCTTCGATCATTCGTTCGATCGCTCGCGCGGCAATTTTTGTTGCGGCGTTTTCCTTGACGCCGGCCGGCCGGGCAAAGGCCACTCGGCCGGCTGAGTGACGTCACGTCCGTCCACGATTCGATTGGCCCTGCTTTCGGAGGCGAGCGGATACGCGGGACGCTTTCGTGGGCCGAAGACGGAAGTCCAAATAGGGGCTGAACAGAAAGCGAGAGAGAGAGCGAGAGAGAGAGAGAGAGAGAGAGAGAGACACCCCCACCACCCCATCGACTTGCCCACCTCGTATATCGGAACCTCGTAAATCGAGAAGAAATCCGCTGCCATCTGGACTGGAATGGAAAGGAGTTTCGTCCTCGTCCTCATCGTCGTCAATAGTATGAAAGTTGTTGATTCGTTGTCCGTGGCCAAAGTGACAAGAAAGCCAAATCAAGTCAAAATAGTTCCTTTGTTTTTTGGAAACAACTCGGGCCTAATTGAGTGCAATAAGACGATAACGTTAGCATAAAATTGTCAAACCAAAATGTCCTTTGTATAGACGTATAGCTATTTTTGTTTCCATTCTAAAGTTTTTAGTATGTTGTATGCTGATTTAATAACCCATTCCAAAATGGACAAGTCATATATGGCTGAGAAGTAAAGGATATATTTGGAAATAAAAGATAGTAGAGCCACGTCAAGTTGTAAAAATAAATCTATCCTCCTAATTTGCAAATAGAAAAATATGCTTTCATCACAAAGCCTTGATAATACACATCAAATATTTGCACCTAACGAATCATTTAAACTAGGTTCAATTCAATTTAAGGCTTATTGAGATGAAACAATGGCACATTTACTGAATGAATGCTTTGTCAAAATATAATATTATATTATTATAATTTTATATATCAAACTTTCTTACTGCTATTTGAATATTTTTAGTATCTAATTTAAAAATAAAATAAAATCAACTTTGGATTCCTCACCACCCCAAAAAAAAAGACATGTCACATCGCCCTAAACACACACACCAAAAGAAAGCAGTTTATTGGAATTACAATTTGTGTTCCAATTTCCAAAATGGATGCTTCCTAAAAGTAGCAAAGTTGGATTTTTATAGGACAACTAACAGGACTAATGGTCAGTGCAGGAAAAGCCGAGGAAGAAAGACGTGGTTTTGTGCTCTTTTGGCTTTGTTGTGACGCTTCCTCGCCAAACAAACCTGTTTTTGTGCACTAACCTCTAATGATAGTGTGAGTGTGTGTGTGTTCTTTTTTCTTTTTCCTTTTCTTTTTTTTTCCCCCTCCCAAGGTCGTAATTACTGCGTTCCGCCTTTCCTGGCCTAATCTCAGCCTCCATCAATAGCGGCTGTCAATCACACACTCAGTGGAGACAAGAGGAGGCTGATTGCTGCACAAATATTTGACTTTTGTCAAGATGCTGCCCGTTATTGGGCCCAGTCCGGGAAAATTCAACGCTTTATCATAACTTTAAAGGGCCAAATCTTGTATAAAGTCCAATTACAAGCATGAAAATCAGGGATTGGGCCTATTTAAATCCATTTTTTTACACTCAAACCAAACACCAAAAAAGAGATTATAATTCGTATTGGTTGTTCGTCAATGTGGTCTATTTATTAAACAAGAGTCAAGTCTCAATAAAATGGGCAATCAATATAAACTCCATTCAAATTTATTATTGCAAAGGTCAATTTCAATTGATATATCTTTGTTCTATTTGGGCTTTATAAAAGTAAAAAGGGATCACGAGTCATTGATATAATCATCAAAAATTAACCATCTCTTTTTAGTGTATGACATTGCCGTTAGAACCATCACAAATCCATATTTTGTCGACCGTCCGCATTTCGGAACAGCCACTTAAGAGGCCAAAATCACATTTCCATAGAGAGACTGCCATCTATAGTTTTTGGTTGGCATTGCAACAACCTAGTAGTGTTTTTTTCTTTTTTTAATCACACATATAAACATTAAAAAAATATGGGCTCAATTGAATCAACTTTAAATAAATCAATGTATTTGTTTTTACAAGATTGATGTCTTATTTTAATTGAATAACGAAAATAAACTCATTTAAAATGTTAATCAAATTAAAATGTAGATTATTTTGCCTTACTAAATTGAAATAAGTCATAAATATCCTTTTAAAATACATCAAATTGCTGAAACTTGATTCAAATGATCTCTTTATTTTGTTAACGTTTGTGTGTGTGATTAAAAAAGGAAAAACTGCTTCTTGCAACACCAAATGTGTCCACTAGAGGACAGTCTCCCTATGTGTCATATGACTAGTGATGATAAAATGGCATTTATATAGGGAGACTGCTCTCTGGCGGACATTTTTTGGAATTGCAAGAACCGAGTTTCAGAACAGGCACTTAAGAGGCCAAATTCACTTTTCCATAGAGAGACTGCCATCTATAGTTTTTGGTTGGTATTGCAACAACCTAGTTGCGTTTTTTCCTCTTTTAATCACACATCCAAACATTAAAAAAAAAATAAACAGCTAATTTGAATCAAGTTTCAGCAATTTTATGTGTTTTAAAAAGATATTTATGACTTATTTCAATTTAGTAAGGCAAAATAATCTACATTTTAATTTGATTAAAGTTTTAAATGAGTTTATTTTCCTTATTCAATTAAAATAAGACATAAATCTTGTAAAAACAAATACATTAATTTATTGAAAGTTGATTCAATTGAGTCCATCATTTTTTTTAATGTTTGTATGTGTGATTAATAGAGGAAAAAAACGCAAGTAGGTTGTTGCAATACCGACCAAAAACTATAGATGGCAGTCTCTCTATGGAAAAGTGAATTTGGCCTCTTAAGTGCCTGTTCAGAAACTCGGTTCTTGCAATTCCAAAAAATGTCCGCCAGAGAGCAGTCTCCCTATGTGTCATATGACTTGAGAGAATAAAATGGCATATATATAGAGAGACTGCTCTCTGGTGGACATTTTTTGGAACTGCAAGAACCGAGTTTCTGAACAGGCACTTAAGAGGCCAAAATCACATTTCCATAGAGAGACTGCCATCTATAGTTTTTGGTTGGCATTGCAACAACCTAGTAGTGTTTTTTTCTTTTTTTAATCACACATATAAACATTAAAAAAATATGGGCTCAATTGAATCAACTTTAAATAAATCAATGTATTTGTTTTTACAAGATTTATGTCTTATTTTAATTGAATAACGAAAATAAACTCATTTAAAATGTTAATCAAATTAAAATGTAGATTATTTTGCCTTACTAAATTGAAATAAGTCATAAATATCTTTTTTAAAATACAACCAATTGCTGAAACTTGATTCAAATGATCTCTTTATTTTGTTAACGTTTGTGTGTGTGATTAAAAAAGGAAAAACTGCTTCTTGCAACACCAAATGTGTCCACCAGAGGACAGTCTCCCTATGTGTCATATGACTAGTGATGATAAAATGGCATTTAAATAGGGAGACTGCTCTCTGGCGGACATTTTTTGGAATTGCAAGAACCGAGTTTCAGAACAGGCACTTAAGAGGCCAAATTCACTTTTCCATAGAGAGACTGCCATCTATAGTTTTTGGTTGGTATTGCAACAACCTAGTTGCGTTTTTTCCTCTTTTAATCACACATCCAAACATTAAAATAAAATTAAACAGCTAATTTGAATCAAGTTTCAGCAATTTTATGTGTTTTAAAAAGATATTTATGACTTATTTCAATTTAGTAAGGCAAAATAATCTACATTTTAATTTGATTAAAGTTTTAAATGAGTTTATTTTCCTTATTCAATTAAAATAGGACATAAATCTTGTAAAAACAAATACATTAATTTATTGAAAGTTGATTCAATTGAGTCCATCATTTTTTTTAATGTTTGTATGTGTGATTAATAGAGGAAAAAACGCAAGTAGGTTGTTGCAATACCGACCAAAAACTATAGATGGCAGTCTCTCTATGGAAAAGTGAATTTGGCCTCTTAAGTGCATGTTCAGAAACTCGGTTCTTGCAATTCCAAAAAATGTCCGCCAGAGAGCAGTCTCCCTATGTGTCATATGACTTGAGAGAATAAAATGGCATATATATAGAGAGACTGCTCTCTGGTGGACATTTTTTGGAACTGCAAGAACCGAGTTTCTGAACAGGCACTTAAGAGGCCAAAATCACATTTCCATAGAGAGACTGCCATCTATAGTTTTTGGTTGGCATTGCAACAACCTAGTAGTGTTTTTTTTTTTTTTAATCACACATATAAACATTAAAAAAATATGGGCTCAATTGAATCAACTTTAAATAAATCAATGTATTTGTTTTTACAAGGTTTATGTCTTATTTTAATTGAATAACGAAAATAAACTCATTTAAAATGTTAATCAAATTAAAATGTAGATTATTTTGCCTTACTAAATTGAAATAAGTCATAAATATCTTTTTTAAAATACAACCAATTGCTGAAACTTGATTCAAATGATCTCTTTATTTTGTTAACGTTTGTGTGTGTGATTAAAAAAGGAAAAACTGCTTCTTGCAACACCAAATGTGTCCACCAGAGGACAGTCTCCCTATGTGTCATATGACTAGTGATGATAAAATGGCATTTATATAGGGAGACTGCTCTCTGGCGGACATTTTTTGGAATTGCAAGAACCGAGTTTCAGAACAGGCACTTAAGAGGCCAAATTCACTTTTCCATAGAGAGACTGCCATCTATAGTTTTTGGTTGGTATTGCAACAACCTAGTTGCGTTTTTTCCTCTTTTAATCACACATCCAAACATTAAAAAAAAATTAAACAGCTAATTTGAATCAAGTTTCAGCAATTTTATGTGTTTTAAAAAGATATTTATGACTTATTTCAATTTAGTAAGGCAAAATAATCTACATTTTAATTTGATTAAAGTTTTAAATGAGTTTATTTTCCTTATTCAATTAAAATAAGACATAAATCTTGTAAAAACAAATACATTAATTTATTGAAAGTTGATTCAATTGAGTCCATCATTTTTTTAATGTTTGTATGTGTGATTAATAGAGGAAAAAAACGCAAGTAGGTTGTTGCAATACCGACCAAAAACTATAGATGGCAGTCTCTCTATGGAAAAGTGAATTTGGCCTCTTAAGTGCCTGTTCAGAAACTCGGTTCTTGCAATTCCAAAAAATGTCCGCCAGAGAGCAGTCTCCCTATGCGTCATATGACTTGAGAGAATAAAATGGCATATATATATATATAGAGAGACTGCTCTCTGGTGGACATTTTTTAGAACTGCAAGAACCGAGTTTCTGAACAGGCACTTAAGAGGCCAAATTCACTTTTCCATAGAGAGACTGTCATCTATAGTTTTTAGTTGGTATTGCAACAACCTATTTGCGGTTTTTCCTCTTTTAATCACACATACAAACATTAAAAAAATTGATGGACTCAATTGAATCAACTTTCAATAAATTAATGTATTTGTTTTTACAAGATTTATGACTTATTTAAATTTAGTAAGGCATAATAATCTACGTTTTAATTTGATTAACGTTTTAAATGAGTTTATTTTCCTTATTCAATTCAAATAAGACATAAATCTTGTAAAACAAATGCATTGATTTATTAAAAGTTGATTTAATTGAGTCCATCAATTTTTTTTTAATGTTTTTAATCCTATTTGTAATATTTCTGTCGTCTGGACTACAGAAATTTGACACGTATATTATTGCAGGGAAACAAAACTAGCTCCGCTCTACTGACGCGTGTTTATGCGACGAACCATGCCATGCGACCTCTGTGACGTCATCTGCAATGCGCCCGATTCCACTGATGATGCGTGTTTATGCGACGAACCATGCCATGCGACCTAGGTGACGTCATATGACAGACTGCAAACTTTTCTTCACGGCGTGCTCATCCATCCTGTTAACCGTGAGTTTATTATCCCAACTTTGTTAAATGTTAAATGACACTCCAACGTAGTTGCCGGACGTGCCGATATCTTCTCTAGCGTTTTGGATCTTTAGTTATCCCCCCTTTCTCGTGGCGTTTAATACTACAACATACCTTAAGTAGCGAGTGCGTCTATTTGAGCCATTGATTTTATTTTTCTCATCATTTGGCAGCTTCTCACCACCAGCAACAAATATTATCAGGTGAGTTACTGTCTATCGAATGACTTTAGATGAGAATTAAATGCAAATCAGAGTAGATGCTCGTAAAGATGAGAAAGAAATGATGACTAACGTACCTTTTCTGTTCAATCCAGGCGCCCAGGATGAATGGGAGAAGAGACTCGAATGCTGGGCATCTTGTGAGACAAACTTCTCTCTTTTCTTCCCTCCCCCAGAACAAATGTGTGAAAATGCCAAAAATGTTTCACACCGACTAGTCGACACGCTTAGACAGTGGTCGCCAAACATGGAGATTATCTGCGGTTCACGTATTTGCGATAAAGTGGACAAACAGCAGTGAGAAGCCGATTGAGGAATGCCCATGAATAGGAGGATTTCAAACCATGCGTCCAAATGGCAATTTTCTTCTTGGTCTGAGTTGAAAGTTATGCTGTTTTTTTTTTAATGCACTTCTCGTTTTACACATCCAAATTCCCTTTGATTGAGGCACACAAATACGCTCAGTGCGTATTTGGAGAGCCAAGCGAGGAGTTACAATTCCAACCACAGATATAGCAAACATGCACCTGAAAATACGATACGAATAAAGTCTGCTTTCACATATTTTGACTTGATGTCATTTGGACCACCGTTCACATTAAACTAAAACTATCGTTCATGTTTCCCAGTACATACAAAGATAGAAAAAGGGACGGCTTTTGACAGTAAACAAGCTCTCCATGTCATTCAGCCGACTGGACAGCCGGGTAGTCGGAAGGAATCTGGCACGGCGCTGTCCAGTTTACAGATGATTTTGTATATTCCTTTCTTCCAGCAAGGGTCGCTGTCTCTGCCTGTCCAAATGGCCAAGTGGAACTCCCTCAGGGCCACCTCGGACACCTCGATAAACCTCTCCGGGACCTGAAAAGGCCAAGTTTGAGGACGGAAGCCACAAAGGCGTCGTCGCCCTGAGCTCACCTGGTAGATGTTACTCTTATTGTAGTGCATGTTGAGTATTCGGTAGAGCTCCGTATCCCGACCCAGTCGCAGCTGAGTCTCTCTGCCCAAGCGGGGTGCCCCGTCCCTGTTGGGCAAAAGATTGGTATTGTGGCCTTGCGGTACCCAATAATTCTTACGAAAAGCCATGTTTCAGGGAGCGGACCCACCGGCCGAGAGCCTCCCGGACGGCCTGCCTGGCAAAGCGCTCCATCTGGATGTAGAAGAACTCTCGGAAGTTGCTGAACCATTTGATCATCTGGGAGGTCACGCAGCGGTTGAACTGGACACAAAACAGCGACCGGTGAGTACCACAACAAAAACAAATTCCAGATACTATGAATGTATGCGTACCTTAACGTCGGGGAAGAAGGTCTTGAGCGTGTTGGAGCTGGGATAGCGAGCGTAGAAGAACATGAGTTTGGCTTTCTTCAAGTGGCAGGGAGATAAGCCCTCCTGAGCGTAGAAGTAGTTAAGGTGCTCACATTTTTTTTCATTTTGCTACTATGCTAATGCTAATTTCAATCAGCAAGTAGTACCCTGTTTACACCATATACTTTGTGGGAAAAGGATATTCCCCCCGCGTTGAGGTAGAGCTCTCCTACGTCCATCAGCGCCGCCCCCCGTACCCCCCTGTCGCGCTCCCTGCCGGCGTGGCGCAAAAGGGAGGGGCCCAGGTGACCCACAAAGGGCAGCGGGGGGAAGGAAGAGTGCGACGGGAACTCCAAGAAGGCCTCGGGGTGGAGGAAATCTTTGCGGGATGGGGGCGGAGGGTGGGACATCTGCGGGTGGTGCTGGAGGGAACGGGAGAAGAGTTGCTGCATGGAGTACTGGAGCAGCGGGAGGGCCAGCGGAGGGCCTGGGAAGGCCGAATGGGGAGGCTCCAGGGGGGGCTCCTTGGATCGGGGTGCCGGGGCCAGGAGAAGAGGGGGACCTGGGGGGCGGAGGGCGAGGTCGGGGTGACCGGGCGGAGGCGGGCCCGCCTTGTGAAGGTCGAGCGACGGCAGAAGCGCGCCCCGGACGCCGGGAGGGGGCGAGCCGTCGGTGTTTGGGCCCCTCTCCGCCTCCTGGTGCTTCCCCACAGGCCTCTCCTCCGCACCCCCGGGGTCCTCTTCCTCCTCCTCATCTTCCTCGGGCCTCTGCCCCGCCCCCTCGTGGGCGTCCGGGCCGTACAGGCAGAGGACGCGGTCGATGACCCGCGCCACGGCGCCGCCCAGCTCCGCCTTCAAGGCGCGGGCGAAGTCGCGGTCGTCGTGGTCGTCCTCGTCCCAGTCCAACCACAGGCCCACGTCCTCCCTTCCCGTCTGCGCCGTCTCCCTCGGCGCATCTTCTCCGCTCCGGAAGCCGTAGATAGACGAGAGGGGCGGGTCGTCGGCGGGCCGCCGGGGTCTGGCCTCCTGGTCCTCCTCCCGGCCCCTCCCCCTTTCCTCTTGGTCCAAGTGGCTCTCCCCAAAGGCCCTAAGGATCTTCTCCTGCAGGGCCCGCAGCTTCTCCCCGGCCTCCTCCAGTTGCTCCTTCAACTCGGCCCTCCTGCGCCTCCTGAGCTCGCCACCCTCCCCCGGCTTGCTCCTCTTGGCCCCGGACGGATGCGGCGAGCGCCGGGCGCCCCCTCGCTTCTCGGGCCCCCCGTGGGCCGACGCCCCGCCTTCCGGCGGGCGGGGGCGGCCCGGGCGGCGCCCAAAGAGGGGAAAGGCGGGAGGCCCGAAGCCGCCCGCCGGCCCTCCCGGCGTTTCCGTGCCGACGAAGAGCGGCGGGAAGGGCTGCTCTCGTGGATCAAAGAGATCCGGGCACGAGTCCATGGCTGGGGAAGAAAGAGGTCAAATGAAAATGATTTGCTTTGCCCTTTGTTCAATGCCAGATCATTCACTTGTTTGGCCTGTTTGCTTTTTGAATGAACTTGGGTTTTAATGGCTACTTTTGGGCCTGTCAAATTGAACTCCAAAGGATTTAGAAAATAACTGTAAAAGTAAACAATAGAAGAGGATTGCCTACTCCAGCTCCAACAATGTAGACAGGTACAATTGTTTCTCTTTCCACCTCCCTCCTCCCTCCCTCTTTCCTTCCTCGGTAAAACACCCCCCCCCCCCCCCCAGTCCGTCCCTGTTATCAGTTCAGGCAGCTTGTTAAGCACTGTTTAATCAGGGTGTTTACCCTCACACACACACACACACAGTGTCACCCCATGGGACGATGGACACAGTATCGAAACACGAGATGACTAACAATGGTCAAGCAAGCGCCGTTCCTCGGTCACAAGCGAGAAGGCGTGCGCGCCGTCAGTGTCGTCCGATTTATCCGGGATAACACCCTTAATCCACTTCAGATGGATACGCACACGCAGAGACGGACGGATAGATGGATGGACAGATGGACGGATGGATAGTGGGCGCGTATGGCTCCCCCGGTAAAAGAGCAAAGAGAATAATCCCCCTATAAATAGCTAAATATCAATTATTCAAATGCCCCCCCTATCCTCCGTGCTCTAACGCGGGCCAGATGGCGAGCGGGCAGCAGATTAGCTTTTTTTTTTTTTAAAGCCGGCCGCAAAGCCGGCCCAAATGCGAACGGAGGCCCGCCGAGATGAAAGCCACGTTAACAACGCGAGATGAGATTTGAGCCAGTAACGCTAGTTAGTAGCCTCCGCGTATTATTTTGCATTTTGCCTTTGTTTATGGGATTCTCATTTTTGTTTCTCTTGTCATTCATCCACAGAGTGAAAACCTGGAGGTCCCGTCCTTTCACCCAGAGGGACGTCCAATAGTGGTCAAAGTGGATTTGGACGTCTGGTGTCGTCGATGGCGACCAATCGGGTAACTTGTAACTTTTACCTTTGATGGTTTGAAAAAGGTAAATGGACCTTGAGGCTGTCAATCAGGGAAACAAATGTCGACTCGAGTTGATTAAACCAGTTAACCAAAAAAATTTGAGTAAAAAATGTTGCCATATTCTGCCCAATAATTAGGAAACAAATAAATGCCAATTAAAACGATACCCTTGACCAGAAGCTAGCTTTAAAAAGACATTATAACTCATTGTTGACTGCGATAAACATCCGATTCATTCGTACTGGACTCTTATCGATAATCATAATGCTCCACAATTTTGTCCGCCATTCTGAAATGGATCACATCGGTCGATCCCATTGAAATAGATGGCAACATCTGTCCTAGTTGCCAGCTAATTGGCGACGTTGGCGTCAAGTCATCGTGCCCCGCAAAAAAACCAAAAACGACATTTACAACAACAAACGCTTACTCTGGGGCGGCAGGCAGAGATCCAGCGGCTTTCCACGCCGCCTTTTTCGCTCAGGTGTCCGCCGTTGCCGTCGTTGTGCGCGTTCCCTCGCCGGACTGTCCTCAGCTGATGATGATGATAGTGATGATGATGGCGGGTAGAAAAAAAGTAGGGAGGGAGAGTGGTGGCACGGACATGTGAGTAGTGCACGGCTCTCTGGCCGGGTGTGTGTGTGTGTGTTTAGTGTTATTCCAGCGCTTCCACTAGCCCCCCCACCCCCCTCACCAAAGCAATCTGGACCTGGCTGGCACATGTGTGTCATCATGCTCTCATGCTGCTGCCGCCGTCCAAGTGCCATTTGGCTCCTCCCATTTTGTGCCATGATAAACTCAGGGCTAGCCGTCCATTCCCTTGAAATAGTTATACATGCGCGTGCGTGTACGTATATGCATTATTTTGGACAATCCGACACAAAAAATACTAAGCATAATTGTATTTTTACGTTTGTACAGCTAAATCGCCATTTTTATGTCCGTAATTTGGCAAAAGTGTTTGTTTTGATGTTTTCGTGTTTTAGCCAAACGTGTTTTGCATTTCGATCGATTGTGTTGCTGTTCCCATTTTAGCCACAAGGCGGATAGTCAAAAACAACTTTATAGTCAATTCATCTGTAAGCGTACATAGACCGATCTAACGCAATTTGATCACGTGTCATTGGCCGCCATCGACGACGTCCGGTCGTCATGGAAGTCGGTCGCCATGGAACCCAGCTTGGCGAACAAAAGAGGGACGCGCCACGACGAGGGCGGCTTTATGGAGAGTCAATTAACAACACGGGGAAGGATTTTTTTTCAAATAGGCACGCGGAGGGAGACAACAAGGTCAAGCGTGGCCCCGTCTGATCTAAATAACAAAGGGCCTCCCGTCCGTACGTACGTGTGCGCTGGCGGGCGTGCTGAAGCCCCCCTAAAATGCACAAATGGCGGACAGAAAAGTGCAGGCCCAAGGCTAAAATTGCGCCTCATTTCTCTGTGGTCTCCTATTATGTAAACGAGTCCATCCGACGGACATACTGGCTCTCTCCCTTTCTCTTATCCACTAGCGCCATTCACGCAGACATTAAAGCGCCAGCGTAAAAAAGAGTGGCGGATGGCGACCATTTGGGAGGGGGTGGGCTAAAAAAAAAAACAACTAAAAGGGGAGAGGACATAAAAGGATCAATAGATGGCATAAAGTGTATGGCCATTGATTTGTGTGTGCGCTTGATGGAAATATGGCGGGGGGCGGCTGACAAATGGCCCAAAAAAATAGGAGAAAGCTCTTTATTTTGCGTCTAAAAGCGTGCTCGCCCATTAGCTTTCCGACTGGCTAGATTTGACGGATGATTGTCCACACCTGTGCTAGCTCCCCAGCTGAGCCCCTCGCATTGCTTCACGTGCGACCGGTCGTCGACAAAATATCTCTTTATTTTATCAATCAAATAGAAATTTGTCTTTATTTCCCCCCAAAAAAGTACAGTCAAAACATCCTCGTATCCACAGTGACCTATTTCTTTCATCTTTCATCAACTTTAAGCAAGAAAACTTTAAATATGTATTATTTTAAATGAGTTGTCTATAACCCTTGATGAAAGATAATGATTTTTAATCATCATCACTATCACTATCCGCATCAAAAACAATTTAGATCAAGAGATGCTAACAAACAACTCATTTCTAGCTAAAATGCTAACCCCTATGTTAACACTTAGCGCAGATCTGATTGTATTGCTAGCAAGTCCAAGGGAAAAAAAATGCCACTGTGATTCGGTGCGTGCGTGACACAGTTGTGCATTGAAATCTAGTAATTCATAGCTGAGGGCAAGGTGAAGCCAAGCAAGCCAGAAACAGGAAGGCCGGCCGAAAAGCGCGCCTTTGGAGGTAGCCGCTTGCGCTATTATGCTCTCAGGCTGGAGTGTTTGGATGGTATAATTGCGCTGAGCGGCCAGGAGGGAGAAAAAAGGGGGGATGGAGGGAAGCGACACTCTCAACACGCTAATGTTACGCCTCCTCCGTTTCATCCCTCGTCCCTTTTGTGCGGAGGCGCAGGTGGAGCGCCGGAAAGAAAAAAAGCGAGGGAGGGACGGCAGAGAGAGAAAGGAAAAGAGGGAAACGCGTAACGGGTGGCGTTAGCTGACAAAGAGAGGGTGACTTTTTCCAGGGCTTGGAAAACAAATGGATGATTTGCGCTTGTCCTCCCTCCTTTTTTTCGGTGTGTGTCCCCCCGCTTTTGTCCATGCGTCCTTCCTCCACTCGTGGCTTCCTCCCACTCACTCACTCACTCACTCACTCCAAAGCTTTTGTTTCCACTCCATTCCGAGGAGAACTTGCTTTGAGGGAGCGACCTTTTCCACCAAAAAGAAGCACTTTAGTATGAAAACATTTATTGGGAGTTTTTTTTGCAAATGCAACGGCAAACACGCTCACGTCGTAGCACTTGGTTTATTTTGGTCCAACCATAAAAGGTTAACAGTCTGTTGAGTCATGTTTAAGAAGGCCACAATCATCCTATTTAATCTGGCCTACGTGACTTGAATGTATTTCCTTGAAATAATAAATCGTTAACAACAAAGTTAGCCACAGTGAATTAGCGCCATGAATGCTTATTGTTTCTTCTGCAAAGTGCACATCTTCTTTATCCTCATCTTCTTCACAGGTCCCGCGCCCGTGCCTCCGTCAGCAGTTTTTCGGCGTGTTCCAGGTAACCGGCGATCCTCCGCTTGACCGACTCCTTCCGAGCGGGATCGCCATCGTCTGGAAACGAGCGAGGTAAGCCACGCCCCCGCGAGTCGGATTCCTTGATTTCTGGGCGCGCTTTGCGCAATTCCGTAACTTTGTCTCACCCTTCGCCCCGCGGATGAGTATGTCCACGGCCGCCCTGTAGCCAGAAATGGCGGCGCCCACGTCCCCCGCCGTCTCCCTGGCCTCGGCGGCCGTCAGTTCGGCGGCCGCCCGGTTCAGATACGGCGGCTCGCTTTCCGGGTCACTCCAGTCGCGTCCCTCTGCCGTGGGGGAAGAAAAAACTCAAAGGTCAATGGCGCATTTGACACACAAGTCCCTCACCAACCTTCTTTGAAGCACGGGTCGAAGACGGCCATGTCATTTTCAGACAATAGAGGGCGCAAATTCTCCTCGTCTGTTGACCCCGCTTCTTCACCTAATTCTCGCGGCGCGTCGTCCTCCGTCTGTCCCCCGCCATTGGCCGCCACGTCCACCCCGACGTCACCCAAAGCCTCGACCGCTACTTCGGGCACCCCCAAGTTGATCCCCAAGTTGTTGCCCAGGTCCTGTGGCAAAATGGGGGCTTCTTGACCCTGCTCCTCCTCGGCCACCTCGTGGTCCGAGGCCTTGAGCTCGGGGAGGGGGATGAGAGGCGGGGCCAGGGCCCCGTCCGAGTCGTCAAGGCACGGGTCCAGAGGCCTGCTCACGTCTCCTCCCTTTAAAAAAAAGCATAGATCTCCAGAAAAATCCCCTAGTGGGTATCAGCGCCACACCAACGTTACCCTGAAAAAGTCATTGAGCTGTGGGCTGTTGTAAAGGCCGGCAATCCCCGTGGCGAAGACCAGCATGGTTTCCGCCGCTTGCCTCCTCTGCTCTATCACGGCCTCATCGAACCTTCCTAGAAAAAGTAGCCGGCCAGTCGAGCGGGACGGCGCGGCGCCTCGTGGCGTGGGCGCGTCCTACCGAAAACTTGCGCCGGAGGGAACGGGGGGAACTCCTCTTCTTTCCGGAACAAGTTCTTGTGAGTGTAGGCCAGCTCGCCGTGGAGCTTCTTCAGCTCCGAGTACCTCCTCCATACCACCACCTCCTTGGCGTTCTCCGGGCAAAGTTTGGACACAAACTGAAAGGCAAAAGTGGTCAAGTTGTGAGGTTTGGATTTCCCCTGGAAAATCTATCTTCATCTCTGATATGTGATGCCCTTTGATAGCCTCTTGGAGGAATTTCAAAAGTAGCTCACGTGAACAACTCACAAGTTCTGAACATGTGATTCTAGTGAGCCACACCAAATCAACTTGACTCATTTAAAATGTAAGAAAAGCTTTTGTGAGTTAAGTGAGAAAGCAATTGCAAATCAACTTGACCCTTAAAAAAGCTTTTGTAAGGAAGAGATAGCAAATCCATATCTTACTATGGTATCAGAGCATGTTTAAGGATAGTTAGAGCTTATAAATGAGTAAAAGACCGAAGACAACTGACCCTCGCCGTTACTTTATACTCCGTGTATCCTTTCTCGTGTGTGCGTACATCGGTCACGCTAAAGAATCGATAATATTCTTCTTTGGCTTTCCGTGACATGTCCGTTTTGGGCTAGAAGTCAAAACCAAAACAAAACAAAGGCGTTACTCCTCCCACTCCGCCTCTCCTTACTTCCTGGTTCCGCGTACGTACCCCTACGCCGTGACGTCGTTGGGTGAGAGTGCAAACCAAAACAAAAGTCGTCGCTCCTCCTACTCCGCCCATTCTCACTTCCTGGTTTCTCCTTGTACCCCTGCGTCGTGACGTCACTTAGAACGGCAACTTCCCTATCTTTGTAACAGAATAGAACCTTTCTTGCGGATTTAAAGTTTTTCCATAAATGAATATATAATTCCCTTTTTATTGCACGTTATCCTAAAGATCCATTAAAAAAAGATTAGCTGTAGTGTTGTCTCAAACAACAAACGATGTCGTAAATGCAGTACCATAAAGCGTCCCGCAGAGGGCAAGTGAAGCCAGAAAATCCCCATTTAAAGCCATCTACTTGAGTTTAAAGAATTTACCGTCATGTTTCTCTTCCCTAAAATAACAAAAAATACCTTGGGTCTGCATTTGTATCAAAGCACGTTTCACATTTATCGTGTCATCCTGTCTAGGACAATAGAAGAAAGGCAGCAACAACAAACATGGGGATGTTGACATTTGCTGCGCTTCACTTCAGCTAGGAGCCTTTTAATGCTCGTAGAGGATGCTTTCCATCCATCCACATCTGATTTGTAAACACAGGGCCACTTAAACGAGCACCTTCTAAAAGCCTACAGTGATTACCCGCTCCGCCGTAAGGGGTCAAAGTTCACAACCCTATCTCTTATCGTTATCACTGTGAAAGTCCATAAAACAATGCCATAACATCCACCTGACTTTCCCTGTTTTAGGCCATAAAAGCTCGACATGAGTGACATTCTTATTAAAAAGACACTTTGGTGAAAGTCTTCAATTGTGCGTATAGACTTAAAAAGTATGTAGTCACTGCAGTAAGAATAGAACTCTATTTTCACTTCCTTCTTTCTTGCACTTGAAATGCAAGGGACGTCACAAGGGAACTTCTCCTGAGCCCGAACAATGCGAGCCGGTCTGAACTGGTCTTTGTGTGTGCGTGTACTTGCATCTCGTGCAGGCAAAATAAACTCTCGGAGGTGGGCGGGGGTCTTGGTGGGACAGGAATTTCAAACTATGCATGTGTGCGTTCACGTGCGACCGCGGGCCAGGCCTAGCGCTCGCTACCACGGCGCAAAATAGTCTCCTTTTTGCAAACTGCATATTCTGAAAAAAAGTACATGTCATTTTTGGTTTGGATTGAGTTAAGACAGATCTGTTGTTGATTTAGATTCCATTCTGATGTGGGTTAAGATGTGGAAAAACTGATTTGACATTTGGCAAGGTGTTGGGTCAACAGCTCCGTTACAGCGACGCTGCCAAGCGCCACGCCACGGACGGTTAAAAACAGCGACAGGTGGTCTGTCCGTTCGCGGTCGGTCGGTCACCCGGCTCACTCACGTGCCTTTAATGCTACTTTTGATACCAGCACTTAGCCGTATTTTCCCATTGGCGGGGATACACGTCCAATCCGTTTCAATGGAGGGGGAATTGAACCCTCCCACTTGAAATGGAGTGCAAAAAAAGATGATTAGATGAGGATTGTACTGAATATTGTTCATATTTGTACAATTTTATTGGAGCAAAAAACATGTCACATGACTATTTTCTTCTGCCCTTTTCCCCAGAACTTTGATTTGGACACGTGATTGCACAATAGGATGTTGACTCCTCAAACACTGAAAGCAAATGGTCCTATCAAATGTGTCATGATTTAATCAGAAGTGGAATGGGGGAGACAATGGATGACGTCATTAGAGTAAGTTTGAAGACGTTTTTTATTATCACACTACACACACACAACTTAACCTGTGAAATGTTCTCTTTTTTCAGACTAGGGAGGAAGGAGCACTGAAAACAAATGCATACAAGGATTTACAGGCGATATTATAGGACCACTAATGTGTAATAGAGGGCGTCGACGTCCAAGTTATTTTCTAGGAAGTGCGGCACCACCCACTCGCCAGGAGGAGGAGCAGCACTCGCCAGCGACGCTACAAAACCACCCACAAACTGCTCTTCTAATCAGATTATAAAGGACCGAGACACAAAAAGGACTGACCTAGCACCGATACGTCGTCTTCTAAGACTACGAGCAGGTAAATACGAGTGTTTTTCCCATCTTTTTACTGTAAATAATGACTAAACAAACATGGTGATGACGTGGCCGCTCCGTCATCCTTGGAAACTTTCGCTAAAAAACGTGCTTTGTTTAACAAAGGGCTACGTTGTATTCACGGCGAACGGCTATTATATGTAAAAAAAAAAATAAAGATATTTTTTTAGCCAAATGATGAAATAAATCAAACTTATTGAAAGACGCTCAGCACGTTGTATTATAGCAAATTAGCATAGCGCAACCCGCATGGGAATTACATCATACGCATGCGTGGTTTTTATCACTCCATTCAAGGTTTAGGAGTAATAATTACTCAATATTACTTATGACTACTTAATACGGGTAAAGAAAGTTTTCAGAAATGAACTTCTTCGTTGCCATTGACGATCACAACGTTCCATCATCGAGGTTTCCATCTGAATTCAAGTGGGTCTAAAAATGAGCTACTTTAGCATTGTAACTTAGCCAAATAGACACCAAACAACCTTCCGACGCTTTTGTTTTTGCCAACATTTATTCAATATGTTCCCAGCAGGGACGAATTGGCGTCCTTGGTGCCAAAACCTGATCATTTGACGCCCCTTTTCTTTTGCAGTGTAGAATAATGAGCACCGAAGTGGACATGAAGGACGTGGAGCTCAATGAGCTTGACCCCGAGAAGCAGCCCATGACGGGCGACGGCCAGACCGCCAGTGGCGGCGAGAAGAACGGCAACGTCAAGACCAAAGCTTCCGAAGAAGAGGCGTTCACCGGCCTGTCCAAAGAAGAGCTCATGAAGGTCGCCGGCACCCCTGGGTAAGATCTGACCTAACTTTAATGAATTCCACAACCCAAATTCATTGATTTTCTTTGTTTTTTTTAGATGGGTGAGAACCCGCTGGGTTCTTCTGATTCTCTTCTGGCTGGGCTGGTTGGGCATGCTGGCCGGCGCCATCGCCATCATCGTCAAGGCGCCGCGCTGCAAACCCATCCCGGAAATGCACTGGTGGAACAACGGGCCGCTCTACCAGATCGCCGACGTGGAAGCTTTCTCCGAAGGACTAGAAGGTAGCGTGTCACTACTCCGTAACGACCGGACGCGCCTTCGGACCGCCAACGCAATTGTCTAAAGGTCTGACGGACGCTAAAAGTAAACCCTGAGTCATTCTTTTTGCTATCAGGCGTTTTGCTATCAGACTCACTTGTTTTTATGCTAACTGCTGGGACTTGTGTTATTTTATAGCTCCAGCTTAGCTCAGCGCTTTTGTTTCCCACACTCATGCGCGCGGGGGGTGCGCGTTATGCTGCCGGCGGGGAAGGGAGGGGGGGGGGGGGTCGTTAGGCTTTGGCTGGCTTCCAAGCGCCAGCGCGCATGATTCCTTCTCCCATGAAGGATCTTTTTGTGCCGGCTCGGTTGGCCGGACAGCCCCGGCGGCGGCGGGGGGCCTGGTTCACGTGTTCCCGCTTTGAGTCAACACTGGGCGCTCCGTCACCCCCCTCTGCTCTCCCTCTCTCCCTTCAGGCGTGGAGAAAAAACTGGACAACATCAACCAGCTCAAAGTGAAAGGCTTGGTCCTGGGGCCTTTTCACACGGTGCAGGCGGACCAGCCCAGCACGCTCCTGCTCAAGGAGATTGACCCGACTGTGGGGAGCAAGAAGGACTTGATGGCCGTGCTGGAGAAGGCTCACAAGAAGGGTGAGTCGTGGGAGAGCTGGGACACACACACACACACACACAAACCCCTCCCTGTGAACTCCCTGGAGTTGTTCTTAGAATGAACCGTCCAACCGGTTTAGTGTGTTATAACATAGAGCAAAGTTGGCAGGCTTTGATACTGGCTATTCCTAAACATGGTGGTTATGCGCCCTCTGGTGGCTCGAAGGGGACGGTGCAAATGTGTATCCACTTGAGGTAACTCAAGCCCTCTTCCTCTGGATTTTAGGTATTTCTGTGGTGCTGGACCTGACGCCTAATTATCTGGGAGTGGTTCGGCAGCCGTGGTTCGGCAGCGCCCACTTGGACGGCGTGATGGCCAGCGTTCAGGTGAGTCTGGCGTAACCGTCCAGATTCGTCCCAACCAACTCTGGCTAAGCGTCCATTTACATTTATCCGGCAGGACGCGGCGGCGTACTGGCTGGAGATGGGCGTGGACGGGATCAAACTGTCTGACCTGGACAAGGCCGCCTCGGGCAACTTGAGCCAGCTGCTGGCCGTGGTGAAGGGAAACCAGACGCAAGACGACAAAGCTAAAAGGTAACCAATCGCTAGCCGAGATAGGCAAAGTTGGATTTTTCTGTGTTGACATTGTCGCCTGGACTCGCGCAGGATGCTGATGGGCGTGGCCGAAGGGCTCTCAGCCGCCGAGCTGTCCCAGCTGCTCAACGTCTCCGGCGTGGACCTGGCGCTGTCTGACCTGCTGGAATCCAACCGCCAAGGTAGTGGCCTCGCCCCCTAGCCCGCCGCTTTGTTCCGACTCCGGCGAATGACCCGCGATGTGGCGCTCGCAGGGGTACAGCTGGCAAACGCCCTGGACACCCTGAGCGCCGATCGAGGACGTCTGGGCTGGGGGTTCGGCGCCACCCGGCAACTCCAGATGGCCCAACGGGCGGCGTCTCGGGCTCTGATCCGGCTTTACCAGCTGCTGCTCTTCACCCTGCCCGGAACGCCCGTCTTTAACTACGGCGACGAGATCGGCCTTCCCGCACAGGTGAGTCTGACCGGGTGTATTAAAAAAAAAACATCCTAATATATCAAATTTAAAGCGTAACTGAGAGTATATAATGCCGTGCTTTCTCCTCAAGTACGGCATATTTCCTAAAATGGTGTGGGAGCTGGAGAAGGAGTCCAAATCCGAGCAAAGCAACGCCACCGTCGAGGTGGGTGCTGGCCTCGGCCCGAGAAGGAGGCAGTCGCCGTCTCTCTGACCTTTGACCCATTGGCAGGCCGAGCTCCGGGAATTTTCGGAGGTCCGAAAGTGGTTCAAATCCCTGAGCGAGCTGCGGGGCAAAGAGCGCTCGCTCCTCCACGGCGACTACCAGCGGCTCCAGTCGTCCGCCTCCACGCTGGCCTTCCTGCGCTCGTGGGACCAGAGCGAGCGATTCGTCACGGCCGTCAACTGGGGACAGGCCGAGGAGACCCTGAGCCTGGCGCTGGCGTCCACAGGTAAGTGCTTTCCGGTTGGCCCGACCCGCTCAAAATGGCAGTCGCAGTTGGTTAACGTTGTTTTTTTCTTCTTCCCGTTGGCAGCAGAGTTTGAGTTGCCGCCTTCGGCCACAGTCACGTTGTCCACGGATCCCAAAATGGAGGAAGAGTCCACGGTGGAATTGGACAAAGTCACCCTTGGACCGGGACAAGGTGTCCTCTTGAGTTTCCCCTACCAGGGATGAAGAGTTACAATTCAGAAAGAAAAGACAGCTTTTATGGTTACGTTTGTTTTTCTTTTTTTAATCCGTCTGGCTGAATATGCAAAGAGTTTACAAAAGTCTGACATTCCGTTCATTTTGTCAATGAAGCCACGTTGACTCGTTTTGTCAAGTTTGAAGCAAATAAACGCAAAGTTGTGGAGCCCACTGACTGACTGTGTTGATGTTTTTGAGTTTTGACCATTGTTCCTCATGTGTTGTAAAGAAAGAAAAAAATGCTTATGAGTCACAACAAAGGAAAAACAGGTCTAAAGTGTCCATTTTGTCGGCGATGACAAGTCAAACAGGCACTTTATCCACTCGCTCACTATTTGAACGTTGGTTTGATTCCGCCTGAGTGGAGGGAGGACGGCGTTCCGTCTCCGATTGGCCTTTTCGAGACGCTTCTGTTCAAAGCGCCATTGACAGGAAGAGCGCAAAGTGGTAAGGAGGCGGGAGGGAGATGGCGAGCCGCTGGTTTCCACAGGATGTGGTTGCCACCACCACCACGCCGAAGAGAGCTTCTAATCGCACCTTTTTCTTGGGAGAGAACATGTATCGGAAAAGGTTGGCCTTTTTACCTTTTAGTCGAGCGCTACGTGGCGTCAAAGAGGAGCCCAGCCAGGCCACGACTAGACAGACGACCATCGCGGGAATCGCATTCCAAATCAGGTAAAAATGGACAAACTATTCAATGTCGTTCTAAAAATGAAGATCTACTTTTCTGCCCAGGTGCTTTTATATTTATTACTTTGGCTATAACAAAAAGCAATATGTTGGAATAGCAACAATATGATTCAAATGTCCAACCAAATGTGAAATGTGATTCAAATGTGTACCTTTGCATTCTCATTGGAATTGAATATGATTTTGAAAAGTGGCTATTTTGAATGCAAACAAGTGGTGTGCTGAAATAAATACTACCAAGCTGTCTAAAATGTCAAATGAAATGCGCATCGCTAATCTTTCCCACCATTGGCTGCAATGGCCTGGTTGAAGACGTCCAATAAGGACTAAGCATCGCTAATATTTCCTACCATTGGCTGCTATGGCCTGGGTGGAGACGTCCAATCAGGACTAAGCATTGCTAATCTTTCCTAACATTGGCTGCCATGACCTGGGTGGAGACGTCCAATCGGGACTAAGTGGCCTCTCCAAGGGACAAACAGATCTATTTTAAGTCTTTTTTTGGGCACATGGATTACTTTTCTCCATCTCTTGTAGCACAAGGAGCCGAGGAGGATGAGCGTAGTCATGTGGCGTGAGTTTTGATCGTCTGTGAAGAGCAGCTAACATGACAGACAGCACTATTGGGTCCTCTGTTTGCCCTCCTGTGGCCAAAAAGTAAATTGCAACTGGTGTGTCTGACCCTGGGTCAGATCTGGTTTGTAAATCATCAAAAAGTGAAAAATGCAACCGCACAGTTAAAAGAAAATCTAAATCTACACATTTACATATATTTTTAACCCAGGTCACACCCTTGACCTTTGTTTCCAGTGGAACCGTTGATGCGGATGTGTTGCTCCAGTTGCGTCCCGGGCGGAGGTTGCAACCCCGAATTGGCCCTGCATTCCCTGCACAGCTGAAAGCAACGTGTCCAACTTGTGACAACAATGCGAGGCAGCGAGCCAGCTATTGCGCAACTAATTAGGGAGTTGGAGGGGTAGGGGGGGGCCTTCATTCCAAGCATAGAGGCGGAACCAGGGGGGTGGCGAGCCCATGGTTACGTACAAACGAGATGGTCTGGAGTTTCATGTTGTGCCAGTCTTGGCTTGTCTGTGGTTAGTTGCTAGTTACTCTCATAAAAAAGGTTGCCGTGGCGACTAGCGAATATTTGCTCGGGAGTGGTCAAACAATAAAGAATAGGGCTTGTCCCAAACTCAAACTCCCATCAATTTCCACTTTGAGAAGTAGGCGGCCTTTTTCTTTTTCAAGTTAAGGCAATGTGGATTGGACGCCCCTCGCCGTCAAGGGCAGACGGAAGCACGATGCGGAAAAGTCCGAGGTTTTTGAATCTCGCGCTGGGGCACGGGGCCCTGCCTACTCCCATCATTGGTCCACCACCCAGGGGGGCGTGGCGTGACGTCACCAGTCAGCCAGCTAGCAGGATCTGAGTTTGGAGGAGAAGGCGAGAGATTAACCGGGGAGGAAAACAGCAAAAGTGCTAGCATTTAGCCCGATTTGACAGCCCGGGACGGACCACGTCCAACTTGCAAGCGTGCGTCCTTGCTTGGATCCAAATTAGTAGCAGCAGCCCTCCATTCCAGTTGGATCGAGCGTCTGCTTCCTCATCGCAGCGTGACCGAGCTACGTGGGCAAAAAGAAGAGAGAGGAGAAAAAAAGAAAACAAACCAAAAAGCATCAAGACAGGAGAGGAAGAGGGATCACCCGACGCCCGCACGCCCGGCCGGCAACACTCGGTGTCCTGTTACCTGTCATCGGATGCATAACACGTGAGTGAGTAGTGAAGGAAAGCAAAGCAGCGTGTTAGCTCCTCTCGCGTCGCCTTCATTTGCCGTTTGTCGCTTCCACGCGCGTCTGCCTGTCACCCGAGACATTATCTCTCCCCGATTGAAGCCCCCTCAGACCCTTTTGGAGTGAGGGGGGCTATTAAAGTCGTCTTGAAGTTAGAGTGCGGCTGTCTGTTGACACTAGGCTTGTCGCGATTATTCGATCATAATCGTATTGTTGACCCACCCCCCAAAAAGTGTCAATACCCCATTTGTGTGTGTGTGTTTTGGCCTATTTCCCAACCTATCCAATGCAAACTTGAGGTCAATCAAAAACAGACTGTTGCTCAATTGGTTTTTTGATTAAGTTCAACGTTCAAAGATGCACAGCGCCCAGGGCTTGTTTGCTCTTAACCTTTGCACATCTGCCCGGATTTTTGTGTTTCCGCAACCTTTACTCCACTCACGAGAGTCGGGAGAAGCCCCCCCGTCGAACGGTGGCGGCCTAAGTTATTATTCCAGCATCCGAGAATGTCTTTTAGGGGCCTCTGACTGAAGCATGTGGTGTTGGTTAGTTTTGTTGTGTAACTCACTGGAAGAGATGCCAAAAAACAGTATTTTTCTTTTCTGTTGCACTTTTTCAGACGTGGAGGAATGAACGTTGACACCAGTTCTATTTACTTGGAACCGTAAAGTGGACACTTGCTAGAGAGCCGCTCCTTTGCCTATATAATATATAAATATAGAAAGAAGTGTCTTGTTAAGTTATGTCGGGAGTGCTTCCATTGCCTGGAAACATGACGCCGCTCGCCCATTTTTTGTCATTTGAATTTGTTGCCCGCCTGGCTTGGGCGTCAAAAGCAAACTTTGACCTCCGGGAGAGGTTAATGTGTGACCCGAAGGAGGCCCGTCGCTCTTATTTTGGCGACCGTTCCCTTTTGGAATGATGCTTATCAGTAAACCACAATTGGCGGCTCTTTGTAGAGGCACGACGATGGAAGAATTTGTGTTCTGTTGCACAGAATTGGATATATTTTTTTATTAAAAAACGTTTTGTGCAAAAATTACAGCCTGAAATGCAGATATTTGTGGCATGCTCAATTTTATCAAAAAAAAGTATTGCCAAGTTACATAAGCGTCAAGCAGTGCAAGCAAGGGCAGATTGTTTTGCCACAATTAAACCACACGAGGGCACATTTGCACCGTTTGAAAAAGCGTTGCTGCAATGTTCGAGTTTGGCCGCCAGGGGCAGTGATTTCCCGAAATGCTTTACGTAAACGAAAAAATGCGAATATATATAAACTTTTTTTCTTCATTGTATTTGTATTAGAAATTATTTGCATGAAATGAATAAGAGTTTTGTTGTGGAAAAAAAAACTTTATTTGGACTTTGTCGACGTTGCCAGGCAAAAAAAAATCCAACCGAGTTTGACACAGCTGCATTGGATTGATTGGACCTCTTCACTTCCGGTTGAACGTCGACGAATTGTTCGCTTGCGTGTTCTTTTAATGTTTTTAATGTAATGAGTTAGTAGTCAGTTATTAAAATGATATTTCGAGAAATGGGATATGGAACTTATGGCCTGACCACCAAACGTGAGTATCTTTCACAATTTTCCGACTGCAAAAGTATTTTAAGTCTTGAATTGTGATGATTTTTATTTGTGTTGCAATTCCATGGGGGCCATTTTGTTGAATTGCGGTTGAAATGAAATGGCGGCTGTTTGTTTGTTGTTCTTATTATGGGTTCAAATGTGGTGTAAACATTGTTTCCATGATTATGAAGGACGAATGTTTGATTGGAGTAAGTTTTAGACAATGTTTTGTTTTTTTTGGTCATCTTGTTGGTTTTCATGAACTTGTAACGCTTTTCATTCCTTAAAGAGCAAAGATTGAGTTAAAAACGATGAAACCCAACATTTATGGAACTCCCTTAAAATTACCCACTTGCACAATATTCCATACAAGAAATATTTAAAAAGTGTAAAATGCACCCCCCCCCCCCCACACTCCCCATTATTTACTCATTCATTTGTTAGGGGAACTATAAATCTTTTTCAGCCGGGATGGGGAAAAATAAAAATTGTTGCTGCAATGTTAGAGTTTGGCCGCCAGGGGCAGTGCTTTCCCGAAATGCTTTATTAAAGTAAACGAAAAAATGCGAATTATATATATCTAAACTTTTTTTTTCTTCATTGTATTTGTATTAGAAATTATTTGCATGAAATGAATAAGAGTTTTGTTGTGGGAAAAAAACTTTATTTGGACTTTGTTGACTTTGCCAGGCAAAAAAAAAACAAAACAAAAAAACGAGTTTGACACAGCTACATTGGATTGATTGGACCTCTTCACTTCCGGTTGAACGTCGAGGAATTGTTTGCTTGCGTGTTCTTTTAATGTTTTTAATGTTGTTAGCAATATTAAAATGATATTTCGAGAAATGGGAATTTATGGTCTGACCACCAAACGTGAGTATCTTTCGCAATTTTCCGACTGCAAAAGTATTTTAAGGCTTGAATTGTGAAGGTTTTATTTGTGTTGCAATTCCATGGGGGCCATTTTGTTGAATTGCGGTTGCAATGAAATGGCGGCTGTTCGTTTGTTGTTCTTAAAATGGGCTCAAATGTGGTGTAAACATTGTTTCCATGATTATGAAGGACGAATATTTGATTGGAGTAAGTTTTAGACAACGTTTTGTTTATTTCGGTCATCTTGTTGGTTTTCATGAACTTGTAACGCTTTTCATTCCTTAAAGAGCAAAGATTGAGTTAAAAACGATCAAATCCAACATTTATGGAACTCCCTTAAAATTACTTACTGATACAATACATATTCCATACAAGAAATATTTAAAATGTGTAAAATGAATCCCCTTCCCACTCCCCACTGTAATTTAAACTATCGCCCCCTGGTGGCATTGTTGTGTCACTACATCTTCATGAATGCTTGTTAAGGAATGCCGTTTTATTGCCACTATTTTGTGTTCCGGGCAGGATGTTGTGCTACGCCGTGGTACGACGAGGTCTTCGGACCGCCAGGAGGGCGTGTCTTCTTCACCGCTACGCCCACTCCACCCCGCAAACTCGCTGTCGACCAATCAAGAAAGTCATGGTGGCCAATCGAGGTGAGACTGGTACTCATTCAATGTGATGTTCCTTTATTTTCCCCCAAATTATTGGAAAAAATATGTTGTTGTTTTTTTTGCCAAACACGTACGTCAAAACCCTAACCCTACCCACACAGGCGAGATCGCTATCCGGGTGTTCCGAGCCTGCACCGAGTTGGGGATTCGAACGGTGGCCGTCTACTCGGAGCAGGACACGGGCCAGATGCACAGGTTTGTGGGAGGCAAAATAGCATTATTATTATTTTTAAACGATCTCCTAAAAAATGTCCATCTTTGCAGGCAAAAAGCAGACGAGGCCTACCTGATAGGGAAAGGCCTGCCTCCCGTGGCGGCCTACTTGGACATCCCAGACATCATCAAAGTAGCCAAGGTGAGCTCGAGATTGGGATTTATTGGATTTATTTGGGAATCGCTCGTCGTAGCAGCGGAGACGCAAGCGCCGGAAGGAGGATGGCCGTTTCCGTAAGCGTTTAATGAGTTGGTGTCAAGTGGCGAGCGTCCTTTTATTTTCCCCGCGGCTGGTGGAGCCGCGTGGTGTCATTATCTTGTCGCGCCGCTTCTTTTGTCTCTTTATTTCTGGGATGTCCTCAGCGTTGAAAGGATAATAAAAAAGGATTTAATGACGACTAAAGACGAGGTCATGTTCAAAAGTGGATTTTTTTTTATCCTTTTACATCCCCAAGAAGACAATATTCTTACTGGGGGATTGTCTTTTTCAATGAGAAAAATACATTAAACACACAAAAAGTATTCTTTAGTATTGAAATGAACTTTAAAATGAAAGTAGGCCAAATTTTGGATGAATTTTTTTTTTTTTGTCCTCGGCAGGACAACAACGTGGACGCCATCCACCCCGGCTATGGCTTCTTGTCGGAGCGCTCTGATTTCGCCCAAGCCTGCGCCGACGCCGACGTCATGTTCGTGGGCCCCACCCCGGACACGGTCCGCAAGATGGGCGACAAAGTGGAAGCCCGCGCTTTGGCCATCAGCGCCGGTACGTCCGTCGGCGACCGGTCCTCGACCGGTCCGCCAACGCAATTCCCGCTAACCGTCCTTCCCCGTCGACTCAAGGCGTACCGGTGGTCCCCGGGACGGACTCCCCCGTCAGCAGCCTACGGGAGGCGCACGTCTTTGCCCAGACTTACGGTTTCCCCGTCATTTTCAAAGCGGCCTACGGCGGCGGTGGGCGGGGCATGAGAGTGGTCCGGGAGTACGAGGTCAGCCCCGCCCCTTATTTCATTTCTATTCCTTTGAATCCAATGTTTACCCATATTAAAACATTTTTCAAAAAGATGTTTTTACGGTTTGTTTTTGTTATTTAACCTCAGAGTACATTTTAGGTGTTGTCCCCCCCCCCCTCTTGATTTGCGACGCAGTTAAATTTTTCTAGCGAGTGGCTAAAAAAGTATTTTTTCTTGTTTAGGAACTGGAGGAAAATTACCAACGGGCCTACTCGGAAGCGCTGACGGCTTTCGGCAACGGCGCTCTTTTTATCGAAAAGTTCATTGAAAAACCGCGACACATTGAAGTGCAGATTCTCGGTAAGTCTGCCTTTTTTTCCCTCTTCTGGATAAATAAATGGTGAAATAAATGTTTGCCTTGCAGGTGATAAATACGGAAATGTGGTCCACCTGTACGAGCGAGACTGTTCCATCCAGCGGCGCCACCAGAAGGTCACTTTACTACTACCACTCTGACGACGATGACCACGACGACGACGACGACTACTACTACTACTACTCTGACTAGTGCTGTTCCTTAAGTGTTGAAGAGATTTGACATGGTTTTGGCCTGAACTTGCGATCCTTCCTTGGCTCTCTTGTGCCTGTTGGAAGAGATTTGGCACGCTAGCGTACTGATGAGATATTTATAGTCTCGCTCTCTTAGAAGTGAAAACGATACTTGTTGGGGGGGAAACAGATAAGAAGGCTAATTGATGTCCTGCTGTCTTTTTAAATTCCATTTTTATTTTTTCATTTTTTGAACCACTAGAATTTTCCACTAATTCTATGTTAGCTGAAGCGCTAGCCTTGGGCACAGACGGGATTTGCATAATACTTTGAAGGTGGCTTTCCCCAAAGCCGCGTACGCACTCTATTTACTCCGATGGGTTCAATTAGCCGGCAAATAGACGGCGTCCACTCACGTCGACGTCTGCGTCCGCAGGTGGTGGAGATCGCGCCGGCTTTCCAACTGGATCCTCAGCTGCGCAACCGACTCCATGCGGACGCCGTCAACCTGGCCAAAATGGTGAGTCTCCCACCCTTTCCTCCCATTGGCTACTTGGAGTCCAATTTTGCCCCATCCAGTGCAAAGGGTGCCATCAAAGTGAACAAGGACCTTTAAGAAGTCCCTTGGAAATGCCCCAAAACTGTATAAACAAACATCAAAATGTCCCCTAAATGGATCTGAAATGTCCACAAAGTGGCGTGTCCTAAATCAAGTCCCCGTCTAGCAATTAGACGGTCCCTAAACCCCCCCATTTTTCATCTTAACCTTTAATTGGAATGGCGCCGTTAAATAAATGTGGCGGCCCCTCCTCTGGCGTTAAAAGTTAGGGCTCCACTCGGGCGCTTTTATTCCAATCAAGTGACGGTCTTGCTTTACGGGCCCGACACGTCGCTCTCGCCTTCTGGATTACGCCGACTAAATATGCCAGAGAGGAATTCCACATTTTATTCTATTTTTTCTGGCTATTGGGCTTGTTGAAATGTGGAGAGCTCTCCTTCAATTTGAATTTTTGACATCCGCTCTCCAAAAGTTCTTTTTCAGGCTCAAGTGCTTGCGGAGAGCAGAAAAATAATAAAATAATCATAAAAAAATCCTCCCGTGAGCCATTTAAAGGCTTAAGAAAGCAAGTTTAATGAAGTGGAATAAGATCTTGAGCTATTATTTACTCGTTTTTTAATTAAGAATATTGGACTTTGGTGTTTGTGTCTTTCACACTGCGGTTTCCTCAGGTCAATTTATGCGCAAATACAGAGAGTTTGAGAATTAAAAGGTATCCTGAAGGCTAACTTGCCATGAAATTGAATAAAAAGGAATGTGGCTTAAGGTGGGAAAGGTGTACAGATGGCGAGGGAAAAAGAAGACAATTGACACTAAAAAAAAGATGATGGTTCAAATGATGCGTGGCTAATGTGACATTCTCTTTTTTTTCCCCTTAAAATGCCCACGACGTGACTCATAAATCAAGTGAAGCAAAAGTGCCTGGAACCCATCGGAAGTCACCCGTGAAAAAGCGCCCTGGAAATGAAATGGAAATGATCCAAAATGGGTCAAAATGGGACATTTGACCTCCAATGAAAAGTAACTTTAACGTTTTTTTTCCCCCTCCCTCAGGTGGGCTACGAGAACGCCGGGACGGTGGAGTTTTTGGTGGACAAACACGGCAAACACTACTTCATCGAAGTCAACTCGCGACTTCAGGTGGAGCACACTGTCACCGAGGAGATCACAGAGTGAGCACAAAAACTGTCCTCTCTTCTTATATTTATACCCCGACGTATCGTTTTTTTGTGTTTTTTTTAGCCGCCATTAAATATATTTGTAAGCCATTTGCGGGCCATTTGTAAGACCAAAGCCAAAGCCTTCTACTTTCCTGGCGGGTGTTAAAACCTCCGACAATTAAAAAAATAAGGACAACACCCCCCCCGCCCGCACTGCAGGTGGGCCGGTGAGCCCCCCACACGCCCCGGTGAAAAGCCCCTTCTGTCGGCGTTTGATCCACAAAGCCGCGGCGTATTTGTAGATGGCATCTGGCCCTTTCCCCGGCGGTACGGCTGGCTTTTAAGGCCTTTGCTCTCTCCTCCTGCCTCCTCGCCATTCTCTGCTCTTTCCCGTCCCCCCTCCATGTTGTCACGCTGGCGTTCTGGCGCGCGCTAAAGCCGCTAACGATTAAATGTCAACTCGGAATGGCCTTCCCGCGCTCGGTATCGACGGTTTCTATTGACGGCTTCGCGTCAAGTCGCCGTCATCCGTCACATCGACATGTGGTGCGGTAGGGACTCCGCCCCGTCCAAATCTAGAGATATAGCTCGCTAGTTCAAAAAACGGCCAAAAAACAGCAAATAACTGCAAAAAACGTCAACAAAATGGCTGTCCGTCGCCGTCAATGGTTAAAAAGAAATTCCAGCGCAGCCCTTTTAACTGTAGCGAGTTCAAAATCATTTCCGCGGTCGGCGCACGAGAGGCTCCGCCGCCGCCATTATTTATGATAATGACACGCGTTACGCGTTGATGTCTTTTTAATTTGGTGTTGGCCGACTTTACCGGTCGGCGTCGCATTTGTAACGCTCGTAAAAGGCGGACGTTTACGAAGCGGCAAAGATGAAATAGCGTCGTCGTCCGACCCGTTCGAACCGGTAAAAATGGCGACGTAGGATGAAGTAGAGAAAAAAAAATCAGTTCTCACCGTCATATAAGAAAAAAATGAACCTCCATCTGCCTCACACATTCCCATTTGTAGGCGAGGATGGCATTTTCAATAAAAGCTTGTCATTTGCATACATTAGCATGACCTAAATAATATATTGGACTGTCATTTCCATAGATTGTGGGCCGGGCGGACCCCCTAATCCCCTTTGGGAGTCCCGCTAAGCCTTTCCCACCTTTTCAGGGACGCCAAAGGTTCCAACCCGGAGGACCACAAAAAGAAAAAAAAATGTCTCATCGTTAGTGAAGGAATCCCTTGTTTTTTTCTCGCTAATAACACGCCTCATTGGCTGTATTTCATCCAAAGAAAGCTAGCCTGCTTGACTTTGATGGAAAGATAGCGAAAGCAAAAAGGCGTGTAAACAAAAAATCCGTCCAAATGCAGATTTAAAGTGACACGCCATCATTTTTATGGGACTGGACGTCTCTTGGAAGTGTTTTGCGAGTTTAAAGATTGATTAGCATCCCTTCTTTTCAGTCAGCGTCTCTTTCCTCCCTTTCGTTTTATGTCTCCCCCTTTTTGAGCGTGTCCAAATCCAAAGGCTTTGCGCACTGCCACTTTTTTTTCTTTTTCGAGCAGCTGTTTATGCCTCCTCTCGTCTGCACTTCAGTGGGAAAGGCGCCGCTTTCATCTTGTTTGTTTCCCTTGCTGGCCGCATTACCTGCCTACTTACTTTGTCCTATTTTGCCTCTCCGCCTGGCCCCTAGTGTTCGAGTCCAGTACCATGACGAGGTGGGTGGCAACGCCAAAGAGACCCGGTGGTCCAAAACCGCCGCTCGTCTCCATGATGTTCATTTTGGCGTAAATCACATTCTGCCATATTGGCCCGAAATGGTAAATTTGGGTTTTAGACATAGCTGCGAGATGGCGCTAGATATCCAAACATGGCAATCTTTTTATGTGTAACACAAACGAGGATATTGCGGCGTCCTCGTTTGTCCAAATCCGATGAGCGGGCGGGCCTCCAAAATCCGTCGAGGACGCTCTCAAATGGATGCCAAATTTGGATGCGCCACATTTAAATGCGGACACTGCCATTTTCCAAATGAAAAGTTGCATCTGAGATCTTTTTGATCAAGTTAACGTCCTAAACTTTCCCCATGCATTTGACATCAACTTTTTACAGTGTGCTAATTACAAGACGACTTTTGTATTCTAATAGCATTTGTTTCGTTGGCAGCGTGGACCTGGTGCACGCCCAGCTGCACGTTTGCGCCGGCCAGAGCCTCCCGGAATTGGGCATCAGGCAGGACAAGATCCGGGTCAACGGTTGCGCCATCCAATGCCGGGTGACCACCGAGGACCCGGCCCGAGGTTTCCAGCCCGACACCGGCAGGATTGAGGTGAGTTCATGGCTTACGGTGACAAAAAAATAGCTCTTTTAGAATGCGTAAACTCCAGCCATCGTCAGACTATTCCGTTTTTTGAATGCCGTCTTATCTCCATTTCCAATCCGCTAGCTTTTTATCACTCTTTGTTTATCTCCTGGGCCTCGCTAGCCATTCAGTGGATAATGAGCGCCGGTCACAGACAATTAAAACACTGTGGGATTTTTTTATTTATTTTTTTGCGCGTTCACCGGCCAACAAAATCGTTCAAAATCGTCCTAGTTTTTCCGTCCCTTTTAAAATAGGAAGCGAGCAATTTTCTCCCCGCCGTTGACTTTCCGCTAAAACAAATCATCCGCACGCTAAGCTTAAATTACAATCAAGGCGTCCGTTTGTTTAGTTTTAACGAATCACCGCGCCGTCGTCGTTAAGTGGCGTATCTCAGCGGAATCCAAAATCGGCCCTCCACTTTCGTCTTTGGTCTTCCGTCGACGCAGCCACAATCTCGGCGTCCCCCCGGCACCCCCTCCCCGTCGCTATCATTCATTATAAATGAGGCCAACACAATGGACACAATAAAGCCAGCATGAATCCGATGGCGGGACGGAGGCATAAATAATTGACAAAGGGCAGAGAGCAGGTCGTTTGTCTGCGTCTCCCCGCTTTCCGACAAGCCGCCGCGTCCACCGGAGGTCCAATCCACTGGGAGTTGGAAGCCCGGCTGACAAGAAATTACATTGTCCTGCTTTGTCGTTCCTCCCTAAAAGCGTTTAAATGTAGTTTTTGCTGCGGTAATACTAAGCGAAATGGGGTGCCTGTCCCATTTGTGGCCCCCTGCCGACGCTAACTTGTATTTCTTGGCCACCGCTAAATGCGCGGCGAGCGTTGAGTCACCGTCGTCGTGTCTGTTTCCACGCGACAAGGTGGAAATGAGTCATGCTATCAGTCTTTTCAAATGTCCACGTCGCTCTCATGTTTCCACATTTGACGTTGCGTTAATGGCGCTCGTTAATGAGCCGTTCGTCCCCGACGGTCAGTCCGTTCGACGGCCGCGTCCGAACGACGGCGCCGTTTGACGGACGGGCCGGCGGCTTTGAAAGGCGCTAATTGCGCGACGCTAGTCCGCCGTTCTCCGCCCGTCTGGCGCGCTAACAAGAGAGAGGGAAGATTTCCCCCGGGGGCGACGGAGCACCATCGCGGGCCCGTGAATCAAAGCCAAGCGGCAAAATGGAAGAGCTCCTCCACCAAGGCCAAACAAGCCTCATTTGGCGGCGCCTTGCCATCCCTGAATATGCATGGCTTTCTCATTAGCCCACATGCATTATTCAAGGGGAAACGTCCCAAAAAAAATGGGAGTTTTGTGAACACGGCGCAGACATTTTTGCCGCCGCCGCCGACGCCACTTGAGGGCAAAAAAGCAAAACAAAACCAACATTCCCATTACAAAGGCCCGGCTACAAAACGGTGAGCTCCCGGCAAAATTAACAGCCATTATTTACGTTTTTGTGGTTAATTCCGGTAAAAATAACGTGAGGTTCTGCATCTCAAGTCAAAGTTATTTAATATTTGTTGCTTTTCTCCGCGCTAGTATCAGTTTCCCGTAAACATCTCCTTACAAATTGCGTCCTACATAAAAGGCCAATTTCCCTTTAACATTTTCCCTTTTGTTTTCTCCTCCAGCGAGCGCATCTCCCATGAATATTTCCCCACGCCGCTCCTTCTAATAGCCTCAAAATAAATGGAAATAGAAGGCGCATCGAGTCAAAGTCAGTGGCCAGACGGACCGTACTCGTATTAGCGGCGGTCTCGTGCGGCGTGGCGCCATAAGTAGGCCCTCCCGCCCGCCCGCTCGGGTTCCGTGGCGGCGGCGATAAGTGTCTGGGGGTCGTTGACTGGCGAATTAACTTGACGTGGGGATAAACTGTCACTTCCTCCCTCAAAAGCTGCAGATCATCCTCATTAGCGCCACTCTCGCGGGACATCAGCGACGACGCCGTCTTCCCGTCGATAATCCCAATGGGCGCTTTTTTGACTGGAGAGCGCGCTCGATCCATTTTGACTCGCTCGGATGAACGGCGGGCCCGCCGACCACGGCCCCGGCCGGCCACACAAACAAAGCGCTCGCTCGTGGACGGTGTCGCAAATTGGCGTCTCCTTTCCACGCCGCCGCTTCAAACCAAGGTGTAATGACCTTAATGAGCGTCGGAGAAGCCGCTCTGCTTTGTGAGCGTGGCGTCAATTAAGGCCCTCCGTCTCTGTAATTTCCCACCGCCGCGTCCTAGCCATTGTTCCGGCGAGGGGGGAAAAAAAGATGGCTAATTGCCCCGCCGCTAGAAAGGTTGTTGACGTGGGGATGTTTTTGCACATGAATGCGGCGGCGTACAAAAGGCGGCAGCCACTTTAACCAAAGCTCCTTTTTGTGGCATCACCTGCGCCACGGCAACACGCGTAAATAATCAACTCGTTTGCGGCGGAGGAATTAAATCCGTCTTTAGATGAATACGCCGCTTGTGCGCGCCGCTAATGTGGCTAATGTGGCTAATTCAATCTGTCAACAACGTCGAACCCGGTCAATAACGGCGCTGGAATTTTCTCCATTTAATGATACGTATCCATGAAAAGTTGCAGCGCCTGTAGATCCAACATGGCGGCCTGCCACTAATCCATTTGGAATGTTTTTCCCCTCCACCGTAGCTTCTTTTCCCCGCCAGACGAGCACTCGCCGGCCAAGGTTGGCGCGCCGCCCGCCGCCGAGACCAACGCCAAATTGGAATGGATCTCGCCCCGCGCTCGCCAGTTGCCCCATTAACCCCGACGGCGCCGTCCAACGTCGTCGTCCCTCCAAAAAGCGCGAGTTTTAGCGGCAGAGAATGTGGGTTTCCATGGCAGCCACGCACCCGATACCAACGTGCCCCTAAATAACGGCGCTTTCATCGCGCCGTGATAAAAAGAGCGAGAACGCAGACGAAATAAAATGGAGAAATGGCGACGTATCGGGCGGATGAAAAAAAAACATGGCTGGCGGGGTTTAGTAAAAAAAAATGAGGATGAGAACGAATGCGTGGGGAAAACAGCCTCGGGCAAAAAATGTCATTCACGTCTGCCATTTTGGAGAAAAGTATTAAATTGGATACATTTTTGTTGTTGTTTAGGAGCCGCTACACAAGTGAAAATGATGGGATTGGTCGCCGTATCCTGGTGGTGGTATGGATTCCAATGGACGGGAACGCTTGTTATCCGTTTAACGACTTTGGTTAATCGTTAGCCGCAACAACGGCGGCGGAATGACTTTTAATTAAAGCGGGGCGGGCTACAAGCTGCCCGCGAACGTCTCATTAAGCCCGCCTTCAATTCCCGGATGGGACGCCACCCGGAACGCCGCCATTTACGACGAGCCTGGCTTTTGGATGCCGTCCGTCTCGCTCGAAAGCACGCTAACATTTTTTGTCTTGTGCCAGGCGTCCAATCAACTCTTCATGTATAATTCAGCGCGTCCGTCGTTATCCGAGCAATCCACTGCGACCGCTCTTTTTAAGTCAAGCCCGCGCTATCCGAATCCAAATAAAAATTTGCCAATTGCTACCGATTTCTCAAAATGTTCCGGTTGTTTTGGACAAGTTTTGTCCTCTTCCTACTCCCGGGGGTGCCGTAGCCGATGACATATACATGTAGCGCGTGTGCGTTAACGTGGAACGGAGAGCATCTGTCTTGCCGCGCGTTTGATTTAAAATCCTGACAGGACGAGACGGCGATTTTCCTCCGAGCCGCGCTTTTTTTTTTTTTTTTTTTGGTTGCCAAAGTGCCTCCTCGTCTTGCCTCGTGTCTCGTTGGTGTTTCGTATTCGCCGCTTATTTAAAAATGCATGACTGCCTTCTTCCGCAGTGTTTATTTGGCTCTCCTCACTCGACTGCGACGCCGTCGCCGCCATTCTCATTTGCTCTCTGTTTGAAGAGAACGGCTCTTAAGGGAGTCGCCGGGCTTTTACGGCAGCGCAATCACGCACGGGCGACTTGACTAGCGTGCTAACTGGCTAACCATTTTGGCAGTCACGCTCCGTCCCCGACCCAGGCCGCCCATCGGACCACTCTTAACTTAAGGCTTTACGTCTGAGTCGAGCGCACGTGGGGTTCATCTTCCATGTCCCCCCCCCCTTTTCCCCGCCGGCGAGCACGCGTAATTCGGGCTCCCGCTTTTTATCCACGACAATTTGAGATGACGAAAGGGTGAAATGGCTAACCGTGGCTCCCAGGCAATATTCTGTCTTTGGCATTTTTTGCAAACAAAATGCAGTCAAGCAGTAGAATTTTCCCTCGTCAACTTTTCTAAAATGGAGGCCGGACTTCTGGTAAACTTGACCAAAAGAAAACTCCAAAATGGCGTCCAATACAAGTGTAACTGACAACTATTGACAATGGGGCTAATAGCGAAATGCTAACAAATGTATCAAATGACTAACTGTTTTGTTTTGGTACCCGTTTAGGTGTTCCGCAGCGGCGAAGGCATGGGCATCCGCCTGGACAGCGCCTCGGCCTTTCAGGGCGCCGTCATCTCGCCGCACTACGACTCGTTGCTGGTCAAAGTCATCGCCAGCGGCAAGGACCTCCCCACCGCCGCCTCCAAGATGAGCCGAGCGCTGGCCGAGTTCCGAGTCCGAGGGGTCAAGGTAGGAAACCGCTAGACCTTCTTTTCGGTCCGCGTTCGCTTTAATACGAAAAATGCGATGGCCCCGGCCAAAAGACATACTTTGTGAATGCTAGGCATCGATAAAAGTAATCGTTATCGTCTTTAGGAGAGATTTTACGGGTATTTAAATGGCGAGTAGCATTGCTTTGGTCAATTAGCATGTTTTTTTTTGGGGAAGCCAGGTTTTGCGTAGAGTCCATTCACAGTTCCACCTGCCTCCCATTTGTCCCCGATTAAATGTCTGCGAGAACACCAGATGGGTTGCGACTTTGGAGAATGCGCGAATGACGGACGCTAGCGCGTAATCGGCCCATATTTCCTCAAGCGGTGCGCAAAGCATATTGCGGCGACGACGGCGAGCGAGCTGGAGATAAGTAGAAGCACTGTGACTTGCGTTTGATGCGTTGAAGATGCTTTCTTTGAGCTCGTTGGCACTCATTTGTTGACTAGCGAATGAACTCGAGTCTTCTTTAGCCCGTGGCTTTTATTCGTCATTGTCATTAAGACTCGTATCCGTCGTGGTGAAGTTACTTCCAGGTTTACTCTCTTGCGCGGCTGTCACTTTGACGTTGTCGTCGTCGGGTAGCGACTAAACAAACGAGGACTATTTGGAAAATTCTGCCCCCTGCGCAGCTTCCTTTGATGGAAAGACTGCGGCAAAACGACACCAGCCCCGTTAACCGATCTGGTGTTTTTTTTTTTCCTCGTCCCGCCCGGCATCGCGCCGCCGCCGATAAAATGCGACTTTTATTGAGTTTGCGAGACTGGCGGCGGCCATTTGGGCTCTGTCACTTAAATGCCACGTCCACATCTAAACGCTCCCCCGACGGCAGACGGATGTTTTCATGGCGACTGTCGCCGCCACCAAAAACTCCAACGGATTTGTTAGACGACGCCCCTCCCCTTTTGTATCTTTTCCCTGCCGTGCTTCCTTCACGTGTTCTTCTTTTTTAAGTGCAGAACGTGGTCATAAACCTCCTGACATGGCCATCAGGCGCTTTACGTCAAGACGGCGTTGTCTTGCTCTCCGGCTTCTGGCCGCACGCCATCTGTATCTCGCCGCCGCCTTCTTCTTCTAGTTCTTCTTCTTGTTATCATCTCCAGTGCGGCCGCTTCCCCGCACCGATGCGTGCCGACTGTTTGTTTACTCATACGTGGCGCCGGAGGCCGATGACTGTGGCGCTCCATCTTGCCTAACGGGCGCCGGGCCTCTGTCCATTCCGTCTTTCCTCCCGCTCTGAATTTAGTCCACTCGTAGACGTCGTGTGAGGTTAAAACTAAAATATTTTCATTCATGCTAGTCCAATTTAGGTGGGTGTCTTTTTTTTTTATTGATATCATGTCAAGAGAACAACATAGACTTTGGCAAAACCAAATAAAGCCAGGGAACCACGGCAATGTTTCAAAGTGAGTGTTGATGTATATACGTCCTATTTCTTTTCTCTCTCTCTCTCTCTCTCTCTCTCTCTCTCCTTCTTTCTTTTGATCACTTCACGTAATATCTGGAAAATCACAGTGCAACAAATGCAATTATTTTGACGCGTATATGTATATACAGTATATCCCCATACCATATATATATATCTATGTGTGTGTACTCTCTGGCAGATTGGTGATTTACCGTTGGGCGTTTAGTCATTGCGTGGCACCGCGTAACGAAAAACATAGGACACGCCCCCTGCAAAAATAGCCGTCAATCCATTCAGTTTGTCTTTCGCCGTCGTCATCTTTCATTTTGCCAAATAAACAAACAAACAACCAAGCACGTGTAACGGGAAGAGAGGCGCTCGGCTGGAAAACACACACACACACACACACAAACACACACACACACTTTCTCCTCACCCGGGAAAGTTTAGTCCGCCATTTTGCAATCCGCATCGATCTGGCCGTAAACTGGCCACGATCTAATAACTGGCGCCCGGTGACACGCCCCTCCAAGTCACCCCCCCCAGCCCTCCCAGGACTCCATGTTTATGCCCCCATAATCCACAGGAGGGCACATAGAAGTCACATTCTTTGTCTGGCCGAGTCCAAAAAACAATTTTGGGAAAAAGTCTGGTCGCCTCCAAGAAGCGGCTTTGTTTAGTTCTTTGGCACCAGCGCCCCCCGCCCCCCCCCGCCCCCTCTTGAGTGTTGATCCCGTGTTGTGACCTTACTCCATCCAGGTCAAAACCTTTTCTGAGATTCTTGACTTTTGTGACCCTTTTCTACATTTGGAAATGGATTTGTGCCCTTCAAGACAATCTGGCCGACATTCTACACCACGCTTTCCTCCAGCTCGTCCCGGCCCCTCTCCCTCCCGTTGGCGTTGGAATTGGAGTTGGTGGTGTTGAAAGCGTGGATGTAGCCACGTTGAAGGCGGCCGCCAAAAGGCCGGCCGCCGTGCTCGCCCTCGTCGCTGGTGTCGGAGGAACCGGCACTGGCGTTGGCGGCGGAGGCGCACTGGACCAACATCCCGTGGATGGACTGGCTCCGCCTGGTCCAGATGACGCTGAGTCGCTTAGCGTAGCCCACGGCGCCGTAGCGCTTGGCCGCCGAGCCGGCCCCGTGGGAGGAGCCCATGTCCAGGGAGTGGCGCCGCCGCTTGCTGACCGCCCCCCGCAGGGGGTCCAGGGGCGACACGGGGCTCTGGTAAGCCCCAGAGGAGTTCCACTTGTCCCTCCCGGGCGGAAGCGCCCGGCGGGTCAGCGCCTCGCCGCCTCCCAGGGGCACGGCCAGCGACAAGCCGGGGCGGCGGCCGGCCTCCCGCGGCTCTCGGCCCTCCCTGAAGCGCGTCCGCCGCGGCGAGGCGGCGGGGGAGTAGTCCGGCAGAGTCCCGTGACCGTCTCCCGCTTTCCTCTGCCGCACCACCAGGGCCATCTCCGCCCCCGTCCCGGCCGCGGCCGAGACCACGCCCCCGGCCGACAGAAACTGCTCCAGGTCCACCTTGGGCTTGAACCTGGGCTTCGGGGGGAGTTTGGCGGGCGGGGCGGAAGCGCCGTCCGCCGCCTCCTTGTCCTTCTCGCCGTCCCCCGTCGTCCTCTTAGAGGGCAGCCCGTTAGGGAGGACCACCATGGTGGCCTCGTCAGGCCGGTAGCGCCCGCCGCCACCGTCCCCAGCCTTCTCCCGGGCCGTCCCGCCCAGGCCTGGCCCCGCCTCAACGCGGCCGGCGCCGCACGGGGCGTGGTCGGAGTGCTCGCAGACCCGGTGGCGGACCATCAGGGCCACGGTGAAGACCAGCAGGGCCACCACCACCACGCCGCCCACCATGATAGTCAGCGTCCCCCCCAAAAAGTGAGCCTGCAGAGAGCTGCAGGCCGGATAGACGTCCTGGGTGGAGAAAGTGGCGCAGCCCAGGACTTTGGTGGCCGCCAGCGCCGTGGCCGAGTCGTCGAAAATGGCCAGCACGCACAGGTTGTAGTCGGCCCCGGAGACCAAGTTCTTCAACAGAAATCGGTCGCTGGTGGACGGCAGGATCCTGAAAGCGGAAAAGACCACCGTGGTTAAGCCCAGGAGTGGAGGAAGAAAATGAGGCTATTGATGAGACGTGCGCCCGGGGAGCCTCAAAAGAGACTCCTGTGGGCACGCCATTTGCACGCCAATGGCCTGCACCAGTCAGTTGTGCCTGTCAAGAGGCCCTTTGAACACATACGCAAGATGACAATTTGCGGAGTGGAAGGCCTCCAATGCGCTGGAAGTCAGGAAATGTAACAAAACAAAGCTTCTGGAAAGCGCTAGCGTCTGGACTTTGGTACGGCCTTTGTGGCCCTAACGCAAACGTCGATGGCGCCCTTTCGTTAAAAGGATTGGCCGACTCCTTCGACCGGGTGAGCGATTCCCGCGTTGCCATGGCGAAGCTTCATTACTCGCTCCGATAGCGCGGCAGTCGAAGCGAAAAGAATGGCCTCGGCCGTACGATCGGCACGCCGCCGATCGGACCCAAAAAGGTGAAAAGAAAAGTCTTTTACGTCACCCCCTTTTGCTCCTTTCTTTTTGTTTTTGTCCCAAATAGTCTTGCTACGTCTTTGTCTCCGGCCGGCCAGCAATTTTTCTCGTAAGTGGCCCCTCCTGACCCGACACGCAGACACAGACGCGGCGCTACATCTCCATTATCCGCCGGCGCCACGAGCCGGCGTCCCTGGATTTAGCCGCCAAGGTCACGTCGTCTCGTAGCCGGCCGCGAATTTACCTCCATCTGGCGTTTCCCGTCCCTATATCACTTGGCCGTAGCCTCCCTCTCGCCTGGCGCTTTCACCAGCCCGTGAATCACTCGCCCGGCTCGTTTCGACTCCGGCGCGCGTCCTCGCCGTCGGGAGCGGAAATGTCAAATGGCGGCCTCGGACATTTTTTTGCCCGTCGTAAATCCAATCGTAGCGTCGCGTTTTTAATCCAATAAATGAATTCATCTATTTTAGACAGACGATGCATTATTACAATATGTGCAAAAGGGTTATAAACAAGACTGCATCGTTAAAAAAAAGGCGCGCGGGAGGAAAAAAGCCTCCCAATTTAAAGGTCAAAACATAATTGAAACAAAGGGAAATTAATTGGAAGAAAATGGAGTGGAAACATACACACATCAGCGTGTGCTTTTTCTGCCTTGCAAATGTTTGGAGCTCAAACGTCTACGATTGGCGCATTTACTTTACTCTTCTTCTTTTTTTCGACGACAAGCTAGTTAGCTAGCGGCGAAGGAATTAAGATAAGCGCAACTTTTGAACCGGCGTCTCCGACAGGGTGAAGCAAAGTCGCTATTTCCGGACGCGCCGAGCTTTAGCTCGTCTTTAATCCCGGCAAAAGCGCACGCGGGGGGGAACGTCGACGTGCTTTGGCGGGCGGGGAAGCGACGACGACGACGCCTTTGTCTGAACTGCTGTCATAGAAACAGGTTATTCTTAGTATGCGTGAGAGCGGCAAAGAAAAAGATGGATGGCGTACGTTTCGCCATGGCGAGGAAGATGAGACCGGAAGAGGAGGAAGAGGGAGGACAACAGCGCCATTATCTCCACTCGGCTGCCCTCATTTCCTCTTCTTTTTACACGTGGCCTTTGTTTAGCCTTTCTTGGAGGAGCTCTTTTGCCTTTGTATCAAGTGTCTCCGTCCCCATTCGCCGTCCTTCAGCTTCACCTGACTGGATTCGTCTTGGAGGACGACTTGGTCGTCCCCGGCGCTTCCGAACAGATGCCAGGCGCCGGCCCTCCCACCTGACCCCGTCACGCCACTGACCTTTTTGGACAAATGACGCAATCTGGCAGACTCGCCAGCTGTCCAACGGGGGGGCTACCTTTCGGAAGAGGCTACATTTATCGATCCGTGTCCTTTTCTTCCCATAGGTGGAGTCCAAACAGTCTTTAACGAGTCCAGGCGTCCAATGGCATTTGCGGAGGGGAGGCTTTTGAATCCTTTTGAAGGCGTTGAGCGGCTTTGCTTTATTATGGGCCTATTTGCCGTGGAGAAATTAGCCGAGCTGATCAGGCGGGGAGCTGGCGTTCTCCCATTCTCACATTCTTATTCTGTGGGCTCATTTATTTAATTAGTTCTCCCCGCTTAATTGCCGTGCGTGCGCCGATGGGAACGCAGACGGCGCGCATTCGTCTTTTTTCCCAGTCAGTCGGCCTGGCTTTATTTCCATTCGGGAAGAGCCTCCTTCTTTGGTGGCCCCGCCTCCCCGTCCACCCGTCTTTCCTCTTCCTGGCGCTTCCTCCGTCTTTTTGCCTCTCTTTCATCCGGGATGCATTTTTTCCATCTGGCTGTATGTCAGCCAGGGATTGCCTTCCCCTCCATTTAGCCCCGCCTCCTCAGCCATTTGGTCTCACCCGCGTTCTTCCCTTTTACGCTAATCTGTCCCGTGGGACTTTGCGTGGAGTCAATCTCAGATCTTCCCGTCGGTTCCCCGTTGCCGAGCGCCGCCCTCTCCAGTCGCATCCCGTACTTAACATTTGTCGATTGGCGCTACGTCGCCGCATCTCCTCTTCCTCCTCCTCAATCCATTTCCTTACAGCAGCCATCATTTCTCCATCCCCCCCCTTTTTGATTAGAGTTCCCATCTCCCCCCGGGGCCTCCTCAACGGAGGCCCTCCAGACCCATAAAGTCAAGCGAAGCGTTTTGCAGTAATGGCGGGCCACCCTCATCTTTAACGTTATCCTAGCGTTTCGTCCTCGTGTAGCTCGTCATTTAAACATGAAAACGTTTGTCAACGGCGGAGTCACTGACCTGTAAACGAGGGTTTCGTCGGCCGTGCAGTTGTACTGTATCTGGTACATCCACACCGCGTAAGGTCCGGACAAACGTCCCAAATCCCAGAGGACCTGGGCCGAGGTCGACGTCACTCCGCGTACTCCCACCGTCTGGCCGTCTTCGCCCTCGTCGTCGTCGACGTCGTCGTCCGCCGCCCCCGAGTCGTCGCCCCGGTCCATTCGCCCGGCGCCGTCGTTGGCCCCCCTGCCGGCGGCGCTGATGTCGGAGGATCCCGGATCGGTCCGCACCACGCCGTTGCTGATATTCCTGTTGTTGTTGTTGTTGCCCCTGTGAGGGAGGGGGATGATCTTGAGGTCCACGGTGGCGGTGGCCTCGCCCGCGGCGTTGATGGCGATGCAGGTGTACGCCCCGTCGTCCCGGGCCACCGTCACGGAGATGTCCAGAGTGCCGTTGCCGAAGGAGCCCGTCCGGGAGGAGTTGGCCACGATGCGGTCGTCCGGCGACACCCAGTGCACGGCCGGCTCGGGGTCGCCGATGGCGCGGCACTTGAGGGCGGCCCTCTGGCCTTCCAGCACCCACAGCTTGTGGGTGTGGCGGGTAATCAGAGGGGGCTCGCAGGTAAACTCCTCCTCGGGAATGGACCAGAAATACCTGGCCAAACGGATCGTATTGCGGTCATTGCTTTCCAAAAAACAAAGTATCCACGGTACCTTCCGGCCAGGTGCAGCGGCGTGGCGCAGGTCTCCATGTCGTCACCGCGGATTAGCCGTCGGAGCCACAGCAGTTCGCAGTTGCAGTGCAGCGGATTCCCCCCGAAATTCAGACTGATGATGGCGTTGTAAGGGGTGGGGCTTATGGCGCCCGTTTGGGACCTGCAAAGTTGAGTTTTAGTCAGAGACCGAGGCCTTCCACGCCAAGCCCCCCTCAAAAAGACACCCAAAGGTGGCCTTACCTGGCAAAGAGGGGGTCTGGCGGCAAGGTCCTGAGCCGGTTGGAGGTCATGTCAAGCCTGGCCAGCTTGTACAACTCCCCAAAGACCCCTTCCGCGATGTGGTCTATGAGGTTGTGGTCCAGGTTTAGCGTGTGCAGACTAGCCATGTTCTGGATGGACTCCCACGGCACCCTGCGGAAACCCAACGGAACATTGTGGAACCGCCAAACAAAGTCTGCACTAGGCTTACTTTTGGAGGTTGTTGTAAGACATGTCCAGATCCTCCAAGGTCAGCAAGAAGTCGTCAAAGGCTTGCCCCGACACTCGGATCAACTGATTGTTGTTGACGATCAGATGTTGCAGATTGACCAATCCCGCCAGGTCCCTGGGACCCACCGCCGTCAGACGATTGCCTGGAAAGAAAAATGCCGGTCAGAGCTCCGGTCACGTCGACCGAGAGTCCCGGCGCCGCTCACCGTCCAAGTGCAACGAGCGCAGACTCTCCAGGTCGGCAAAGGCCATGGGCCGGATCAGGTGGATGGTGTTTCTGGACAGAGTCAAATCCACCAATCCGCTCATGTTGACAAAGTCTTCCCCGCCCACTTGGGTGATGAAGTTGTCGGCCAGGCGCAGTTCCACCGTCCGCCTGTCCACGTGCGGCGGCACGAACAGCAGACCCTTGTCGGCGCACAGCGTGCTGAGGGATTCCGACAGGTTCCGGCACACGCAGTGGAAGGGGCAGGCCGACACCACCCCCCACGTCTCCCCCGCGCCGCCCGGAGACGGGAGCAGGCAGCATGTGACCAGAGTCAGCCAGTGGAGAGCCGCTAGGGTTCTCTTGGAGCAGGGACAAGGGACGGAATGGGACGTCCAGGGCAGGGCCCACGCCGACCCTACAAAGGTGCAATGCGTCTCCGGGACGGCGGGACGGCGTCGGTGTCTGCTGGGCTTGGCGCTCGGGGCGGCAGGCATGGTAGAAGGCCGGGCTATCCACAGACCTGAAGAAAAACACAAAGCCGTGACTCCTGGCCTTGTAGCGACTAGCGCTGACGCTAGCCATTGTGCGAGGTCGCCAATGCTTTGCCGTCCCGCCGGAACGAACAAAGACCATCCCTATAGTAACCGTTACCTAGGAACCCGAAAATGCGGATTAGCCGTGTTTTATCGCCACTTAAAGCGACGGGTCAGGGGAAGCGACGGGGTCATTTCCACCACGGCAACTATGGCGCACACCTTGGAATGACGGCGTGTGCCGTGACCAGGCGCCCATGAGTGACTGGCGCCGCTTTTCACGCTGAGGGGTTGCCGTGGCAACGTGGATCTAGAGCGCAAAATTGAGATCCGCTAACAGACGGTCACTTGGAGCGCCGCCATTTGTTCGTCACACGCGAAACCCGGAGACCAATCGTATACGTCTTATTCGGAAGATTTACGGCGACGGCGCTTCTTACGTCGTGCCAAACGAGAAGGCGTCCCCAAACTGACGTTGCACATTTTTTCCTCCCTATGGACGGCGCTTAAACCCGATCCATCTCCCCTCCGATTGAAGTATTTCGATCCGAAGTGTGCTCGACGGAAACTCGCTTTTTTTCCGCCACCTGGCCGACCCGCGGCACTTTAGCACTCGGCTTCCTTTGGCCGAGGACTAAAAATGTCAAGCCCTTATTAAACGCTGACGAAAATGTATCACCTTAATTCACAGTGTGTTTGCGCCTTTCTATTTGCATGCTTGTTGGAGCGGTGGCCGTGGCGTTGGGCGCCTTCCTAAATGCCAGCGCTCCCTAATGGACTCGGAATGGAGAGCGTGGCGTGGCGGTGGCGGTATGGATAAAGCGCGACGGCACGGAGCGGCGTGAGCCACTTATTGTGGGGAAGAAGCGATATGCTGACGCGCGCCTTTAAAGCGCGGAATGATTTCAATCACGCGTTGCCCTCGATATTAATTGTGCCTTTGTAGGCACGGCGAACGCAGCACAACAGTCTCCCACACGCTTGTAATTATAGTGAGGCCGACAGAAAGTCGCTCTGTCTTTCCTTTTCTGTCTCTCTCTCTTTTTCTCTCTTTCTCTCTCTCTCTCTTCGGGCGAGGAAGAACACAACGCCCACGTAGCCCTCTTGTTGTGGCAGTGATGCGCACAGAGGCCTACTCATCCTTTTGATACTCTTGGCTTCTTTGTCAGACGCCTGTCAACTTTCTCTCCCCTTGGCCAAGTGGGGGCGGGGCTTGGCCCAGCCCGATCGACGACGACGTGGCCGTATGTTTAACATCCGAAGAATCATATGATATCCGGTATTATCTGTAATTTTTTACGGGAAAGTGGAATGACTGTATTCTATGCAAAAGACGGCGAGCCAATACAAAGTCTCACCATTAGGCGGACGGGCAGAGAAATATGGGAAGACGATAAACGTTTGAAGGGCGCCATCCGTCAATGTCGCGGGGAGGGAAGACGAAAACTGCCATTTGATTAGGGAAATAGAGAACGCCGTGGCGTGCGTGCGTCGACTTTACTCGTCAGTGGCCGTTCATGGGCGCGTTGGCTAATGTCTGCCATTGACCCCGCGGCGACGGACAAATGACTCCAATGAAATAATCAATCAGAGGAGCATTATAGAGCGCGGCCACGTTAAAGATGGCGCTTTGATTTGGCTTTTTTTCCAGCGACTGGCACGCTTTTGCTGTCGAGGATTCCACTTTAGCGTTGACGCTAAAGCCCAGTGGCGAACGCCAGACGGGTGACGTTGATTTTTGGTGGCACTGGCGCACAACTTTACATGATCTGGGAGGAACACATCCCATCGCTCTTCTACCTCCGCCTCTAATAGAGCGTGTGTGTGTGTTTGCGCTAGGCTAGCGCTAACACCCCCGCCCTCCGCCGCCGCCGTAATACTTCAGTGTCACCGGCTGACTGCAAAGTAGCACGTCAATGTTATCTGTCGGCAAAGCTCTCGTGTAAACATCTGTAAGACTTGAAGGCAGCTAAGCGGCAAAACGCCGGCCAGCGTCGAGTCTCGCCCGCCACTTTTCAAGTAGTACTCTACTTTTACACGCACGTACGTACGCGTACGATAACGTGAAGTCGGCGAGTTACTGAGATTGTTTGGCTTCTTCTTCTCCAGATGGCGAGAGAGCAGGCGTATCAGATTGGATAGCGCGCTGGCACGCTTTAGCTTCCAGGCTAATAAAGCACTTTAATGAAGGCATCATGCTCTTCTTTGGATGATTTTTATGCACGCACCATATTGTCTTGGGTGGCGTGTCGGCAAACATATGCGTGAGAGAGTCGGACTGTTGTTAGTTTAGCGCTGATTGTAAAATATGGGGCACTTTTGGTCTGTGTTTTATTTGATATCAAGCCTTTTTTTTTTTTTTGCACGAAAATCCGTGGGATCCGGCCGACCGGTGTTTAGCGGATTGTCCAAAAGCTCCAAATCAAGGCAGGCGCTCGATGGTGGCCCCCCGCCGGGCCAATTTTCTGGCCCCTGATTTGCTGACAGCACAAGTCGTTTGCAGCAGCTCAACAAAAGTAAACGTCGGCGAGCCAGCGCGGTCCGACGCCGCCGATTAGCCCGTCGCCATCCGAGCCCGTCGTTAGCAAATACAAAAAATTGTCGGGCAGATGCGAAAATCCCAAAATAACCATCCCTATTTACTCTTCTTTATCCCCAGCAAAGAATGGCTCACGTCAGTGTGCTTTTTTTTGGCGTCCCAGCATGCACGGCAGCGGCCCCCCTCCCCTCCCGTGCTCCCCCATTGCCTTGGCGTCGCCCCCTTTCCCTAATCGCATCCCTCCGCCTGTCACCCACGGTCGGTTGCCTTGGTTACAGTTCCTCCAGTCGACAGGCGCCTGTTGTGCCTATAAACAGACTGTTAACATTTTAATTAGTCATCCTCTCGACCCCGCCATCGCCGTGGTGGCACAAACCGGCCCTCCTCGCCACTCGCCTTTGGGCCAAGCTCGTCAAAGAAAAATGGCCATGGAAAAAGTAGGGGTGCGACCAATAGAGCAGCACTTGTGGATAGGAGTGGAAAATTCCACCAAGCAATTTTGTAAACAGCCAGCAAAGCACTCACTGGAAATGACGGGAGTCCTTCAATGCCTACTCATTGTTAATCACGCTAATGTTTACATTCCATAACAAGTGTAATAGTCTGTAATATTTCTGTTTCCCGTCCAGGCCTTTTCGCTCCCCCCCGGTCACTTTGTCGTGATCTCCACTCTGGCGGCGCCGGCTAAGCGCGTCCGTAAGCGATACGGCGGGCGATACGCCGGAGGTGAGGGACGCTCGCTCTCGTGGGAACGAATCAAGAGGGGGGGGGGGGGGGGGGGGACGAAAAAAAGGGGAAAAAATAAAAGCCATGCTCAATTAGATTTGTCAATGGGTGCAAATTAGAAGGAAGAGCTAAAAATAACACCACGTTTCCATCTCGCCGTGTTACGGAGACACATCTGTTTATTATTTATAGGACGGCCCGATATGCGTGTGTGTGTGTGCGTTAAAGTGGGAAAGAACACACAGTTCCCTCCCCCATTTCCTCCCCCCCTCCACTCAGCATTGGCATGCTCAATGATTCAGCACAAGAGAGCACAATGTGCATACATCCATTCACCCTTAGTGGGCAAATAGCACCGGGGTGCCGTAAATCCCATTGGGAATGGGAGGGGCCAATGAGAGAGAAACTTTGAGCGTCGTCAATGTCATACTTTGTGATATATTTCAAATGTTACTCATTCCACTTGCATAATAGAACTCCCAGTTATTCCTAGAAAATGTTGTCTGTTTTTCTCTGCAGAAGTTTTGTAAATGGCCCAAAAGAGTCACTTAAAAGGTAATGATTTTGTCTACAACCTTCATTTTCTTGCTCCCATAGACTTCCACGGCAGCCATTTTTGTCATCACTCCAAAGAGATGAATGGCATTTGCCACATTTGATTGTTTCTATGTCGGGGCGGCAAAAGGGCGCTTTTGTTTGGGGTCAGCGCTCCCAATTTTGCTGCTTACCTTTTGTGTCTGTGCGCAGCAACTGGAATCAGCTCCACATCTCTTCTCCTCTCTCTCCTCTCGTCTCTTTTTCTTGCCGCTAATTGGCATTCAGCAGACTTTCTCCGGGGTCTTTGCCATCTTTTGGCCCGCCCGGATCCGACGTGTCGCCCAGTGAGTTTCCCGTAATGGAACACCTTCGACCGGGTGGTCCAAATTCCACAATATCCCAAGAAGGAGCCGCAAATATTCCGCTATTCCCAGAAAAGTAGTTGCAGAAATAACTCCAAGAATTGCAGGCGGCTATTTCTCCGGGACGGGAATCCGGGAGGTGGCCGCCTCTACCTCTCTGGCCCGGCCCCCCTTGACGTCTCCATGTCCAAGGGCGGCCTCTAATTCCCAGACGGCCCCCTTCCGGGTGACCCGGGTGGCGGCGGCATTTGCCGATGCTCCGGCCGATGACCTTGGGGAGAGGAGGGCGGCTCTGACAGAAACCTGGGAAGAAAAGGCCAAAAGTGTGTCCCGAGAGTCCACGTCTAAGAAGCGTGCGTCCCTCACGGCGGCGTTAAATCCTCTTTTGGCGCCCACCCCGCACGACGTAGAGTCCGCGGACCCCCTTTGGCGTCTCCCGCCGCCCCCGAAGCCAGCGCACGTAAAGTAGCGCGTCGGCGGCGAGCGGCCTACGGACGTTCCCGCCAACGTGGCCCGGTTGAAAAGTGGGCCCGCTTGTCAATCATGCCCCCCTATTTTGCCGTTTGTCATTTTCTCTCTCTCTCTTTTGCTGTGGCGCAGCGCTTTGGCAGAGCATTTGCATCCCGCGCCTTCCCCGAGCGCGCCTCCCTGGTTCTTCTTGGGTTACGGCGCAGTCTTAGTCGATTCTCTGGGAAAAGCCCACAAAGACGGGAAAAGGCGTCTTACCTGCGGGTCCCGATCATTCCACCTGCCTCTCCGGCATCTCCATCTTGTGGAGGCGCTCTCTCAAGTCGGAACAACACCCATGGCTTCTTTTTTCTTCTTCCTCTCTGCTCACTCTCTCTCTCTTTTTTTTTTTTCCTTCACTCTCTCTACTCTCGCTCTCTCTATTTTCTCTCTCTCTCTCTCTCTCTCCTCTCTATGTCGACCGCCCCGGTCTGGACAGCTGCGGCGCTCTGTCTGCCGCCCGGGCTGCCGGCTGATTGAAATTTAAGTCGTGTTAATCCCACAGTACAGGTAGTGAATGAAGGAGGAGGAGGAGGAAGAGTAGGAAGAGGAGGAGGAGGGGATGCGGGAATGGCCGAGCTATCCGGAGTGGGAGGTGGTGGGGGAAGAAGAGAAAAAAAAAAAATAATGCTCGTGTCCTCTTCTTCGTCAAGGTCCCGCTTTGACTCTTGCCTTTATTTTTGTTTCTTCTTCCGAAATAGGAAAGCGGAGTCGGGTCCGTCCGGTGACGCGGACGAGCGAGGCGGAGCGCTCGGGGTGCTCCGGCGGACTGATTCGGTGGGGTGCAGACGCGGTGAGGAGAGGCGAAGGGGGGAGGAGGGGGAGGGGGAGGGAGGTGAGGAGGGAGGTGAGGAGGGAGGCAATGCAGGAGGAGGGAGATAGAAAATACCACACGGCAACCATAGAAAGCAGCGGCGTCCCTTCCCATCAAATACCCGACGTCCAATCATCCCGCTTAATGTCCATTGGCCCCTCCCAGTCCAAACGGATTGGACGTCCGGCGACGTCCATGCCCAGTTGGACCAGGGCGTCCGGGCTCCCGGGTTTTATAATATTGTTTTATGCACTTGCCAAGTTTAGGGACCATTTTTACGTCAGGGAAATGTAATGAGGACTTGTTTTAATTAGCCACTTTCTCCGCCTCATTAGCCAGATTCGGGTAAACGGCGCGGACGCGTGTTCCCACTTTTCCACCGATTGTCTCTTTTTATGCCTTTTTCGTCTTCCGCGTCGGCCGCTTTATTTTTAGTCGTATCGGGAGGAAGAAGAGCAAGACGGGCATACGGATGAAGAGCGCCAGATGAAAGCGAGACGAGCTCTTAGCGCCTGCAGCTACTCGGGGGCCGACCGTGGGGGGGGGGGTTTAGACGATGGAGACGAGAGTGAGGTTGAGGTGAAAAAAAAAAACAACCCGAAAATGCAAGGCCCGAGCGAGCTCTCCCAGGGAATTAGCCAGATAAGCGAAGCGGCTGGGGGTTAGCCGGCAATGCCTCCCAGTTAAACACATGTAACCTGGATCCCCTCAAAAGTCTGGAGCGCTGTCAAAATCAAAGGTGCTTAGACGGGTCGCGACGTGGCGCTGTGCGGCGGCGCCGCCTCGCTCCCGTTCCGCTTGCCTTCCTCTCCACCGTCCCGGGACCGTAATTATTTTGGCCCGGGGGTCAGGTATTTTTGGACCTCCCCGGGCGCCGGCGCCCTTGATACCTAATCATTTCCTCACCCCGCCATGTACGTGTCATCCGTTGCGAGGAAGCGCGCTGCTGACCCGGCCCTGTGCGTGCCTTATCTTTACGCTGCCGTTTATTAGCATGGCTGTGTTTTTGTTAGCATTCTGCCCAATGAAGTTACAAGAAAAAGCCCCGGTTTGTCCGCATTGCTCAGCTAGCCAAAAGCTCCCCTGGCGCGCCGCCGCCGCCGTCTCACACAAGAAATGACTTGAGGGAGATGGCGGCCCGTGTTGGGAAATCACAGAAAGATGCGAAAAGATCAGACGGGAGGCAGAAAGAAAATGTCCTTAACCTTGTTTTTACGTCTTAATGTCTTACATTTTCCATGACTATTTTTCTTGCAGTCTCTAAAACGTGGAGTGAAGCCCTTGGAAATGTGTGCACGGGGGTGCCAGAGTCGTAGATGAGGTCTTCCAGGCGCCAAGATGATAGTTTTGCATCATTTGCCCATCAATGGCAGTTGAGCCAGCTCCCTAAGAAGGTCCATTTGTCATTAGCATGCAGCTAGCATCTAGCTCTGAGCTAGCGGGCGCATCTGAATCAGGCCAGGCTGTTTGCGGAGGGGAGGCGAAGCGAAGCGAGGCGAGGCGAGTGTGCCACGTTGTGCGAAATAAGAGGGAGGGCCAACGCCAATGTAGCGGCGGCGGCGGGCATGCCAAGCGGCCCGCTAATGAACACATTGATCTGATACAGCAGAGTGCAAAAGGACACGCTTCCATGGATTTCTTCGCACTCGTTCGCCTTATTTGTCTTCATTCATATTTCACCAGCTTATATTATTCAAAAAAAAAAAGCTAAGCCGCTACCAGAGGTCTTCCTTTGCAGCAAATTCAAGAAAACATGGACTCTTTGCCGCTTGTTTTTAGCCATTGTGTACTGGAAAGCGTGATGCTGGGGAGCAGCTGGTGTTGCGATGGAAATAAAAGTGGTTAAAATCAATATTTGATAGCGCTTTGTCCTTGGCAATGGTCATCTGCATGGGCCGCCACATCATCCATGGTTATTGGCTCTTGTATAAAGTAGTCACTTTGCGTTGATCTGGTGCACGCCAACCCCCCCACCTGGTTTGCCTTTTTTCCCTTTTTCCCGCGGCACGCCACGCGGCCACGTGAATCCTTGGGCCGCCTTCTTCTCCGGCGGCGAGCTAAGAATACACCCTAAGTCCTCTTTTGATATGACGTTGGAGCCAAAAACCGCATTTGTTAGCGATCGTTATCCGGTAAATTGTCAAGTTACCCTGTGTAATTCTCTTTTTGTGTCTTTCTCTCAATTTTAGACCAACATCCCGTTCCTCCAGAACGTGTTCTCCAACCACCAGTTCCTCCACTCCACGGTGGACACGCAGTTCATCGACGAAAACCAGGAGCTGTTCAACCTGAAGCCCACGCAGAACCGAGCGCAAAAGCTCTTGCATTACCTGGGTGGGTCTGGTACAAAAATAATTAAAAAAAACAAACCCGTTGTTTATCAACCACGGTGTTGACCTTATCCAATCTCCTCCAAAGGTCACGTGATGGTGAACGGACCGACCACGCCCATCCCAGTGAAGGCCAAACCGTCCTCCATCGACCCTGTCATCCCTCCCGTCATCATGGGTACGTACAAATACTTTTACCCGGTTCCCGTCTACCCTACTTAGACTTATTTTTCACTGTGGGCGGAGCCAAACGTCCAATACATTTAGACTGATCCGCCCACTGAGTAAGCCATGGCATAAATAAGTAAAGTGGTTAGTAGTAAAGTCTGGAAATGGTCCTAGAGTCTGTTTGTCTTGGCCGTTATGGCCCGTCGTTTATGATAGTGGACAAGATCAGGCACTTGTAAAAAAAAAAAAAACTCCCAGATTTGCGTCCCGGTGGCAAAGATAGCTGGACCGTGGTTCCTGAAATTGTAAATAGTAGCGTAGCCCCGGGGGCACTTAGGCTAAAAGCCGGCGCCGCGCCACGTCTGAATGACAAATGGTCCGTCGGACCGTGGGATGGCTCCGGGTGGAAAAGCCTCCCTAAAAGCTTCCGTTTAGCGCCGACGCCGGAACCCCGATGGCCCCCCCGGGCCATGCGTAACGCGATAGGGCGTGCCAGAGACGTTCACCGCTTGTTAGCATCCCCTCCCCCGAGAGTCCCGCAGGTCGGAATTAACGAGGCGGCGGCGGCGGCGGCCGGACTGACGTGGCGTTTGGAGGTGAACGGCGAGCGGATTTGTCAGGCGGCGCCGTCCTTTCATTGGAGCGGGATTAGGCCACGATGATCACACTGGCAAAGAAAGCGGCGCCCTGGAAAAATAAAAAGAGGACAAGAGAGGCTTTGGTCCAACGCCAGTTTTAATCCCGCCTCCATACACAAGGCCATCATCGGCCAGGTGAAAATATCAAGGGTGGATTCCGCTTTATGTGGACATAATCCAATCTAACACTAAGCATTTTGGTCTAGTTTGGACAAAAGCTGCGTGGTTTCCCCATTTGATTGGTCATTATTTTAAGGTGAGCGCTGACCTTTGACCTCGGCCATTATACGGCCACTGACTTGGCATCGATTGCGGTAATCGTAAGGCACGCGGCGCCGCTTTCAAAATGATGCGTGGTCTAAGTGGCGTTGTGTGGTCGGCCAAATGGCGCGCCATTACGCTCCCGCCGTGGCCAAATGGGCCGGCTAAGGCTGGCCCGTCATTTTCCCCGACGCGTCCCTTTCCGCCGGAGCTCATTATCCCAGCGACTTAGCACCGAGAGGGTGGCTAGCTCATTAACCAGCGTCATTGATCCGACGTTAGCTTGGCCGCGCTCGCCATCGATCCGGGTTTTTTTTTTTTCGTGTCGGTCCTCCAAATGGCGGTCTTTGTCACGTCCTATTTTCCACCCTTCAGGAGAACCTCCCGTAGGATTCCGCGACGTCCTGCTACGCGACGGCCCGGAGGGTTTCGCCAAGGCGGTGCGCGCCCACCGCGGCCTCCTGCTGATGGACACCACCTTCCGAGACGCCCACCAGTCCCTGTTGGCCACCAGGGTGCGCACCCACGACCTGAAGAAGATCTCCCCCTTTGTCAGTCATCACTTTAGCAACCTCTTCAGCCTGGAGAACTGGGGAGGTAGGTGGCCCCCTTCAAAAACCTTCATTTTTAGTGCAAATTGCATTTAATTGCTGCCATGATGAATTTCATGCAGAAATGCAGTAAGAGTCGTCTTCCCTGTCGACCCACAGATTGGCACAAAACCACCGCAGGGCTTTGATAAATGTCTAATTCCGTATTTTTTCATGTAGGCGCCACCTTTGACGTGGCCATGCGTTTCCTATCCGAGTGCCCGTGGAAGAGGCTCCAGGAGTTGAGGGCTCTCATCCCCAACGTTCCCTTCCAGATGTTGCTGAGGGGCGCCAACGCCGTGGGCTACACCAACTACCCCGACAACGCCGTCTTCAAGTAAGCCCCTTCTTTTTGTTCATTTAAGCCTTAAAATCATCCAAAAATGATGGCAATTCATTCAAAATACACTCTTAGGTTTCACTGGGATAAAACACGTGACAGCCATAGCATCCCCCCCCCCCCCCCCCCACTACCCCCGTGTGACGCTTATGAGGGGCCCATAAATGTCATATGTGCCTGAAGCGCTCTCCCAAATAGATTGATTAGTCACCTCCCTGTTGTGTGTGTGCGAATGTGTGTGTGTGTGAGACACACACACACACACACACACACTGGGTGGGAGATAAATTAGTAGTGGCTTGGTGACTAAATAGAGCAGTTTGCCACACACACACGCATGCATGCATGGCCGGATCTCCCCCATCCGTCCGTCTCTTTTTTGGTGGCTGCCCATCCCGCTTCAATGTGCTTATTTATCCTATCTTGGAGTTGATTTTTATGCTTCCATCCATCTCCTCCTCCCCCCCCTCGGCTGGCGCTCCTTTTGACGGCGTTACGATTAATGTTGGTGATCCGTCCTTCTTGCCGACGCTGATTTTTTTTTCATAAAAAAGTGTCATTTGAGTTTTAGAAATGCGATCTAGCGCGCCGCTATCGACGCCTCGGAATCAAAGTGTCATTGGGAGGCGACTAATTGATTTCCGCTGCTTAGCGTCGGGTCGCGCCAAAAGCTCTCAAATGCTAATGAGGAGTTTCCTGTGACTTCATTTGATAGGAACGCCACCACGACCAATCCTTAAGACCATCAAATCACTTCCATAGAAACATTTCTTTGCCAAAAATGCTGCAAATCCATTTTTATTCTTCTATGTTTAACCTATTTTTTTGTATCAAATGATGTCAAACATATTTTAAAGGTCAGCACAGCAGTATTTGTATGCTTTAACAGCTACAAAACAACCCGGGGGTGCCGTATCAGGCCCCCGGGCCTTGACTTTAACACCAGCAATTGATCAAGAAAGACAAAAAAATCATTTTTTTCCCTCCAAATTAGCATTTGAGAGGATTTTTTTCTCTCTTTAAATTAGCATTTGAGGGCGTTTGCGTGGCGCTGCCAAGCAGCGGCCTGATGGGCAGCGAGCGGCGCCGATTGTGTAAACAGCGCACACGGCGCCCCCGATAATAATCCCCTTGTTGTGTTTGTGGAGGCAAACAATGGCTCTCTCCTTGTGCAAATGTTGTGTGAAAAGCAACGCTGATTAGGATTGCCAGGTAGCCGGCCAAAGCCTTGGAGACAAAGGATTTCCCCCGGTGGGGCTTTTTAGGACTGCGTTTCAACGTGGACAGAACGGCGGGCGCGTTGGAGACGACCGTTCATGACCACTTACCGCGGGCGAGCCGGCTTAAAGGACCAATCTTTTGCCGTGTTAGTCTAAAATCAAAAGGCGTCAGAGTCGTTTTGGTGGTGCTTATCAACAGACAAACCGCACAAAAAAGGTCATGCTGAGGTACACATTTCATTTGGGGATGAAGTGAAACATTTGTGGATGATTTTTGTTGATATTTGTCCTGAAATAAATGTGATTGTGCCAAATTTCTGACGCCGTCTTTCCTCCCCAGGTTCTGCGAGGTGGCCAAAGAGAACGGCATGGACGTCTTCCGCGTTTTCGATTCCCTCAACTACCTGCCCAACATGCTACTTGGCATGGAAGCGGCGGGTTCGGCGGGCGGCGTGGTGGAGGCCGCCATCTCCTACACGGGCGACGTCTCCGACCCCATGAGGCAAAAGTACTCCCTCAACTACTATCTGGATCTGGCCCAGGAGCTGGTCAAAGCCGGAACGCATATTCTTTGCATCAAGGTGCGCAAAAAAAGGGGTGGAGCCGGGTATTTTTAAAACATTTTAACCCCTCCTACTTGAACTCTGTGACGCTGTCATTCCAGGACATGGCGGGTCTGCTCAAACCCGAGTCCAGCAAACTCCTGGTGGGCGCCCTGAGGGAGCGCTTCCCGGACATTCCCCTCCACGTGCACACGCACGACACGGCCGGCGCCGGCGTGGCCGCCATGTTGGCGTGCGCCGAGGCCGGAGCCGACATCGTGGATGTGGCGGTCAGTTGGAATATTTCTGTCTTTTAATATCAAGGTACAGAGAGGTTTTTCTAAATTCCAGCAATATTTAAACCAACGTAAAAAAATAGATTCCCTTAAAATCATCAGCAAGCCGTCCAATTTGAACATAAGGATTTCATTTCCAGAATGAGTTTTCATGCTGTCATTTTTTCCCCTAACGGCTCTACCTCATTAACATTCCGCTGGCGCTCGCAGGAAAAAAAAAATCCAAATGTATTCCAGAGTACAATATCTTATTTCCATGATTTTTTTGCATATGGCAAAAGTGCCAAGATGGTGGATTTCCCTCTGCTTGGTGGGGGGGGGCTTGATTACATTTGGCCCAGATCTTCCATCTCCATCATCAAATGGTCAATCTTAGGCAGAAGAATATGATTTTTCCCACATTTGCATAACCAGATGTAACGTTTGCGTCTTTTAGGTGGATTCCATGGCCGGCATGACGTCGCAACCCAGCATGGGCGCCATGGTGGCCTGCGCCAAAGGAACCAAAATGGACACCGGTAAGCACCCCCCCCCCCCCCCCCCTGTGTACTCCATATTAATTATTAACAGACTTCCCTAAGAAATAAAGTCAATTGCAATGGCAAAACACACATTTTTCAATTAGTTCTGTCTCTTCCATATACTATATGGTTCTATATACTATACTATATGTACTGTCATTTTATTAAATCAAAGTCACATGGTAATCCGGAGATGCAGCGTCCCATGGGATCTTATTTGACGGTTCGCCGCCGTTGCCGTCTTTGCATTCCGGGTCGAGCGCCTGACCCCGGATGCCCGGGAACGCCAGGCGGGCACCGTTCCTGACCTTCGCCTCTTTTCCATCCCATCTGGGCGCCCGGGCGATAATGAGTAGTCGCCCCCCCCCCCCCCCCCCCCCCTCCTCCCCCACCCTTCCCCTCCATCGCCATCGCCCCCGCCCGCCCGCCCGCCACGGCCGCCTCCTCCGGCACGGCGGCTAGTAATTAACAGCACTTTCCACGCACATTTGGCTAACCTCTCGCCAGCTCAGGCTCCTCCCACTCCTTCTGTCCACCCTCTCGGCGAGCGGCGCTTTCATGGCCACTTATTTGCGGGGGAACTGTTTATCCCTCTTGTTTTGTTAGTTTTATTTTTGTGTGTCAATTTGATGTGGCTAAATGGCTCACCCACGGCCTAAAATTTGGGCACATTGCATCGAGGTCGTTAGATAAGAATTCTTAGCAAATACTTTGAGGGCAATAGACGTCAATGGTAGCCAATATGTCATGTTTTACTCCATTTTTTGCTATTTAGTTGCTAAGATAGGGATTGAGATTGCCTAAAAGGAAATAATTTAGACTTTTTTCTCTTCAATAGTGGCATTCATTGCAACCATCTCTGTGGAATATGTAATATGATGCAAATCTATTTTTGGTCAGGCATCGCTCTGGAGAAAGTGTTTGACTACAGCGAGTACTGGGAAGTGGCGCGGGGTCTGTACGCGCCCTTCGACTGCACGGCCACCATGAAGTCGGGCAACGCCGACGTCTACGAGAACGAGATCCCCGGCGGCCAGTACACCAACCTCCATTTCCAGGTCAATTCTGTGGTTATTTTCATTCCCATTCTATTTTAGCATCCCTATTTTTCTATTGCGGCGTCTCCATTGAATTTTCATCTTCCAGGAAATCCTTTTCAACCCGAGAAATCCTATTTTTTTGTTACAGGCACACAGCATGGGCCTGGGGAATAAGTTCAAAGAAGTGAAGAAGGCCTACACGGAAGCCAACAAACTTCTGGGAGACCTCATTAAGGTAAGCCCCGCCCTTCCTCGGACTCCCGCCGCCATTTACGGGCTAGAAAATGCCATTAATTGGCGGCCAAAGGATGCAAAAAAAAAAGGTTCCTTGTCTTTTTTTCTCTTCTTTTTTCCCCTCCCGCGGTAGGCGTTTTGTTCAAATTCCGCCATGAGTCCGTCCCCCCGTTTTGATGAGACCCCCGCCGTCTGGTATCTCTAACCCGACGCGTTTTTTTTTCCGCTCCCGTCTCTCCCGGCGTCTCGTTATCGCGTCTACTCGTCTCCTCCCGCGGTGACAGGTAGCATTCTTCAGCGCTCCCTGGACGCCGTAAAAATCCAGAGAGTTGTTTACGATGAGGCCGTGAACGGGTCGCCTCCACCGATTGGGCCAAAAACCGAGCATTATTTTGAAAGCTCGCCCATTGACGTTTGAGCCTATTGCTAATATTGCTGGTAACAGATAGGACGTAGCGAGTTAAAAAGCCAAGAAATGGGCAAAAAATAGTTGGAGAAACGGCTAAGTGCGTTTGAGTTAGTAGCGAGAGAGGCGGAGTCGTGATTCATCAAGACACGTGAGAAAACAAAAGGCAGTGGGCCTTTTATTTGGCAATAAATAAGTTCAGCCTGAGGCAATGAAGGAAAAAGCCCCCTTTTTTTTGTCCTGTAGGTGACGCCGTCGTCCAAGATCGTGGGCGACCTGGCCCAGTTCATGGTGCAGAACAACCTGAGCCGCGCCGAAGTGGAGGAACGGGCCGACGAGTTGTCCTTCCCTCTCTCCGTGGTGGAGTTCCTGCAGGGTCACGTGGGGATCCCCCACGGCGGATTCCCGGAGCCCTTCAGATCCAAGGTACGCCACCATCTGACGTGAAGACTTTTTGGGACTAAAACTGACTCCTCCCTCCCTCTTATCCAGGTCCTCAAGTCCCTCCCTCGCATCGAGGGACGTCCCGGCGCCTCCTTCCCTCCCATGGACTTTGAGTCCCTGGAGGAGGGGCTCCGGGCGGCGCACGGTGATGACATCACCACCGAGGATGTCATGTCGGCGGCCATGTACCCCAAAGTCTTCCAGGAATTTAAAGAATTTACCGGTGGGTTAAACAATGGAATGTCAACTCCATTTCATGTGGGCCGGACCATTTTAGATATCATATTTTTTTTTATAAGTAATGATAATAATGTAATATAATCTGATTTAATGCTATTTTTGTGTGTGTTTGTGTAGCCAACTTTGGACCGGTGGACTGCCTGAACACGCGACTCTTTCTGGACGGTCCAAAGATCGCCGAAGAATTTGAGGTAAGCTCTTCCTATCCGTCCGTCATTGCGACGTATCGTGGTTACGGCCCGCGCTCGATTTCCGAAGGGCTGCGGGTGGGCGTTAATTGATTTTCTGCCGCATATTGGCGAGGACCCGAGGAGGAATTTTATCGCCGCCGTGTGCCTTTTCCAACATTCAACTCGTCGCATCGACCCTAAGCGCACGCGACATTTGCCGTGATTCGATTGTAGCCCCAGTTAGAAAAAAACCTGTTGTCATGACAATGGCCATCCCCTTCGGAACGGGCGCCAGACGGACCCAAAGCTCGTCAAAAAAGTGACAACTTGAGCTTCTCGGGCGAAAGAGACAAAAATGGTAGCCTCTTTATAGAAGGGAGGAATATTACAGTCTTTTGTGTCTTTGGTGACTTGGCTGGCATTTGGGGGACATCCCATATGATTTATGGACTCTAATCAAAAAAGAAAAAAGGCCAGAAAAACTCTACTGTCGTTTTTTTGGATTAAATGTCACTTTTTGGAGGCTGGACATTATTTTGCAGTCTTATACGCACTGTTTTTTTACACTTCATTACACTTTGGCTAGTGCGAGTCCCAGGAGACTTGGCCCCGCCCCTCATTTTTTTTTTAGCTACGCTCAGGTTTAGCTCGATTAGCATTTCATGGCTGTTTTTGACTTGGAGTCTAGTGCTTATGTATATAGATATATGCTATTTGGGTAGATGTAAAAAGTAGTGAGTGATTGAGTATGGCCTTAATGGTGTTTGACACAAACGTAAAGTTGGAATTGCCCAAACGCCAACGTCTACTCACTTGTCACTTTTCATCACGCCGCACGTCCGCAAACACGCCGGGATTCCGAGACGCTTCGTGGATATACGCCGGGCCGGGTGGCCAAAGGGTGTCGGAGTGGCGAGGGCGACGAGTGCGACCCACACAAAACCACCAGGCGCATGCTAAGTGGATCTGGCTCGCCGCCGTTAGTATGCGCCGCTCGACTCTCTAAATGAGAAAGCGGAATTAGGAGCGTCGCGCTGGTCTGCGTGCCAAGAGAAGCCGCGCCACCACAGAAAAGTCCGTCCAATCCGTTTCTAACGAGCGCTACAAATAACAAAGACGCAATGGAGTAGAAAAATGTCTTGCAGTGCTTTGTTTTTTTTTATTTACAAAATGTGATTTATTTGTGTGTGCCAGGTGGAGCTGGAGAGAGGCAAAATCCTTCACATCAAGGCCTTGGCCTTGGGCGACCTCAACAAAGCCGGCCAACGGGAAGTCTTCTTCGAGCTTAACGGACAGCTCCGATCCGTACTGGTCAAAGACACGCTGGCCATGAAGGTATGTTAGCGTACTTCTCCTTTCTCCCATGGACCGTGAACGCCTCGTGGCTGCCTTCCAGGAAATGAAGTTCCATCCCAAGGCCCAAAAGTCCATCAAGGGCCAAGTGGGTGCCCCCATGCCCGGGAAAGTCCTGGAGGTCAAAGTGGAAGTGGGCTCCAAGGTCAGTTGACACCACCACGCCGTACACGACGTTCCGACTCACCCATTTTCTCTGTCGTTTGGGCAGGTGGAGAAGGGCCAACCCCTCTGCGTCCTCTCCGCCATGAAAATGGAGACGGTGGTCAACTCCCCGCTGTCGGGGACGGTCAAGGCGGTGCACGCCGTGGCCGACGCCTCCCTGGAGGGCGACGACCTCATCATGGAGATCGAGGAGTAGCGTGAGAGGGAAGAGGGGGGGCGGTCTGAGGGTGGCATACCGCATAGTACATACATTTCAAATTTAGCCACATTCCGTCGCTAGTCTTAAAAGCAGCCACCTCTGGCTCCTCCTCCTTTTGGAGCGGAGCGCCCGCGCTAATTGGTTTTCTTCGTTAATACTCCGTCACGTGATGGGAAATTAGCCGGACTAATAAGAGACTCTGGAGACCCCCGGCAGCGGCGGCGCGGTGGCGCACGTGTGCCATCGCATACATTAGCCTAATTGTGTGTGCACAAGAACATTTCCAAGCGGCGTAGCGGCGTGGAGGGGGTGGGGGGGGCACAAACCATATCCTGGGGGACGGGGGGGCAGAAACAATATCCTGAATGATGTGAAATATTCCCAAACGCGCACAAACGAGAGAGCGAGTCGTTGCCGTCGCCCACTTTCACCACATTTCAACCCATCCGTCGTTATTATTATTTAGTTGTTTTTATATCCGAGCCAGTGACATGTTTGTTTACATATGCATCATGTTTGGCAAATGTGTTGATTTATATCTAGCTGCGGAGGTGCAAATGTGTAGCGGCCTTGTACTGGAAGAAAAAAATAGATATATATAGCCGATAAAAAGTCCGCCAGTATCTAGCGCTTTAATTGTACTTGTCTTTATTCATGAATAAAGTTGAATGGAAGACACCTTCTGTTGCTGTGTTACATCATGTTAAGACGCTAGCATTTAGCCATCTATGCTAGCTTTTCAGTAATATGGTATAGTGTAGCACCCCGGTATCAAACCCGCGGCACATTTTTTCAAATGCTGATCATTTTTGACTGTCTTAATTACTTGAATTTAGCAGGAGAGCTCTTTCATTCCTACATGTGATTGACGGAAGACGTTCCCCGACGGCCTTTGGCCGAATACATTGCGGCGCCAAGATGGAGTTGGGACGTCACGCCCGCCGGCCTTTTTGCTTGTGGCCCACATTCATTGTTTATGTCTTTCCAGGAATGGACGCCTCTTGGTTAGTTGGCACGTGGACACCCAGCCGGTGTCTCCATTTCCGCCGCCGCCGCCGATAAGGTAACGACAAAGTGTGCACCTCGGCTTTTGAAACTAGGGGGTTCTGTTACCATGGCAACAGGCACATTCAGGCCAAGAGGAGGCTGACGCTGTCTGTCCGTTTTTCATGTGCGGCGCCGCCGCGTGTGTTTTGTTTCTAAAAAAGAAAAAACGTCGGCACGCACGCAACGGGGCCAGCTGCGAGTCAAGAGCGCCCCTGTGGGTGGCGCTTGCGCTCTGGCTTCCCCGTTGAGTGCCGTTAGCGCTTTTAAACAACGCTTGGAGTACTACTTGACTAGAAAATGTTTGTGTGGAAGTAGTGCTTATCTTTCTTTTCTCCCGGAAGGCGTGACAACAAAATGGTGGCTTTGGTGAGCTGGGATTTGATGGCGTCCGCTCCAGAGACGGAGGTGTCCAATCGCACGCTGCTAACCCTTACACTTAACCCCAACAAAACAAAAGGAGGTCATGGATCCATTGGCCTTAATCGTACCATGGAAGGGATGAAACCTTTTAAAGAAGAACTGATACTCTACTATTACATCCCCTTATCTTAGAGTCTAACCTGTAGTTTTATAAGTTGTACCTTCCACGTTTGTTTAGAATCTCTTTGTGGTTTTAGTGACGGTGGGACTACCCATCCTTTGGGCATAGTAAAAAAAAAAAACAATAAAAATAATGTGTAACACGCACTTTGTTTTGAGCATATTTTTTCCATGTCTTAACGTTATAAAATAAAAAGTATAAAATATTCCATTTCAACATCAGACAACATAAAGGAAAGGAAACACAAAATATTATTAAAAATGGAAAACAAGGAGTGAATAGTAACAGGTGAGTTTTTTTTTTTTTTGGCTAACTTCCTTTTCTATTCTTCCTTTTCTTTTTTCATGATTGTGATTGTATATTGTTAAAAGGCGGTCAAGTTAGTACAGGAAAAATGGGCAAGGCTTGAATAGTGTTTTTATTGCAAATTAATATCAGTAATCAATATATAAATAATGTTGCAAACTAATGATTTTTGGAAAAAAACATTTATAAATATAGGGAAGAGTCATATTCAGTTTGACACATCGTATTTCTTATGAATGAAATACAAGTTGTAACAAATACATTTTATCAGTAGCATGTGTAATTTCAAAATGACAAGAAATGGACGTTTCGTGTCACATGTAGATGACGTCGTCGTGACGTCAGACGAGTGACCCCCTCCCCGGAAGCATGTGACCTCTTTCGCTCGGCTTTTCCGGAAGTCACGTGATTTGATGCCAAATTTGAATCGTATTTAAAAGGCATGGCGTGTGGCCGTTAGTTCGTCCAAGTTTCGAGCTCTGCTCCTTCGATCTGCATCGACAAACTAGTCTTTTGCAACTCACTCGCCGATGGCACTATTTTGACACTCCAGTCAAGGTATGTTGGTTTATTTTTGCTTTTTACGAACTCGTACAAGTTACTGCAAAGTTAAGAAATGATGGGCGTCTTCCTACCACTTTCAATGTGTTTGCTAATGTTATTTTAGTCGCATTTAACGCGATCGTCGCACATTTTTTCGTCTGTAAAAGTATTTCGCGTACGTATTTTTTTAATTTTAAGATCTTTAGTGTTTTGGCATAGTTAGAGGGTTAAATCGAATGGATCGTTGTTGCAAAATGTCACTGATTTTTGTGTGTCTTATTTCAGGTATGACTATTTTCCCCTCGGATCTCGGTGATAAAGGAACTGTTAAGTATTCGTGATTTGTGGAGGATTTTCTTGATTTTTAGTGTTTTTAGTTTAAATGTCATCAAAATATTGATTGCAATACTTTGTGTTGCCTTCAATAGTTGATCATGAGTGTTGGAATAGAAAATGGAGGTCATTCACCCAATCTGTGTTCCTCTTAATTAGTTGGAACCTCCCTGATCTGGATCATCTGGAGAACCTTGAGCCACTTTGACAAGTGACTAAGTATCCTATTATTCTTTAAAGTCATGTTGATTTATAAACTTAGGTTTAACTTACTTGTCAAATCTCAAAATTCTGTCTTCTCCAATGAGGATTTTTTTCAGATAATTGTCGACCTGATTGGTGCAGATGACACTGAGGACATCTACTCGGATCCTTTTTGGAGCAAGTTAAGTAGAATAATGTCATAAAGCTGAAAGACTGTTAGTAAACATGGGTTTCATCCATATTAATTGAAGAATCCAAATTTCTTTTCTGCTGTCAAATAAGAATTCTCATTTCCCAAATTGGAAATGTAATAAAAAAATTGGTTTTACTCGGTGAGGGCTAGCCAGCTCACCCAGTTGCCTAAAGTAGGCAAAAAATTACTTTAAGTGCGTAGTGATATGCATTATAAGTTTCATAAGAAATATTTGATTGTTTTGAAATTGAGATGATCCACTCCCACCTTTTGTGTTACTATTCATTTCCCTAGGTAAAACCTGTCTGCTGCACATAACCCTCAGGACCTTGACTGACTCTAACAAGTTACCATCCACCCAGATTCAACTTGAACAAGCTAAGTAGACTTGTTTCTTATTGCTGATGGTTCAAGTATGTCATTTAAACATAGCAAACAATCATTATTCATGAATTCTATTGACGGAAATTCCAAATTGTCTTCTAAAGCTGCAAGGCGCATATCCAAAAAGGAACAAATTTAACTGTTCAAATCGGTTTAACTGGGCTGAGGGCTAGCCAGCTCGCCCAGTCGTGTATTTTGGTCTAAAAATGGCCAAGTTAATAGAAAATAGCCAAAAATGCCAGATTGTTGTGAGACTTTGTTTCAGCTTGTGGAGCAAGACAGGTTGTATGGTTTTCATTGTATTTCCTCTGAATTTCAATGGCACAACTTTCACTGGGCTTTTCTATCACCACCACTTTCCTTAAAGTCATATTTTGTGTTTCATTTAATGTTGTGGATGTTTAACCATGTTTTAGTTCTTTTCTTTAGACGGATCCTGATCGTCAACTGATATAAATGTGGAAATTTGTTCATGTTTAATGATGTGTGTTTTGATACTTGTCTTTTTTGTTGTTGACAGTTTTAGATTGCTCCCAACTGGAGACGATTGGAAGTGGTTGGACATGATCTTCTGTTTGGTCTTTGATTTCTGCGAATGGATAAGTTTTCTTTCTGCATTTGTGTGATGAAATTTAAACGAAGCTAATGTAAGTAATTATATTGGCAGAAATGATTCAAGTGACGAAGATCCAAAATCCCTGGCCAGGTCTACGGATTGAGAGATGACTTTGCCCAAGTGTGGTAATGTATTTTTTTTAAAAATGAAATTATAGTTAATCTAGAATTTGGAGTTAGCTAATGTTAAGTGCATGTTTAATTTGATTTGACAGAAATTGATCTCCAAGTCGGGATGATCATAAATCTCTGGCTAGATCTATGGCTTGGATTTTGAGTGCTGTCAATGGTGGTGGTGGTGTTTTAAATCATAAAATGTGATGGAAATGTTTAACCTTGTCATTTATTTTGGATAGATCAAGTTTATCCACTCCCAACTGGTAAGTGTCTTAATCAATTGACTATCATTTTGACGGCACTTGATCTCCAAGCAAAGATGATTTTTAAATCTCTGGCTAGATCTACTGCTTGTATATTGGGTGCTGCCAAAGTTTTGTAGAAAATAATGTGTATGTATAACCTTGTTTAATAAAAATTTTAATGAGCACTTATTCTAAAATGCATGGATCCTTTTGGAGCAAGCTAAGTGGAATGCTTTGTGTGACCAAGGGCCTTTGTCAGAAATAGAAGGTAAGTACCCTAATGTTTATTTTTCTAGATCTGGGCTGGACCTGTTTGGTGGAGATGAAACTTAAGACGTCAACACGGATTCTTTTTGGAGCAAGTCAAATCGAACACTGTGGCCAATGGACTTGGTAAGAAATAGAAGTAAAGCACCCACATGTTTGTTTTTCTAGATCTGGGCCTGAGCTGATGGAAGTAGATGACACTAAAGATGTGTAGTTGGATCTTCTTGGAATAAGTGAAGTCGAAAATCTTGTGACCAATAGATTTGGTCAGAAATAGAAGTAAAGCACCCACGTGTTTGTTTTCACAGATCTGGGCCGGACCTGATTGGTGCGATTGACGGAAGACGACTATTCAATTCTTTTTGGAGCAAGTAAAATCGAACTGTGGCTAGTAGACTTGGTAAGAAATAGAAGTAAAGCACCCACATGTTTGTTTTCACAGATCTGGGCTGGACCTGATTGGTGCCATTGATACTGAAGATGTGTACTTGGATCCTTTTGGAGTTGGCTAAGTTGATTATTTTGTGTGAGCAATGAACTTGGCCGGAAATAGAAGTAAAGCACCCACATGTTTGTTTTTCTAGATCTGGGCCGGACCTGATTGCTGCCATTGACACTGAGGACCTCTACTCGGATACTTTTTGGAGCAAGTGAAGTCGAATGTATTGTGACCAATGGGCTTGGTAAGAAATTGAAGTAAATCACCCTGTTTATTTTCTAGATCTGGGCCTGACCTGATTGATGCAGATGACACAGAAGATCTACATGGATCCTTTTTGGAGCAAGTTAAGCCAAATACATTGTACTAAAATACTTAGTCCGAAATTGAAGTAAAGCACCCCAGTGTTTGTTTTTCTAGATCTGGGCCTGACCTGATTGGTGGTGATGACACAAAGGACGTCAATACGCATCTTTTTTGGAGCAAGTAAAATCGAACAGAATGTGACCAAGGGACTTTGTCAGTACTGGAAGTAAAGCACCCCAATTTTTTTTTTTTTTTCTAGATCTGGGCCTGATCTGACTGTCATTGACACTGAGGATGTCTACTTGGAACCTTTTTGGAGCCAGTTAAGTGGAATACTTTGTGACCAATGGGCTTGATCCGAAATGGAAATAAAGCACCCTAATGTTTGTTTTTCTAGATCTGGGCCGGACCTGATGGCTGCCATTGACACTGAGGACCTCTACTCGGATACTTTTTGGAGCAAGTGAAGTCGAATACATTGTGTGACCAATGGACTTGGTCAGAAATGGAAGTAAAGCACCCTAATGTTTGTGTTTCTAGATTTGGGCCTGACTTGACTGATGCCATCGACACTGAGGATGTTTACTTGGATCCTTTTTGGAGCCAGTTAAGTGGAATACTTTGTGACCAATGTACTTGGTTAAAAATGGAAATAAAGCACCCTAATATACGTGTCTAGATCTGGGCTGGACCTGATTGGTGGAGATGACACAAGACGTCTTCATGGATCCTTTTTGGAGCAAGTTAAATCGTACACGGTGACCAAGGGACTTGATCAGTAATGGAAGTAAAACACCCTAATGTTTATATTTCCAGATCTGGGCCAGACCTGATTGGTGCAGATGAAACTGAGGATGCCTATTTGGATTCTTTTGGAACAAGTTAAGTAGAACATGAACAATGCTGAAAATTTAGTGAAGATTCAATCCATATTAAAAAAAAAAGATTTGTTTTGAAAAGGAGATGATCCATTTCCACCTTTGTTTCTATTCATTTCCCTAGGTGAAATTGGTCTGCTGCACATCACCATCAGGACTTTGACTGACTAAGAAGTGAAGAAGTTTTTAGTCATCCAGATTTAACTTTGACAAGTTAAGTAGAATGAGTGTAGATTGCTGATGCTGATTAACTGATGGATAAAGTGTTTCATTTAAACATGGCAAACAATTATCATTCCTAAACTCAATTGATGAAGAATCCAAATTGGTCTTCCAAAGCGCCAAAGCCAAATGGCTTATTTCCAAAAACGAACAAATTAAACTGTTCAAATCGGATGAACTGGGCTGAGGGCTAGCCAGCTCGCCCAGCTAAATATTTTGGTCTAAAAATAATAGAAAAAAATCTAAAAATGTGTTCATGCTGTGAGACTTTGTTCCATCTTGTGGACCAAGACAGGTTGTATGTTTTTTTTTTTTTTTTTTTTTATATTTCCTTCTGGATTTCAAGGGCACTACTCTCACTGGGCTTTTCTATCACCACAACTTTCCTTGAAGTTATATTTTGTGCAATAACTGTCTTTAATAATGTGGATGTTTAACCATGTTTTAGTCCCTTTCTTTAGACGGAAGCTGATCGTCAACTGAATATAAATGTAAAGTTATGTTCATGTTTAATGTTTATTTTAATACAAGATTTTTTTTGTTGACAGATACCTCAACTGGAAATGAATGGCTGGGTCTTCCACTTGCATGACTACTAACAATGGATGTATTTTTTATTTCTGCATGTGTAAGGAATAAATTTAAAAGAAACTAATGCAAGGTGTATTGCTTTTTGTTGCATGATGTTTGAATGTATTTAATCAAGATAAGTGTTTTGTTAAAGTTATTTGTATGTTTAGCCATGGGATTAGTGGCAATTGAATGCAAAACTGTGGTTAGAAAAATTTAAATATAGGTAAATTAGATTTTGAAGTTAGATAATGTAAAATGCATGGTTGAAATTATTTGATAAAAATTGATCTCCAAGTCCAGATCATAAATCTCTGGCTAGATCAATGGCTTGGATTTTGAGTGCCGTCAATGGTGGTGGTGGTGGGTGTATTTTAAATGGAAATAATTATATAGTGTAAAGATATTTAACTGGTTATTTATTTTGAAAAGATTATAATGATCACAATCATTTTAATGCTGTATGATCAACTAAAAAAAACAACATTGTATAGAATGGCATATTTTCTTTTTAAAAAAAATGACATAGTATAGTAAGGCATATTTTCTTTAATAAAAATGACAGTATAGTAAGGCATATTTTCTTGGAAAACAACGACATTGTATAGTAAGACATAATTTGTTTAAAAAAAACAACATAGGATAGTAAGGCATATTTTGTTTAAAAAAAACGACATAGTATAGTAAGGCATATTTTCTTTAACTAAAAATTACATAGTATAGTAAGGCATATTTTCTTTAAAAAAACGACAAAGTAAAGTAAGGCATATTTTCTTTAAAAAAAACGACATAGTATAGTAAGGCATATTTTGTTTAAAAAAACGACATAGTATAGTAAGGCATATTTTGTTTAAAAAAAATGACATAGTATAGTAAGGCATTTTCCTTCAAAATGACCAAAAACGACATAGTATAGTAAGGCATTTTTCCTTCAAAATGACCAAAAACGACATAGTAAAGTAAGGCTCTTTTCCTTCAAAATGACCAAAAACGACATAGTATAGTAAGGCATTTTTCCTTCAAAATGACCAAAAACGACATAGTATAGTAAGGCATTTTCCTTCAAAATTACCAAAAACGACCAAAAACGACATAGTATAGTAAGGCATTTTTCCTTCAAAAAGATCAAAAACGACATAGTATAGTAAGGCTCTTTTCCTTCAAAATGACCAAAAACGACCAAAAACGACATAGTATAGTAAGGCATTTTTCCTTCAAAATGACCAAAAACGACATAGTATAGTAAGGCATTTTCCTTCAAAATGACCAAAAACGACATAGTATAGTAAGGCATTTTCCTTCAAAATGACCAAAAACGACCAAAAACGACATAGTATAGTAAGGCATTTTTCCTTCAAAATGACCAAAAACGACATAGTATAGTAAGGCTCTTTTCCTTCAAAATGACCAAAAACGACATAGTATAGTAAGGCATTTTTCCTTCAAAATGACCAAAAACGACCAAAAACGACATAGTATAGTAAGGCATTTTTCCTTCAAAATGATCAAAAACGACATAGTATAGTAAGGCATTTTCCTTCAAAATGACCAAAAACGACCAAAAACGACATAGTAAGGCATTTTCCTTCAAAATGACCAAAAACGACATAGTATAGTAAGGCTCTTTTCCTTCAAAATGACCAAAAACGACATAGTATAGTAAGGCATTTTTCCTTCAAAATGACCAAAAACGACATAGTATAGTAAGGCATTTTTCCTTCAAAATGACCAAAAACGACATAGTATAGTAAGGCATTTTTCCTTCAAAATGACCAAAAACGACATAGTATAGTAAGGCATTTTTCCTTCAAAATGACCAAAAACGACATAGTATAGTAAGGCATTTTCCTTCAAAATGACCAAAAACGACATAGTATAGTAAGGCATTTTTCCTTCAAAATGACCAAAAACGACATAGTATAGTAAGGCATTTTCCTTCAAAATGACCAAAAACGACATAGTATAGTAAGGCTCTTTTCCTTCAAAATGACCAAAAACGACCAAAAACGACATAGTATAGTAAGGCATTTTTCCTTCAAAATGACCAAAAACGACATAGTATAGTAAGGCATTTTCCTTCAAAATGACCAAAAACGACATAGTATAGTAAGGCTCTTTTCCTTCAAAATGACCAAAAACGACCAAAAACGACATAGTATAGTAAGGCATTTTTCCTTCAAAATGATCAAAAACGACATAGTATAGTAAGGCATTTTCCTTCAAAATGACCAAAAACGACCAAAAACGACATAGTATAGTAAGGCATTTTTCCTTCAAAATGATCAAAAACGACATAGTATAGTAAGGCATTTTCCTTCAAAATGACCAAAAACGACATAGTATAGTAAGGCTCTTTTCCTTCAAAATGTCCAAAAACGACCAAAAACGACAGAGTATAGTAAGGCATTTTTCCTTTAAAATGACCAAAAACGACATAGTATAGTAAGGCATTTTCCTTCAAAATGACCAAAAACGACATAGTATAGTAAGGCATTTTTCCTTCAAAATGACCAAAAACGACATAGTATAGTAAGGCATTTTCCTTCAAAATGACCAAAAACGACATAGTATAGTAAGGCTCTTTTCCTTCAAAATGACCAAAAACGACCAAAAACGACATAGTATAGTAAGGCATTTTTCCTTCAAAATGACCAAAAACGACATAGTATAGTAAGGCATTTTTCCTTCAAAATGACCAAAAACGACATAGTATAGTAAGGCATTTTTCCTTCAAAATGACCAAAAACGACATAGTATAGTAAGGCATTTTCCTTCAAAATGACCAAAAACGACATAGTATAGTAAGGGTCTTTTCCTTCAAAATGACCAAAAACGACATAGTATAGTAAGGCATTTTTCCTTCAAAATGACCAAAAACGACATAGTATAGTAAGGCATTTTCCTTCAAAATGACCAAAAACGACATAGTATAGTAAGGCTGTTTTCCTTCAAAATGACCAAAAACGACATAGTATAGTAAGGCATTTTTCCTTCAAAATGACCAAAAACGACATAGTAAAGTAAGGCATTTTCCTTCAAAATGACCAAAAACGACATAGTATAGTAAGGCTCTTTTCCTTCAAAATGACCAAAAACGACATAGTATAGTAAGGCATTTTTCCTTCAAAATGACCAAAAACGACATAGTATAGTAAGGCATTTTTCCTTCAAAATGACCAAAAACGACATAGTATAGTAAGGCATTTTCCTTCAAAATTACCAAAAACGACATAGTAAAGTAAGGCTCTTTTCCTTTAAAATGACCAAAAACGACCAAAAACGACATAGTATAGTAAGGCATTTTTCCTTCAAAATGACCAAAAACGACATAGTATAGTAAGGCTCTTTTCCTTCAAAATGACCAAAAACGACATAGTATAGTAAGGCATTTTTCCTTCAAAATGACCAAAAACGACATAGTATAGTAAGGCATTTTCCTTCGAAATGACCAAAAACGACATAGTATAGTAAGGCATTTTTCCTTCAAAATGACCAAAAACGACATAGTATAGTAAGGCATTTTTCCTTCAAAATGACCAAAAACGACCAAAAACGACATAGTATAGTAAGGCATTTTTCCTTCAAAATGACCAAAAACGACATAGTATAGTAAGGCATTTTTCCTTCAAAATGACCAAAAACGACATAGTATAGTAAGGCATTTTCCTTCAAAATGACCAAAAACGACATAGTATAGTAAGGCATTTTCCTTCAAAATGACCAAAAACGACATAGTATAGTAAGGCTCTTTTCCTTCAAAATGACCAAAAACGACCAAAAACGACATAGTATAGTAAGGCATTTTTCCTTCAAAATGACCAAAAACGACATAGTATAGTAAGGCATTTTCCTTCAAAATGACCAAAAACGACATAGTATAGTAAGGCTCTTTTCCTTCAAAATGACCAAAAACGACCAAAAACGACATAGTATAGTAAGGCATTTTTCCTTCAAAATGATCAAAAACGACATAGTATAGTAAGGCATTTTCCTTCAAAATGACCAAAAACGACCAAAAACGACATAGTATAGTAAGGCATTTTTCCTTCAAAATGATCAAAAACGACATAGTATAGTAAGGCTCTTTTCCTTCGAAATGACCAAAAACGACCAAAAACGACATAGTATAGTAAGGCATTTTTCCTTCAAAATGACCAAAAACGACATAGTATAGTAAGGCATTTTCCTTCAAAATGACCAAAAACGACATAGTATAGTAAGGCATTTTCCTTCAAAATGACCAAAAACGACCAAAAACGACATAGTATAGTAAGGCATTTTTCCTTCAAAATGACCAAAAACGACATAGTATAGTAAGGCATTTTCCTTCAAAATGACCAAAAACGACATAGTATAGTAAGGCATTTTTCCTTCAAAATGACCAAAAACGACATAGTATAGTAAGGCATTTTCCTTCAAAATGACCAAAAACGACATAGTATAGTAAGGCTCTTTTCCTTCAAAATGACCAAAAACGACCAAAAACGACATAGTATAGTAAGGCATTTTTCCTTCAAAATGACCAAAAACGACATAGTATAGTAAGGCATTTTCCTTCAAAATGGCCAAAAACGACATAGTATAGTAAGGCTCTTTTCCTTCAAAATGACCAAAAACGACCAAAAACGACACAGTATAGTAAGGCATTTTTCCTTCAAAATGATCAAAAACGACATAGTATAGTAAGGCATTTTCCTTCAAAATGACCAAAAACGACCAAAAACGACATAGTATAGTAAGGCATTTTTCCTTCAAAATGACCAAAAACGACATAGTATAGTAAGGCATTTTCCTTCAAAATGACCAAAAACGACATAGTATAGTAAGGCATTTTTCCTTCAAAATGATCAAAAACGACATAGTATAGTAAGGCATTTTTCCTTCAAAATGATCAAAAACGACATAGTATAGTAAGGCATTTTCCTTCAAAATGACCAAAAACGACCAAAAACGACATAGTATAGTAAGGCATTTTCCTTCAAAATGACCAAAAACGACATAGTATAGTAAGGCATTTTCCTTCAAAATGACCAAAAACGACATAGTATAGTAAGGCATTTTTCCTTCAAAATGACCAAAAACGACCAAAAACGACATAGTATAGTAAGGCATTTTTCCTTCAAAATGATCAAAAACGACATAGTATAGTAAGGCATTTTCCTTCAAAATGACCAAAAACGACCAAAAACGACATAGTAAGGCATTTTTCCTTCAAAATGACCAAAAACGACATAGTATAGTAAGGCATTTTCCTTCAAAATGACCAAAAACGACATAGTATAGTAAGGCATTTTCCTTCAAAATGACCAAAAACGACATAGTATAGTAAGGCATTTTTCCTTCAAAATGACCAAAAACGACCAAAAACGACATAGTATAGTAAGGCATTTTTCCTTCAAAATGATCAAAAACGACATAGTATAGTAAGGCATTTTTCTTCAAAATGACCAAAAACGACCAAAAACGACATAGTAAGGCATTTTCCTTCAAAATGACCAAAAACGACATAGTATAGTAAGGCTCTTTTCCTTCAAAATGACCAAAAACGACATAGTATAGTAAGGCATTTTTCCTTCAAAATGACCAAAAACGACATAGTATAGTAAGGCATTTTTCCTTCAAAATGACCAAAAACGACATAGTATAGTAAGGCATTTTTCCTTCAAAATGACCAAAAACGACATAGTATAGTAAGGCATTTTTCCTTCAAAATGACCAAAAACGACATAGTATAGTAAGGCATTTTCCTTCAAAATGACCAAAAACGACATAGTATAGTAAGGCATTTTTCCTTCAAAATGACCAAAAACGACATAGTATAGTAAGGCATTTTCCTTCAAAATGACCAAAAACGACATAGTATAGTAAGGCTCTTTTCCTTCAAAATGACCAAAAACGACCAAAAACGACATAGTATAGTAAGGCATTTTTCCTTCAAAATGACCAAAAACGACATAGTATAGTAAGGCATTTTCCTTCAAAATGACCAAAAACGACATAGTATAGTAAGGCTCTTTTCCTTCAAAATGACCAAAAACGACCAAAAACGACATAGTATAGTAAGGCATTTTTCCTTCAAAATGATCAAAAACGACATAGTATAGTAAGGCATTTTCCTTCAAAATGACCAAAAACGACCAAAAACGACATAGTATAGTAAGGCATTTTTCCTTCAAAATGATCAAAAACGACATAGTATAGTAAGGCATTTTCCTTCAAAATGACCAAAAACGACATAGTATAGTAAGGCTCTTTTCCTTCAAAATGTCCAAAAACGACCAAAAACGACAGAGTATAGTAAGGCATTTTTCCTTTAAAATGACCAAAAACGACATAGTATAGTAAGGCATTTTCCTTCAAAATGACCAAAAACGACATAGTATAGTAAGGCATTTTTCCTTCAAAATGACCAAAAACGACATAGTATAGTAAGGCATTTTCCTTCAAAATGACCAAAAACGACATAGTATAGTAAGGCTCTTTTCCTTCAAAATGACCAAAAACGACCAAAAACGACATAGTATAGTAAGGCATTTTTCCTTCAAAATGACCAAAAACGACATAGTATAGTAAGGCATTTTTCCTTCAAAATGACCAAAAACGACATAGTATAGTAAGGCATTTTTCCTTCAAAATGACCAAAAACGACATAGTATAGTAAGGCATTTTCCTTCAAAATGACCAAAAACGACATAGTATAGTAAGGGTCTTTTCCTTCAAAATGACCAAAAACGACATAGTATAGTAAGGCATTTTTCCTTCAAAATGACCAAAAACGACATAGTATAGTAAGGCATTTTCCTTCAAAATGACCAAAAACGACATAGTATAGTAAGGCTGTTTTCCTTCAAAATGACCAAAAACGACATAGTATAGTAAGGCATTTTTCCTTCAAAATGACCAAAAACGACATAGTAAAGTAAGGCATTTTCCTTCAAAATGACCAAAAACGACATAGTATAGTAAGGCTCTTTTCCTTCAAAATGACCAAAAACGACATAGTATAGTAAGGCATTTTTCCTTCAAAATGACCAAAAACGACATAGTATAGTAAGGCATTTTTCCTTCAAAATGACCAAAAACGACATAGTATAGTAAGGCATTTTCCTTCAAAATTACCAAAAACGACATAGTAAAGTAAGGCTCTTTTCCTTTAAAATGACCAAAAACGACCAAAAACGACATAGTATAGTAAGGCATTTTTCCTTCAAAATGACCAAAAACGACATAGTATAGTAAGGCTCTTTTCCTTCAAAATGACCAAAAACGACATAGTATAGTAAGGCATTTTTCCTTCAAAATGACCAAAAACGACATAGTATAGTAAGGCATTTTCCTTCGAAATGACCAAAAACGACATAGTATAGTAAGGCATTTTTCCTTCAAAATGACCAAAAACGACATAGTATAGTAAGGCTCTTTTCCTTCAAAATGACCAAAAACGACCAAAAACGACATAGTATAGTAAGGCATTTTTCCTTCAAAATGACCAAAAACGACATAGTATAGTAAGGCATTTTTCCTTCAAAATGACCAAAAACGACATAGTATAGTAAGGCATTTTCCTTCAAAATGACCAAAAACGACATAGTATAGTAAGGCATTTTCCTTCAAAATGACCAAAAACGACATAGTATAGTAAGGCTCTTTTCCTTCAAAATGACCAAAAACGACCAAAAACGACATAGTATAGTAAGGCATTTTTCCTTCAAAATGACCAAAAACGACATAGTATAGTAAGGCATTTTCCTTCAAAATGACCAAAAACGACATAGTATAGTAAGGCTCTTTTCCTTCAAAATGACCAAAAACGACCAAAAACGACATAGTATAGTAAGGCATTTTTCCTTCAAAATGATCAAAAACGACATAGTATAGTAAGGCATTTTCCTTCAAAATGACCAAAAACGACCAAAAACGACATAGTATAGTAAGGCATTTTTCCTTCAAAATGATCAAAAACGACATAGTATAGTAAGGCTCTTTTCCTTCGAAATGACCAAAAACGACCAAAAACGACATAGTATAGTAAGGCATTTTTCCTTCAAAATGACCAAAAACGACATAGTATAGTAAGGCATTTTCCTTCAAAATGACCAAAAACGACATAGTATAGTAAGGCATTTTCCTTCAAAATGACCAAAAACGACCAAAAACGACATAGTATAGTAAGGCATTTTTCCTTCAAAATGACCAAAAACGACATAGTATAGTAAGGCATTTTCCTTCAAAATGACCAAAAACGACATAGTATAGTAAGGCATTTTTCCTTCAAAATGACCAAAAACGACATAGTATAGTAAGGCATTTTCCTTCAAAATGACCAAAAACGACATAGTATAGTAAGGCTCTTTTCCTTCAAAATGACCAAAAACGACCAAAAACGACATAGTATAGTAAGGCATTTTTCCTTCAAAATGACCAAAAACGACATAGTATAGTAAGGCATTTTCCTTCAAAATGACCAAAAACGACATAGTATAGTAAGGCTCTTTTCCTTCAAAATGACCAAAAACGACCAAAAACGACACAGTATAGTAAGGCATTTTTCCTTCAAAATGATCAAAAACGACATAGTATAGTAAGGCATTTTCCTTCAAAATGACCAAAAACGACCAAAAACGACATAGTATAGTAAGGCATTTTTCCTTCAAAATGACCAAAAACGACATAGTATAGTAAGGCATTTTCCTTCAAAATGACCAAAAACGACATAGTATAGTAAGGCATTTTTCCTTCAAAATGATCAAAAACGACATAGTATAGTAAGGCATTTTTCCTTCAAAATGATCAAAAACGACATAGTATAGTAAGGCATTTTCCTTCAAAATGACCAAAAACGACCAAAAACGACATAGTATAGTAAGGCATTTTTCCTTCAAAATGATCAAAAACGACATAGTATAGTAAGGCATTTTCCTTCAAAATGACCAAAAACGACCAAAAACGACATAGTATAGTAAGGCATTTTTCCTTCAAAATGACCAAAAACGACATAGTATAGTAAGGCATTTTCCTTCAAAATGACCAAAAACGACATAGTATAGTAAGGCTCTTTTCCTTCAAAATGACCAAAAACGACATAGTATAGTAAGGCATTTTTCCTTCAAAATGATCAAAAACGACATAGTATAGTAAGGCATTTTCCTTCAAAATGACCAAAAACGACCAAAAACGACATAGTATAGTAAGGCTCTTTTCCTTCAAAATGACCAAAAACGACATAGTATAGTAAGGCATTTTTCCTTCAAAATGACCAAAAACGACATAGTATAGTAAGGCATTTTTCCTTCAAAATGACCAAAAACGACATAGTATAGTAAGGCATTTTTCCTTCAAAATGACCAAAAACGACATAGTATAGTAAGGCATTTTCCTTCAAAATGACCAAAAACGACATAGTATAGTAAGGCTCTTTTCCTTCAAAATGACCAAAAACGACCAAAAACGACATAGTATAGTAAGGCATTTTTCCTTCAAAATGACCAAAAACGACATAGTATAGTAAGGCATTTTCCTTCAAAATGACCAAAAACGACCAAAAACGACATAGTATAGTAAGGCATTTTCCTTCAAAATGACCAAAAACGACATAGTATAGTAAGGCATTTTTCCTTCAAAATGACCAAAAACGACATAGTATAGTAAGGCATTTTCCTTCAAAATGACCAAAAACGACATAGTATAGTAAGGCATATTTTCTTTAAAAAAACGACATAGTATAGTAAGGCATATTTTGTTTAAAAAAATGACATAGTATAGTAAGGCATATTTTCTTTAAAAAAAACGACATAGTATAGTAAGGCATATTTTGTTTAAAAAAACGACATAGTATAGTAAGGCATATTTTCTTTTAAAAAATGACATAGTATAGTAAGGCATATTTTGTTTAAAAAAAACGACATAGTATAGTAAGGCATATTTTGTTTAAAAAAAACGACATAGTATAGTAAGGCATATTTTGTTTAAAAAAAACGACATAGTATAGTAAGGCATTCGATTCCACCCTTTGCAATCCTTAAATCATTCACTGAAGTGATGAAAAGGATAAATATAACTTCCAAATTGTAAATGTCAGAAGTCACTGTGGTCTAGTGGCAAAGACATTGCTCAGAACTTGAGAGTGTGAAGTTCAAATCAGGAGTGGGTTCGAATCCACTCTAAGCAAGTCACAAATTGAATTTGGTTGCAATGTAAAGGATAAGTATAACTTCCAAATTGGAAACACCAGAAGTCACTGTGGTCTAGTGGCAAAGATACTGCTCAGAACTTGAGATGGTGAAGTTCAAAACAGGAGTGGGTTCAAATCCCACACAAGGCTCAGAACTTGAGAATGTGAAGTTCAAATTAACAGTGGGTTCAAATCCACTCCAAGCCTGTCACCAATTGAATGTGGTTGCAAGGCAAAGGATAAGTATAACTTCCAAATTAGAAATGCCAGAAGTCACTGTGGTCTAGTGGCAAAGATACTGCTCAGAACTTGAGATGGTGAAGTTCAAACCAGGAGTGGGTTCAAATCCCACACAAAGCTCAGAACTTGAGAATGTGAAGTTCAAATCAGGAGTGGGGTCAAATCCACTCTCAGCTCTCAAATAAAGAGGGTGTCAGTAGTGGGGTCAAATCCACTCAAAGCTCAGAACTTGAGATGGTGAAGTTCAAATCAGGAGTGGGGTCAAATCCACTCCAAGCAAGTCACAAATTGAATGTGGTTGCAAGGCAAAGGATAAGTATAACTTCCAAATTGGAAATGCCAGAAGTCACTGTGGTCTAGTGGCAAAGATACTGCTCAGAACTTGAGATGGTGAAGTTCAAACCAGGAGTGGGTTTGAATCCCACACAAAGCTCAGAACTTGAGAGTGTGAAGTTCAAATTAGGAGTGGGTTCAAATCCACTCCAAGCAAGTCACAAATTGAATGTGGTTGCAAGGCAAAGGATAAGTATAACTTCCAAATTGGAAATGCCAGAAGTCACTGTGGTCTAGTGGCAAAGATACTGCTCAGAACTTGAGATGGTGAAGTTCAAACCAGGAGTGGGTTCGAATCCCACACAAGGCTCAGAACTTGAGAATGTGAAGTTCAAATCAGGAGTGGGGTCAAATCCACTCCAAGCAAGTCACAAATTGTGTGGTTGCAATGTAAAGGATAAGTATAACTTCCAAATTCTAAACTTCAGAAGTCACTGTGGTCTAGTGGCAAAGATACTGCTCAGAACTTGAGATGGTGAAGTTCAAACTAGGAGTGGGTTCGAATCCCACACAAAGCTCAGAACTTGAGAGTGTGAAGTTCAAATCAGGAGTGGGGTCAAATCCACTCCAAGCAAGTCACTAATTGAATGTGGTTGCAAGGCAAAGGATAAGTATAACTTCCAAATTCTAAACTTCAGAAGTCACTGTGGTCTAGTGGCAAAGATACTGCTCAGAACTTGAGATGGTGAGGTTCAAATCAGGAGTGGGTTCGAATCCCACACAAGGCTCAGAACTTGAGAATGTGAAGTTCAAATTAGGAGTGGGGTCAAACCCACCCAGTGGTGGGGTCAAACCCACCCAATGCTCAGAACTTGAGAGTGTGAAGTTCAAACCAGTGGTGGGGTCAAACCCACCCAGTGGTGGGGTCAAACCCACCCAATGCTCAGAACTTGAGAGTGTGAAGTTCAAACCGGTGGTGGGGTCAAACCCACCCAGTGGTGGGGTCAAACCCACCCAATGCTCAGAACTTGAGAGTGTGAAGTTCAAATCGGTGGTGGGGTCAAACCCACCCAGTGGTGGGGTCAAACCCACCCAATGCTCAGAACTTGAGAGTGTGAAGTTCAAACCGGTGGTGGGGTCAAACCCACCCAGTGGTGGGGTCAAACCCACCCAATGCTCAGAACTTGAGAGTGTGAAGTTCAAACCAGTGGTGGGGTCAAACCCACCCAGTGGTGGGGTCAAACCCACCCAGTGGTGGGGTCAAACCCACTCAAAGCTCAGAACTTGAGAGTGTGAAGTTCAAACCAGTGGTGGGGTCAAACCCACCAAGTGGTGGGGTCAAACCCACTCAAAGCTCAGAACTTGAGAGTGTGAAGTTCAAACCAGTGGTGGGGTCAAACCCACCCAGTGGTGGGGTCAAACCCACTCAAAGCTCAGAACTTGAGAGTGTGAAGTTCAAACCAGTGGTGGGGTCAAACCCACCCAATGCTCAGAACTTGAGAGTGTGAAGTTCAAATCAGGAGTGGGGTCAAATCCACTCTCAGAGGGTAGGGCTAGGGGGAGGGGTAGAGTAGGGGGAGGGGTAGAGTAGGGGGAGGGGTAGAGTAGGGGGAGGGGTAGAGTAGGGGGAGGGGTAGAGTAGGGGGAGGGGTAGAGTAGGGGGAGGGGTAGAGTAGGGGGAGGGGTAGAGTAGGGGGAGGGGGTAGAGCAGGGGGAGGGGTAGAGCAGGGGGAGGGGCAGAGTAGGGGGAGGGGTAGAGTAGGGGGAGGGGTAGAGTAGGGGGAGGGGTAGAGTAGGGGGAGGGGTAGAGTAGGGGGAGGGGTAGAGTATGGTAGGGGGAGGTAGTGTAAAAGTGTTTCAATGTATTAGTGTATAAGTATACAAATGTATAATTTATACATTGATACACTTTTACACTACATCCCCCTACCATTCCTACTCTACCCCTCCCCCTACTCTACCTCTCCCCCTACTCTAACCCTCCCCCTACTCTGACCCCTCCCCCTACTCTACCCCCCCCCTACTCTACCCCTCCCCCTACTCTACCCCTCCCCCTACTCTGCCACTCCCCCTACTCTGCCCCTCCCCCTACTCTACCCCTCCCCCTACTCTACCCCTCCCCCTACTCTACCCCTCCCCCTACTCTACCCCTCCCCCTACTCTGCCCCTCCCCCTACTCTGCCCCTCCCCCTACTCTACCCCTCCCCCTACTCTACCCCTCCCCCTACTCTACCCCTCCCCCTACTCTACCCCTCCCCCTACTCTACCCCTCCCCCTACTCTACCCCTCCCCCTACTCTACCCCTCCCCCTACTCTACCCCTCCCCCTAGCCCTACCCTCTGAGAGTGGATTTGACCCCACTCCTGATTTGAACTTCACACTCTCAAGTTCTGAGCATTGGGTGGGTTTGACCCCACCACTGGTTTGAACTTCACACTCTCAAGTTCTGAGCTTTGAGTGGGTTTGACCCCACCACTGGGTGGGTTTGACCCCACCACTGGTTTGAACTTCACACTCTCAAGTTCTGAGCTTTGAGTGGGTTTGACCCCACCACTGGGTGGGTTTGACCCCACCACTGGGTGGGTTTGACCCCACCACTGGTTTGAACTTCACACTCTCAAGTTCTGAGCTTTGAGTGGGTTTGACCCCACCACTTGGTGGGTTTGACCCCACCACTGGTTTGAACTTCACACTCTCAAGTTCTGAGCTTTGAGTGGGTTTGACCCCACCACTGGGTGGGTTTGACCCCACCACTGGGTGGGTTTGACCCCACCACTGGTTTGAACTTCACACTCTCAAGTTCTGAGCATTGGGTGGGTTTGACCCCACCACTGGGTGGGTTTGACCCCACCACCGGTTTGAACTTCACACTCTCAAGTTCTGAGCATTGGGTGGGTTTGACCCCACCACTGGGTGGGTTTGACCCCACCACCGATTTGAACTTCACACTCTCAAGTTCTGAGCATTGGGTGGGTTTGACCCCACCACTGGGTGGGTTTGACCCCACCACCGGTTTGAACTTCACACTCTCAAGTTCTGAGCATTGGGTGGGTTTGACCCCACCACTGGGTGGGTTTGACCCCACCACTGGTTTGAACTTCACACTCTCAAGTTCTGAGCATTGGGTGGGTTTGACCCCACCACTGGGTGGGTTTGACCCCACTCCTAATTTGAACTTCACATTCTCAAGTTCTGAGCCTTGTGTGGGATTCGAACCCACTCCTGATTTGAACCTCACCATCTCAAGTTCTGAGCAGTATCTTTGCCACTAGACCACAGTGACTTCTGAAGTTTAGAATTTGGAAGTTATACTTATCCTTTGCCTTGCAACCACATTCAATTAGTGACTTGCTTGGAGTGGATTTGACCCCACTCCTGATTTGAACTTCACACTCTCAAGTTCTGAGCTTTGTGTGGGATTCGAACCCACTCCTAGTTTGAACTTCACCATCTCAAGTTCTGAGCAGTATCTTTGCCACTAGACCACAGTGACTTCTGAAGTTTAGAATTTGGAAGTTATACTTATCCTTTACATTGCAACCACACAATTTGTGACTTGCTTGGAGTGGATTTGACCCCACTCCTGATTTGAACTTCACATTCTCAAGTTCTGAGCCTTGTGTGGGATTCGAACCCACTCCTGGTTTGAACTTCACCATCTCAAGTTCTGAGCAGTATCTTTGCCACTAGACCACAGTGACTTCTGGCATTTCCAATTTGGAAGTTATACTTATCCTTTGCCTTGCAACCACATTCAATTTGTGACTTGCTTGGAGTGGATTTGAACCCACTCCTAATTTGAACTTCACACTCTCAAGTTCTGAGCTTTGTGTGGGATTCAAACCCACTCCTGGTTTGAACTTCACCATCTCAAGTTCTGAGCAGTATCTTTGCCACTAGACCACAGTGACTTCTGGCATTTCCAATTTGGAAGTTATACTTATCCTTTGCCTTGCAACCACATTCAATTTGTGACTTGCTTGGAGTGGATTTGACCCCACTCCTGATTTGAACTTCACCATCTCAAGTTCTGAGCTTTGAGTGGATTTGACCCCACTACTGACACCCTCTTTATTTGAGAGCTGAGAGTGGATTTGACCCCACTCCTGATTTGAACTTCACATTCTCAAGTTCTGAGCTTTGTGTGGGATTTGAACCCACTCCTGGTTTGAACTTCACCATCTCAAGTTCTGAGCAGTATCTTTGCCACTAGACCACAGTGACTTCTGGCATTTCTAATTTGGAAGTTATACTTATCCTTTGCCTTGCAACCACATTCAATTGGTGACAGGCTTGGAGTGGATTTGAACCCACTGTTAATTTGAACTTCACATTCTCAAGTTCTGAGCCTTGTGTGGGATTTGAACCCACTCCTGTTTTGAACTTCACCATCTCAAGTTCTGAGCAGTATCTTTGCCACTAGACCACAGTGACTTCTGGTGTTTCCAATTTGGAAGTTATACTTATCCTTTACATTGCAACCAAATTCAATTTGTGACTTGCTTAGAGTGGATTCGAACCCACTCCTGATTTGAACTTCACACTCTCAAGTTCTGAGCAATGTCTTTGCCACTAGACCACAGTGACTTCTGACATTTACAATTTGGAAGTTATATTTATCCTTTTCATCACTTCAGTGAATGATTTAAGGATTGCAAAGGGTGGAATCGAACTCACTCCTGATTTGAACTTGTGTCCACTTTAGGTTCTGATCCAGTGTCTTTCCCACCTGACCACAGTGACTTCTTAATTGATTAGAAGTTATACTTACCCTTTTCATCACCTCAATAAGCAAATTCAGAATTGTAAAGAGTAGAATTGAACTCACTCCTGATTGGAACCTGCTCCTACATCAAGTTCTGACCCAACGTCTTCGCCACCTGACCACAGTGGCTTCTGAAATGATGAGATTGGAAGTTAGATGTAACATTTTCAGTACCACAATAAACAGTTTGAGAATTGCAAAGAGTGAAATTGAACTCACTCCTGATTTAATCCTGGTCCTACCTCAAGTACTGAGCCCGATGTCTTTGCCACCTGACCACAGCAACAACCAGAAGTACAACAATCAGAAGAGTCCAATTGATTCTCTTCATTAGTTCCTCAGTGTTGGATTGGAACTCACTCCTGGTTTGAACTTGTTTCCACCAAAGATTTACTACATACAGCATTTTTGGAACTAGGATGTAGACAAGAAGAAATGATCAAAACTCATATTTGTCCCTTTCTTTACCTCCACTGTAAACAAGATGAGTACTCTTAGTGCTGGATTGGAGCTTACTCCTGACTCAAACCGGTTCCCAAATCAAATTCAAAACCAATGTCTTTGCCACTGGACCACAGCAACGACAGAAAGATAAAGGATTGGAAGTTAGATTTCTCCTGTCCATTAGCTCAATAACATTGGAATGTGATTTGAAAGATGTAAGTGGGGAATTGGAACTCGTTCCTGATTTGAACCTGTTCCCACCTCTGCTACTGACAACCCATGTTTTTGCCACTGGATAAAGAAAATATGCCTTACTATACTATGTCGTTTTTAAAGAAAAAATCCCTTAGTATACTTTGTCGTTTTTCTAGAAAAAAAGCCTCACGATACTTGTTTTACTCTACCTCCTTACTCCTCCTCTTCCCCCCTACCCCCTCTCTCCTCCTGTTCTACCTCCTTACTCCTCCTCTTCCCCCCTACCCCCTCTCTCCTCCTGTTCTACCTCCTTACTCCTCCCCCATACGCTACTGCCTCCTCCCCCTACTATCCTGCCTCCTCCCCCTACTATCCTGCCTCCTCCCCCTACAACCCTGCCTCCTCCCTCTTCCTCCTCTACCCTGTCTCCTCCCCCTCCTACTCTGCCCCTCCCTCCTCCAACTCTACCCTCCCTACTCCTACTGTACCCCTCCCCCTCCTACTCCACCCACAGCCCACTCTTCTACCCCCTCCCCCCCTACTCAACCCACTACCTCCTCCTACTCTACCTCTAAACTTTCTCATTTTTCTAGACAAGTTGTCTTACTATACTATCTTTTTCTAGGAGAAAAAAATTCCTTACTATATTACATCTCACACAACACAAATTCTGGCCTCCCTCCTCATAAATAGAGTATGTGTAGACAATCTCCAGTCCTATTGATTCCTAAGGATCCACATTACAGATAAGCTCTATTACATTCATACATTACATTAGTAGTTAAGAAGGCTCAGGAAAAATTCATTTCCCCAGGGTACTTAGGAGGAACAACTTGGATACAAAACTTTTGATTACCTTCTCTAGACACTGTAGAAAACATCCTGGATCAGTGTAGTTCACTAGAAACACGGCAGCAGACAAAAAGGCCATGCAGAGTATTAAGTGCCAGGGTATCTTCAGCTCCTCTGCCCACACTGGGAAAACATTGCCAACCCTCGTTACCTAAACAAAGCCAGGAACACCACAAGTATTAAATGCCAAATTACAATTCTGTAACTTTCACCTACTTAGGTCATTTGCCAAGTTTACGCACCATATGTAGACACACTACCCATTTCGTCTTGTGCATTTTCTGGGTTGGATGACAATTTCACTTTTGTTGTTGTTCACGATAACAGCCTGAAGGGTTAGGAAAGTTGATTAAAACTACATTAGAAATCCAAGTTTAAAATGTTGACAAAACTTCATTTCAACTACATAGATTTAACACTTTTATCCTTCAGTTTGCTTTTACCATTAGAAAACATCTTACTCTCTACTTCATTTAAAACTTTTTACTTAAATAGCACACATCCATTAGACAGTTATACATCAAAAATACTTTTCCTTAACTTAAACCTTTTACATCAGCCAATATACAAATAGTAGGACTAGCCAGGTATTTAAAATCATTTCTGGTTGGGAATTAAGTATTATCAAAACAATTTATTCAATTGATAAAGATTTAGCCTCTAACAGTTCACAATGGCTGGACTCTTACCAGTTAAGGACAGGAGGATATAATCATTTGCTATCCAAAATAAATGAAAAAGTTATAGACATCTCCCTTTATGCTCCATTAAGATTTAAAACTCCACCACCACCATTGACAATATTCAAAATTCAAGCCATAGATCTAGCCAGCGATTAATAATCATCTGGACTTGAAGATCAATTTCTGTCAAATTAAATCAAGTTAACATGCATTTGACATCATTTAACAGCAAAGTTTAAATTAAATATATTTTCATAACATTTACTTTTCCACATTTAAACAACTCAACCTTTCTATAGCCAGGCATTTTAAATCATCTCAAAGTTAGACAATTTTATCACATTATCAAATTACATTCAAGGCTATTTACATACTTAATAAAATACATTTAAAAGGTAACTCTCAACATACAGGCAGTAGACTTAACATTAGTTTCTTTTTAAATTTATTTGTCAAATGCAGAAAGAAAAACATCATTGGGAAATATTGATCAAGCAGAAGATCATGTCCAGACACTTCCAATCATCCCCAGTTGATGCTTCAAAAACTGTCAAAAAAAAAAAGGACAAATATCAATACACATCATTAAACATGAACTAATCTCACATTTATATTCAGTTGACAATCAGGATCCATCTAAAGAAAGGAACTAAAACATGATTAGACATCCACATTACTAAAGACAGTTATTGCACAAAATATGACTTCAAGGAAAGTTGTGGTGATAGAAAAGCCCAGTGAAAGTAGTGCCCTTGAAACCAGAGGAACTATAATGAAAACCATACAACCTGTCTTGGACCACAAGATGGAACATAGTATCACAACAGGAACACATTTTTGGCTATTTTCTATTAATTTAGTCATTTTTAGACCAAAATACACGACTGGGTGAGCTGGCAAGCCCTCAGCCCAGTTAGAACAGTTAAATTTGTTTATTTTTGGAAATAAGCCATTTAGCTTTGGTGCTATAGAAGACAATTTAGATTCATCAATAATTGAAATTAAATGATTTGTTCCCTTTTTTTAAATGACACTTTAACCATCATTTAATCAGTCAGCAATAAAAAACAATTGTACTTAGCTTGTTTAAGTTGAATCTAGTTGACCAATAATTTCTTAGTCAAGGTCCTGAGGGTGATGTGCAGCAGGCAGGTTTTACCTAAAGACAGCAAAACAAGGTGGGAGTGAATTATCACATATTCAAAACCACCATTTAAATTTTAATTTGACACTAATAACAAATCTTTCCCCACTTTCCTTAAAATTATTGCCTATTTTAGGCAACTGGGTGAGCTGGCTAGCCCTCACACAGTTAAACCAAATTTTTGATTACATTTCCAATTTGGGAAATGAGAATTTTATTTTTTGACAGCAGAAAGAGATTTGGATTCTTCAATTAATAGGGATTAAACTTTTGTTTAATAAAAATACTACTAACAGTCTGTCGGCATTATGTAAATATTCCACTTAACTTATTCCAAGAGAATCCAAAGAGTTGTTTTCAGTGTCAATGGCAGCAATCAGGTCCAGCCCAGATCTAGAAAAACAAACATTTGGGTGGTTTACTTTTCTTTCCAGCCAAGTCCATTGCTCACACAAAATAATCAACTTAACCAACTCCAAAAGGATCCAAGTACACATCTTCAGTATCAATGGCACCAAACAGGTCCAACTCAGATCTGTGAAAACAAACATGTGGGTGCTTTACTTCTATTTCTTACCAAGTCTATTGGCCACAGTGTTCGATTTTACTTGCTCCAAAAAGAATCCGTGTTGACATCTTAAGTTTCATCTCCACCAAACAAGTCCAGCCCAGATCTAGAAAAATAAACATTAGGGTGCTTTATTTCCATCTCTGACCAAGTACATTGGTCGCATAAAGTATTTGACTTAACTTGCATCAAATGGTTCCAAATTTACATCCTCTGTCAATGGCACCAATCAGGTACAATCCAGATCTAGAAAAACAAACATTAGGATACTTTCCTTCCATTTCTAACCAAGTACATTGGTCAAAGTATTCCACTTAACTTGCTCCAAAAAGAATCCAAGTAGACATCCTCAGTATCAATGGCATCAGTCAGGTCAGGCCCAGATCTAGAAAAACAAACATTATGGTGCTGTACTTCAATTTCGGATGAAGTATCTTAGTCCAATAAAGTATTTGGCTTAACTTGCTCCAAAAGGGATCCATGTAGATCTTGTCATCTGCATCAATCAGGTCAGGCCCTGATCTAGAAAATAAACAGGGTGATTTACTTCCATTTCAGACCAGGTCCATTGGTCACAAAGTATACAACTTAATCAGCTCCAGAATGGTCCCGATAGACATCTTCAGTGTCAATGGCACCAACCAGATCATGTCGAGATCTAGAACAACAAACATTAATGTGCTTTACTTCCATTTATGACCGGGTCAAAGTTTTCGACTTAACTTGCTTCAAGAAAATCCAAACAGACGTCATCAGTGTCAGTGGCACCAATCAGGTCCAGCCCAGATCTAGAAAAACAAACATTAGGGTGCTTTATTTCCATTTCTAACCAAGTACATTGGTCACAAAGTATTCCACTTAACTCGCTCCAAAAAAGATCCGTGTAGACGTCCTAAGTGTCATCTCCACCAATCAGGTCCAGCCCAGATCTAGAAAAACAAACATTAGGGTGCTTTACTTCTATTTCTGACCAAATCTATTGGTCACAAGATTTTTGACTTCACTTATTCCAAGAAGATCCTGCGACACATCTTTAGTGTCATCTACTTCAATCAGGTCAGGCCCAGATCTAGAAGAACAAACATTAGGGTGCTTTACTTCTATTTCCGGCCAAGTCCATTTCTCACACAAAATAATCAACTTAACCACCTCCAAAAGAATTCAAGTACACATCTTCAGTATCAATGGCACCAAACAGGTCCAGCTCAGATCTAGAAAAACAAACATGGGTGCTTTATTTCTATTTCTTACCAAGTCTATTCCCCACAGTGTTCGATTTTACTTGCTCCAAAAAGAATCCTTGTTGAGATCTTAAGTTTCATTTCCACCAAACAGGTCCAGCCCAAATCTAGAAACAAACATTAGGGTGCTTTATTTCCATTTATGACCAAGTCCATTGGTCACACAATATATTCAACTTCACTTATTCCAAGAAGTATCCGAGTAGAGGTCCTCAGTGTCAATGGCAGCAATCAGGTCAGGCCCAGATCTAGAAAAACAAACATTAGGGTGCTTTATTTCCATTTCGGACCAAGTCCATTGGTCACACAATATATTCGACTTCACTTGCTCCAAAAAGTATCCGAGTAGAGGTCCTCAGTGTCAATGGCAGCAATCAGGTCAGGCCCAGATCTAGAAAAACAAACATTAGGGTGCTTTATTTCCATTTCAGACCAAGTCCATTGGTCACACAATGTATTCGACTTAACTTGCTCCAAAAAGTATCCAAGTAAACATCCTCAGTGTCGATGGCATCAGTCAAGTCAGGCCCAAATCTAGAAACACAAACATTAGGGTGCTTTACTTCCATTTCTGACCAAGTCCATTGGTCACAAAGTATTCAACTTGACTTGCTCCAAAAAGATCCTAGTAGAGGTCCTCAGTGTCAATGGCACCAATCAGGTCAGGCCCAAATCTAGAAAAACAAACATTAGGGTGCTTTACTTCCATTTCTAACCAAGTACATTGGTCACAAAGTATTCCACTTAACTGGCTCCAAAAAGGATCCAAGTAAACATCCTCAGTGTCGATGGCATCAGTCATGTCAGGCCCAGATCTAGAAAAACAAACATTAGGGTGCTTTATTTCCATTTCGGACCAAGTCCATTGGTCACACAATGTATTCGACTTCACTTGCTCCAAAAAGTATCCGAGTACACATCTTCAGTATCAAATGGCACCAAACAGGTCCAGCTCAGATCTAGAAAAACAAACATGTGGGTGCTTTACTTCTATTTCTTACCAAGTCTACTAGCCACAGTGTTCGATTTTACTTGCTCCAAAAAGAATCGAATAGTCGTCTTCCGTCAATCGCACCAATCAGGTCCGGCCCAGATCTGTGAAAACAAACACGTGGGTGCTTTACTTCTATTTCTGACCAAATCTATTGGTCACAAGATTTTCGACTTCACTTATTCCAAGAAGATCCAACTACACATCTTTAGTATCATCTACTTCCATCAGCTCAGGCCCAGATCTAGAAAAACAAACAGGTGGGTGCTTTACTTCTATTTCTTACCAAGTCTATTGGCCACAGTGTTCGATTTTACTTGCTCCAAAAAGAATACGTGTTGACGTCTTAAGTTTCATCTCCACCAAACAGGTCCAGCCCAGATCTAGAAAAATAAACATTAGGGTACTTACCTTCTATTTCTGACAAAGGCCCTTGGTCACACAAAGCATTCCACTTAGCTTGCTCCAAAAGGATCCATGCATTTTAGAATAAGTGCTCATTAAAATTTTTATTAAACAAGGTTATACATCAACATTATTTTCTACGAAACTTAAAACTTTGGCAGCACCCAATATACAAGCAGTAGATCTAGCCAGAGATTTAAAAATCATCTTTGCTTGGAGATCAAGTGCCGTCAAAATGATATTCAATTGATTAAGACACTTACCAGTTGGGAGTGGATAAACGTGATCTATCCAAAATAAATGACAAGGTTAAACATTTCCATCACATTTTATGATTTAAAACACCACCACCACCATTGACAGCACTCAAAATCCAAGCCATAGATCTAGCCAGAGATTTATGATCATCCCGACTTGGAGATCAATTTCTGTCAAATCAAATTAAACATGCACTTAACATTAGCTAACTCCAAATTCTAGATTAACTATAATTTCATTTAAAAAAAAAAATACATTACCACACTTGGGCAAAGTCATCTCTCAATCCGTAGACCTGGCCAGGGATTTTGGATCTTCGTCACTTGGATTATTTCTGCCAATATAATTACTTACATTAGCTTCGTTTAAATTTCATCACACAAATGCAGAAAGAAAACTTATCCATTCGCAGAAATCAAAGACCAAATAGAAGATCATGTCCAACCACTTCTAATCGTCTCCAGTTGGGAGCGATCTAAAACTGTCAACAACAAAAAAGACAAGTATCAAAACACACATCATTAAACATGAACAAATTTCCACATTTATCAGTTGACGATCAGGATCCATCTAAAGAAAAGAACTAAAACATGGTTAAACATCCACAATATTAAAGACAGTTATTGCACAAAATATGACTTCAAGGAAAGTTGTGGTGATAGAAAAGCCCAGTGAAAGTAGTGCCCTTGAAACCAGAGGAACTATAATGAAAACCATACAACCTGTCTTGGTCCACAAGATGGAACATAGTATCACAACAGGAACACATTTTTGGCTATTTTCTATTAATTTAGTCATTTTTAGACCAAAATACACGACTGGGTGAGCTGGCGAGCCCTCAGCCCAGTTAGAACAGTTAAATTTGTTTATTTTTGGAAATAAGCCATTTAGCTTTGGTGCTATAGAAGACAATTTAGATTCATCAATAATTGAAATTAAATGATTTGTTCCCTTTTTTTAAATGACACTTTAACCATCATTTAATCAGTCAGCAATAAAAAACAATTGTACTTAGCTTGTTTAAGTTGAATCTAGTTGACCAATAATTTCTTAGTCAAGGTCCTGAGGGTGATGTGCAGCAGGCAGGTTTTACCTAAAGACAGCAAAACAAGGTGGGAGTGAATTATCACATTCAAAACCACCATCTAAATTTTAATTTGACACTAATAACACAAATCTTTCCCCACTTTACTTAAAATTATTGCCTATTTTAGGCAACTGGGCGAGCTGGCTAGTCCTCAGCCCAGTTAAGCCAATTTGAACATTTAGCCTATTTGGCTTTAGAAGACAATTTGAAGTTTTCCTCAATAGAATTCATGAATTACGATTGTTCGCTATGTTTAAATGACACACTTGAACCATCAGCAATAAGAAACAATTTTACTTAGCTTGTTCAAGTTGAATCTGGGTGGATGGTAACTTGTTAGAGTCAGTCAAGGTCCTGAGGGTTATGTGCAGCAGACAGGTTTTACCTAGGGAAATGAATAGTAACACAAAAGGTGGGAGTGGATCATCTCAATTTCAAAACAATCAAATATTTCTTTTGACTGTAATAATGCATATCATAACCCACTTAAAGTAATTTTTTGCCTACTTTAGGCAACTGGGTGAGCTGGCTAGCCCTCACCCAGTAAAACCAATTTTTTTTTTATTACATTTCCAATTTGGGAAATGAGAATTCTTATTTGACAGCAGAAAGGAAATTTGGATTCTTCAATTATTATTGACATTTCCCAACAGTCTTTCAGCATTATGACAGTATTCTACTTAACTTGTTCCAAGAGAATCCAATGGACTCCCTCAGGGTCATCTGCACCAATCAGGTAAGGCCCAGATCTAGAAAAATTAAACATTGGGGTTATTTACTTCCATTTCTGACCAAGTAACTTAGTTACACAAAGTATTCTACTTAACTTGCTCCAAGAGGATCTGAGTAGATGTCTTCAGTGTCATCTGCACCAGACTGGTAATGCCTGGATTTAGGAAAAATTAATCATTGGGATGCTTTACTTCCATTTCTGACAATGTACCATGGTCACAATAAGTATTCAACTTAACTTGCTCCAAAAAGGATCCAAGTACACATCCTCAGTGTCAATGGCACCAATCAGGTCAGGCCCAAATCTAGAAAAATAAACATAGGGGTGTTTTTTTTCCTCCCCAATTGTGACCAAGTACACTGGTCACAAAGTATTCAACTTAACTTGCTCCAAAAATGATCCGAGTAGACGTCCTCAGTGTCATCTGCACCAATCAGGTCAGGCCTAGAACAAGAAAAGAAACATTGAGGTACTCCACTTCCATTTCTGACCAAGTCCATACAAAGTATTCCACTTAACTTGCTCCAAAAAGGATCCAAATTGATGTCCTCAGTGTCAATGGCGCCTATCAGGTCAGGCCCAGATCTAGAAAAATTAAACATTGCTACAAGATCCAAATAGACGTCCTGTGTCATTTGCACCATTCTATGCCAAATGTATCTACTGAACCAATCCAGGTAACTTTCTAATAATCACCCTAGAACAAACAAGTATTTCTGGTCCTTAAAGTTTGCAATCAAAAATAGTTTGCCTCTCCACACTATCTGATTTCAATAAACATTAATCCTAGTGAAAAAACTTACTCCAACAAGTACATACCCATCACACCTTTACCTTTGTGTAGTAGTCAACAGTACTCATTGGGGGATTTGACTGGAGCAAAGTCCATCAAATCCATGAAAATGGAGCTGTGCTTCTCACTCTGCAAAGAAAGCAAACACATAGCAAAGACCAGTGTTCAAAACTCACCTCAGACCAGGTCAGAAGGTCAAGTCACTACCTGTCAGCCATGTCGCAATCAGGGTCCTTTCCCATCTAGAACAACCTAAAACACTTCAACAAACCAATTGCTAAATCAAAGGCAAACAACATAACTTGACACCAGTTTTAAAGTCTATATAGTTTAATTCTACACATCTCTCCATTGAAAGGATATTTAGTTCTATGATACATTGTCATTTTTTCAAAAGAATACATCCTACAAATACAAAACATTTGGAATAAAATGCATGGCAGGGAAGTCCTAATAAATAGGAGATAAAATCCTTGTCAGGAATGTTGTGCCAATGAATTTTCTAGAATACATTTGAATTTCAATGTAAATGGAACATCAATCCAGATCAAATCTGGAAGCTGTTGGTCCCCGTGAACTGGGACTCGTAGGACGCTAAAGCCGGGTTGGTGTGCAGGATCTTGATCTTCAAAATTGTCCAACTTGGAATTTAATAACCTATGTGGTCACATGACATGTTGAATTTATTTGTTGCTTCAAGTTTCTTGGCATATGCAATTATTTTAAACAAAAATATTTTACTTGTATAAGCATGTCAGTGAAACACCTGGGGATTCATCTTCAAACTTGCAATTAAAATGACCTGTGGAGAATAGGGAATCATAAAAATATTTTGAGTTCCACCAATGCAAAATCTGAAACAATGAAAGCAATCAGACAATGTTGCAAACAAAACTTACTTAGTCAAAAGCAAATGGCTACCGACTGCCATTTGGATTTCTTTTTCCAGTTCACATCAATTCCAAACCTACAACATTGAAATAAAATTTATATTTAATTTCTGCTGACATACAATGAAAAAGTAAAAGATCCTACTGAGTGAGACTACTTAGCATTATGCAAGACAAAATTAAGTAAATGTGACTTATTTGATTGAATGTCAATTGACTGCCAAAATGAACATGCCAAACATTTTAACTCTGCATTCCAATCCTAAAACAAATGTCATACATTCAAGTTAAATGTAATGACTCTACACAGCAGAAATAAATTGGTATTTTAATTTTACCTATGCAATTGTCCGCCAAAAATTTTTACGCCGCTTCCTATTTACGATTCTAAGTATACGTCATTCGTACGCGTCATCTTCAATTACCCCACGCTGCAGATATTGATCGGAATTTTAAATCCTAGCTATACGATTACTTTAGCCAACAATACTTCTGCAATACATTTAAGATTGTTACTAAGTCATACTTTGTGAAAATCACAACACTAAATGAAGCAAACTTAAGTTATTCGAAAACTAGTGCCGTCATGAGCACGCCAAACATTTTGAGGCCCCTTTCTTTTTCCGGTTCTAGAACATACGTCATACATGCGCCATCTTTGATTACGCAGCAGAAATAATTTTATTACCTACCTTTGTTTTTACCTATCTGACGACTTTCGCTGACGGACAACAGACACCAATGCATTTCTGAAACAAAGAAAAAGACGATGTTACTAAATAAATAATATCCTTCGCGAAACTCACATGTTAATGAATCAAACGTGGCTTACGTGTTCAAAAGTTTGTGTCAACTGACTGCCGACATGAACACACCAAACTTTTTGAATAACTTCTTTTTCCGTTCCAATCCTAGAAAACGTTACACCGTCATTTTCAAATAATCGATATTGCAAAATTATAATCGACATTTTTCTTACCTTTGCGATCACTTTGGCGTACGAGCAACACCCACGGATGCCAATTCTAGAACTATGACAGAAAACAGCCAATGTTGAAAAATAAAGCTCCATTATGAACTTTAGACAATGAAATACATCAAATGTCACTAACCTTTGTGAACTTCGGGCCATTATATGCAACATTCTTGGCGATGAAAACCTGTGGAAAAGTTAGGTCGAACGTTAACACCAGCAGCACGCCAAAGATTTGAAATCATTTCCATTTCCGGTCTAACACGTAATTTCCGTGCACATACGTCACAAATTAGGCGACGGTGCAGAAGCAGCGCGCCAAACATTTGAAATAATTTCCTTTTCCGGTCTAATTCATCATTTCCGTGCACATACGTCACAAATTAGGCGACGGTGCAGAAATAGAAATGAATACTTACCTTGGCAACAGTCACGAATAAAAGTTCTGAAAGAATGAAAAGAAGCAGGCTATGTTATAAAACAAAGGTACTTTGTGAACTTCAGACCACGAAAACAAACGTTACTTACCATGACAAGCTGTCGAAAAGTGCGACCGGCCTTGGAGAGCAGGTTACGATTGTGACAGTGAACATGAGCGGCAACCATTTCAATACTTTTTCCGGTGACGCAACTTCCGTCACGTGGACATACGTCACAGACAACGCAACATCGTAAACGCCTGCACGCTGCAGAGAAAAAAATGGAAATTAATGACGCTAAAACACTGCAATAGTTTACTTTAAATGAGTATCTTTAAAAAAAATCCACATGTGAAAATCACTAACTCACCAGATACGTCTGAGGCTGTCGCAATATGGCCGCCGCAATATGGCCGACGATTCAAACCGCACTGCCAAATTACCATCTAAGGCTGTTTCATGATGTCTATGACGCTCACCTACGTCACTCATAGGGACCGCCCACCAGTCTAAGGGCGCTTTTGGAGTTTGACGTGGCAGTCCGTTCGATCGCTCATCTTCTCATCTTTGCACTTCCCGAAACCACCAGCCGAAGCTACCTGAAAGCCAACCACCAGGTAAATACCAACAAAACCATATTTACAGGCGTGGCATTATTAACACCGATCCCGACGCGCGTGCACGCGCCTGGACGAGTTTGGATGCGTTGCGAGTGCGACTCCGTCAAGCTTTTCATCACACAACTTTACGCAAATAAACCTAAAGACTTGGTGAAGACTCTAACGAGATACAATAGGCAACACTAAAGTATAAATTGCTAATAACATCAACAACCTTTATGCTAATTTCTTCCTATTTGTAATCATTTGAAGGCACTCTATCGCATTGACGTGGCAACTGTAGAACCGAAAGGGACTTTGACAAAGGTCTAAGGTTCCTTTAAACTACATTTTAACAGAATTATTTCGGATTATATTTAGGCGTTGGCTTTTTAAGAGGATGCATTTGTGAAATAACGGGCGCAGGTTGCGCTCCCTTTCGGGTCACCTGATTAAGTACACACGCATGACAAACCCTGCGTAATCTATTCGTATTATGACTAGACCTCGACCAGTTAATCAATGACAGGTTACAAGCTCCCTAACCTAATTACATTTATAGACTAAAAATATCTCAAATAACCAAATATTTTCTTGAACTAACTACCACAGCACATACTCTATGACACATGGTGATAAATGACGTAACCATTTATGTTTATGTATATATTATCTCAGGTCAAAGTTCAATTTTGCACTTACTTCAAGATCCTTTTTGCATGCTCACCAACAGTCCGAGACCAGTTCCTGGTATGAGAAGAGCGCTAAAATGAATCAGCAGGGTTACGTCGCCGCACCCCCCTTCTCTCAAGCCCAGCCGGGGGGCTACCAAAGCGGATTCGTAACCGCTCAACCCGGGTACGGGCACTATGGAGCGGCACCGCAGACATTCGCAGCGCCTCCTGCAGGTCAGCAACTCCCTGTTTTTGGGGTCAAGTCACCATAACACATGTAGTATGCTGCAATTTTGACAGAGGGCTTCCATTCATAGTCCTTGTGGTCCTTTCTATGAGAAAAAAAGAGAGTAGGAACCGTGTCAATGTCTGTTCAGGTGTCCAAAAAGCATCAATGTCCCCGTCTCCTGGCATGCCACCGCCTCCCGGATCCAGACCGTACAATCCAAACGAGGTCCAGAACGGCTCTCAAGCGCAACGGTGCGAAACCCGAGAGTAAAAAGACAATTAATACATGATTCAATCGATTGAGTTTTTGTTTGGTTTGGACTCAGATACCCGGCTACTTACGGACAGGTTCCACAGGCCCCCTACAACGAGGTGGTCTCTCATGCCCCGCCTCCACCCATGCAGCTTACCAACCAGATGAGTGGCATGAACTTGGGCAACTACGGTGAGTCTCGGTCGGTGGGTTGGAGGATTGAACCTAAAAGTGGCGCTCTCTGGTCTCAGGCCCCGTTCAGACTCCGCCCATGGCGAGCAGCCCGGTGTCGCAGCAACCTTTCCACGCACCACCACCTCCAGCCTCCAATTTGCACCAAATGCAGCCCCAAATGGCCCCACCTGGTGGGATGTCCATGGCCCCACCCTTCCAAGGACCACCCCCTCCCGCTGGTCCAGGAGGCTTCTTCCATCATCCAGCTCCGGGGCCTCCCAGATACCCACAACAAGCAGGTACGTAAAACCCAGCTGCTACTTTTTCCGACCTTACGTGCCACTCCTTTGCCGAAAGGTCCATTGGTGGGAGGACACATGGCGGGACCCCAGCCGGGAGGATTCCCCGCCGGATTGGGCCCACAGGCCGGGCCGCCCCAGAAGAAGCTGGACCTGGACTCCATCCCCAGCACGGTGAGTGATCACGGCACGTGGCGTCGGTGGGTAAAGCCACTCTGGCGGTGGCTCGTTTCAGGCCCAAGTGATTGAAGACGACCGAGCCAAACACCAGGGACGAGTCTTCAACACCAACATCAGAGGTCAAGTTCCTCCTCTGGTCACCACCGAGTTCACAGTCCAAGACCAAGGTACCTACGTGGCGGAGAGGTCTTTGCCCCGTTGTTGAACTGACTCCAGCTTGGATCCAAACCAGGTCACGCCAGTCCCAGGTTCATCCGCTGCACCACCTACTCGCTCCCGTGTAGCGGCGACCTGGCCAAACAGTGCCGGGTACCACTGGCGTGCATCGTCAAACCCTTTGCCCGTCTGGCCCAGAACGAGGTCGCTAGCACAGATTTTCTTGGACCCACCTCCTTTCGGCTCTTCTTTCGGCTCTTTTTTCGGCTCTTTTTTCGGCTCACCTTGCAATGTGTCTTCCCTGGGCAGGCCCCGTTAACCTTGGTGGACCACGGCGAAAACGGTCCCATCCGTTGCAACCGCTGCAAGGCCTACATGTGTCCGTACATGCAGTTCACGGAGGGCGGACGCCGCTACCAGTGCGCCTTCTGCAACTGCGTCAACGAAGGTGCCTGAGGAAAGACGACAAGCATTCTACCTACCACTGCGTTCGTACCTTCACGCTTTGACGACTCTCCTCAGTGCCCGTCTTCTTCTTCCAACATCTGGACCACACGGGCCGGCGGGTGGACTTCTACCAGCGGGCCGAGCTCTCGCTGGGCTCCTACGAAATGGCGGCCTCGCTGGACTACTGCAAGGTATTTCCCACATGGTGGGCGCTGGTCCAGAGGCAGCGATGTGACGTCCCGGTTCTTCCGCAGAAGAACCGGCTCCCCAATCCGCCAGCCTACATCTTCGCCATCGACGTGTCTTACAACAATGTCAAGAGCGGACTGGTGGCACTCATCTGCGAGGAACTCAAGACGCTCCTGGAAGAGCTGCCGCGGTGAGTTCCGCGTTTCCGCGACTCTGGGCTACGTGACCGTCTACGTGACACCAAAGGGAGCGCCCCACTCGCCAGGGAGGAGGGCGCCGGCGGCTCGGCCATCAGGGTGGGCTTCGCCACCTACGACAAGACGCTCCACTTCTACAACGTCAAGAGTTCGCTGTCGCAGCCGCAGATGATGGTGGTGTCCGACGTGGCCGAAATGTACGTGCCTCTTCCGGACGGATTCTTGGTGGACTACCAAGAGTCTAAGGCGCTGGTCTGCAAGTAAGTACGCTTGGGTCCGGCATTACAGAAACCAAAAAGCTCCACCTCAAACCTTGCACCATGCAGTCTCTTGACGCAGATTCCCGACATGTTCGAGGGTACCGGCGAGAGCCAGACGGTCTTTGCTCCGGTCATCCAAGCCGGCTTGGAGGCCCTCAAGGTCGGTCTGGAACCGGGTCGAGTGGAACTCCAGGCTGAGCCATTTCGTTTCCCCACCAGGAATCGGACCGTAGCGGCAGGCTGTTTGTCTTCCACTCGTCCATGCCCCTGGCGGAAGCTCCGGGCAAGCTGAAGAATCGGGACGACAAGAAGCTGGTGAACACGGACAAGGAGAAGAGCCTTTTCCAGCCCCTCAAAGGCCCGTACGAGCAGCTGGCCAAAGACTGCGTGGCTCAAGGCTGCGCCGTGGACCTCTTCCTCTTCCCCAACCAGTACGCCGACGTGGCCACGCTGGGCGAGGTGCCGTCCCGCACCGGAGGCTCCGTCTTCAAGTACCACAACTTCCAGGTGAGTTTCGTATGGCCACGCCACCGCCGAGACTCTCTCACGTGGGACGCCGTGTGGTAGGCGGAGAAAGACGGCCGGCATTTCCTGCGAGATCTGAGGAAACAAATCAAGAAAGACGTGGGCTTCGACGCCATCATGCGCGTCCGCACCAGTACGGGTGAGTTGGAGTGTGGTGCGCGCGACGACGAGGCGCGGTTACCTGAGCGCGGCGGACTTGTCTTCAGGTTTCAGAGCCACCGACTTCTTGGGCGCCGTCAGCGTCAACAACACCACCGACGTGGAGATGGCGGCGGTGGACTGCGACAAAGCCGTGACGGTGGAGTTCAAACACGACGACGTGCTGAGCGAGGAGACGGGCGCCTTGATCCAGTGCGCCCTCCTGTACACCACCATCGGCGGAAAACGACGTCTACGCATCTTCAACCTGGGCCTGAACTGCACCTCGCAGTTGTCCGAGCTGTACAAGAGTTGCGAGACCGACTCCCTGGTTAACTTCTTTGCCAAATCAGGTGAGCGATGGATGGCGCCGTCAACAAACTTTGTTCCTGTTCCGAACACGCCGGCGTCTCCACACAGCCTACCGAGCCATCCTCAACCAACCCCTGAAGAACGTAAGGGACATTTTAGTGGGGCAGACGGCGCACATGCTAGCATGCTACAGGAAAAACTGCGCCAGCGCTTCAGTGGCCAGCCAGGTACGTGGTCACATCAGGTCTGGATCTTGTCCATCTCCTAACCCGCCGCTCTTTCAGCTGATCCTGCCGGACGCCATGAAGGTCTTCCCGGTCTACATCAACAGCCTGATGAAGAGCGCCCCGTTGACGCCCAGCGCCGATCTAGCCACGGACGAGCGAGCCCACCAGAGGCTAGCCGTCACCGCCATGGGGGTGGAAGACACCCAGCTCCTCCTCTACCCACGCCTCATCCCGCTGGTAGGCGTCGAGACCGCCACGTCCAAGTAAAGCCAACTCAAACCATTTTTTTTCCCAGCACAAAATGGACGTCAACGTGGAGACGATCCCGGTACGCTGCTCTGAGGAACGTCTGACGGACGGCGGCGTCTTCCTCCTGGAGAACGGTCAGGCCATGTTCCTGTGGCTGGGGCAGGCTTGTCCACCGGACGTCATCCAGGGGCTCTTCAACGTGCCGTCCCTCGCCCACCTCCAAGAACACGTGGTGGGGAGTCGGCGGAAGTGTGGAATCATGGCCACCGTGGCTACTTTCTCTGAAGCTCTTTCCCTTTTCTGGTCAGGACGCGCTCCCCGTGCTGGACAACCCGCTGTCCAAGAAGGTCCGAGCCATGGTGGATGATCTTGTGGAGAGGAGGCCTCGTTCCATGAAGGTAAACCCCATGGATAGTTTTCTCTGTGGACTTGTTTTGGGAAAAATGGATGTATTTTTTTGCAGCTTGAGGTGGTGAGGCAGAAGGACAAAAGCGAGATGAGGTTCCGACAATTCCTGGCGGAAGACAAAGGACTGCACGGCGGACTCTCCTACATGGACTTTCTTTGCTACGTTCATCGAGAGATTAGACAATTGCTCACTTGAATACAAATCAACGCAAAAAAGGGACATTTTATCCAGCAAAGTGCCTATTTTTTTTTTTCTACCTTTCTCATTGGCTGCCATTCATTTCTTTTTTGGTTGTTTTATAAAGAACTCATCATTGATTGGATGTCCAATGCAATTCATTTGTTAAGATAAGATAAGTGCCAGTTCATTTACAATCAAATGCCAGTTAAAGTACTGTAAAACACTTCATTTTTGCTGCCTTCTTTTATGTGTACACAAAATATGAAATTGGGCTGCCTTTTTAGTTTTTATTCAAAGTTAACCTCTGGTCATTTTTTTTTAAATTGTTTTTTGGAGGCCTCTACCAGAGTATATTAATGTTATTTACTTTACCATATCAATGTACTTATTCGAAATAAATATTCTATATTACAAAGACTCATCTACTTTTTGTGGGGGGTTACTTTTAACCTTATTATTATTATTATGAATCTTTAAAATCAGGTCTTTTTATGCTGAGAAACACAAAAACGGCATTGATTAATATTCAACAATGGCGAAAATGCGCAAAGTCGACATTTCCAGAGCTTGGGGAGGCGGAGTCCAACTTAGAGGACGTTCTCAAAGAGGTGCATGGAGCGCATGATGTTTTCATCCTGCGACCAATCAAAAACAACGCTTGGAAATCTCCAGAAGCAAAAAAATTAAGCCCATTCGGCGTCTTGACTTACATTTTGGCAGCAATCGATGAACTCTTCCATGGTGACCACGCCATCTTTGTTCTTATCCATCTTCTGTCAAGAAAAGAGAACCCAGATGATGAACATTTGTCAGCTTTTCCCACCAATTAGACATGAGCAAACTACTTTCTATGTACTATTAACGGATGTACTTTTTTATATCGTATCTTGTGCTGATCTGTCACATTTTTAAAGTCAATATGGCCCCCGGGCCCAAACATTAGCCCACCCCTGATCTAGACAAATTCGAGACTCGCCTGGAAGAAGACGTCAACATGTTGACGCGGCGTTTCCTCCCTCAACGCGGGGTACGTGCACTTGCCCATCATGTCGTAGATGGCCTTCATGACGTCCAGCATCTCCTAAGGGACCAAACGCTTCCATGATTAAGGGGGCGGAGTCCATCCGGAACTCTCCCTCACCTCTTTGGTGATGTGACCGTCTTTGTTGATGTCGTAGAGGTTGAAAGCCCAGTTGAGTTTTTCCCCGACGCTGCCACGCAGGAGGACGGAAAGTCCGGCCACGAAATCCTCAAAGCTCACCGAGCCGTTGTGGTCGGCGTCAAATGCGTTGAACAAAAAGTGAGCGTACGTCGACGCGTCTGGGGACGGCGGGCGGACATTTTGGCTCTCAAAAGAGATTTCATGAGAGAGAACCAGAGAGAACTCACCTCCTTGAGGGAAAAATTGGGCGTAAATGTCTTTGAAGGTGTCTTCGTTGACCACGCCGCTCGGGCATTCCTGGAAAAAATGACAGATTTTGAAATATGATTGAATATGGTCCGCATAAGAAGCTTAAGTTGAACCTGTGATGTCCTTAACCTGATCTGGCTTGACCAAATGTTGAATTCCAGGTCAAAACGTGTCCAATTTGTGGATATCAACAAATGTACCCAATGAAACAATTCCATTAAAAAACTGCACTTACGTTCTTAAAGCCACGGTACAGAATTTGCAGCTCCTTGCGCGAAAAGCGCGTCTGGGCCTCCAGCTGTCCGAGTCCTTCGGGGCGGTGGCGGACTGCCGACAGCTCCATTTCGTCTTCTACGCTGTCTGGGGGAGAAACCAGACCACACAAAGACTGAGAGGGTGCCGTGGTCGTGACTCATTCGGACTAAAAACCTGGAGATTTTTTAACTTAGCTTAGCAAAATTGAAAGAAAAAGCTAGTTACCATGACAACCTCACGCACAAGTCGACATCTGCGAGCTGGAGTAACAAATGTGGCGCCTTAAACCACACTTGTCTTTTACAAAGAGTCAAAAACAAGGTGCAAAACTCCATCAAATTCTGTCACAAAGCTGCTACTTAGTGGACAAAGACGGAACTATAAAAAACACACAAACTGCTGCCAGGTACAAGTGCTTGGGTTAGAACCCCATCTAATTATTGGAATGGATATGTATATACGGTCCATCCCAAGTCCAAATGAGTCCAGACGGAGAGGCGGCACGGCGAGACGAACGCCAGCTTGACGAACGTTGGCGCCACGCTGGCTTGCGAACGAGGCTAATGACAAAGGGCGCGCAAACGCTCGCCATCTGCGAACCGGGGAGGCGGGCCTCGTCATCGGACGCAGCGAGCGCTCGCCATGGCGAAAAAAAAACTGAAAAGCACGCCTCTCCACTCAGGTTTGTTTACACGGGGGCCGTCGCGGAGGGTCATTGGACGCCGGGGAAAGACAAATGTTGAAAGTGGGCGTCTGGTGACCCCAAAAATGGCCGCTAAGTGCCTCTCGGAACACTTTGCCAGAGCGGCGTATTGACGCATTTTGCACTGAAAGACAAAACAAAGCAGACTGGACCATCCTCTTGTGCTTTTCCATCAAAACACCATCAAGACTAATGTTGGCATATATTAGCATTAGGCTAGCAAGAGGACCCAAAAAGATGGATTTAAAAATTATTCCACCAAAAGATGGCAAAGCTACAACTAAACGCCTTCCAAAAACGTCAACAAAACAATTGAAGCATCTGGCAAGTTTTGGGTCTACCTGTGGGCTTGCGTCTTTGCTTGGGCTGTAACGAGAAGATGACCATTAAAGCGCCCATGATGCCCCGCTCGCCAACACGCCACCGCCGTCGCCGCCAGGGTTTGTCAAAGTCCTGCTCAGATTCCACTCGCACTTTTGCCTCCCACGCTTGGGAGTGATGCCTCAACATTGGAGTGGGTGAGCGATGGAGGGAGGGACAGAAAGACACAAAACGACTAAGAATGACAGAAAGAGAGATAGTTCCTCACTTGGGCGAGTTTTTCCCAGGCAAAAGAGCAACTCTCTGTCATGGTTTAGTTTCAAAAGATAAACTAAACATCATTGAATGAGAAGCTATCCTTAAATCATCATTTTTAGCAACAAAAATACATGATCAGAAGGGATGGGCAAAAAACTACAAATTGTACTAATGCTGTTTGGACGCCAGAGGGCAAAGTTGCTTCAGTTTCAGGAGGCCTTGAGACAAAACTGGATTTTTCTCCATCACTTTTTAGCAGATTGGGCACCAGTACACCTTTCATTTTGCTTACAAAATGAAAACACACAGCCCACTCATCCACGCCATCGCCGCCTCAAAAACGCCATCTTGACATGGTATGCTCACAGAAAGGTCAAAATACAAAGATTCTAGCAACACTAAAGGTACATTTTAGCTTACAAGTTAGCACAAAGCCATAAGAAGAGCCACATATGGCTCCCCAGCCGTATTTTCCCCTGATTTACGCAATGACAGGCTGAAAAAGTACTTTTCTGGTCTTAATTGATTGCACGCTTCACGCTCCGACGGTCAGCCGCTGCCAACGAGCCTCGCTTCTGGCGGCGGGGAAGGGAAAAAAAGAATTACTTTGCGGAAAGCTAATTAGTGGAAACCATAAAAAAACATTGCGTTCTGCTGCGGGAAGCAGCTTTTGGAATGATTCTCAGAGCATTTTCTGGTCCAGCACAAAGGATGGATGGAAGGAGCACCTTTGGGAATATTCTTTCAATTTCCAAAGCATCCCGTGGTGGAACGTCACGTGCAAAACAAACATGCTTTTCAAGGCGCCTCCTTTCACTGGCGCTCTGCTCTATTTCCTCCCAAATAACTGCAGTTACAGTTATTTGCTTTCTCGCGTCGTCTCAAATTGCATCAAGAGACGGGATTCCGCATCCATACTTGCGCAGTGGGGTGAACAGAAATCACAATAAAAAGGTCCCTGGCGGCCATTTTCTCTTGGCCCCACAGCCACTTCCCAAAAGCGGGTATCAAATATTTATTATTTCCGTGCGGCCCCGGTGGAACTCGACCTGGCCCCCCGTCAACAAACCAAAGAGAGGCCAACAAAGGAGTCCTGCCACAGAAACACCACTTTATCACAAAGACAACATCGAAAAAAAAGTTAAAATTTAACAAACATGGTGATCAAAAAATTGGAATTCATCCCAAACAAACAAATCCAAGTGAAAGTACACTGTCAATAACGCTAATTAGCATTCAACTGCCTGTCTAACGTCATCTGGAGAATCGGCATCCCATCTCGACCCGAGGCAGGTTAATAAAGCACGCTGTGCTCGTCGCTATGGTAACTAATGACCGGCTCCCCGGATTGATTTCTCCTAGGTGGCTATTCTGCGTCCATTGGCGAGCTTCCACTGCGCCAGTGTTGACAAAATCAACCTACCCGGGGGACGTCGAGGAGAAATAGTACGTAGGGGAGCCCCCCTCAACTTCAGAGCAAGCAAAGATGGAGTGCTCTTTAGTGCAGGGCGCCCGTCCGTCTCACCTACCGGGGTTAAGCGAGCCGGAGATGAACCGGAACAGGTAACGGGCCAACTTAAAGAGCTCCCGTTTGCACCGTTTCCTGCAGCTGGTCTTGGCCGGCGGCGCCGAGAGCGGCCCGTCCCCGCGGCGCGCCGGCGCGCGTTTGCCAGGGACGGCGGCGGCGCGGCGCTGCTGGCTCGGAGGCTCCAGCGTTAAAAGCGGCGGACGGGCACTTTTTGCAAAGGGCTCGGGGAAAGTCTTCTCCTGACGCACTCTGGCTACCATCTGTGGATGTTTTACCATCGCTGACGGTTGCCATGGAGGCGGGGCCCGCCCGATTGGCCGGACAAAGGGAGGAGTCCGGAGGGAGGGAGGGAGGCAAAGGGGGCGGGGTTCCGCACCACTGAACACATTACTTACGGGATACTATGCTAGTCGCTTCCTGAGACGTCAACAAATGGCATAACCCAACGTATAGAGCAACAACGTAAACAACACCAGACATCAAACTCGTGGGGCGGGGGCAGAACGTGGTCCCTCCGGAAAGTCCATATCTTTCCCACAATGTACGTTGGGGAGGCATTTGGACTTCTTAAACTCAACGCATCAGTCAACGATGACGTCACTGCTTACGTAACGACATCCGCCAGATTTTTAATATATGTAAATGCTCTAATAGCGCTCGCCCGGCGGGCCCCTCCCCCCTGCTGAGTAGGCTTTTGTCAGCAATGATGATGGAAGGCGCGTGGAGGCTCGCTCGCCATCCTGCGCTTAGGGAAGAGAGAGAGAGAGATAAGTGAAGGAATGGCACAATTGAGGCCCTCCAGCCAAATTGTACTGCGGCCTCTTTTGAGAAGGCCCAATGGGGATGAAAAGTCATCCTTCTTCTTGGCAATTGCTCTGCGCAAAAGCAGGCGGAGGCTGATTTGAAGGCCGCCGTGACCGCTTCTCAGCTTTTTAATTAGCACTTGATGGACACGCTGAGACTCACAGACTCAGAATTTCATCAACCAGTCCGTTTCGAATAACCATTATAGAAAAGCACTCTAGAATAATACTTTTATTGCTACAAAATTGACGTTTTTGAAACAACGTGGGCCCTTTTTACTGCCTCTTCCTCAACAAACCCAATTCCACTTTGCTAGGTTCTATGTGAAGGATCAAGCAGCCTCCTCCATCCAATTCAAACAAACTCTCCTCCGCAACCTCCTTTGACAACGTGACCCAATTCCGGACCGGCCCACGGGCCAGGCGGACAGGGTCGAGTCAAAGACGGGGCTCCGCCGACGCCCCCCACCCCCGGGGGAGACGCCATTAGCAAAACAGAGCACGGACGGAGCGGTACCGAGAAGACATTTCAAGGTCCTCACAGCCTCGGAACACCTTCCCAATGACGGACGCGCCTCTGCAAATAGCTGGCCGACGGCTTCTATTAACGTAGGTTCTGTCCCCCCCGGTGGATTTTGGACTTAACGACAGGCAGCTTCAACCTTCTGGAGTACTTTTTTTTAAAAGGCCACTTATTTAACGTTGGAAAAAGGATCTATTCACTACATACTATATAGCAACTAAAACATAGTACATATATAGTAACTGCTGCCCTCTGCGGGACAAAATATCAAACTACAGCTGGATAATCTCAATACCCTAGAAAAGTGTCCAATGCTTTCTTCAATTCTTCCTTAAAAAATGTATTCACACAACTAAGTAGACTACAGTAATTGAGGGTGCGCCTTATAGTCGTGAATACGGTCAATATTAAAGAGGATGGAAACATACGAGGTCGGGTTTGTGTTAGGGTTAGGGTGACCTGGTCCTACCTTTGGCTTTGGGATCCGAGGTCCAGCTGAGGACTTGCTTGAGTGGGACTTTCTTGGAGAACTCTTTGCCCGAAGACGCCATGTCCAATGGCGTGTCCACCCGGACATTTGATGTCTGAAAAGAAATCAAAATGAGTACATGAGTCGGGATGGATCATCTAGAAAAAACTCCCTTCTGGATTATGGGATGTTTATTTCCGTGTACTGTCTTATTTTAGTCACTCGATGGCACTGCTTTACCACTTTTGGGTTGTTCTAAAAAAAGATCTATTATTTTTATTTGTGCAGACCCCAAAAAATACTAAATACATATTCACAAATCAAGGCTCTTTTTTAACAGACTAACATTGAATAAATCTTAACAGAACCCAATGACTTCCATCTTAAATGACGTTATCCCTTCGTAAACAACGACCGCGTCAAACTAAGGGTCCGAGGACGTCACACAGGTTTGAAGGACTGAGCCCAAGAAAATTCAAATGCCACTGCGACGGTTCCTCTCACCGCTTTTACTGTGAAATGCGTACCGGAAGCTGCGAGTGGCTAACCTGTGGGCGGCTTGACGCTGCTGCCGTGGAAACGCCGCACGAGCAGAGTCGAGCGAGCGTCAGTCGCGCCTCCCTCGCTCCCTCCGCCCGCCCGGCCGTGTGTCCCTTCTCGCATCCATCCTTGCCTTTGCGCCCCAAAACATGGCCGCCGCCCAATGAGGGGAGGACTGGCGTGAAGGTTCTAAGAGGAGAAGAAGAAGAATTACAAGAAGAAGAGCAGAGCATCAACGGGCAGACAGGTAAGGTTCGTGCGCACAGGAGAGGCCCCCCATCCATTTATCCGCAAAGCCCCCCCATCCACCTTGACCGACGTCGACGCCCCCCCCCTCCCACCTCCACCTAAATGCGTGCCCCCCCACCCCTTTCAGATCACGCGACCGAGGTGTCCGTGGATGCCTCGGAGCAAGGCATCAGCGCCTCCCACCTTCCTTCCTTCCTTTTCCGGTTGCCATGGTAACCGTGAACGTGCTCCAGCGCGTCAGCCATGTTGCGAGCGGCCTCGTCATTTCCAGACTCGTTCTGAAAGAAATACAATGCAAATACAATGCCGTTTTACAGTGGGACGCATGGGATGGCACTTATGTAAGCAAATGGGTTGAGGGGGGGGTTGGAACGAGCGCTCACTGGTGCCAACTTGAGGCAAGAAATGGGACGCGACGTGTCTTCCAGGATTTCTGGAGACGTCCCACTTTGGGGTGGACGCACCGCAATCCTCCACTCACGGCGGGTCGGGCCCCCCGGGCTTTTTCATCCGGATGACTTGACGCGGCCGCGCTGAGACCGACACATTCAATTGTGAGGGGCCGGACAGGGGGAGGCGCTGCTGGTGGTGGTGTTAGGGGGGGGGGGGGCAGATCAGAATGCCGGCTCGGACTGTTTACCGAGAGACAGGCATATCGCGCTCTCACCCGACGCCATTTTGTCAAGTTCTTGCTCTCTCTCGTTCGCACAGCATGCCGCTGGTGAAGAGGAGCATCGAACCCAGGCACCTGTGCCGCGGGGCGCTGCCGCACGGCGTGACCAGCGAACTAGAGTGCGTCACCAACAGCACGCTGGCCGCCATCATCAAGCAGCTGGGAGGCCTGAGTGAGTACGCCGGGGAGAAAACCTTTGACCTTTGTGGCTCGACACGTGGCGTCCAAACGTAGGTCGCCACGCCGAGGACATTTTCGGCGAGCTGTTCAACGAGGCCAACGGCTTCTACGTGAGGATGAGCGGCCTCCAGGAACGCGTGGACCAACTGGCCGTCAAAGTCACTCAGCTGGACTCCACGGTGGAAGAAGGTGCGCGTCCAAATCCGCATGGCTTTGCCAGCCTGCCGTGACCTCCGCCATTTGACCCCAAAAGCTCCTTAAGAGCGCAAAACAACCTCAAGTGGCTCCAGAGAGCTAGCGTTAATCTGGAAGCAGGCCCGGGTCACCTGGGGTCAATCCAGTCAGCGGACTTGTCTCCCACAGTGTCCCTGCAAGACATCAACATGAGAAAGGCCTTCAAAAGCAGTACGGTGCAAGACCAGCAGGTGGTGTCCAGGACCTCGGTGCCCAACCCGGTGGTGGAGATGTACCACCGCTGCGACAAACCCCCTCCGCTCAACATCCTCAGCCCCTACAGGTTCTCGACCTCCCCGCGTGCCGTCCCCCGTCCTCCGCCTAAGCCCATTCTTCCGCAGGGACGACAAGAAGGACGCTCTCAAGTTCTACACGGACTCGTCCTACTTCTTCAACCTGTGGAAGGAGAAGATGCTGCAGGCCACGGAGGACAAACGCAAGGAGAAGCGGCGGCAGAAGGTAGGCGCGCCCTCCGGTGGCCGCCGGTGGTGTTTGCTGGGCTTTGTGCAGATTCCATTAAGCGTCCATTCCAGCGCCCCCCCCCACCCCATCCCCAAGCTCTCTTCCCGTGGTCTCCTGTCCCGGGCCTCCATCTTTCCCGCGCTAACGTGGCAGCTTGTCTCTCTCCCATGTCTCCGTAGGGCTGTCCGGCCCATCCCGACAAGCCCCACTCCAGACAGGCCCCACCCAGGAGCCCCCTGTCCATCTCTGTAAGACAACCCCGACCCCTGACCTCTTCTATCCTTGTCCGAACACGCACGCACGCATTCATCACGCTTACTTGATTGACGTGGCTTTGCTTGGTGTTGTCTTCTGGTCTCTTTGTGAAAAGTGGGCGGTCCCAGACTTTAAGGCCTTGTCTTTCTTTGTCTAGCAGGAGCAGCAGAAGCAGGTGGACGAGCCTGGAAGGGAAGTCAAGAAGGTTAGTCTCGGGTCGACACTGGCCCCAACGCCGCCTCCCTCCGACCCCCCGTCACAGTAGGCGCCTATCACCCCCACCAGGTGCGCAAGGCCCGCAATCGGCGTCAGGAGTGGAACGTGCTGGCTTACGACAAGGAATTCCGACCGGACGCCAGGCTGACGCCCTCTCCCTACCACGGCATGTCCCCCGAGGGCTCCTTGTCCCCGGACAGCAGGTACCCTCGTCGCCGGCTCTTTTCCCCAGCCTCGCCCCGTGACCCCGCTGGCCTCTCTCCGTCAGGTCGGCCGCCTCCGACTCCTACCCCGCCAGCCCCAACCACTCTTCGGGCCAGGCTTCGGCGGCGGAGCACTCCCGGGCCAGGGAGCACCCGGGTTCGGCGCCGCAGACCCAGTCTCTGGATCGGGGACTCAGGCCCGCCAACCCGCCGGCGGGAGTGGCTCCCGGCGGGGCCGGTCGCCACGCCGCCTCCCTGGGCCGGACCCCGTCGACACAGGCCAGCCAGGCCGCCGGCGATCTGACCGTCAACGGGCCGAGGCAGCCGGCGCTCAAGGATTACCGTGCCGGGTACGCACCGAGGGTCTTGGGGACCGCCTCCTTTCCTGACATCCGTTCTGTCTGTCTTCCCCAGCGGAGGCCAACCCTCCACCATCCCAGAGTACTACATCCCGCCGGCCCCGCCTCCCCCGCCGCCGACCATCCCGTCGGCGCAGACGGCCTTCGACCAGACCCCGGGCCCCCCGTCCGGGGCGGCGTCGGCCCTGCCGCCCTCCTCCTCCGCCCTCTCCCGGCCCTACTCGCCCTCCCCCCCGCCGCCTCCCGTCAACTACGTCCCCTCCCCGGCCCACCCCCCCTCCGGGGTGCCGCCGGCCGCCCCGCCGCCTCCCCCGCCCGGGGGCCCGGCGGCCCAGAGGGCGCACCCCTCGCCCACGCGCGCCGGCACGGGCCAGGCGGCGGACGGCGCTCCCGCCACCAGGAAGGGGGCGATGCTGGGCATGATCCCCATGAGCGACGCCCGCTCCGACCTGCTGGCCGCCATACGGCGAGGTGCGGGGTCGTCCGGCCAAACCGGGGGCGTACGCCGGACGTTGACTCACCTGTGGTTTTTTCTTTTGGATTGTTTGGCCCACAGGAATCCAGCTGAGGAAGGTGCAGGAACAGCGGGAACAGGAAGCCAAGCGCGAGCCGGTGGGAAACGACGTGGCCACCATCTTGTCTCGCCGCATCGCCGTGGAGTACAGCGAGTCGGACGACGACTCCGAGCTGGATGAAAACGAGTGGTCCGACTGAAAGGGGGCGCTGGCGTGATGGTGGTCCTCGGTTGACGTACGGAACGTGTGGGTGTCATTTGGCCCTCCTTCTTGAGCACATCCTAGCGGCGGGAGTGTAGAATACATTGTCACATAGGAACACATTGTACAGTCGATTTGTCGTCTCGCGTTCGTCGTCAGAAAATTTGAAGTGACGGGAAACACAGGGGTGGGGGGGTGGGGGGGTGGGGGGCAGGAGCGCGTGGGGGGGATTTCCACCTCCACTATAAAGAAATTCATGTGCAATTGTGGTGAAAACAGCGTTAGCGCTGGGCTTGACTGTTTTGTTGCTGTAAGACTTACATTTATTCCGCCATTTTGTACTGGATTGAAGTGAAACGTTGTGTTTTGAACTCCGTAACGTGGGGGGTGTCCCACTCAGCTGTACTTGGGGAGTGAAGTTGGGCACCCCCGCGTGCGGGATTGGCAAAAGTGCTGTTGGAGAAAGTGAAGCACAAATCCATTCTTCTTTTCAATCAATTCCAAAACTTTTTTGGTGTATGCATGCAACCGTAGACAATAAATGCTCAAGTGGACGCTTGGTTTCTGCGACGTTTTTTGGACGCCATCGATAACACAAACACACCATGTCTTGACTTGTATTTATTTGCCTTTGTTGACCATTTGACGTTGTGCCACTTCTGTACAATATTAAAAATAAAGGTTTCTGTTGGAGCTTCTACATTCAACAAGTGCAACAAGTGGCCCTCAAGCTCCGCCCCTCGCCATCAAGACGTCGTTAAAACATTGAGTGGATCGGCACGCACGTACACACACACACACACGCACCATGGCTACGTTTACAGATAAGCTGAAGTGGGCTATTATTTTTTTGGGAAGGTCCCACTTCGGTACTTCCGGCCCGGTATTGTACATGCGGGACCAAATGTTCACTGGAGACGCCAGAAAGGGACTTTCTATTTTTAGAACGGGCCTGACCGACTTGCGGGGATGGGATGCCGAGCCGGCCTTGTGGAGAATATGGCACTTGTTCTCACCCAAAAAGTCCACCGAGGGACGCCGGGGCGCCTTGATGAAATACTACAAAAATACTCTTTTGTGTACAGCGTTGCATAAGAAAAAACACCTTGGGAAGACAAGCCATTTTGTCCAAGGTGGCCTCGTGAAGACATCTCTTCCGAGGAAACCCAATTAAACGTCGCCCGAGGAGCGGGGACGGGGCGAGAGTTGTGGCGGGACGCAAGCGCAGCACGCCAACCACAGCGTCTTCTGGATGTCCGGGTTGCGGAAGGCGTAAATGACCGGGTTGATGACGGAGCAGCAGGCGACCGGCAGCGCCGCCGCGTAGCCGTACGCCGGCGGGTAGCTGGGGTCGGCCACGGCCGAGTAGGCGGCGAAGGGCAGCCAGCAGGCCCCGAAGGCGCACAGGATGGCGGCCAGCGTGGACACGCCCTTGGTGGTGGCCGAGCCGCCCGCCAACTGATGCTGCACGGCGATCTGCTGCGCGTGGCGGAAGGCGATCTTGCAGATCTGCAGGTACAGCTGCATCATCAACGCAAAGACCAGCAGGAAGGCCACGGACAGCGCCAGCGCGTTGCCCCGGGTCACCGGACGGAAGACGCTGCAGGCCCAGCGCTCCCGCAGGCAGTTCCAGCCCAACGCCGGCAGCAGGCCCAGCGTCAAGCAGGCCAGCCAGATGGCCGCCACCATGGCGTAGGTCAGGGTCAGAGTGCGCTCCGTGTGGTAGGTCAGGGCGTTGCACAGCGACAGGTAGCGGTCCACCGTCACCGCCAGCACGTTGAGCACGGAGGCCGAGAAGGCCGACAGCAGCAGCCCCGCCGACAGCAGGCCGGCCGCCTCGGGCCGGGGCCGGCCCGACCACAGGTAGGTCACCGCGAAGTTGAGGATCAGGCCCAGGCCGGCCAGCAGGTCGGCCGCCGCCAGCGAACCCATCAGGACCGAGGTGGGCGCCCTGGCGGCCGGCGCGTACAACAGCACGGCGATGACCAGCGCGTTCTCGCAGGAGATTAGCGTCCCCGTGGCGCACAGCGCCACGTCCCAAGGGCTCACCTCCGTCGGCGGCTGGGGCGGCGCGGCGCGCACCGCCGGCTCCGCCGTGGCGTTGGACGGCTCCTCCCACCACGCCGCCGTCGCCGACCAGTTGGCGGGTTCCGGGGGCGAGGAGGAGTTGAGGCCGCTCCCGGCCGCCGCTGCCGCCGCCGCCAGCGACAGGATCATGGAAGGAGGAGGAGGAGGAGGAGGGGGGCCGCTGCGCCGAAGGAAGGACGGCGGCTCGTCGAGCGGAATGCGCCCTCTCGGCTCCTGGGCTAAAAGCGGGCGCCGACGCTCGCCTTCGTCATCCTGACGAACATCAACAAATGCTATTTTTAGCCCGCCGCTAAAATTGGTGCATGACGTCCCGGCTGGCCGCGCCGGGGCACTTTTTACACGCGCTTCCACGTCACCGTCTCCCGAGGAAGACGCCGCCGTCCGGGCATCGGGGACGAAGCGGGCCAAAGGCGCTTCGGAGCTCCGGCGGCCGAAATCACGTCCGTCCGCCGCTCCATTCACAAAAAGATGAAAGAGGGAAAAAAAAAAGAAGGGCTGGCGGCCAGATCCCCCCGCCCGCTCCCTCCCTCCTTCCCTCCCTCCCCCTCCGTCTGATTCTGGGAAGGTCACCGGCGCCGACAAAGACCACCCCTTCCGTCCGCCACGCCGGCCCCCGTCGCCTGCCGGGTGCACATCACTGCGGTAAACACCCCCCCCCCTTCCCAAAAAAAAAGGCGGCGAGAAGGACGAGAAGTCACCTTTCATTCAGCCGCAGCACTGCGTGAGCGGAAGCGCCGCTACCGAGTGGGATGGGAGGGGGGGCTTGATGGGGAGGGGGGGGGGGGGCTTGACGGAGAGTGGGGTCCGGGGCGCATGAATCCCAAAGTAGACTGGGGGCGGGCCATGTCTGTTCACTGTTGTTGAAACAAAATAGCATCTTTTCGTCGGCGTGAACGTGGACCGTCAGAGGTTTCCCTTCCATTCGGCCTCGGGAAGACCGAGTGGGCGGGGCATTTGGCCTCTCCACGCCGGGCCGTGCACTAGGTGGCAGCACAGCAGCGTGCTCCATACTGGCACGGCCACGTGCCAGTATGGTAAACCCATATCAAAGTACTTGTTGCTTCCAAAAGGGTCAGAACGGGCCGCAACGCCCCGGGAAGTCCAACCTATCTCGCCCGAGGCGGCGAATGAGCGCACGTGACGGCGGTGCGGTGAAAACTGTGGTCGTCATCCGTCGCCACTGCCGCTTCATCGTTTCGTTGTTAAGGGCAACAAAGCACAGCGCAGAAGGAGCACTACTGTTGCTTTCGAGGGGGAGAAGGACATAGTGCGTGCCAGTTTCGGGGTCCAAGTCAAGACCAAAAGGACATGACACTTTGAGCTAAGGGCAGGTTGAAAACAATAAAGGTTCTTCATTTGGGCTCCTTGTCTTAACCTCTGAAGCGCTCTCTCTCTCTGTCTCTCTCTCTTCCTCCATCGAGCAGGAGCGCGCACGCGCGTGCTCGCACTCACTCACTCACTCACTGACTGACTGACTGACTGTCTCCCTCGCCTTCCTCCTCCATCCTGCCTTCTCTTCTCACCGTCTCTCTCCCTCTCTTCCGCTCCTACCTGCTCCAGTCTGTTTCCGGCAGCCGGCACGGGAGGAGCAGGAGGAGGAAGGAGGCCCCGCACTCAGCGGACCAGCGCCGGGGGGAGGGAAGGTAAGCCGAGCCGCGCGCGTGTCATCGCCGCCGCCGCTGCTCACGGCGATTCCACGCGCGAGCGAGGCGAGATGGAAACGCGCGGCGGGACCTGCCGCCGACCGGCGACATTTTCCTCTTCCGTTCGCCTTCCATCTTCGTCATCCTCACCCCATATGTCGCCATCCTAAGGGGCCGTTTTGGAAAAGAACTAGACAAAGGTTTGCTTGTGCGCGCAAGAGAGAGGAAGCCACCAGCGTACCCGCGGCACCCCCACCACCCCCCACCCCCACGCATCCATCTCATCCATCCGCACGGAGGACGCCAGTCTGACGCCTCGTCTTCTTCCGCAGAGTCCCGTCATGGCTTCCAAACTCAACCCCAACGTCCTGTACGTGGCCGAGCCCGGCGACCCCGAGAGGAACCCTCCCGTGAGTCCCGCCGCTCGCGGTCCGACGGGCGCCTTTCCCGAACTGGGGGGGGGGGGGGGGGGGGGGGTGAACATTCGGAATCAGACGCCGTCTCTCCGGCAGGCCGGCGAGGCGGGAGACGAGTCGTCCGACAGCGATGGGGAGCAGGAGACGTCGCACAAGCTGATCCGCAAAGTGTCCACGTCGGGCCAGATGCGGGCCAAGGTAAGAGCCGAGTGGACCGGTCCCGGGGACCGGGGAATTGGGTAGTGGGGAATTGGGTAGTGGGGACTCCGGGCCGACTCAATGTCACTGTGTCAAGTCCGGATCATTATGTGGCGTCGGCATCGACCGCTGGCTGGAAATTGCGCCGGGATCAATGGGAGGCGCGGGGATTCTGCCGTCCGTTGCCATGGCGATAGCCGCCAGAAAGCCTAGCCTAGCGACCTACGCGCTGACCCTCCTGTCGGCGCGCTTTTGCTTTTGCGCGGGGCGGCCACACCCGCCACCGAGAGTCCTTCCCGTTTCGTTTCACCTCGCCGCGACCTTGGAGGCCGGCCGGCGGCTAGCGTTGACGTTTCGGGGGGGATGGAGTTGATTCACGAGCTAGCTGGCGTCGGCGCGACGGTCAAGTGCCGCCTCCTCCTGTTCTTCCTCCTCTTCTTCCTCCTCCTCCGCCGCAACTTTGGTTACGTAAGCTTTTACATTCTCTTTTTCGGTCCTTTGGGTTGGAGGTGTGGGTTGGTTGGCGCACCCACCGGTGGCGTCCCACCTGCACGTCGGCGTGCTAGCAAATCTCCCTTCGGATGCATCGGAAAGAGCGACGGGGGGCTTTTAGCTCGGCGGTTAGCTGGCTTGACGTTTGTGGGGAAATGGCTTCTTTGCCATTAGACGTCCAATCCAATTTGGGAAGGTGGGGCAATCCAGTGCCACCAAGTGGCTTGCCCACCCAACAACGTCCCCCTCGAGACCACCCCCACATTTGGCCCGAGCGTTTTTCTATCCTTTTAACGAGTCACATGAAATCTCGTCTGACGCGGCTCTAAAAAAGTTTGCGTTTGGGCCCTTGGGGCACCCGTGGACACACTCTCCCTCTCGGTACGAGCGTGGGCACAGACGACTTCTAGCTAGCAAACGCGCGTGGGTCGGTGAATAAGCGCACTTACCGGCGTGTGGGAGGGTCGGCGTTGCGCCCGCGGCTCTTTCTGCGCTCTGATTCAGGCTGGGCGGGCGGACGGGTGGGCGCTTTGGTCTTCCTTCTGGCAGGACGCAGAGCTGTGGAAACAGGTGCAAAATGCTAACTCCAATTAGCTTGGTATTCAACATGCCGAATGGAAAGAACATTCAATGTAGCAAAACGTAGCGCTTTCGTCCCGGCCTCGTCCTTGACGTCCCCGAGGCGGCGTACGACATCCCTTTTCGTCCTCCCCGAGCGTCCCTTTTCGTCATTTGCCTCTCCGTCCCGGCGAGACTCCTCTTAATGAGGCCACGCCTCCGCCGGATAAAAATACAACTAACGAGCTATCCTCCACGTCCAGGAGGACGAGGACGACATCCGTCCGGTCGGACGCAGACGGAGTGTGTTTGCGTGGCGGCTAATGAGCCGCAACCTGACACGGGCGCTTTCCCCTTCCCGTAGGCGTCCCCGACGGGGCGCCATCGATCGCACTCCGGGTCCATCTCGTCTTTGAAACCCGACCCGGCCAGCGTGCATCTGTCCTAGTTAGCATCTGGGAAACAACGCTACGTTAGGCGCCATTCCCGAGGGAAGACCGGGGACGGGGGTCCTCCTCTTTGGGACGGAGACCCGGTCATCTCTTGAGATGCCACGCCCCCCGAAGCGGCAAAGGGTCATGCTAATGCTAAAGATGACAGACAGATGGCAATTAAAGAGGTGCTAACGGCATTGAGGCTTTAAGCGCCCGCCACGTCTTTCCGTGGCGGGATTATACATCAGATTTGGTCGGTATGTTACAAGCCCCCCGCCCCCCCCCCCAGCGCCACTAGGAGGAGATTATGTGTCGTGCCACGCACTAACCCCTCCAGGCAGAATCCCAAAAACGGGATGATAGCAAAATGGGCGTTAACGGGCAAAACGCAGAGCGCTGGATGCCAGTGACGGGGGAGAAAAGTCCTCACTTTCTTTTCCGGTCCAAGTCTTGTGCGTCGTGCGTGTTTGCGCGTCTATAAATAGGCACGCGGGGGGTGCATGAGACAGGATGTGGTCGCCATGGTGCAAAGTCCTCCCACGCCTGCTTTTAACCGACGAGGCGTTCAAGTTTTTCTACCTTATGGGGGACTCACGTTTGCTTCTTTTTACCTTCCTCTGGCGACCGTTCGCGGGCCGCTAGCGACAAACGAGGAAAAGAGAACGCCTAATAGGTTCACGTGTATTTTAGGCCGACAACGGCGCGCTCTTTGCGGCAAGTTTTTTTCTTTATCTAGGTTCACCTTCTTATCCCGAGTCCATGGGGACTGGCCACGGGTTCACTTAGAGGAGCACTTATCTTAAGTGTGTGCTTATCTAGCGCTACCAAAAGGCTCGGCCCGGCCTCGTAAAGTGCGCCGAGAGTCCGTTTTCAATTGGGTGGGCGGTCCCGTGGAGGCACGAAAAAGACTTGCCCTCTTTGGACTCATTCAAATCCAAAAACAAAAACCAGGACAGGAGTTCACACAAAGGTGGGCGTGGGCGCTCAGGTAGGAGCAAGCCTATTTCCTCATAGCTATAAATACTACTCCCGGAGGAACCCGTCCGACGGGTGCTAGGCCAAAGGGGGCGGGGCCGGCGGCGCACCTGAGGAGTCCGTCGTCGACTCTCGGCGGAAACGCTCCGACATTGCGGAAAGTCAGCTGCGGAGCGGCCGGCCGCTCCCGACTCTCAGATCCGAGGGGCCGGGTCATGGAGGCCTTTGCCCGGTGCTGCGTCTCCCCCGCGTGCCTGGAGGAGGAGGAGGAAGATGAGCAGCTGAGCTCTTCGGAAGGCAATTTGGCCCAGAGCCGACACTCGGAGCAGGAGGTCAGCGCAACGCCGTAGCTTAGCGGCGGAGCAAAGTCCGGACGCTGGTGGGGCCAGAGGGAGGCGGCTTGGGGAGAAAACTTTTCTTTCGTCTTCTTCTTCTTCTTCTTCCTGGTGGTGTGTGGCCAAAGACAAACACGGCTGACTTTTGTCATTTGTGTCAACAGAAGAGCGTGAAGGAGGGAATCCTGTTGAAGCAGACCAGCTCCTTCCAAAGATGGAAGCGCCGCTATTTCAAGTTGCGAGGGAGGACGCTCTACTACGCCAAAGATTGCAAGGTGACCAAAGGACGCCGCGCTCCAACTAGCACTCCAACTAACTGGATCGTGTCTTCTTCTAGTCCCTGATTTTTGACGAGGTGGACCTATCGGACGCTAGCGTGGCAGAGACCGGCACCAAGAACATCAACAACAGCTTCACGGTGGGCGAGTGCCTTTGTCCCCCTACCTCCGTCCCCCTACTGCCGTCCCCCTGACCCCCCCGTGGTCTTTCCCAGGTCATCACTCCTTTCCGCAAGTTGATGCTGTGCGCCGAGAACAGGAAAGAAATGGAAGACTGGATCGGGGCGCTGCGATCGGTGCAGAAGTGGGAAATCTACGAGGTGAGTCCCGCCGCGGGGAGGAAAAGGCTCCCGTGGACGTGGGGGGTGACGACTGGGAACCCCACCGGTCACAGCCCAGCCAGTTCAACGTGGAGCATTTCTCGGGCATGCACAACTGGTACGCCTGTTCGCACGCCCGTCCCACTTTCTGCAACGTCTGCCGAGAGGCGCTGCCGGGCGTCACCTCGCACGGACTCTCCTGCGAAGGTAAGGCTATCGTTGGGTCCTTTTAGCACAGGAGCTAAAGTCCTTAACCCACCCACCGGCTGTCCTCCAAGTGTGCAAATTCAAAGCCCACAAGCGCTGCGCCGTGCGTTCCACCAACAATTGCAAGTGGACCACGCTGGCTTCCATCGGGAATGACATCGTGGAAGATGAGGAAGGGGTGCGTGGCTTTTTTGGTTTCTTCGCGTACGCTGAAATGGCTCAAGGTAGCGTCTGCTGTCCCAGGTTTCCATGCCGCACCAGTGGCTGGAAGGCAACCTGCCCGTCAGCGCCAAGTGCGTGGTGTGCGACAAGAACTGCGGCAGCGTACGACGTCTCCAAGACTGGCGCTGCCTGTGGTGCAAGGCCATCGTAAGATAGCCTGGCTCCAAAAGCAAAAAGGAGGGAAAGAGCATCTCTTGATGTTTTGCTGGCAGGTCCACGGCGGCTGTAAGGAACAAATGGGCAAGGTTTGCCCCCTGGGTCAGTGCCGAGTGTCCATCATACCTCCCACGGCACTCAACAGCATCGACTCGGACGGTGAGAGGGTCCCACGCCGTCTCGGTCTCGGGGCTTTTCTTTAACCCGTGTGTTATCCGGCTCAGGTTTCTGGAAGGCCACCTCGGCCTTCTGCTCCAGCCCTCTTCTGGTCCTGGTCAACTCCAAGAGCGGCGACAACCAGGGCGTCAAGTTCCTGCGCAAGTTCAAGCAGCTCCTCAACCCGGCCCAAGTCTTCGACCTGATGAACGGGGGGCCGGAGCTCGGGTAAGGCAAGGCCGGGACGAGCCAAGACGCCAGGCAGGTCGGGCCTTTTCCCCCTCACGCCACTTCTTTGGGGCGTCCAGCCTGCGTCTCTTTCAGAAGTTTGTGACTTTCCGCATCCTGGTCTGCGGCGGCGACGGCAGCGTGGGCTGGGTGCTTTCCGAACTGGACAAGCTCAACCTTCACAAGCAGGTAGGCCACGCGGCTCCGCCCCTCGGCTCCGGGAACGGACGGGTTGTCGCCGTTCGACAGTGCCAGCTGGGCGTGCTGCCGTTGGGCACCGGGAACGACTTGGCCCGCGTCCTGGGATGGGGCGGCCTCTGCGACGATGACGCCCAACTACTGCAGATCTTGGAGAAACTGGAGAGGGCCACCACCAAAATGCTGGACCGGTAAGAGACCCGTAAAAGACACGGTCCGTCCGGCGAGGCTCACGGGAGATGTGGCGTGGGATCAGGTGGAGCGTGATGACCTACGAGGTGCCCGCCACGGCTAAGGGCGTGGCTACGGCGGTGGCCAAGGAAGACGACATCCTGGAATGCCCGCTGCAGGTGAGCGTCCCCGGGTCACGCGTGCGTGGACGACGGCGGCGGCGCCGTGATCCAACGCCGCTTTCCCGCAGGCTCACATCGCTCACTACGCCGACTCCGTGGCGCCCCACCTGGCTAAAATCTTGGATTCGGACAAACACAGCGACGTGATTTCCTCGGCCAGGTGGGAAACCACGACGAAAGCAACGGTGTGGCGTAACCGCTCGAGCGCTTCCCCCTCTCGTCGCGCAGGTTCCTGTGTGGGACGGTTAACGAGTTTGTGGCGGAGGTGGGCAAAGCGTACGAGAGGGCTACGGAGAACAAGGAGGAGGCCGACGCCATGGCAAAGAAGGTAGCCGTTGCGTAACATCCCACGCGCTCCGAAAATGTCCTCCAAACAACTCTTTTTTTCCCGTCTTCTCCCAGTGTGCTTTGCTAAACGAGAAGCTGGATTCGTTGGTCAAAGCCTTGAGCGAGGAGGCCGAAGCTCAGGTAAGAGATGGGGCGATGAATGGTGGGCGAAACAAAAGATATCTCCATGTTGTGTTTCCCAGGTGGTGCCGGCGGGTTCCCCGACCGACGGAGGAGACGGCGACTCCGGCGAGGGAAAAGACGGCGGCGAGGACGGCCAAACGTACCGCTCCAGGGAGCAGCTGATGCTGCGGGCCAACAGCCTGAAGAAAGCGCTGAGGCAGATCATAGAACAGGCCGAGAAAGGTAGATGGAGGGCCGACGGTGGCGGGCAAACGGTGGCGCGCGACGTCTCACTCCTCTATTTTTGGGCAGTGGTGGACGAGCAAAACCGACACACCCAAGTCCACAAGATGTGGTCGGCGTCTTCGATCAAACGGGAAAACAGCGAGGAGCTCAAGGACGCCGAGATGCGTACGTGTCGAGAAAAGTCCGATTTTTTGGAGTTCCCGTGGCGACAACCGGGGCTCGCTGACATTTCTCTGTCCAGGCGAGCGAACTTTGGCCCCGTCTTCGCCCGTGGTGTCGGAAAAGGCGGCCCACCTCCACACGGTCAACTACAACGAGGACTCTGTGTAAGCGTCCCGGGGTCAAGAAGCGGTTCTTGGTGGCTTCTTTGCTGCGCCCTCCCTGACTTTTCTGTCCGCTCACTTCTGTAGACAATGCTGGGAGAAGTGCGTGATGAACAACTACTTTGGCATCGGGCTGGACGCCAAGATCTCGCTGGAGTTCAACAACAAGCGAGACGAGCATCCCAAAAAGTGCAGGTGAGAGCCCGGTAGACATGACATGGGAGCCCAAATCCTAAGAACCGCCCACGTTTGTCTGTCCCGCAGCAGTCGCACCAAGAACATGATGTGGTACGGAGTCCTGGGCACCAAAGAGCTGGTCCAGAAGACCTACAAGAACCTGGAGCAGAGGGTTCAGCTGGAGGTTTGGTGCTCGCAAATGCCTTCTATTTCAGGCTCTCTCCGTAACAGCCGTCTCGTCTTGGTCCAGTGCGACGGCGCCGCCGTTCCCCTGCCCATTCTCCAGGGCCTGGCGGTGCTCAACATCCCCAGCTACGCGGGGGGCATCAACTTCTGGGGGGGTACTAAGGAGGACAATGTGAGTGGAAGCTTGAAAAGCCACTGCGGCCTTTAGCGAGGTCCAAAGGCTCAAGGCTCTCTCCGCCGGCAGAACTTTGGCGCTCCGTCTTTTGACGACAAAAAGCTGGAAGTGGTGGCGGTGTTCGGGAGTATGCAAATGGCCGTGTCCAGGGTCATCAATCTACAGCGCCACCGGATCGCGCAGGTCGGTAGCCGGCTGGGATCGGGACCCACACTTCTCTGACCGGGGACGTCTCCCGCTTCAGTGCCGGCAGGTGAAGATCACCATCCTGGGAGAGGAGGGCGTCCCCGTGCAAGTGGACGGCGAGGCTTGGATCCAGCCGCCGGGAATCGTCAAGATACTCCACAAGAACCGGGCTCAGATGCTGACCAGGGACAGGGTACGTAGACTCTCCTTTGGTGGCTACGTCGGGGCGGCCTTCAACATTCCGAATCCGTCTGCCGGCAGGCTTTCGAGAGCACGCTCAAGTCGTGGGAGGACAAACTGAGGATCGACAGCGACCGGGCCAACAGGCCCCGCCTCAACTCGCAACAGTCCATGGAGTACCTGACGGAGGAGGAGTGCGCTCAGGTGCAGCAGCTGGGCTTTGTGGCCGAGACGCTCATCAACAAGTCGGTGACGCGCCGCCGGCTTGTGGGGGGGGTGGAGCTACTTGGCCCCCGCTCACGCCCACTTTCCTCGCAGGATCCGTGAAGCCGCCAAGTCCCACAAGCTGGTGGAGCAAGAGTTGGCGCACGCCGTCAACGCCAGCGCCGGGGTGCTGACCGAGGCCAAGTTGTCCAGCCCCGAGGTAGGTGGAACGGGACAGACGGGGACGGGTGGGGACAGATGGGTCCAGACGGGGCACCAGATGGCCCGCTCCACCCACGCCGGGCGCATTTGGAACAGCCAGCGTGAGAGGACCGGGACGCGTGGTGACCGCCATGCAATCTGCTTCCAGTTTCTCAGCCGCAGTACGGCCGTGGAAATCGTCAACAGCAGCAAAGTCCTGCGGGCGGAGACCACCATGCTCCTGGATGGCAAACATCTGGTGAGCGCCCGTGTCTGTCCGCCATCGCGGAGGAGCGGCTCAAAGACCTTTTCTTCTCCAGTCGGATACCCCCGAAGAAGAGCAGCTCCGGCTGACTTTGAGCAACCTGAGCGCCGAGCTGCACAAGCTGGACGACATCCACTGGATCTGTCCGCTGATGCACTGCGCCCAAGAGGTGAGGTCCGGGCCGGGGCGCTCTGCCGTTAGCACGCTTTTGTGACCCGACGGCGGTGGCGGCGGCGCCGGTGGTGCAGGACTCGGCACGTCCCTGCGGGAAAAGCGGCGTGAAGCTGAAGATCATGCCCAAGGTGAAGAGGGACAAGGAGAAACTCCACAAGCAGAAGTCCAACAGCTCGCTCTCAGGTACTCCGGGCACTCCGGGAAGTCCTGGCTCTCTGCTAACGGCTAACGGCTAACTAACGGCGGTCCACCGTGGCGCTCTTAGGAACACTGGACGTCAAATGCGCCACGCCAGACGAGGAACCTTCGGCCAACTGAGCGTCTTCTGGCCGACTTGCCGCCACGCTTCTCCTTTCGGGACGGGTCTCCCGCCACGAATGTGTCCTCTGTCCGAAAAACGGCGCGGACGCGCGGCCCCCGTGCCGGGGGCGCCCGTCTTCGCCGGGGACAGAAAAAAAGAATAACAATGAATGTATTTGTGTGTTGAGCCGTGACTATTATTCTCGCTAATAAGGTTGCCAAGTGGTTCTCGGTTTTTTTTTCGATGATTTCCGGCCGGCTGGCGGGGGGTTCCCACGCCGCCGCCAGCGCCATTGTCGCTGCCTCCCGTGCATTGGCGTCCGTGATCGTGTTGATGAGCCAGGACGGCCCGCCGCCTTTTTTTCGCCTTAGGGGCTTTGGTGGCGCCGCGTGCCAAGCGGAGCGGCCGGCGAGCATGCGCATATCGTACGGCGTCCATTCCTAAAGCGGCGTCTATTCCTAATCCACTGTCTTGCCTTGCAATCGACGCGCTTTGCCGCCGCCGCCAGCGACCAGATGAAGAAGATGAATGTTATTTAGGGCAAACTATTCCATGTAAACACACACACACACACACACGTTTAAGAAAACTTGAAATTGTCTTGTTTTTTTTTCCAGTGAAGAAGGCATTTATTGAAATGAAAGTACTGATTGCTTTGGTGTTATTTAATGGGAGATTTCCCACGTGTGGTGTAACAAAGACAGACGGATTGGCCTTCGGCCTTAAGATTTGAGATTTGACCCGTCGCAACATGGGCTGTCGGTTCAAAAAGAAAAAGACCAAGTACCAATTTCAGAGATTAAAGTCATTTGATGGGCACTCCAGTCTTCTTGTCGACTCTGTTCTAATCTTCCTCTTGGTCTTCCTCCACTTGGACGCCCTCCATGGTCTTCTGCAAGTCTTCCTTGATACGGTTGAGCTCCAGGAGGCCGTCCTGCAGGTCCTTGCAGACCTCTCGGATCTTGGCGGCAAACTCCGTCTTGGCGCCCTTCTTCAACTCGGCCGAGTCCTTGGCCAGGAAGAAGAGGTCCAGGGCCAGGAAGAGGCCGGACATGACTCCGGCCGTGACGCTCATGACCTGGACGGCTTGGGCGGCGCCCCCCGCCACGTTCAGGACCTGCACCGTGCTGACCAGGCTCTCGGCGTTGATGACCAGGGCCTTGCCGGCTTGGGCGCCCTCCTTCACCACGTGCTTGACGTTCTGCTGGGCGTATTTCTGGGAGATGCTCTTGGCGTAGCGCTCAAAGTTCCACTCCTCCAGGGTCTCCATGCCTTCCTGGCGGCAGAGAGAGAGAGCAGAGGGTGGAGCTCAGCGTACTTCTCTTCTACTCCATTGAGGAGCGAGATTAGGGGCTTTGGACTAAAAGTGGACTCGGGAAGGTCACCTGCAAGAACTCCAGGCACTCCTGGATGTGGCTCATCTCCTCCCGGTATCCCCGGATCATCCTCTCCACTTTCTTTCGATCCGTCCTGGAATGCACCGTGTCGGTGATGCCGGCGGAGGCCGAGGTCAGGCCGCCGGCCGTGGCCACGCCCACCCCCACGGCCGTCACGATCAGGGAGGTCCCGGCCGTGAAGGGGGCCAGGATGAGTCCGGTGATGGTGGTGACGGAGCCGACCACGCCCGCCACGTTACCGCCCACGCCGGCCGACAGGGTCTTCTTGTGGAAGTCGTCGGCCGAGTCGGCCAGGGCCAGGAGATCCAAGATCCGCTTTTGGAGCGAGGCGCCGCGCCGGTTGAAGAGGGCCACGAAGAGTCGCGCCGCCATGAACACCCGGTCCGCCGCCGCTTCCACCACCCTGACACCCACGTGGGTAGCATCAAATCGGCGCAAAAACGCTCGCCATTCTCAAAGCGGGGGGGACAAAGCTATCTCCCTACCTGACTGCCGTACATTGGTTTGTCTCAAAGAGAAGCAAAAAGACCCCCTAAAAAAACTCCACTTACTCTTCAGTCGTGTAGTGGAGGATGGTCTGGTTCCATTGGTCCCATCCTGAGCGAGAAGAAGACCTTGAGCGTCTTTGCAGGCCGCGAGGAAATCCTCCCGTACGTACGTACCGTCCACTGTTTTCCACCAAGTCAGGAGTTCATCTTCATCCTGCCAGACAAACAAACGTTTAGCCTGGCTTTTCTTCACACCACATGTTTAAATCCAAAATGACAAACCTCGAGAGAATCCAGGTGGCTTGAGTCCTCCAGCGTGGCCAAGTCCAACATCTCCAAGGTCTGAACCTCCACTTCCTAGCGTGCCAGGTCCAAAAAGCGTGAGGAACCAAGAGGACGGGATCTCTAGGAAGCATCGTGGCCATACCTGAGGCGGAGTGTCCGATTCCTGTGGGCTCTGTCCAACAGAAACCGAATGAGGAATATGTCCAAGACCGTAGACCCAGGTCCAGCTGTACTCGTACCTTTGTTCCGGAGCCAAAAAGCGCGGTGGGAAGGATCCTTTTGATTCTGAAGGTCTGAAAATACACACCATTTTTATGGAGGACAAATGGCGACGTTGTTGAAGCACCATTCCAACCTTTCGTTTCTTTGGCTCCTCATTGGTTGGGTTTTTCGGATCCGCACCGTCACGTAAACTGTCAGTGGAGGTCTGCTGAGAGGACAAAACACACACGGGTTGCTTGATGTTACTCAGTTTCTGTCCTTAGACAAAATATAAATACCTCTTGCGGCTTTCCGGACAGGTCACCCGTGTCCGCTGGACTTTCTGGGACGGGCTGGACGCCCTGAAGAAATGGACGGCGTCCGATTCAACGATGGCTTTTCCAAAAGAGTCCCGAGTACGTCATCCTTTACCTTGGACTGCCAGGCTTTGAACGGGTTGACCTTCTGGATGACAGTCGCCATCATGCCGGGGTTCTAAAAATCGGGACAAAGTCAAGGGAAGCCAAAGTCCACGGCAAATAGCTAACCTGTTTTTTCTCTCCACTTTCCGCCGACTGGTCTCCGAGCTCCTCCTTCGCCTCTGGCTCGGCATTCTGGCCTCGTTGCGCCGGTGCCGAAGACTTAAACGGGTTGACTTTCTGGAACATTCCTTTCAGCGTTCCGGCATTCTGTGGGTTGAACCAAAAGGGGGACTGACACGGGGTTTCTTTTGGCTTAGCTTTCGGGTCTTGTTCGGTCCTCCCACCTGCGGGGGTTCCGTTCCGGGTTCCAGTGGACTGACCGTGGAGCTGGTCTGTGGGAAATGGGTAAATCTTTAAAACCAGAAACAAATGGTAAGGTCAGGTGGGTTTTGCTTTACCTGCGACAGAGCCTTGAAGGGGTTGACTTTCTGCATCACGCCCATCACGCCAGTCCTCTGGAAATCAAACATGGCCGTCACTAGCAGGCAGTGGGGAATATTCAAATAAATACCTACACACCTTGGACTTGCTCTCCTCATTGGCACAACATTCCGCCGTATTGGACAACTCCTGTGGAATAGAGGAAGGAAAGTGTGTGCCCATCCCGCGGCCGGCGCCCTGATGGCGTCCTTACCCCTTTGCCGGGTCTCGGCGGGAGCGCCGGGACGGGCACAAGAGACTTTTCCTTTCCTGACGTGTTCATGCTGAAACGCATTCAAGTGTTCCAGCAAAAGACACGACCGGAGGTTTAGTTTTCAAGGAGGATTTTAGGGAGTCGCTACACATGTTAGCTTAGCTCATCTCAATGGATTGAAATGGCTTACGAAAGAACAGCCATTGTGAATATTCAAAGTATTGCTCTGAAAAGGTGCGTGGCAGAGTGAAAGCGAAAGCTTAATGGCGCTTACCTGGGACGGGCGCTGCAACTGACAAAATGTGAAGGGCTTCCCGCAAGGAGAGAGAACACGACAAACCGGTTTGGCACAAAAGTCAGCTTAAAGGAGGAACTTGCTTCAGTGTCTGCTTTCAACGGAAAGGTTTGTTGTCGTCAACTTTAAAAAAGCTGGCGCCAATTAGGCTGCTAATCAGTCGGACAGACGTTATTGGAAGATTTTCGGAAGAGTGAGTGGCCAACGCACTTTAAAGTTAGCATCAAATGCCAAAGTTGGAATGTCAGTGCGAGTAGCACAAGATAGCATGGCTAACAAAAAAATGGCCAAAGATAGCTTCTGGTAAACAAGACGGTACAGCCGCTTCTCTTTTTAATGGGTTTGCCTCATTCTTCAGGAGGAAGGAGAAAGACTTGCACAAAGTTATGGGAAAGGTCCAGTCCTACACACAAAGCTAGCTAGCTAGCTACATGTTCTTGGGTTTGGAAATGACACCGTCCGGGTAGCGTTCCTTGAAGCGGGCCACCACCTCTGGATCCAGGAGGTGGATTCCGTCCAGCTGGTTACCCAAGGTGACCCTGACGAATAGTCGGTCAGGGGTCAACCGAGCCGGTGCGGGGAATTTGGCACGTGTGGCGGAACGGAACGTACCAGTTGGGTTGGACGTTGTGCGGCCTGCCGAAGAGCTCGATCTTCCTGGTTCCCGGCGACAGTCGCTCGATCATTCCGTAGATCTCGTCCGGTTTGTGACTGGTGGATCGGACCTGGAGGGCGGGGAAAAACACCGTCGAGGGGTTGGTTCCGGCGCCACCGCCCGGTGCCGGGCTCCCGCTTACCTCGGCGACGATGACGTCGCAATCCAGACCTCGGTTGAATCCCTGGGGGTTACCTTTGACGCCCACCAGACAGTGCTCCTTCCCGTGGTTGAGCCAATGTCCCGTCCGTCCCGTCCGGATGATCCTCTGAAGCTGGTTGGTCTTCACCCAGATGATTTCATCCACGCGTTCGTAGCTGAGGCGAGAAGGAAGTCACTGGGGTGCTTTTCTCATTGGACCGAGGACACTTACCCCCACAGGCTGAGACACTCCCTCCCCAGCTCCATGGCCCTGTCAGAAAGAGAATACAAATTTTAAAAGAAGAGCTTGGCGGAAAAGCCAAACCGGCACGTTACCTGCCGGTGACCCAGAGGAAGAGGAATCCATTGTCCTGGAGCACGGGAATGTTGAGCTTCCTCATCTCGTCGTCCGTCAGCGTCCCGTAAGGCAGCTCCATGTGGATGTCCCAGGGCGGGTCGGCCATCACCACGGCGAACTTGCCCAGGACCGAGACGTCCAAGTAGCGGATGTCGCAGCAGATCCACTGAGAGGGGAACAGCTTGCCCGCGTTGCCCTCCGAGTCGGCGCCCCCGCCGACGACGGCGCCGCCGCCTCCGCCGCACGTGCCCGGCTCGACGGAACCCGGGTGGACTCCCGCCGGACTCCCTTCGGCCTCCGGGGGACTGTCGATCTCGTAGTGCACGTACTTGCAGGTGTCCATGTGGAAGCAGGTGTTGAGGAAGGAGCAGTCGCCCAGGTTCTCGTCCGTGTGATTGTTGATGATGCGCCTGCGGAAGAACCGGCCCGGTGAGGACCGGGGGGGACGGAGGGGGACGGGGCGAGACCTACCGGAAGTGGAGCTTGGTGCAGGGTTGGGGCGTGTCGGCCGAGCGGACGCACTCCTCTTTGGTCCCGTGGTCGCAAAACTCCTGCACTTGGGCGCGGCCCCGTGAACGGAACTTCTCCACGATGGATTGCTCCTTGGCCGTGCTGGCGTTGAGCAGCTCCAGGATTTCACGGCTCACCTGCGTCGGGTAGCAAAACCGTGGGAAGAAGACACGACCACAGCGACGATGTCGACGAAGGCGACTTACCTTCTTACTCTGTTGCTCTTTTGTGGACTGCTGGCTGAGGAGGTTTTCGATTTCCATGTCCAGATGAGACGATTGGTTTTTAGCGCCCCTGCCTTTCTTGTCGGCGCCGCCCCCCGGCACGCAGGGCGGCCCCGCCGCCTGCCGAGACGACGCCGGCATGACGGAGGAGATGGCGACGGGGCGGGGCGGAGAAGCGGAGCGCCGCGACGAGGCGGAAAACCCCGGATTTGCGGAGCGCCGGGATTGGTCCTCGGCTTTTCTCTTGACTCCGGCCCGGGACGCGCCGGCGGCCGATCCGATCATGGCCCAGAGTTTGGCGTGATCCACCGCCACCACCACCGTGGTGCAGGACGAAGACAGAGCCGACTGCCGGACTTCGATGAACTCCTGGGCGGAGAATTTGAGCAAGAGACTCTGGATGCGTCGGTGCGCCGCCGCCGCCGCCGCCTCCGCCGTCTCTGACTGCGGACGAGACGGGAGAAATGAGGACGGCGCCACGGCGTCAATGACGTTGACCATTCTTTGCTCTACTCACTCCATTGACTTCTCTGGTGATGGCCAGGGAGTCCTTGGGCAGGGACAGACTCAGATCCGACAAATAGGCCAGCATCCTTTTCTCCAGTTCGGGGTCCGGAGGTTTCTCCGTTTCCTCCGGCGTGCCGCACGGCGCCGAGGCCACTGGGCTGTCGCTCCTGGATGAAGAAACGTCCGCGCTAGCGCCGCCCTCTGCGCACACAGAAGTCGACAATAAAGACTTAAGTACGTTCCATCACAATGATAATGAACATGAAGTGCGTCCTACCGGCGGCCATTGGTGTCGAGTGCCCGCTGGGTTCTTTACGACGCCGCTGGAGTCTTTCTCGCAACGAGTCCAGCTTCTTTTTGTGCGCCTGGATGTCGCTCCATGTGTCCGACATGGCCGCCTAACACAAAAGAACCCGTTGACGGTCGTAATAACTGTAGGAGATATCAGCATTCACCTTATTAAGCGGCGAAGTTGCTAATTGGAGACGCTAATCAACGTTCGATGTGAATTATTGTACAGGGTAGTAAAAATACATGTAAATGATGGGTAGTGTGTTCTTTATGTCATAGAATGGAGAACATTAGTATTTTCCCCCGAAATATTGAACAAAAATGTACTTTAAGTTGGCTTACCGGAGTTGCAATTTGGATGGCAGGTTTGTCGCGGGATTTCACGTCACATCCACGTTTGCGATGTCACATCCCTGGGCAGGACTCTAGATTTCTGCAGTCATTGTTAGTTGGTCTACATATGATAACATTACGTTATCCGTACTATTTTTTCATAAAGTAATATAATATATTTGCCCTAGAGTATTATTTTACACGAAGTAATAATTACTTCTCGTTGAATTACTATCAACGCGACTGTCACATTCGACCAATCGGATGAAAGAATACTGTCCAACAGTACGTTTTTTCGAGAGCTGATTGGCTAACGAAGAAGTAGGTTTGAAGGCCTCTTTTTTAGTTACACTCAAGTCAAATTTCACTGATGTAAAAGGAGTAACCTTTATTATTTTATTTAAAGACCATTAAAATAAATACTATACAGAATCCAATGTAGAAAGTTTTGATACACTGTTTCTGTCTCAAAAACGTTAACATGTCATTATTTAAAAACAAAAAGGGCAACAAAAACACCATGAATCTCCACGAGAAAAAAATAAAACGATGTCCTCCAAGGTTAGTTTTATGGAGGAAGCTGTAGAATCTCTAAACTGCAAGTTTGGTCCTTTGACAACACCAAACACCCCACCCACCACATTTTTTGGTGAGGTAGATCACAAAAAAAAGTGGCCACCATCTGAATAAAAAAATCAATTTAACACTTCAAATACAGTAACTACAAAATGGAGTGGATAGGTGAACTAAAATACATTTAAAAAAAAAAAAGATAAAGAAAAAGGAAAGGACCAACCACCATGGACTGAACTCACCGTGAGCATCTCAAGGGCAGGTTTCCTCCACTGACTGCCCCCCAACCAACCCTCCTCCCAAAAAAAATAAAGAGTACATTAGATGCTGAAAATGGTAATTAGTCTTTTTTTTGGTCTCCCGTTCTAGAGTCTAAAACAGCAGTTAAGAGGCTTCAAACGATCAAAGTTGATTTTACTATACAGGTCTCTTTATTGAACATGCCCTGTATTTACTTGTAGCCCCCAAAAGATGCAAGTTTAAAGATAGCGTTACGTACACTGGAGGTCTCCTTAACACTGTTTGCGTTCCTATCAACATTGACAGCAAATGGTCGCCAGGTGGTAAGAGATGCTAAGCTAGAGCGTTTAGTCCGCGTCACAATGTTTGTGCTTTTTTTTGGATGTGGGCTGGAGCGGCGTAGGGGAGGTGGGGGGGTCCAGGTTTTTAAAAACATCAAGTGGATGCAAATTAGAATCCACAAAAAAACTGGAATGTCCATATATTTTAAATTCAATTTCAGTGAGACTACGTGGCAAACAGTGTTAAGCATGCCAAGCCAAAAAAAAAAAAAGAAAAACTGAACGAGAGGAGTGGTCTTCCTTCCCTAGCAGGAGTCAGTCAACTTTGGGAATTCCAACCAAAAGTTGGCCTTTCTTTTCTTTCTTTCTTTCTTCCTTATCTTTTTTTTTCTGAACAGTGGTGGGGGAAACAGGGGGGGGGGGGGGCGTTATGGATTTTGCTCTCTTCTCTATTGCTTGGCCTTAGAAAAGATCAGCCACATTCATGGGCATCTCCTCAATGGTGGTGTTGTAGAAGGTCTCGATGTCCCTCAGGATACGCTTGTCGTCGTCGGTCACCATGTTGATGGCCACGCCTTTTCTGCCGAAACGACCGCCACGACCAATCCTGGTGGAGACGGAAAAGTGGTTTAAGTGGGGGAGCCCGAGCCAGAGGCGGAGCTTCTTCCATCCGGGCTTACCTGTGGATGTAGTTTTCCCGGTTGGTCGGCAGGTCGTAATTGATGACCAGCGAGACCTGCTGCACGTCAATACCACGAGCCTGAAAGAGACAACGGCTGATGTTAAGATTTCTGGAAATGAACAAGTTTTGGATTGTTGTAGTCTGCCAATTAGTTGTCAATCTGGGACAAAGACCCAGCTACAGTGGAGGACAGACAAGTTTCTCTACCAAGGTTCCTGCAGTCCCACTCCAACACAACAATTGGGAGGAGAGGTGAACCTTGGACAATTGCTTTTAATCGACAGTCAAAAACAACACAATGTCAGTACACATACCAGCAAGTCAGTGGTAATGAGAACTCGACTGGAGCCGGAACGGAACTCCCTCATGATCAAGTCTCGCTCTTTCTGGTCCATCTCACCGTGCTGAAAAAAACACAAAATAACAGCGCTCAACATCCATCACTTTGACTCTGAGCCCTCCCCCTTTTTTTTGGTCATTTACCATAGCTGAAACGGTGAAGTCCCTGGACTGCATTTTTTCAGTGAGCCAGTCCACTTTTCTCCTCGTGTTGATGAAGATGACCGCCTGGGTGATGGTCAGAGTCTCGTACAGGTCGCACAAGGTGTCCAGCTTCCACTCCTGGGGCGGGTCAACGGGGATCCGTCAGAAAGGCCCGATCAGTCATGCTATGGGAGCCCCTCAACACTGACCTCTTTCTCCACGTTGACGTAGAACTGACGGATACCCTCGAGGGTCAACTCTTCTCTTTTGACCAGGATGCGAATGGGTTCGCGCATGAACTTCTTGGTCACCTCCAAAACGTCCGTGGGCATGGTGGCCGAGAGGAGGACCACCTGAAAACGACAACAATTCCATTTTAGTGAAAGGAACGTCAAAAAGGTCATGGTCGTCCGCCGAGAACTCACCTGCGTGCTGCCGGGCAGTTTCTGGAAGATCTCGTAGATCTGGTCCTTGAATCCTCGGCTCAACATCTCGTCGGCCTCGTCCAGCACGAACATTTTGATGAATTTGGAAGCTTCAAAAAGGCAGAAACACTTAGCCCAATGCCAAATCATTTGTCGACGTTCAGGTGGAGAGTGCCCCCCCGGGGCGGCGCTGTATTCAGAAAGTGAGTCAGATCACGTCCCCGGAATCCCCGACGCGCCGACGACCCGGGGCCGGCAAAACGCCGACCTGGGCCGTCGGGCATCGTGGGATGGCCGGGGTCAGTTGACACGCATGTTTATCATCAGTATACAGCTAGCCAATTGTATCATTTGTAGCTCTTAATACTAGAAAATGTATTCACCCAATTGAATTTAAACATTTTTTCTGTTTCCAAGTAGAATAAATGAATAAAACACACTACTTACAGATGTTCCTGCGGCTCAACATGTCAAAGACACGGCCGGGGGTCCCCACCACGATGTGAGGGGACTCGCACTGAAGTTTTTGGACCTCAGAGCGAATGTCGGTCCCGCCGATGCAGGCGTGGCAACTGGCGCCCATGTAGTCTCCCAGAGACAGCACCACCTTCTGGATCTAAATGAAAAGGAGCCACGGTCATTAAGCATTTGCTAGCCTAGCGTGGCAATGTGGACCCCCCCGAGAGCAAGTTACCTGTTGAGCCAGCTCTCTGGTCGGAGCCAGGACCAAAGCCTGGGTACCCTTCAGCGTCACGTCAATTTGCTGAAGGATGGAAATGGCAAAAGTGGCAGTTTTGCCTGTGCCAGACTGGGCTTGAGCAATAACGTCATAACCTGGCAAAGCAGAGGGAGAAAAATCAAATCATTTGGCTGGCAAAAACAACATTAAAATAACATGGCGACCTAGCACGATATGGATGACTGACCCTTGATACAAGGAAGAATGGCCCTCTGTTGGATGGCAGAAGGCTTCTCGAAACCATAGGCGTAAATTCCTCGCAGCAACTCTTCACGCAGGTTCATATCATCAAAACTATCCACAATGTCATTCCAGTTGCTCTGCAGAGGTTAAAGAGGGGGGAAAAAATTAGCATCAACGTCGCAGTTAACACATCCAAATGATCAGGACTTACCTCGATGACGCCATCAGGCTCCATGCCTTCCGGGCCATTGTCTCTGCGGGTGAAAAACAAGCTCCATTGGATAATGCGCCATCACATTAGACGAGCAAAGCATCACACGTCCTTTTAAACAAGTCCGCCATTTTAGCTTGTCGCATTCAAGATGGTGGCGCCCCACCAGGGAGGCAAAAGATGCTATCAGAGCAAACCAAATGTCTCTTTTCCTCTTTTGCCATCCCAGTCACATATTTTGCCCTCGAAAGGTCACGTTAGCGATGCGTCAATAAAAAAACAAACAAAGAAAAATATCGTTTAACCGATTCTCTTTAGCATCGCGGCGCTAACTGCCTCTGCGTTTTTTTACCGAGGGGCTCCAGCATCACCACTCGTCAAAAATACACCCTCAAAAAAACAATAATAAGATATAAAAACGGGCGATTCAGCCCAACATATCGACGCCATGCGGCCTAGTCCTACGGCATTGTTACCCACAGGCGTGTCCGCCACCACCATGTGCCAACTTTCCCCTGAAAAAGGGGCATATAACCCATCTAACCTCGGACCTTCGCGACGTGGCAAAAGGGAGATCTCTCCCCCAAAATTCCAACTCCAACGTTTACATCGCCGCAATGGCCGTTAGCTATTTTTAGTACATTATTTCCACATTTGGGGCCTAGCTAACGCCTAGGCCTGAAAGTAGTCACATGCTAGCCGGCGACGTTAACAGTTAAGCGATCGCCAAAGCCAAATAAGCACCAAAATACGATCAGCCATCAGATTATACTCAATATACTTCTTAAAAACACGAAATACAACAATCGGACGAGCTAGAGCAATGATTGCACACATTTTGCGACGTTATTCCAGCGGCATTTTGCATTCAATAGGCCTTGACACGGGCTCGTAATCGTGCTGCGTTAAACAGGTTTTTCTTTCTACACACACAATAACAAATAGATTTTTTGTCTTAGCATGTTTATAGAGAATAATATTGACCGTTGGATAGCAAGAACCGCTTAGTTATTTAGACGGTCCTTACCTATTATCGTTGACAGCCGACATTATCACAAAGAAAGAAAGAACGGCGAAATTTTCTTATATACGTCGACGTTGCAGCAATACTTTCAGGTTGGAGGAAGAGGCTGTCACTCACATATAGTCCCTCCCATGGCGTGATATAATTGGTTCCAGTCTGCGTCAGCGACACACGGGCGGGCCTGAGCCGTATCCGCGTCACTTCCGCTCCTGGAAATGACTTTTTTTTCCTCTTCTTGTTATTAAAAAACAACCTTATCCTTTGCGTATGAGATTGATTGATATTCTTTTTTTTATCGGGGAATGGGGTTATTTATTTTCTGGCTATGACACATAGCTATTGTTATTCGTATGTAGCTTTGGATGGTGCATTATAACGTGATAATGACATTGACAGGTACCCATCATCCACTACTCGTTGATTAAACCTCTTTAATTTCGGTTTTTCTGGTTAATAATCGTTTTTCCTTTCATTTTTTTAATCAGCTTCCAGAAGTGAAAGGTAATGCTTTGCGTTCATGACAAGAGCACAAGTCCAATAACCCTTGGTCACCTTTTTTATTTGCATTTCTTGCAACCAGAATGCTTTGTGTATAGAAAACAACTCGCTGGCATCACAAATTTTCTCCAGGAAGGGTCGGCGGGGGCCAAAAGTATTGTTACAAAAAAAGTGAGAGAATAACTTGAGTGACTAAAGAAAAACTAGCCAGGATTTTTCTTGCCCCCGCACCCAAACCAACATCATTTCATACTGACATGAATGCATATACAAAAAGGAAAAACAATTTGATAAATGCAAATGAACCCAATAAAGGACATCACGTATCAAAACAAAACAAAAACATTTTGAAGGATGGTTGCTGATTTTAAGCACAGGATTATTTTTTTTCTCATATGCTAGTGTACGCTTAGCTAGCGTTAAGTCTGAACACAAAAGAGGCAACCGTTTTACACGTAAACTTCTCCGCCGGTTGGCCACTCCCCTTTGCGGCGACGTGAGAGCGAAGCCTTGGCCCGTTTAGACTGGGACAACCATAAAAAAAAAAAATCCTAACACGTGAGAACTAAAGAGTTTTGGGTTTAGCTATGCGAGTAGCTCACATCGAAGAATCCACCAGACGTCCGTGTACCACGGGGCGTCGCGTTCAGGTGCGCTTTTTTTCCCGTGAGTGCAGCGTCACAGGCTGAGCTTACAGTGACACAGTTCCTTGTACATCTGCCTCCGCAGGCGAGGCATGTCCTGCTGTCCGAAGCCGAATGGCTGCCCCAGGGCCAGACACTTGCAGTACTAGATGGAGCGAGAAAAAAAAAAAAAAACAGTCAGTCCGCAGGTCCCCCGACCAATAGGGGGCGACACACCTCATCTGGCGGTCCACAAAATGGGATGGGACACTTACCTGTAACACAAAGGCCCCGCAGTCGCTGTCGTTGTTCTGCCGGCCCACCCTCTGAAAGAGACGGTAACGCTTGGAGTGGGTCTGTTGACATTTGAAATGTCAATCACGGAGTCTCACCATTTTGAAAAAGCCTTTCCAGCCGGTCAAAAAGTCTTTCTGGTCTTTCTTGATGGCCTCGGCTTGCAGGTACTTGAAAATGTGCTGCGGACCAAAAGGTCAAGGGAGGCTAAGCGTTTATCAGTGAACCCCCCCCCCCTAACAAAAGAGGTGGTCCCACCTTGGGGCAGCGCCTGTTGAGGGTTCTCTGGGAGTCAAAGTATGTGATGGCTTTCCCGGGAATGTCCACGCTGACCAGGGACCAGTGGACCTCCAGGTGGATGGGGATCAACAGCAGATCCTTCTGGAAGATGTCCACCTGGCAAACAGAAAAGGTGCATCCGTGAAACCTGCTTCGGGAAGCCCCGCCTGATGCGAGTCTTTACATTTTTCGTCCACCGTTTGACCCCGTCGTAGCCTTTCGTCCTCAGCTTGTCGTAGAAAAAGCTGTTGAAGAAGTGGACCTGAACGGGGACAAAGCAGAGGTGAGTGACGGAATCTCGGCAGAAAGATTCCATGCGCCCGTACCTTTTCTGGAACCGAATCCATGACCAGGTCGCCATACATGTTCATAATCTGAAAAAAGCAAAATATATATATATAATAACAGGGTTTGTTGGTTGAGTTTCCCCGTGTTTGACCTGCCTGGTCATTGAGCCAGTTCTGTCCGTAAAGAGTTCCGAGGTCGTCCATGGTCAGAACGTGGCGTTTGTAGTTGACTCTGAAGGTTTTGGCCAGAGCTGATCCCGACGAGCGCTGGAAGGACTGGATCAAGTGCTGGACCATGGCTTTTCTGAAAAAAAAAATTAAATGAGAAAGGCTTTAAAAACAAAAGCGCGTTGGGGTCTTACCTGTGCGCCTGCGAAAAGTTCTCGCTGAAGATGTCCCGGAGCCGCTCCGTGACGTCTTCGGCGTGGATGGGAATCAAGCTGCCGTATTTCTGCAGGGATTCTTCCAGGATGGCTACGGGTGAAAGAAGGCGGAGTTTGAGCGGACCAATGGCCGCGATGGCGCCGACGGGGCTTCCCGACCTGTCACGCATTTCACGTGCTCCTCGGAAAGCGCCGGCTCGGCTCGCTTGTCTTCCGCTTCCCGCCGTCCCCGGTCGCCGTGTCTGTCCGGAGAGCAGCCGTTCCTTCCATTTTCTGCAGCGGAACCGTCACAGACATTTGTCCCAGTTCTGGGGGGACGTTGGCGAGAAACGGACGTCTTACCGCCTTCGTCGCTGCGGTCGCCGTCGGAGTACGCCGTCGGCCGATGATCGTGCGCGATGCCGCTCGGGTTGTTGTAACAGTTGTAGTCGGTGTTTGTCAGGCTCCAACGCAGATGGAGGTAGTAGACCCGCTGGGCTCGGTGCCGCCATCGCTTCCACTGCTGGCTGAGCGGCGAACCAGGGGTGCCGTGCAACTGCCGCAGGTGCCACGAGCGCTGCAGAGCGCGGAATCTGTGCGGGTGGGATGTCAGAGTCTGCCTAGCCGGTCCAGACTGGAAGACGTGCCCCTGCTCCTCATCCTCCTCCTCATCTTCTTCCTCATCTTCTTCCTCCTCTTCATCCTCCTCCTCCTCTTCTTCTTCGTCGTCGTCTACCATGGTCACATCTTCGACATTCTGAGTCAAGTCGAAGTTGACGTGTTGGTCGTGCCGAGCGGCAAAGTCCACCGTGTCCCACTCCACCGCAGCCCCCGACTCGCCATCCTCATCTTCTTCATTTTCCTCCTCCTCCTCTTCCTCCTCGTTTTCCTCCCAGCAACTGCCTTCGAATTCATCGTCGGCGTCCTCGGCGTCCACGCCACCCATGCCGTCTTCTCCCGCCTCGTCCTCGCCGCTCCACACCCGGTCTTTCTGGCGCAGGTGCACCGGGCTAGGGATGCTGTGGTCGGAACCCGGGACCATCAGGTGCTCTCCGGGAATCCCACCTATGGAAAAAAGGGAGATGTTAGCTAACATCTAGCCGTTTAAGGAAGAAGAAAAAGAAAAAAAGGTTAGCTCACCTCCACCCGTGTCTTCCTGCCCCACAGCAGTCAGACCCAGATCCCCCTGCCAGCGGTTCTGGGTCAGGCTACCCCCACTGTCTCGCATGATCCACGGACACCCCGCAACCTGCGCCAGCGCGTCTCCTAAGCGCAAACACAAGAAGACGCTCACCCAGATACTCACACACGCACACATACATACATTCTTAACGTATAGGTCTATAGTTGTGCTCTAATTAGGAGACAATAAAGCACCACTTGGAATTCGTTAGCAGGCTAATGCTAGCGAATACCTGCTTCGATGCATATTATTCTGCAGGTCCATAACAAAGACCCAATAAAGAGTCAGTGGCACCAAATGTAGAATAAGGCAGGAATAATGACCTTCTTATTAAAGCGAGCTGTTTTATTTGACTCCGGCGTGGCCATGTTGTTGTTAGCAACGGAGGCTAGGCTAGCTGCTTAGCATCATCTCGGGGGTCGGAAGTCGCGACGTCACGTAACCTCCACGAGACGCGCTCCAAGGCATCACTTACCGTTTAGTCGCCGATGTCGTACAAAATTAGACTCCGGGCTGTCCGCAACGTGTCCAAACGGCCTCTTTTTTGTGCTCGCCAAAGCTGACTTATGCTAAGTGTGATGCTACCACTTCATTGAATGAAGTCAGATGAGGGGGTGGGGAGGGGGCTCTCGGGGAAGAAAGCCCAATTCCGCCGCCTCCTCTCGCTCCGATAACGTCAAATGGAGTTTAGACTGGAAGCGCATGAATTTATTCTCCTCATAACGCCATGCAATGTCAGGCAAAATGTGTCTTTCTGCTCGCCGAGCTAAAAGATCGGCGCGGTAATCGTCATCATGTCTTCCGAATTGTCGCACAGCAAAAACGTCACGCGGGCGGAAACGCTAACTTTAAAATGGCCCATTTTGAACCCCCCTCCCCCCCTCAAAATAATAAACAAAAGTAGCAAACAAGCTAATGTTTCAATAAAGTACACTTAATGTGTTCAAGACCATTAGTTTATAAAAAGGAAGGGGAAAGTATGAAATAGCATCACTTTGACACAACAACGGGACATTTTGAGAAGATATTTATTGATAGAATTCCATAAAAACACAGAAAAAAAGTCTCTCCGTTTATGTACAAAGATGTTACCGTCGTCAAGGTGACGACTGTCCGATTTTAAAATAAAGCAGAACATTTATAAGGTGCGAACAAACAAATGGTTGACATGTAATGTCATCATGCAAAGTTGACTAAATATGCACAATTATTTTACAAACTAACAATAGAAAAGAAGAAATTTCCCGGTGAAATGTTTACTGGAATGATGTCAACATGTAAAATGATGTCAAGGCAAAATAAAGCAGGTGGAAAACGTTTTTTTCCTCCACTTTAGTGGTTGTAATATTTGGTAAATAGTTATTAAGAGGCATAAGCGCTAAAAAAAAGAAATAGCAACACTATGACCACAAAGAAATCCAATTCTTCAGCACATACTTTAAATACTTGTATATATCAGCATAAATAGAGGGAAGCTAAATCTTGTTTGTTTTCTTCTTCTGGAAACATTTACAAATAAATATTGGGTCGAAATGGAATCCGTTGGCCAAAAGAAAGTTAAAAAAGACCACCACACAGATCCAGTATGTAAACTTGGTCCAAAAGTGTCTTCAACAACCAACATTTCCTTGTTTTCCTTGTTGTTGTAAATAGATGAAAAGAAGTCAAAGGGCAATTTCCAAATAAATATACGTGCAAGCGTGTCCTGCTTTAAGTTCCACTCTTCTGTTCCCATTCCTGGAATACAAAGAAAATGCACTTTGAAATGAAATAGAAACCAAAATGGCCACCAGGGATCTTTTGGCGTACGAACCTTGGCCTTCCTCAGGACGTGACCCCGGATTGGCGAAGGTTTGGGGACGCCCTGCTGGCGGCGGAGAAGTGAGGCGCTGTTGACCGGCAGCGAGCAGGACTCGGTGTCGCTGGTGTCGCAGCTGGAGAAGGGCGAAGACTCCTGGATGCGCCGCAACGCCGCCGGCGACTAAGTTAGGAGGGAAATGGCATCGAGTCAGCCAAGTCAGACTACTTTTTTTGTGGAATAGAGCGCGGCCCGTGGGCCACCTGGACTGGGGCGGCTGCCGATTTGGGCTGGATGGTGAGCCCCAGGGTGACCCCTCCGCTTAGGGCCTTCTTCAGGCTGCCTTTGACCTCAGTCAGCTCCAGTTCCAGGTTGACCCGCTCTTCCTCCTTGTGTCGGCATTCGTCCTCCACCTTCTTCAGTCGTTCCGAAAGCGAGGCCTGCGATCGCTTGCCTGGATAAAAACGGCCGGGTAGATGACGGTCATGGCGGAGGAAGGTCGGTGGGGTCGCTCAAGGTCCTGCCACTGACCTGAGGCGGCTTCTATGGCGGCGCGTAGGTCCTTGCGCTCCTTCTTCAGGGCCAGCAGATGGTTCCGGATGTCGGCTTTCTTCTTGTTCAGCTCGTCGTCTTTGGCCTGTAGACGTATGGCGTCCGCCTCCACCCGGTTTTTCCCGTATTTACATTGTTCCGCTCCTAGAAAGGCCAACGGGGTTAAGCTATTTGTTTGTTGACGTCGGCGATGGCGGCGGCGCTTACCCGAGTTGTTGCGTTTCAACGACGCCGAGCCGTTGATGCACGCCAATCCGTTCTTCTTTGGCTGACTTTTCAAATCCGTCTTCTGTCTGGAGGTCGACGCGCTTCCAACGTTTCCTTTCTTTCCCTTCAGCTAATTGGAAAAGAAGGTTAGCCGAGCGCAAGCTAGCTAGGCACGTTAGCATCAGCGACAAAGTGGTAAAGGTGGAAAAGGGTTAGGTGTGTTAATGGCGTGGCCACAAGAGCAGAAAATGTTAGTCACCTGAGTGGTGTCTTTGTTTTTAGTACCAGCAGTGAGGAACTTAGAAGAAACTTTAGAGACGGGGCTCTTATAGACATTGCCACAAGCGCTCCGCTTGCTCGAGGGCACGTTTTCGTAGGAGTCGTCCTCCCGGACCGGCTCGTCGGGACCGCTCTTGAGCGCCGAAAAGCCCAGGGGGCGTTAGGAAAGAAGCGGGTGACGGAGGCGGCGAGAAGCGGGGTGACGGACGGATTTGAAGCTAACCATTCCGTTGATGGGCACGTCGTGGTAGTGCAGGGCCGTCCCGCTGGGGCAGGCGTAACTGCCCACGTGGTTGTCCAAGTAGGGCTTGGGAGAGATGGCTCGCTTGCTGGTGAAACTGTCACAAACAATTACGGCGGGGTCGGAGGAGCACCGGTCTAGTCAGTCTGGTCGGCCATCTTACCACAGGGACTGCTTGGCCAGCTGGATGACGTTAGCCGTGGTCTCCACGTCGATGTAGTCGTAGTGCAGGGTGGCCGGATCGGCCGTGGAGCCCGTCTCCGACAAGAGGACCCCCAGCCAGCGACCCATGGATTCGGAGGAGGACGCCTTGGAGAGAAAACAAAAACCGTGACGAGACCAAAACGACACCATCGGTTTAATGGCGGACGGCACCTCCAGGACGGCCACTTCTTGACCGTTGCGTAGCAGGCGGAAGGCAAAGGGGTGCTTGTGGTCCAGGCCCGGGATGACCTCGCAACCTCGGAGGGGCAGCGAAGCCATGTGGCTCTTCAGGTCGTCCTGGTCCTTGTGGAGGAGCAGCTGGTTGTCCTTCAGCCGGCACCAGCGTTCGCGCCAGCGGTTGTTGGACAGCACGTTCAGGTAGCCTTTAGGGGGATGGACTTAGGGCTCTTTGGACTTTTTTTTTTTTTACCCCGACAATAAACCTACCGCAGGCGGGCCCGTCTTCCTCCGCCGAAGAAGTCTGCTCGTCCACCGACGGCTTCTTCTTGCCCAGCCCGATGATTTTGGTGATCTTCTTCCCGGCGCCTTTGCCCACCGTGCCGGTCTTGCCGGGCTCTGACTTGGAACTCTTTTTCCCCTTTCCTGGGGGAGGGAGGGGTAGCACACCTGTAGCCCAACTCGAGGTAAAGGCGGAGCCGAGGGGTACGTACCCGCCTCCTTGCCGTCCAATTGTCCGTTCTCGTGTGCAGGTTCCCCGTCGGAGCTGGGTCTGTCGCAGGACGATTTCTGAAAAGAGAGCAAAATCCGGTTGGACTGGACAGTGATTTGCAAAATGGCGCCGACCGTACCTTTTCCAGTTCGACTTTGTGGAGCGGGAATCCGGAGGCGTCCAGTTCCAAAGTGCCGTTATCGCACACTTCCCTCATGACCTAGAAAGGAGTGGTACGTTGAAACAAGTGGAAAATGGGACGGACGGATGCTGGGATGGTGGAAAGTTAAGGCCCTAAAAATAGGGCGGGATTAGGAAGCCTGGAATATTTCCACACATTAAAGATGCTCATTCGCAACAATTTGGAATTGGGACTCAGATTTGGACAGTCGGGCTGTCCTGGTTTTTGGCGTCCCGTTACCTTGAGCCACTGCTCGGCTTGCTCTTCGCTCTGCACGGCCAGCACCAGGGCGTCCGCCCCCGGGGGGACGATCTTCAGCTCGTGGCGCTTCTTCTTGCCGTCTTTGGGGACGTGGCTGACGCCGCAACCCGACAGGGTCAGCTCCATTTGCGGCGTCTGGTCCTTGGACGTCTTGTAGCACTGCCCAGTCAAAAGAGCAAAAATGAGACAAATGAAAGGTCCCCCAGGTTTGGGGATGCCATCCTCACCAGAAGTTTGTTGTCCTTGACTACGCAGAGAAGCTTGGACCACTGCCCGAAGCGCTTTTTGCGGAGCAAGAAAGCGCAGATGCGGGCGTCCTTCACCAGATCCATGGAGGCCTCGGCGGACGGCCACTGGTGGCGTGTCTTCTGTCCCTTGTCCTCGTCCTCTTCTTCTTCGTCGTACGACTCGTAGGAGCTGCTCATGGCGTCCGAGTCGTAGTCTGGCGACGACAATAGCGACTTAGAAGGTTGGATCGGACACCGTGCCGGCCGGCGGCCATTTTTTCGGCGCGTATCTCACTGGACGTGATGTATTCCGGAGCTTTGCCGGGACTCAACGGCACGGCCTCCTCGTAGTAACCTTCCGGGAGGGACGAGCTGGGGAGAGGTGGAGCGCCATTTTCAGGAGCCTGCCAGGAGAAGAAGAGAACCCCAATAGAACCGGACTTTTATGCTAATGAGAGCATCCGCTAACGGGATCGAGATGAGATAGAGGAATGTTTGGGAGGAGGGGGGGGGGGGCAATAATTACACGCTTGCGCACCAAGGATGAAAACAAGCCACGGGCCAAAGACAACTCGGCCCCGGAGAGATGTATAATTAGGCCCCGTCAACTGGGATTTGGGAAACGTCGACTCGCCCCAATCCCGGCGGAAAGGTCGCCGCGCTCGGATAGGTCAAAACGTCTCGGTACCGGCCAGGACCGGTGACCTACTTACGGCCGGCGCAACAAAAGCTAGCAAAAAAAAGATGTGTGCTTTGGAATTTTAGCGCTTGCGTGATGCAACGCCCTGCCAAGTTGAGAGGGGCGGGGCCGAGGGGAGCCTCCAGGGGGGGTGAGCCAAAGAGGAGGCGCCGCTCTCCAACGTCAACACATATGGAAGTCGTTTAGGAGGAGCGTGACGTCACCGGACGAAAACGGGGGGCGGACCTTTGGCCCGTAAAGGGCGCCGTGAGCTCACCTGTCACCTGACCACCACCTTCAATAAGTGTTGAATTACAATGTGCACGCATTCCCGGACGGAAATAGTGGGCGTGTCCTTGGGTCTTACCAGCCAGGGGTGAGGGATTTCAGGTAAGGGCATCTGAGGGGGCGCGGGCAGCCCGCTGTGGATCTCTGCCTTGCACAAAGGCTCTGTGGAAAAAACACAATTCAATAAGAACAGTTTGGCTCCTCCCCCAAAATGTCATGTCATGTCTACCTTGATCCGACAGGACTCTGTTGAGGATATTGGAAAGGTGCATTTTCTTCTCTCGGATTCCGGCGCTCAGGTATTCCCGGTCCAGCAAGTCCAGGAATAGCCGGAGCTCGTAGACCAGCTCTTCCATGGCTGAAAGAACCAAAAAATATACATATATAAAATCAAATCAGATGCCGACATCGGAGGGGGGGCTGTTGGGGTCGCTATCAAACAGGTGGTTATGACTCGCCGACAGATGTTTTCCTGTCCAAGTGCCCGTGGGCCAGAGCTCCGCCCACTTAAGTGGCTTTTTGGAGAGAGTGAAGAAGATCCCTCTGGTATTTCTTTCTCTCTTTCCAAAGGATAATTAGAGGGTGCGCGCACATTCGCCGCAAACTGCCAACAGCTTGCCCGCCGACGTCCATGATGCCGACACGCACGCACGTACGCGCACGAACGCCCGACGTCACATAGCCGCCGCCGGTGGGAAGTCACCAATGATGGCCCTGATTTCTTTTCGTTTTTCTGCAAGCTATTCCCAAATGATGGAGTTCTATTTCTGGATATTTGGACTATTTTATCTAAAATATGTCAAAAATGTCTTAAATGTGTTAAAAAATCTATGTTTTATAGACATTTTCTTAAAAAAAAAGAATAATGAGACTTAGTATCTGTGATTGTTTTGTTTTTGATTGATTTAAACAATATTTTTATTGATTAAATAGGGGAATTGACGTCTTTTTCATCTCAATAAAAGCATATTTACTATTATGGTTTGAAGGAAAAAAAAACAATCCAAACAGTTGGTTTTGATTAAGGATAATCTCTCGAGGACTTGATCAAAATCAGAGCTGAAACCACCCCTCCAAAATAAAACCCCCTCCTCAATGACCCCGAAAGTCACCCTAAACTGTTTGGAATTGAACCCCCCAAAAAAGGTGCGTCGATTTAACCAAAAACCTGTGACCTATATAACTCCCCTGACCACAAAGAGTCTTCCTGATGACGAAAGCATCGCTTTTGCATGGGGGAAAAAAGCAACGTGCTTATTCGGCCAAAAAGTCAGCAACAATAACTTTCACCTCAGGAATGTACATTCACGTCGGCTCGGAAAAAAAAGGCAAAATGTCGCCGTCACATCCGAAGGAGGAAAAAAAAGCATCCGAGTGGAGGAGGCCAACTCACAGTTAGAAGAAAGTCTCACTCACTCACCCTCCTCACCCTTCGCTCTCCCCATGGCTTTGTCGCTCACTCACCCCCGTTGGAAGTAAAAATCCTCGGCTCGCTCCTCATGGTGAAATCGGGCCAAGGATGGTCCATACGCCGATTTGACGAACGTAGGTCCAGTCCAGTCCACCCTCGCGGATCTTTTTCACTCCGCCAGGCGTTTTTTTCCCCGAGTTTTCCCCTTCCAAAGTGCCCCCCTCCCTTCACAAACGCACACGCACACACACGCACACAGCCCGCACCCCCTTTTCGTCACCTCACCGCCCCCGGCGCGTTGCCTTCACGAATCCTCGGAATTCCGAAAAACAAGGGAAAAAATGTGACTTCAGGGAAGTAAATGGCATTTACATTAGGTCACTGCCCTCTGGCGGACATTTTTTGGAATTGCAAGAACCGAGTTTCGGAACAGGCACTTAAGGGACCAAAATCACTTTTCCATAGAGAGACTGCTCCCTACCGGTTTTGGTCGGTATTACGACAACCGAGTAACGTTTTTTTCCTATTTTTTAATCACAACAACATTAAAAAAATGAAGGACTCAATTGAATCAACTTTCAGTAATTCAATGTATTTCTTAAACAAGTTACATGTCTTATTTAACCAACATAAACTGATTTAAATCTGTAATAAAATTAAAATGTATATTATTATGGTTATTAAATTTAAATAAGTCATTAATATATCTTTAAAATACATACAATTGCTTAAACTTGATTCAAATGAGCTCTTTAATTTATTTTAACGTTAGTGTGTGCGATTTAAAAAGGAAAAAAACGTTACTCGGTTGTTGTAATACCGACCAAAACCGGTAGGGAGCAGTCTCTCTATGGAAAAGTGATTTTGACCCCTTAAGTGCCTGTTCCAAAACGCTGACGGTTGACAATATAACGACTGATGATGGCAATGTTAGTAATACACTAAAAACAGATTGTTAATTTTTCATTCATGCATTCAATTAATGTTGTGTACCACTTTATCCTCACTAGGGTCGCAGGGGGTGCTGGAGCCTATCCCAGCTGATTTTGTGCCAAAGACAGGGGACACCCAGAAACGGGTCACATTGTCAGACGTGATATTTAGAGAATGCACAGAAGTGAATGCGATTAAAAGATAGAGATATGTATTTCATGCCGGGATCGTTTGGCGATCAATTAAGTGTCTTGACTGACAGGACAATACGAGAATACAACGCCCCCCAATGCATCCAGCCACCAGCTTCTGATGCAACTATTATTCCATAACACAAATAGCAACGAGCACGGCCTTCCCAAATACATCAAAAATGAGAGATGCATGCAAAATATGAAGGTAAACGAAGCCCACCTTGCTCCTTTCTCCTCTTTTCCATCCCCCTTTTGTTCAAGAAGCGGTCAAGACGATCTGGGGCCGGCGGATGTGACGTTAGGGAGGGCAGCCAACCAGCGAGACCACATGGAATAATCAATGAGAATTGCTTTCGAACGATTGAACGAGGAATTCATTGATAGTGATCAATGTATTAGAGATGCTTTCAAATACAAATTCTCTTCCTAAATGTGACACATTTTGACACTTAATTACTTACAACCTTCAAAATAACCAATGAAAACAACAACATTGTCCCATCTGTTCAAAAATATCTTGTTTTAAAGAATAAAGATGAATTCAGAGGACCAAAATGCGGTTGGATAAAGCACTTTAATGGCGGTGGTACATTAAAAACCACAAGTGGTTAGTCTTTTTTTTTGGTAGGGAAAAGCGCAGAATAAACTGGAGATGTACATTGATGAGTTTCACAAACAAACAAAGAGAAAATAGCTTTCTTCATATTACAATTCAATAACTTATTGCAAGCATTTAAACAGAAAATAATAATAAGTCATGCAGTGGCTTGCATCCAGAAATCAATTCTTTAGCATTAGATAAGTATTCAGTAGTACATTTTGCAATCTATATTTTCACGGCTTTTACGTTTGCACGCCTTGACAATAAAAAGCGGGCCCAACAATTCCGTGCGGGATGCAGAGGAGAAAAAGAGTGGAAAAATCCAAAAATAAACACCATTTTTTTAGACGTTCTGGCCAAATATTGGAGCTAGGCATGCAAGCCGAGACCGATGGGTTCCTTCCTAAAAAAGACGAGCCCTCTTCTTCATGTCGTTCTTCTTCCACAGGGCCAGACGCTCAAAGTCGTCTAGCGTCATCCCGAACACCCTCTGGAAGTCTTGGGCCGACAGGTGGCGCTAGAGAAGAGGGGACACCACATAGTTATACTCCAGAGCGAGGAAATGATCCCAGCCCCGCTAATCCACTCTTACCTCCAGTCGGGTGCGATCGATGTCCCTGGGAAGCTTGACCTTGACCCGGTGGGTCACCGCCAACATTTCGTAAGGGTACACCTGTAAGGCGAAGGAAAAATGAGCCTGGGGAAGATGCCATAATAATAAAAACATCAATAAAATGGAGGTATTACCTTATACTCTTGGGATGGTGGGGAAAACGATAAGATGTCAAAATGAGAGACAAAAATGCGACTTTGAGGAAAGAAGGGTGGAGGAAGACTCACCTCTCATGCCTCCCCAACTTTGAGAGTCTGGATCGCCTTGGTCTTCCACCGTCTCGCCGTCCTGCCCAAAAATAAGCCATGAATTTATGTTATAACGCTCGCCATTTTATTTGCCGACTCACCTTGTAGATGCCGTTCTTTCCGTATCCCGGCAAGGATGCGGATTTGTAATGAGGAAAGTCTGGAAAATACACACAAAAATGCATTTAGACTTATGAATTGTTTTATTTCGGAGTAAATCTCAAGCGAGTCGGCGACCCACTTGGCCGGTAGGAATGCAGTGGCAAACTGCAAGTGGACTTGGAGGACGGGTGGCGCTCTTCGGGACCCGTCTGGCTGTCCACGTCGCTCTTGGAGATCATCCAACTGGGACGCTGAAATGAAAAATCAGTTGGACATTTGGATTGGGACATTTTGAAAGGATGGACTCACCTTGTTGTCGTCGCCATCTTGCCAAGATGTCCGAGAAGCTGCAAAAAGAGACGTTATACCTTCAAAGAGTCTGCTATCTTCTATTTAACAATTCATGAATAAGATTTAAGCTTTAAGTATGAATTCATTAAATGTTATTGATAGTAATTACAGGCAACAAAATGAGAATGAAATGTCTTGCAAAAATAAAATGAACAAAAATGATCATCCAATTTAGAAACGTTGTGTATTGATTTTGACCCTCAGGCTAACGGAGAATCTCCCTCGTGTGGTTAAAATGAGTACTGCAGGCTAAATTGAAGCTTGTCTCTCGGTTAGAGCCCCATGCAAAGATATTCTCATTTTCGGCCGCCCAATCAAAAGAAGTTAAAGTGTTAAGTAGGAGTTGGACTGTACCATGCTGTTTGTAGATGGGGGGTTTTCTATAGATATTATCTTTGACCTCAGTCTCTGGAAATGGGAAAAGGCAAAGAGACAACAAATCAAATGATAGACAAAGACAGGGAGAGAGAGAGAAACAAGCGCTGGTTAGCGGTTATTTGCGGGTGACGGGACAAAACATTCGCCCTGAAAATTGCCATGGTCCTGGTCCGTGTCCTGGGAATCAAAAAGTGTCCTTACCCGGGATGTGGAAATGGCGAGGGGCGGCCACGTAAGAGGCGGACGACGGGGATTTCCCGTCAGAGTAGGTGGACAAACTGGGGGTGCTCCGACCGCTCTCGCTACCTGGAAGGGATGAAAGAAAGGTCATTAAGAGTCAGAGGTCATGTGTGGGGTGTTTAAAAGATGTACACAACAGCATGTTGAGGGTTTCTCAAACTCTTGGGGAGAATTTGTTGTCGTCGTTCAAGTCCAAAAGACAAGGTGTCCCCCGTTTGAGAAGCCCTCCCACGTGGCAGGCAACACTCGCACAAATACACACGCTCGTGCTGTTGTTAAAAATCTGCTTCGACTAAGTGTGGCCCTTAGGTGGCGCCGTCCAGTTTCACAGACAACACCACCATAGCAGACGACATGACAAATATGGCTCGACGGTTCCTGCCATAGTTTTTAGGGACACCAGAGAAGCAAAGCTTTTACCATTAGGGGAAAGCAAAGTGAGATGCAAGGAGGTCCTAGGGAGGGGGTCCGCTCTCAACCCTGGGAGATAACAGGACATTAGGAGGTCATGCTTCCATGAAAACAGAGGTTAACAAACACGCACGCTTGATAAAAACTCGGGTGCATCACGCCAAGCCATTCTTGGGAGTCCTGGACCGTAAAAAGGGGGAAAAAACCTCGGAAGTAAGGGATGAAGTTGTGCTGCAGTAGCATGGACAGGGTGCTGGGGTTCAGGTGCAGCGACACACCTCTACCCGTCGGCCAGGGGGTGCCGCTAGCGGGGACGGGAGGGGACGCCGGGAGTGGGGCCGGGGACTCTACTTCTGGTCCCCGTCGTCGGGGGATTATTCGGGTAAAAAAAACAAAAGAAAAATGCGCAACATATGGATGGCTACGCCAACACCATTGGTTTTCTTAGCGGAAGATAGCGAGGAACAGTACCTGGTCGGCTGTGGTTCTGCGGGGATCGTGACGGAGTGTAACGTCCGTAGCCCCCCGTGGAGCTGTTGGAACTGGGGCTGGAGGGCCTGTGTAGACACGGTGACCTTTCCTCGTCGCCCTGGAACACACCAGAATGATTGAAAGTGTAATTTGGGCCATTTTGGATCCCCCCTAGACAGAAAGTTAAACTTCCCTTACCTGGCCGTAGTGCTTCTCTTCAGACGGGTAGCTGACGTAGGGAGAGTAGGACAGCATGTCCGGTCGGTCGATGTTGTAGATGGCTTTAGTCTTGGGAAGGGCCGCCAGGTCCTTGTAGTCCAGCATCTCTTCTCCCAGCTTGGCCTGAGAAGCCCACCATGAGACCAATACAGACGGACGGACGGCGGCGGACAAAGCGTCTTACGAAAATGACTTTGTTGGGAGAGCCCGAGGCGCTGGACGCCGGGACGGACGTGATGCTCTCGGACGAAGTGTGGCTCACCTGGAATCGGTCTGGGAGTTCAATATTTGGGGCCAAAGTCCTACTTAGAAGCCACTTTGAGTCCTCACCTTACTCTTCTCCTCCTGCTTGGCGGCTTGTCTACACGGGGGATGCCAGATTGAAGATCCTACAGGATAGGGGAGCCCATTTTAGTCACAAGCCCACTTCCGTTTGGGACCATCTCTACCTTGGAGGTACATCTCCTCTCCTTCCGCAAACATCTGCTGGCAACGGGCGCAGCGGGCGCAGGACGGGTGGTAGTGCTTTTCTCCGGCCTGTCGGGCCACCAACGAGGCGGCGGTCAGTACCCGCCGAGCTAGGGAGCCGTTCCGAGGAGAGGCGGTTACCTCCAGGACTTTCCCGGTGATGTACTTGTTACAGCTCTCGCACTGGATCCCGAACATGGCGTGGTAGTCCATCTCGCAGAAAGGAATCCCGTCCCTGGCCATTTAAAAAAACGTTAAGCCGGAAAATGTCGGCTAGGCGCCGTCCGACACTCACTTGCTGATGTACTCGGCGTTGAGGACTTTGTTGCAGACTTTGCACTTGAAGCAGCCCAAGTGCCAGTGCTTGTCCAGAGCCACCAGGGACTGTTCGTTGGTGAACTCCTTCCCGCAGCCGCGGCAGCCTAGACGGACAAAAACCGTATAAACTGGTGCAAAAAAACTCTCTGGACCGGCGGTGAGGCGCTACTGACTGTGGACGGCCTGGACGGGCGCGGGGCTGTCCGAGGGAAGAGGCCGAGTACACTTTTGGCAGACGCAGTCCTTCCCGTTGAAGGTCACTCGTTCTCCGGCCGGAAAGGGTTGCCTAAGAGAGGAATAAAAACATCTTAAGGACCTTCTGGTGGACATTGGCGGTCTTTCCCGGTTTAACTGACTTGCAAGAGGCGCAGACGAAGCAGTGCGGGTGGTAGGGATTCCCCAGAGCCGAAACCACCTCCCCCTCGATGAAGTCCTGGCAACTGAAGCAACGGGTCCCGTACAGACGTTGATAGTCCCCGGTGCACAGGTACTCGCCCTGCCGAAGGAAGAAGCCCCCGTTGGCCAGTTCGCATCCGCATACTGTCCGGGAAGGGGGCGGACAACGGGGCGCTTGATTAGTGGTGGCGGACTCCCCGGTGTTCCCGGTCTTTTTCTAGTTTACCCTGGACTTAAGTAGGCTTTTGATGTTTACTCTCGAGTATTTTGCGAACACGAGCGGGGGCAGCTCGCGCTAACGCGTGAGGGTTTGCGGGAAGGTGAGAAATATGCGCTCTGGTTAAGTTAGACCGCCGTTCCCGAGCCGTGGTCGGCGACTACTGTGTTTTCTAGCATATTAGCAATATGATAAGGAAGTTAAATTCAAAAAGAAGGTCATGTGAGCAGTACAAACCAGAATTGTGTCCTCAGAGGACCCGAATAGGTAGAAGTGAGGCGTACGCACCTTTGCAGACAAAGCACTTGATGTGAAAGTGTTTATCCTGGACTTTCAGGGCCTCGCCTTTGCAGGGTTTTCCGCAGTTCTGGCAACCCACGGGTCCTCGGCCCGATTTCGCCGGGCCCCGCTGCTCGATGGCTGAAAGGGAGGCAGAGGAAATGTTAGAAGACGTCAATTTCCAGTCCGTTTGTTTTTGGTCGGGATGCGCTCCTGGGTGTAGACTATTGCATGGTGGCGCTATAGCATAAGAGCCCCTTTTATAGCGGGCAGACTAGGCTATACCACGCCGGCTCTAAATTTAGGACAGCCCGTAATACTCGACAGGCATTCCTGTTGTTGAACTATCGGATTTGAAGGCGGGGTCCGATATTCCCGTTACCATGGCCGGCCGGCAACTTTGACTTGACTTTGAAAGAAGCCCGATAGTACCAGCTGGGGGGAAAAAGTTGTAATTTGCTCACTGAAAATGTTCAGAAAATTCATTTTATTTGCAAAATTTTGGGCGTGTATTGCAGCCTGATCCAAGGGAAGATATTCACGTAGCGCCGGTTGAAAAATAATCCCAGGCACGTCGTTGCGATGGAATGGTGGGTGGGGAAAGTTGACAATTGGTGAATTGTTGCCAGATGCTAAAGTCAAAACACAAGCTGAGCAGGTTGAACGAGAAACAAAAACATTTCAAAGTCTATTCTACAAAACCATCAAATCAAATACAACTTATGAAAATAGATTTCCACTCATTGTAATGAGTTTAAAATCCCAAAAAAAACTGTCATTATCTTGAACGTAGCACTAGCAAAAGCCAAGTTCTCCAATGCGGGTTCCTTCAAAACGAAACACATCAATTTTATGACTACACACATGAAAAACAAAGTTTTACAAACACATTAGTTGCTGCAGGTGTTTTTCCCACACATGCAGCCCCACCAAAACCGTATTTACGAGGACTTTTTTTGGCATCACCCTACCAGTTTCCTCGGGCATGTCCAACGATTCCGTCCTTCTCGAGTGTTTGCCAGCTCTTGGGATGGCGGGGGGGCTGCTATGCGGCGGTGGTGGCGGCGTATAATAATAAACGAGTGTGTCTGCCTATCCCGAGCTGTGGAATGAGCTGGAGGTCATGTGACTTTTCTCTCGTGTGTTATTCTAGACATGCGGTATATTAATAGAGAGTGACGCCGACCTTCGGAGTCCGGGGATGGGGGGGCTCCACCTCACCGTCACATCTCCATCCGCACTGGATGGGCGGTGGGCGTTCCGACATGGGAACTCATGGCGCTGCTTGACCAATGGTATCGACATGGAGTTGGCGTCCAATCAAAATGTCTTACCCGTGCCGCTCATGGTGTCCGGTCTCCGGTCAGATGATGTGCGGGGCCGACGTGAACGATGTCAGCAGCTGCGACGAGGGGAGGGTCGTGGGTCGAGGCCCCAATGGCTCTTGTCTTGATTTGTCGCCTGATGGAGTGGGAGTCGGAGTGGGGGGGCCCGGCCCCAGCCCAGGCCCGCAGACACTGCGGCAACGCCTCTCCAACGCAGATGCTTTGGGCGTGGACCTGGATACGTCGCAAAGAAAAAAAAAAAGAACTGTCAAAACAGTGACTGGATGGGATGCGTTTCCCTGCAGGACTAACAAAATAAAAGTACTAAACGTGTTGATGTGTTGAGAAATGCAAATGCATGCAATGACAATGGTCCTTTTTTTCAATTAGTAACGTCTTATTGTCATGCAATTTGTGCAAAAAAGTTACAGTGTGTCATTTGAAAGTCAAAAGTCATGCTGACATGTCTTTTAATTTGAAAAGTCAAATTCCACAGCGAACAGAAAAAAGGAGAGTGGAAATGACGACTTCCACTGGCCAAAGTGGGTATTATTCCGGCATTTTGCATTTGGCAGGCAACTTTAACTACCTAAGGTAAAAAAAAAGTACAATAAAGAAAAAGAAATAAAGGGGGGAGTTTTACTGCTGTCCAATCGCAAAAAGGACACGCCCTCCAAGCCAGAAGTGATTCAGAGAGCGTTCGATTGAGATTGTCAACAAGACTCCGGAAACTTCCTCCTTTCAACTTCTTTTCCAAATGTTGTAATAATCGTTCACTTACCACATGGATACAAGCGGGCTGGAAGACTCCGGCTTGGGCTACGAAGTCATTCTGAACGATGAAGACGCATCAGCTCCATGGTGTCCACATGGTGGGTGAAAACTCCATTCCAGACCTAAACAATCGAGCGGGAAACATCGATCAAAACTGCAATTTGGTTTGCAGGACCAACGTTATTGTTTGAGAAACGAGAAGAGGGAAAGCAGAGGTTTTACGCCTGCTCGGCTTGCAGGGACCGAAAGGAATGCAACTTTTTCCAGCGGGCCGACGAAAAGGTAAGGAGGAAAAGAGGAGAGAAGAAAAGAGGATGGAGTTGGATCTGCTTACCTTCAAGGTCTCCGAGGTCAGGAAGATGGCCAGGGAGGCGGAGAACCAAAGAAAGAAGCCGCCGTTCAGCCGGGAGCAGTACGACGACAGGTCAGTCCGGCCGGCGTTTCAATCGGGGGCAAGATGGGACGCCACCTCTGGCATCCCCCCAGGTTGAAACGGTTCCTGGCCCTGGCGCCGGACCGGAGAAAGTTCTGTGGGGATTGCCAGCTCCTCCTCCTGGCCGAGGAGACGGCGGCGCATGCCGCCCACGCTCTGGTCCTCGTGGCTGCCCCCCGCTTGAGCCGACCCAGCGGACTCCTGCGCCCCCTAGACAACAAGAAGAGTCACGCCCAGTACCTGTTCACCGAACGCACCTCCCACTTCCTTCTGGACGCCCTCGCCGACCTGGGCTACAACAAGGTGCTCTGCGTGGGAACTCCCAGGTGAAGCGTGGCCTTCTCGGGACGTGGGTGACCCGAGATCCGGGTTCTAACGGACTGTGTTTTTTCCCCAGACTCCACGAGGTGATCAAGACCGAGGGGAAATCCCGAGGCATGACTAGTCTTCTTCTGGACATCGACTTCAGGTGGAGAAGTGGACAAAAATGGACTCGTTAGCAGCCTTGTAACCAGTCTTCTTCTCAGATACGGTCAATTCTACGGACAAAAAGAATTCTGCCATTACAACATGTTCAACCATCACTTCTTCGACGGCCAGGTAAGCAACAAACCTCAACGGGTCCCATCATCAGGTGGATCCTTATCAATGCTCCTTCTCAGACCTCCAGCGAGGCGGTCCGCGGCTTCCTCCGAGAGTCGAGTGGGGAGAAGGCGGCCATGGTGGCCGACCCTCCATTCGGCGGCCTGGTCCAACCTCTGGCCAAAAGCTTCTCCCGTCTCTCGCAAACGTGGAAGGAACTGCAAGGCTCCGGTTGGTGGACCTACTAAATCACAGTGCAGGAACTTATCAAAAACTTGACATCTTTTTGGTTACCGTAGGCGACGCCGAGATCCCCATGATCTGGATCTTCCCGTATTTCTTTGAAGCCCGCCTACTGGAGTGTTTACCTTCTCTGAGAATGCTGGATTACCAGGTAGGCGACTCCATCTTAAGTCTGGTTTTCTCCGCACTATATTCATGGACGTTTTGGGCGCCAGGTGGACTACGACAACCATTCCCTGTACAAGAACGGGAAAACCGGGAGAAAGCAGTCCCCGGTCCGCTTGTTCACCAACATCACTCCGTCTGAAATTGTCCTACCAGCAGACGAGGGTTACAGGTAACCCCCCGGTGGTCTGTGAAAAAGACAATTTTGAGACTAACAACAACAACCTCCTTTTCTAGGTTTTGTGCCATTTGTGCCAGATACGTATGTTCCCTCAACGCGCATTGTTCAGCATGCAATGTTTGCCCTTCCAAGGTAAGCGACCGCCATTTTGGTTCCCATAACCACGGACTGATTTGGGTGTTAATTTCAGGATGGCCGCCAATGGAAACACTGCTCTCAGTGTGAGCGATGTGTCAAACCATGTAAGTGTACCCTAAAAAATCTTTTTACCTTTAACACGAACAAGTTGTAAACGCCAACGTTTCTTCCTTCTGGCTAAGCGTGGAGACACTGTCCGTCGTGTAGCCGTTGCGCCCTCCCGGACCACCCGTGCGACCAGAAAGAAGTCCGGCAGGGTTGCTTCCACTGTGGCAATCTGGGACACAAACACAAGAGTTGCACCTTAAAAAAAGGCTTCAGCAGGCAAATAATACAAATTCCGCCTTGAGTAAATAATACATTTTACCTTTTTTTAAATGATGTTTCTTTTCCGCAGGGGTGGCTCCGCCTCCAAGCGAGGATCCGGCGTTTATGTGAAGCAGAAGGCTAAAAAAAGAAAGAAATAGGCCATTAGGAGTATTTGTGTAGTATATGAATAGATTGCAGTTCTCTTCTTTCACCACAGGACGGCAGTGCACTACTTATGAATGGCTGTTGCAGGTTTTGAGTACAATTCTAATACTGTATTAGAATGAAAAAGGTGCTTCACTGCTTGTAAAATGTTTCATGAAATTGACATTATTTTTGAACGTTGAATAAAAAGAGATTTTTGCAAAATGTTTTGTGTTTTTTTCTAAATGTATCTTGGCATTGCGGCAGTTTTATTGATTGGGAATCAAGAGGGTGGTTTTTTTTTTTTTGTGGTTCAATAGTTGACAAGTGCCGGAAAAGCTTTTGCGCTCAATCAATTTGTCGATGACGGGATGCTCGGACAGGAAATGAGGAAGGAGCACTCTGTCTCTTTTTGCTCTTCCTGTGACGTTGGCTTTTGTTTGACAGCGTCTTTGTCTGGATTCTGTCAAACTTTGGCTCCTGGCGAGGGACTAAGTCTGCAAAATACAATCCAGGACGGAGGTATTCGCCGGTTTTGCCGAATGGAATCAAAACGGATCTCCCCCGGGGGTCCCCCGCGGACGAACCCGACCCGCCGCCCTTCTCCCGGGAGAACCGGCGAGCATCTGGCAGTAAGGCAACACTGGCGGCGAGGCCAGGGGGAGGGGCCTACTGTCCATCTGCTGCCAGGGCCAAAGTCAAACCCTTGCGAACAAACAATAAAGGTCCAGCGCAATCAACTTCTCTTTCAGCCACGACATGATCCGTTTTTTCAAATGGTTTGACCTGGAGTCGCACAAAAAGTAGACATTTTGAAACAGGTATAATAGTACATTCTGGATAGCTATTGGAGAGAAATTCATTATTCTGAATAAAAACAAACAATGAAACCTGAAATGTTTGTTTTTCTATCATCTTGTTGTCTAGTTTGACTTTTTTTTGGCTACTTTTGATGCTCCTGACCAACAATAGTGGAAAAAACAATACGTAACCTATGTAGAAATGAGGCAGGTTAGGGGGCCGGATTGGCCCTTTGCCCCCGATATTCGCAAGCCGTTGCGCCGCCCCTGTCGTGGCGCTCGGTTCAGTGCCTGTGTTATCTCTCCTTGTTTGACACGAGGAAGTGTTTTCCTGATCTCTCACCCTCCCTCTCTCTCTCTCTTTCTCTCCCTCCGCCCTCCCTCTCTCTCTCTCTTTCTCGGCTCCAACAAACAAAAAGAAATCATTTCCAAAGTGACTTCCCGTCATTTGCACCTTGTTTACGTCGGGGCGTTTTTCTTCTTTTTGTGCGGGTGAGATTGGAGGGGGCCAGGGGGGTGGGGGGATTCGCCCCATGGGGGTCCGCCACGCTATTGTGGCTATATAGAGAGCGACAAGAGCCATGGAGGACGACACCATGGAAGCGTGGCTGGACGATCACCTTGACTTCACGCACTCCTACTTTGTCAGGAAGGCGTCCAGGTAAGATGGGTTTGAACCCCGCTTTTCTCATGTTGGACCCAGTTCTGCACGTGAGACGAAGGTTCTCGTAATCAGTAACTTGGACTGAACGCTGGTCAATTGGTGTTCTCGGGGGCGACCTCGTGGGCAATCTGGACAACGGGAGTGGACGGCCAATTGTCTGGAGAAGTCCACTCCATGGCTCAAGAGCTGTGTCGGTGGGTCGTAATATGCCGTGGCTAATCATTTATGACATGGATCATGTTGAATTGTTGTGGCTGCGTTTCCTTGGTGACACTGTTGTATTATGCAAAAGTTGCAGTGAAAAACTGTTGATATTTTCCGGCGACTGCTGTAGCCAATGACTTCATCGGGTGATCAAAACAATGGACAATTATTTTGATTACTGATGAATTGAGCTGTCGTTGACCTAGAAATGGTTCAAATTCTCCTGTTTGGGCCTAGTAAGGAAGAACTAAACAATTACCTAAAAAAAAGACAAGTCAAAAATGTACAGAAACATTTCTTTATTGATGATGTGTTAATACTTTGATTGGACTCTCCCGGCTTTTCCTCAGGGACATGGTCAACGCCTGGTTCGCAGAACGAGTCCACGCCGTTAAGTCCTTCGCCGATCCCACCGCCCTTTGTGCTTCGGACAGCCGCTGCCCGGCAGGGACGACGGCAGGGGCGACCTCGGCTCAGCCGCCAACTCGCAAAATCTCCGCTTCGGAATTCGACCGACCGCTCCGACCCATCGTGGTGACGGACCCGGAGGGCTCGGTGACTTTTCTCAGCGACGTCGATCGGGAGGGCGCGCCGGCGTGGGGTTCCGGGATGTCCGACGGGGACGGCGGGAAGACGTCGAGCGGCGAGGGCGGTAACCGGGGCGATCGCTGCGCCCGGCTGCTGGAGCTGGTGAAGGACGTTTCTTGCCATCTGGACGTGACAGCACTCTGCCACAAGATTTTCCTCCACATCAACGAGCTTATCGACGCCGACCGATACTCTCTGTTTCTGGTAGGAGGCGGGGCTTGATTTGCCAATTGCCGTCGACGTAGATTCGGGGCCCCTCGCCGAGATCTGTAACTAGGACTTGGTCTTTTGGGGGGTCATTCAGGTGGGCGAAGACAGCTCCAATGCCAAGTTCCTGGTCAGCCGATTGTTCGACGTGGCCGAGGGTTCTACGCTGGAAGAATCGTCCAGCAGTAGCATCCGGCTCGAGTGGAACAAGGGCATCGTGGGACACGTGGCGGCTACGGGACAGCCGCTCAACATCAACAACGTTTACGAGGTGACCTTGCGAATGCTCAGCAAGAGCACACTCGAGTGTTTCTGTCTTGATGAAGTTCCTGTGTCCAATTAGCGCACCTCTTCACACGAGTGCTCTCGAGTGTCTGAGATTGTTTACTGTGATTTATCAATTCTGGTCCCCACGGTCACTTTGACTCAAATCACTGGGCTTCGAGGGAAGCGCTAACGATGCTCGGTGTTTCCGTTTTGGGGGTCCACACGAGCAACGGTTGGGTTCTGCTGCAGGATCCACGATTCAACGCCGAGGTGGACATGATCACGGGCTACAAGACGCAAAGCATTCTGTGCCTGCCCATCAAGAACCACCGAGATGAGGTAAGCGCCATCCGGTCTTCCAAAAATAGACGGTGAAAGACGCAGAGCCGTGTCTTGGCAGGTTGTCGGAGTAGCGCAAGCAATCAACAAGAAAAATGCGGAAAACGCAGCCTTCACACGGCAGGACGAAAAGGTTCGTAGGCAATCTCTGGGTTGTGTCCTTGAGGTTCCTCGCCTAACCTGAACATGACAAAGTCTAATGGGTCAAGAATTGCAAAGGTTCAGGTTTCTGTTCTCCCAACAGGACTTCTCGGCCTACCTGGCCTTTTCGGGGATCGTTCTGCACAACGCACAGCTCTACGAAACATCTCAGCTAGAAACCAGACGAAACCAGGTGTCCCATGGTGTCTACCAATGGTGGTCTTCTTTTGGGATGTGTACTCAGGTGGTTTGCTTTGTTCAGGTGCTGTTGGAACTTGCCAGTCTCATCTTTGAGGAGCAGCAGTGTCTGGAGGTTCTGTTGAGCAAGTTCGCCGGGACCATCCTGTCCTTCATGCAGGCCCAGGCTTGCACCGTCTTCATCGCGGAGAGCGACTCCACCGAGGTCAGCGGAAAGGCCCCCGAGCCGTGGGTTCGTCACCCTCGCTCCGGGGGATTTTCTTAAACGCTCGGCGTTGCCGGTGACCTTGTCAAAAAGTCCAAACATTGGAGGATCTTGGTCTAACGAAAGGCAGTTTTATGACCCAGGGGAGTGACGCTAGGCGATGCTATGGGAGCAAAGTTTTCCTAAACAAAAAAGGGCCCTGGTTTATCTTGAACATCCTGTTAAAATGGGAAAAGAGCAAATGCAAGTCCCTATAAGGGTGGAGGGAGCAGAAGAATGTCCAAATCAACTCCCCATCTGCCAAGGCTTCATGTTTAATGGACCTTTGCTTGTAACGCATGCTTGTCTTAAAAGCTTAACCGGAGAGAAAATGCTGACGTTTCCACTGGTGCTTTTGATTTTCAGAACCCCTTTTCCAGTGTCTTCCACATGGAAAACGAGGGCCGGGGTGAAGTTCTTCGTTCTCACAGCAGGTAACCAGGCAGATCTCTTGATTCATTCTTGTGGACAGTTGTTGCTAGACGTCATCCGATGATTGGTTTTGCCGTAAATCTCAGGGAATCTCCATGTGTCACCCAGATCAACTACATGTACGCTCAATATGTGAAAAACACCATGCAGCCCCTTAACATCACAGATGTGACCAAAGACCACCGCTTCCCCTTAACGGTCTGTAGCTTTCGTCTCGTTCTTTGGTTCTCTTACCAAATCTGAGTCTGTCTTTTTAACCCGTCAGTGCGAGAAGCAAAACCACATCAGAGAGACCAAGAGTTTACTCTGCTCTCCCATCAAGAACGGCAAGAAGGACAAAGTCATAGGTAGGGACCGCTAAGAAACCGTCCACAATGCAAAGGACTAAGAAGTGCGGACACTGGTCTATAGGTTGCTGCCAGTTGGTCAACAAGACGGACGATCTGGGTGCCGCCAAGACCTTCAACAGGAACGACGAGCAGTTCTTGGAGGCCTTTGCCATCTTCTGTGGTCTTGCCATCCAGAATACGCAAATGTACGAGACGGTGGCGAGGGCCATGGCCAAGCAACAGGTCACCCTGGAGGTCAGCTCATGTCCCATCGCGGAAATCGGCTCATCCAGGGCGTGGGGTTGATGAACTTTGTTTTGCAGGTCCTGTCGTACCACGCTTCTGCTTCTGCCGAAGAGTCCCAGAGACTCCAGGTGACCCCCGTGTTTCGTAGGTTCCCCAGTCAATGAAAAATGACCCTGACCATCTGGCCCTCGTTCCCCGAAACCTTCACGGTTGACCACCTGACCCACCTACATATCGGCGGATCAGGCGGCCACCGTTCCCTCGGCTCAGTCCCTACGACTCCTGGACTTTGGCTTCAGCGACTTTGACCTGTCGGACACGGAGACTACGCTGGGTACTATACGCATGTTTGTGGACCTGGACCTGGTGCACAACTTCCAGATGAAGTACACGGTAGGCTTCGCCATCCAACTGATCCGCCGCCAACCAACGGTAAGAGCGCCTTCTTCGCCACGGGTCCTAGAGTCTATGTCGGTGGGTTCTGAGCGTCAAGAAGAACTACAGGAAGAACGTGGCCTATCACAACTGGAGACACGCTTTCAACACATCCCAGAGCATGTTTGCTCTGCTCAAGTCGGGCCACTTACAGGTTAGCGTGCTACCTCTGTGGTCGAGAGGCAATTTCAAGCTGGAGTTTGCTTGTCTTCTGCCAGAATCACTTGACCGACCTGGAGGTTTTGGCTCTGATGATCGCTACCCTCTGCCACGACATGGATCACAGAGGAGTCAACAACTTCTACATCCAAAGGTAAAAGACTCGCAAAGAGCCTCCCACACATGTAGCATCTGAGCGCTAATCACACAGGAGTGAGCACCCTCTGGCGCAGCTGTACTGCCACTCCACCATGGAGCACCACCATTTTGACCAGTGCCTCATGATCCTCAACAGTCCGGTAAGGCCGCAAGCACAAAATGGCGTCCCTTTCTTTCTTCCCCGCTATGACACGTGTACGGCACTCCAACTGTTTCAGGGCAACCAGATCCTGAGTGGCCTCTCTTTGGACGAGTACAAACACACTCTCCAGATGATCGAGAGGGCTATTTTATCCACCGACCTGGCCCTGCACATGAAGTAGGTAGCAAATACAAAAGAGGCATTGCTCCAAAGGGTCCGGTTTTAACGACTCGGACCCGCTATGTGCCGAACAGAAGGCGGGAAGAGTTCTTTGAACTGACTCACAACAGACAGTTTGTCTGGGAGACGGATTGTCACAGGGATTTGCTAAGGTAAGATCAAATCCCTTTTTAGTGCCAGCCCATAGGCGGCGCACACTAGCTAACGTTGCCCCTTGACCCCGTTTAGGTCAATGCTGATGACGGCTTGTGACATCTCAGCAATCACCAAACCCTGGCCGGTGCAAAAGAAGGTGCGATACTGGATGGTTTTGTCTGAGATTTAAGACAAATCCCATCTGAGATGAGCCTCTTGCTCACATTATGTCTTTGAGAGACATTTAAGCACACAATTGCAATTGCCTGAGGCATCTGGCAAGTTGCGTGCCGACTATTTAATCTCCGTGGTGATCTTTGTTAGTCTGCGCCTTGTTAGGAAAAAGCAAGGCTGGCGGAAAAAACAATGAGCTAATCACTTGGAGATGGTTTGTTGACGAGACGTCCAATGATTTCAAAGGACTCCCTCGCCGTTTTTACAGATCGCCGAGCTGGTGGCTACAGAGTTCTTCGAGCAAGGAGACAAAGAGAGACGAGAACTCCACATCGAGCCCAGCGTAAAGCAACGACGTCCAATTATTCTTCTCCAAACGGCGGGTTTCATGTCATTCCCTTTCAGGATCTGATGAATCGGGAGAAGCGAGATAAGATTCCCAGTATGCAGGTCTCCTTCATCGATAGCATCTGCACCAGATTATACCAGGTTCCTTCAAACTGACTCTTGGGAAATCCGATGGAATGGCCGTCTAACTTTTTGTTCTTCTTCGGGTCCACAGACCTTGGCGGGCATGTCCGACGGTTGTACCCCGTTACTGGAGGGTTGCCAGACCAACCGTCAACATTGGAAGGGATTGGCCGAGAACCCCGAGAAAGGATTGGTCCAAAGTCTGGTGTGATTCCTCATGTGAATGCCACAAAGAACGATTTTAAAGGTCGATTTATCGGCGCTTATTTCTGCCACGAGTCGACTAATTATTGTTATTATTATGTTGTAAAGCTCGCATTATGTCACACTGGGATTGACATTTTAGGTGGAAATTGGGAGCAAAAAGCGGACTACGGAAAGTAGGATATATATACTAAGGGTAGCCTTGCCTATTTATTTGCATAATATATTTATTAGCATACTGTCTTTTTTTTAAACACTGTCAGGAAATGTTTTGAAATGGTTATTTTTCACCATGATAAAAAGCACATGTTCACTGCCTTATTGGAAAACAGTCACCAAAAATAAGCACATTATCTGGACTGTAAGTCACTGATTTTTATCACAATATGTCAACAATTCAATACACAATATATAGCTAAAAACACATTTTTGCTAGAATTTTATTGTGTGAATGGAGACTTGAAGTCCATTTTTTGAAAAATGGTGTTTTGGTAAATGTACTTTCTGAATTTTTGTAATATCTCCAATAATCCAATTGAACATAAAATACATTCACTGTTTTTCTGCTTTAACTTTGTAATATTCTTGAAATGTCCTACCTTAATCCTTTGGCTGCCGCGTCCTCCCAGTCCAAACGGATTGGACGTCTATAAGTGAGAAACTCATTTAAATCACAGCAAGAGAATAAAAGAAAAATAAAAGATAATGATTGGAGATTTATCATAATAAAACCCATAGAGAATCTACAAAAAAAAATAAGGTTTATTATTATTTAATGAACATGATGAATGTATTGAGGATCTTTTTTCAAGGTTCTCATACATTTAAAATGGGCCGGTCTTCTTGTAAGTGACAAGACTGCTGACTTTGTGGATGGTGGTGGTGAAGGAACGTAGTCGCACCTCTTCTGGTTCGATGATCAGGTGCGGGCTGGACTCCTCCCACTTTTCGGGAATGGCCAGGTCCTTGTCGGTGTAGATCAGGAGGTTGAAACCACCTGGTATTGGAATGGACATGTCAGGACAGGGGGAACAGACCCAACAAACCCTAGGTGTTGTTTTACATGGCGTCTCCAACAAGGGCAGGAAAGTCACCGAGGCGGTGATCTGTCTGAGGACCGAGCGAATTTCCCCCTGGATGGCTTGAATGGGCTTGTCTCTGGGGGCACTGCAAAAAATATATTTAAAGTTACAATGACGCCGCCTGGTGGCAACTGTGTGCCAAATGAAGAACTACCACAACATCAAAACACATCTGTTTGTTTAGGAGCAAATTCACGGTCCGCTACTATTTTGTGGTACGGTCCCAAGAGAGGCACACCTGCACTCATTGGCCGACTTGTCGCACTCGATGTCAAACTGCCAGCGTTCCAAAACCTCGTCCGTCTCCAGACACGTGACCACCAGGACCAGTTTTTGCACCGTACAGTTCAGCAACCACTCTGGAAAAATTCAAATAGATCAAGAATCCATTAGCAAAAGTATTGTAAAATATTTAGCAAATATTGTGGCCCTCAAAATGGTTTGAAATGCTCAACATTTTCTCCTTTTTTTAAAATGTGGACTTTCTTACAGGGGAAAAAACTTAAATAGTGGCAGCTTGACAGTTAGAACCTCCTGTATTTTGGGGACCATAACCCACACTTTATTCATAGTTTGTCTGAACTAACCTTTGAGTTGTGACACCACACTGTCGAGATACTTCTTGAGGTCAGGATCCGAGGTGACCTGTAGGCTCATGTCATAATGGCTGACTCTGCTGAATTTCTCCGGAGGATAAATCCCACGCTGGTACAAGATGCTGTTGATGCCAAAAGCTGCGTAAAACATAACCAGTGGCCGTCATTTAACTCGTTTTACTTAACTCTTTTTCACAAACACGACAACAACAGCTTATAGACAGTTCATGAACGCAAATAAATATGACTTTTACGGATATTTATCGAGGATGCTAGCAAGGCACTTTGATTAGCCGACAACATCAAACAAATTGTGAGGTTTTGACGACAAAAGAGTACATACTTACAAAAAAGTCATCCACAACCTCAGCTAACTCGTTTTACTCAACTTTGTTTTTCACTAACACGACAAAAACAGCGTATAGACAGTTCGTGAGCGCAAATAAATGACTTTTCCGGATATTTATCGAGGATGCTAGCAAGGCACTTTGATCAGCCGACAACATCAAACAAATTGTGAGATTTTGCCGACGAAAGATTACTTACAGTAAAAAGTCAACCACAACCTGCGCTAACTCGTTTTACACAACTTTGTATTCACAAACACGACAACAACAGCTTATAAACAGTTCATGAGCGCAAATAAATGACTTTAGCGGATATTTTTCGAGGATACTAGCAAGGTTCTTTGATTAGCCGACAGCGACAAACACATTGTGAGATATTGACGACGAAAAAGTACTTACAAAAGAAGTCAGCCACAACCTCCGCGCTTCCTTTGAGCGTAATGCCTTTCAGTGTGCTCGTCATGGTGTAAATTAATTTTGTTTTGTCCTTTTTTAAGACAGGTACTCACGAAAAGTCGCTCTTTCGTTCTTCATTCAGCTAAATTACGCGCCGTTTCACTTCAAAAGGAGCCTCTCCTCTGGTTGTACGCATGCGTAACATTCTTCTTCTGCTATTCTATTGCTGTTTGTATTTGCTTGGATGAGGAGTTAGGGCTCCCCCAGCGTTCGTTTTTAAAATTACAACACCACACCAAAGATCGTTTATGTCGCCGACAGAGGATCTTGCATCACTACATTGGAAATTCAAAGTCACAATAGACGATCTTTGACAGAGCATCGACCCCCTCCTCGTTTCACTTCAAAAGGAGCCTCTCCTCTGGTTGTACGCATGCGTAACATTCTTCTTCTGCTATTCTATTGCTGTTTGTATTTGCTTGGATGAGGAGTTAGGGCTCCCCCAGCGTTCGTTTTTAAAATTACAACACCACACCAAAGATCGTTATGTCGCCGACAGAGGATCTTGCATCACTACATTGGAAATTCAAAGTCACAATAGACGATCTTTGACAGAGCATCGACCCCCTCCTCGTTTCACTTCAAAAGGAGCCTCTCCTCTGGTTGTACGCATGCGTAACATTCTTCTTCTGCTATTCTATTGCTGTTTGTATTTGCTTGGATGAGGAGTTAGGGCTCCCCCAGCGTTCGTTTTTAAAATTACAACACCACACCAAAGATCGTTTATGTCGCCGACAGAGGATCTTGCATCACTACATTGGAAATTCAAAGTCACAATAGACGATCTTTGACAGAGCATCGACCCCCTCCTCGTTTCACTTCAAAAGGAGCCTCTCCTCTGGTTGTACGCATGCGTAACATTCTTCTTCTGCTATTCTATTGCTGTTTGTATTTGCTTGGATGAGGAGTTAGGGCTCCCCCAGCGTTCGTTTTTAAAATTACAACACCACACCAAAGATCGTTTATGTCGTCGACAGAGGATCTTGCATCACTACATTGGAAATTCAAAGTCACAATAGACGATCTTTGACAGAGCATCGACCCCCTCCTCTCGCTCCTCTCTTCCTCCTCCTCCTCCTCCTCTCTTCTCTTTTTGTGGCCTCTGCAAAGCGAGCGATAGACTCTGTTGTGACGAGGGACGCCGACTACTCTTCATTTTTTTCATTTTGGTGCCTTTAGGATCCATTTCCAAGCCGCCGAGATGTCGGTCGCGGGCTTGAAGAAGCAGTTCCACAAAGCCACGCAGGTAGGACGTCGCATCCCTCAGCATCCAAGGCGTAAACACGACACGACGATCGGGGGAATCGCACTCGCCTGCGAGTTCGAAGATAGGGAAAAAAGGGGTGTTTTTGTGGGATCTGTCTGGCGCACGACTGAATGGCACGCGCGCGACGGGGTGTCACGTTACGCAAGCGATGGGCCCCTGATTGGTTATTGCTACACACAAGAGGGAATTCCCTCATCCCTTGCTCCATCCATCTATCCCAGCATCTTTTGCTTCCTTCGTCCCTCGTGCCGACTGCTAATGACGTCCGACTAGAATTGCTGGAGAAGTGGTAAATATGACGTGGGAGGGGCGTGGCTGCCAGAAAGGCGACACCTCGGTCACCTGACTGAATAAAACATGAGAGAAGCTCCGAGTACTCTTGATTTATAAGCTCAGGTCGTGAATATTTCAAATGTATTTTTCTGTAAGTGTCTACCCAATTAGATGGGCGGTCGTAACCCAGAAAATGATCAATAGTGACCAGTAGTACTCCATAAATACCCCCATATTAATATTAGAATGGTAGGGGTAGGGGGTAGGGTCTTCGTAATGAGCCGTGGTGGCGTACGTCAACGGCAACGAAGCCGCCGGACGTTTCCGAAGATGCCTCGTCTCCACGGCAACCGCCTCCGACGCTCTTTTGCGAGTGGGAGGGGCGTTGTGTTTGTTTTGGGACGCTCTTCTTCACGGCCTTCTCGCCTCCGTAGAAAGTCAGCGAGAAGGTGGGCGGCGCCGAAGGGACCAAGCTGGACGATGACTTCAAGGAGATGGAGAAGGTAAGGGCTCCGTCGGCGTGGCGACCGGGATCAAGCTCCAGCGCCTGTCTCCGCAGAAGGTGGACGTGACGGGCCGGGCGGTGTTGGACATCATGACCAAAACCACCGAGTACCTCCAGCCCAACCCGGCCTCCAGGGCCAAGCTCAGCATGATCAACACCATGTCCAAGATCCGGGGCCAGGAGAAGGGGCCGGGATACCCGCAGGCCGAGTCGGTGCTGGGGGACGCCATGTTGAAGTTCGGACGGGAACTCGGGGACGACTCCTGCTTCGGTGACCTGGTCTTCCTGGGTCTATTGGGCCTACTGGTCCTCCCGGGGTCAACCTAACCGCCGTCACCCTCCTCAGGGCTGGCGCTGATCGACGCCGGCGAGGCCATGAAGGAGCTGGGCGAGGTGAAGGACGCTCTGGACATGGAGGTGAAACAGAACTTCATCGACCCTCTGCAGAACCTCCACGACAAAGACCTAAAGGAGATCCAGGTGAGCGCTCCGAGCGACGACGTGCCCTAGCCTGCCCCTTCTTCCACTTGCCACTCCTCAACAGCACCACCTGAAGAAGATGGAAGGCCGGCGTCTGGACTTTGACTACAAGAAGAAGCGTCAGGGCAAGGTGCAGGACGACGAGATCAAACAAGCGCTGGAGAAGTTTGACGAGAGCAAGGAGATCGCCGAGCAGAGCATGTTCAACCTCCTGGAGAGCGACGTAAGACCTCGGCGGAGAGCTCCCACCACTATGCGGTAGGGGGGTCCGCTATCCGTCCGTCTCTGACAGATCGAGCAGGTGAGCCAGCTGGCGGCGCTGGTCCGGGCCCAGTTGGAGTACCACAGTCGTACGGCTCAGATCCTCCAGCAGCTCTCCGGCAAGATGGACGACAGGTATGCGCAAATGTTCTACCTTCTTCTTCTTCCTCTAAACAACTTTGTGACCTTCAGGATAAAGGAAGTATCGGGCAAGCCCAGGAAGGAGTACGTGCCCAAACCTCGCATGACCCTGGAGCTCCTCCCACCCAGCGAGAGCCACAACGGCGGCCTCCACACGGCCAAATCCCCCGGGAGATCGCCAGGTACAAAAAGGATCTCGGCGGCCGCCTGACGCCGCGCCGGCTTGACGCCAGCGCCCTTGCGTGCGTGCGTGTCGTCATTAGCGCCGCTGGACCAACCGTGCTGCCGGGCGCTCTACGACTTTGAGCCGGAGAACGAAGGCGAGCTGGGCTTCAAGGAGGGCGACGTCATCACGCTGACCAATCAGATCGACGACAACTGGTACGAGGGGATGATCCACGGCCACTCGGGTTTCTTCCCCATCAACTACGTGGACATCCTGGTGGCGCTCCCGCATTAAGCCGCCATCCGTCTTTGGGCACCGCCATCCTCTTCCTCCTCCTCCGTATTTTTCCTTTTCTTCTGCCGGACACGAGGGGAGGAAGAGCGAGCACCGCCGCCGCCAAGTGGGCCGGTCGGGCCCGGCACGCGTCTGTGTTTGTGTCGTCTCGTTTGCGTCGTTCCCGTGGTGGCGCTGTCGCATGACTCTGGCCTTCTTTTCCTCATTCTTTGGGGCGCTTGCATGAGCTAGCCATGCCCGCTGGGGACCACAGCTAGTCGGCACTAAGAGGACGGGCCCACGCTTTGCGTCCACTCCCTTTTTTGATTCAATGTGGCTTTTGCATGCGGGACGGATTGCGCGATGTGTGGCGGCCAGGTCACGGTGGTGCGTCGTGAGTGATTTTGTGGCAAAAGTAGCAGTCGTCGTGGCTTGGGTAAACATGGCGAGTTCATTTCTAGCAGCTATTTTCATTCTCACGGTGGCCCGGACCACCCGTCGCCCCTTTTTAATTGGAACGTCTCCGTTTTGATGGCGCCGGCCGCGTATTTTGACCTCAGTGAGGGAACCGTGCGGCCTCCGTCGTCTGGTGGCGCCGTAGCCCACGGCAACGACCTAGCTTTGCCTTGTGGCTGTACAAAAATGGCCTCCTGCCTGCCTGTCTGCCTGCCTGGTGTCTTCTGCTGAGCGACGCGTGTACCTTATTTATTGTTATCGATGAGTTATTTATTGCCGTGTCTTATTTTCGGGGAGAGGTTTATAGAACATACACACCCGTGGAAACCAGCCTGTGATACTAACTGTTGCTCTCCTCATATTGGATAATGATATTATCTAAGACCAGTGTATGTATATCTGCTTATTGTGAAGAAGACTTGCAATGTACCGACAATAAAGGATTACCACCATAGATGTTCCCTCTATTTGTTGACTTTTAACTCATAGATGAACCAGAGTTGCCTTAAAATGTATTCTACAATGATAAATACTTGATGTTTGGACCAAAAATACTCATACTGAAGACTATTACCACTCAAACTACAGTTATAGTATGTTAAATATACTAGTATTGACTATTTCTGTGAACTCTAGACCCAATACAATAGGTCGCCGTTTAGTTTAACCATGTGTCCACAGGAGGGCGTCTTGGAGACTTGTTTTCGTTTGAATGCAGTTTCCCTCCATTCCTATGACACGTTTACGTGCTCCCCAAAAAATACGTAGTCCTCCTTTGCAACGAATCCACCTTTGGTTTCGCTTACGTTTGTGTGTTTGACAAATTTATAACAAATGGAATGTGTACTCATCAAATAAGTCGGAAGAACCCACACATACAACGCATGTTAAAGCAACTCAATGTTTGGTTTCCATTACATGTCAGAACATATGGAGAAATCGCCGAAATATGTGAAATCTTTGAGACGACACTGAAAATTCGGAGCAATAAACGGCTGACCCACTTTTCGCAAATCGCAGGGTGACCTAAACATAGGCAGGACTAGCGCGCGAACAGAAAGGAAGTACAACATTAATAGTAAACCTGTTCAGATAAAATCCCAGTGCAACGCGTTAATATTTATTTTTTACAGCGTCTTAAAATCATATTCCATTTTCTAAAGAATTAATTAAGTTTTTTATTCTGTAACTTTATTTTAAATGACACCTCAAGCTCACGCAATTTCTTACTTTGAAAGTTTAAACCAGATCTGAGGACCGTTTTCCTTTGAACTAAAAACACTTGCCACTCATCCGCTGTGTTTGGGACCGACGAGGATCGTAGAGAAGCAACTATTTTCACCGAGCTAAAGCCAGAAATCAGACAAAATGAGCATGAAAGAAATGCTTTCCGCGAAGCTCCACCAACGTGTCCCGAAAGACGTACGTAGCCGCCTTTACTCTCGGGTTTAGCAGGCAGCCATTCGGGCGCAAAGCTGTCCTGCCGCGTAAGAAAAAAAGCAATGAATGTGTCTGAAGAGCACATGGCGCACTTGGCGAGGCTTCCCAAACTAGCCGAACGCAATGGGAACGTGCGAAACATGTGGCGACCGTCCGTCTAAATGGAAACGGAGCGCCTTGGAGTGCTCGAATATCGTCCATTTTCCAAGCCGACGTCTCTCTTGTTGCTGACCTAGCCGTGTCGACACATGGCGCCATGTTCTTTCTTGTATTTAGCCTGTGTTATGCGCGTACGCATCCCTGTCAACTTTTCCAACCAAATACATGAACAGAATGTGTGCGTGGGGGTCTTGAGCTAAGTTTATTTTGTGTACAGTTGACTTAATCATCTTTTCTAAGCCACACGGAGTGAAAACACGTGCTCAAAAAACATCAAGAGCAGCCAAGTTGAATAACTTACTGTTGAATCACTTACCGACGCGTATTTGTTTATTTTGGGTATTTTCAAGTCTTTCGGCCATTTTATATTCTTTTGGACTCTTTGGGGGGGATGTGCCAGTGTGCCATAGCGCGTTAAGGGCGTGCTAACTGCTAGCTAGCCAGCCAAAGGTTCCAAGTTAAGACTGGACTGGGTACGAGACGGATTGGACGTCCATTTCCGTCAATGGGGCGCATGGAATGATGTCAAACCTTTAACGTTGTCTTCCCCTTGCACCCGTCCAGGTTCAGGTGCTGCTTCTGGACAACTGTCCATCCAAAGACGGGCGAATTGAAGGCATCACCGAAGACTTCTGCAATCTGGAGAAGCTGAGCCTCATCAACGTCCGCCTGACCACTTTGGAAGACATTCCCAAACTGGACAACCTGAAAAGGGTAAGTCGCGGCATATGCCAGCCGTCCAATTGGGATCTCAGGACTGATTTTGTGGGCTTCCCGGCAGCTGGTGCTGAGCGACAACAGAATCTCGGGCGGTCTGGAAGTCCTGGCCGAGCGCCTGAAGAACCTGACGCATCTTCATCTCAGCGGCAACAAGTTTAAAGACATCAGCACGCTGGAGCCGCTGGTGGGTAGCGCAAGAAGTTGAGCCACCTGGCTAGCCCAATGAGCTAACGGCGCCTGTCTCCTACAGAAAAATCTGTCCCAGCTGAAGAGTCTGGACCTGTTCAACTGTGAAGTGACCAACTTGGCTAACTACAGAGGCTCCATCTTCAAGATGCTCCCCAACCTCACCTACCTGGACGGCTTGGACATCGACAACTGCGAGGCGTCCGACCCGGAGGGCGAAGTGGACGACGACGAAGGTCAGACGACTTCCATTGCGTCCCATGTCTAGCCCAGATGGTTCTCAAATATTTTTCGTTTTCTCGCAGGCTGCGACTCGGAAGACTTTGATGACGACGAAGAGGAGGAAGAGGAGGAGGAGGAAGAAGAAGACGAGACGGTGGTGGCGGTGGAGGACGACGACGATGACGAGACCGGTGACGAGACCGGCGACGAGGAGGTGGGAGGGCCAACAGCACACCTATATCACCAAAGAAAATATTATGTTAGTCTCCTATTTATCGTAAAATCAACGTGGTCCCACTTTAGGACGGAGACGTCGACAGTGAGGACGACTTGGATGACGAAGAAGACGACGAGGATGAAGAAGGTGAGCCTTGCATGGACACGCTTTCCCCCAAATGGTCACTGACGCCATTTTTTTTTGCAGAGGACGGGCCGTCTCCGACCGCCAAAGGAAAGAAGAGGAAGCGGGAACCCGACGAGAAAGACGAGGACGAAGACGACGACGACTAAATTTGCCGCATTCCGTTTCTCCGACCGGTCCCAAACCTCCCTCCCCTCAAAAAAAGCCCCCTGTTGCCACACACCATTTGTTTTTGTTTTTTTTGCGTGTCGTGTGTTGTTGTTGTGTTTTTTTTAAAGATGGAATAACTGACATTGAAAGTAAAGTGGACGTTCCAAGAGCCAGGAGACGCGCCTCCATTTTGTGTGGTCCCAAAAAGTTTCTCAGGATTTGGTGTTCCTAGTCAAAAGAAAAGAAAAAATCCATCAGCAGAAGATGAAGGGATGTTGTGGCGTATTTCTAACATGCTCACTTTTATATTTAGTCCGGTTTAAATATGCAATGCCAGAGATTGTTTGCATTCAAACCTTCTCTGAGCGCTCAGGGTCAAATGTTTCCTCTTCATTTTCTTATATTTTTTTGTTTTCTCCTCTTCCCCCCTCAAAAAAATCTTTGCCAACATTTTGTTCCGAGTACTATTGATGTATTTTTTTCCCCGTGTTCTCGCCCCGCCCCCTTTTTGCCTTCACGTTTACACTGATTAGTTGTTTTTGTTGTTATTTTTACTTTTACGTTCTGTAAGTTAAACGAGAACTGTCAACAAAAGATGAACTTTGTAAATAAAATCTTAACATTTTGCCTTTCACTGTCTCACAAGTGTTTGTTGATTTACAGGGTCTTGAGAACTGGATTTTCTAGACTTCTAAAATGCCATCACGCAAGACAATGTGGCTATTTATTTCAAAATAGAGAAAAGATAATGAGCTAAACTATATTTATTTTGATATCTGAGGATTTTCCCTTCAAAGTGACACATTAGTACTGTTTCAAAATGGAATTGGGGTACCTTGTATGAGACAAATAGTCCAATTCAACCAGTTTAAGGCCATTGTCAGGGCACGGCTTATATGCGGGTAAGGATACCAATACAAGAAAGTGTGCTGTTCCTTTTAGCGTGGTCCTGGAAATCTGTTGTCGCTTTGTCCCACCTCCCGTTCCAGCTCGGCGATCCTCACCTGTCGTAAAACAAACCCAGTACTCGAAAACTGCGTGGCAGAAATGGAGCAAGGTGCGCACTTACGTCTTTCTGGTCCAGTATTTGGCGGAGGTCCCTGATCTCCTCCTGTTGCTTGTAGAATGCCTCACGGAGCTGGTGATGGGAGGAGTTGGAGCATGCCATCCCAGAAGTTTTTGCACCCCAGGCGCTCTCACCTCGTCCTCAGCGCCGGGCGGCGGCGTCTCGGCGGGCTCCCGGCAGTGGGGAGTGACGTCGTACAGCCAAAGTTCCGACCCCGCCAGATGGGGGGCTTCTCTGTGGTATTTGGCGTTCTGGTAGGCTAGCTGCTCCTTCAGAAAATTCTGAAAACACAATAGCAAGGACATGACCACTAGGGATGTTACACACCCGACGTTCGTACCTTCTCTGTGACGCGGGGTAGCGCTCTGGGAGCTTTGCACTCCAGGTTCGAACCCTTCTCGGCCGGGTAGGGGTTGACTAGGCGGGTGCTGGGATGTAGAGACATCAGGACCGGACCTGTGGCAACCAAAAGAGGTCCTGCAGAGTCCAAGATGGGAAAGCAGAAGGGGACAACGGTCCACTGACCCCTGTCAACTCCCGCCAGCCACTCCTGGGCGGTTACAGCCGCCCTGTTGGCTGCCGTCATCGGGTAGAGATCCCGGTGGAATGTCCTCGACTGTCGAAGTATGCGAAAGCTTTGAAACCCGCCATCGTTGCCCGGTGAAGCGGGCTGGCTAAATTGTACTGACCTCCTTGCGTGGCACAATCATGGACAGCGGCTCCAGCAGGCCCTTGACGGCGATCAGGCGATAGAATCGGAAGATCTCGCAGGCGTCAACGTCCAGGCCGCGCTTTGGCATCACCGCTGTGTCACAGGGGGGGATGGAACTTTGCGTCAACAGGTCGTCAATGTCTGGAATTGTGTCTTTTGTCCATGTTCTTACCGAGTCCTTTGTGAGGAAGTGGGGAGCTAAATTCCGTCAGGAAACTGATGTAAGGTTTCTCCAAACTCAGCTCGTAGTACCTGATGTTCCCGTCGCCCTGTAGCAGACACACTTCAACATCAAGATTCGGTTCCCAAAGACTAGCTTAGCGTAGCACCTTGCCCGCCAGATAAAGCATGTCGGTGTCCGCGTCGTAGAAGGGAAAGAGGACTCCCGCCGAAGAGTCCAGGTCTTCTTCGTACAGAGGCTCTGACAAGTCATCCTGCTCGCAAAAATACTGGACTTTGGCTCCACCTGAATTTTACTAGACGGTTTTACAACCTGAGCTTGCTGTCCTTTGACAAAGTACCGGGTCCCAGAGGGCAATCTGCCGGTGATTCCAGGGCGAATAGCCGGTGCTCAGCAGCATCTTTAAAGATCCCACGTACACCACCTTGTGGGCCCTGTGAGACTTGTGGTGGGACACCTGCGGTCGTAGCACGTCCCGTTAAACCCCGTGGGTACTCTTTGCAGGCGCTGACCCACCTGGAGGGTCCTCCCCGTCCGAGGGTCCAGCACCCGAAGGCGCCGGTCTTTGGACGTGACGGCCAAGCGGTCGCCTTCCCGGTTGAAGCTGACGGAGAGCAGCAGCATCTCTGACGGGAAGCGCTGGCAGACCGGCGCCATGACCACGCGCACGGGGTGCCTGAGGACCGGGCCCTCTTGCGACACGTCCCAGAGTAGTACCTGGACCCGGGACGGGTGATATCACCCGAGATCCTTTGGATGCCTAGAGCCGGGAACCCACCTTGTAGTCGTAGGCCGAACTCAGCAGGAGGTTCTCGGCATTGGGGTGCCACTCGATGAGCCCCACCCTCCTGGAGTGAGCCAGCAGGGTCTTCCGAGCTCGGCTGAGGTTCCGCCGGATTCCCCCAGATGGAATGTCCCAGATTTTGACCTGCGTCGGGACACCAGCGCCATTAGCGGCGGAGCGGGTGGGGAAGTTGGCTCTATTCTGTTACCGTGCAGTCCTCCGAACATGAAGCCACGCAGCAGTCGTCAAAGGGGTTCCACTTGACGTCCAGAACCGGGGCCTTGTGACCACAGACCCTGGGGTGCTGGGGGTCGACTCTGCCCGTCTAGAATGTCAAAAGACAGAGTTCACAGGGTGAATGTTAGGAAGATGAATTGGCAAAATACGGGATGCAATGAAGTTCTAATCTGATGAGGTGGTTCCTACGTGATGGAGGGGCAGCACCAGGAAGGATCCGCCCCCGGTGCACTCGGTCACCACGGCGATGAAAGAAGGATTGACCGAACAGTAGTGATTGTCGTGGACTCCGTGAGTGACGGCCACGCCATCGTAGCTCTGCTCCCTGCCGCGGGTTTTCCCGAAGACGTGACGGAACTTGGAGCAGTGGAAGGACGAACGCCACGACATCTGCGGGTGAGGAAGGGGAGGCTGAGGAACGGACATACTGTGTCCATGTTCTCCATGATTAGGTCAAATCAATAATGCAAACTTGTCACCATTGGGTTAAATTTTCTCATTAATAATAAATACATCAACACACATACATTGACAATTGGCTTATCTGACATTACTCCACACAAACAGCCATGATGGAAATGTCACCACTCAAAAAACCACAGACTGACCTTTGATACGTTCACGTGGAGATGTGTCCGGCTGGCTACCTCGGGGAAAACCGTCGGATGAAAGATCTCCTGGCCTCCTGATCTGTGACGTCCCGCCTTGGTGCACACATGAGCCGAAGGGGGTTCTCGCACCACTGAGCATGTACAAACGTGCCGCATCACGTGACGCCTGCCGCCCGAGGTGGCCCGTCTGTGATAACTTTGGACTTTTCTTGGTCCAACACTGACAATCTCCATTTTGAAAAAGTCTTTATTGAGTCCACAAAATGTTACAAGACCCAGACAGAGAGAGAGAGCGTACATGGAACTTTAGCAAAGAAACCCACTGAAAGTTTCCTTGCCACTCTCTTCCTCAATAACTTCCATCAGATCAGGTTTCTCCTCCTCTGAGTCCACCAGGGTCCCGGAGTACTTATCGTTTCTTGTTGACCCTGGAACCAACGAGTAGTACTGTCACAATCCCTTCCATGTCCAATCCTATCTGGATCTAGAAATCCACTACCAAGTGTTTTGAGTCCTGGCATCAAACCCTTTACCTAAAGGTCAAGCCCCTTATTTGAGATGACTACACCAGAGGTAAGGTGTCTGGCAAAGAGTACTGGAGGCCCCACCTTTGTCATTCAGTGAGAGAGCCTCAAAGTTGCCGGTGTTCACTCCGTTGGGATCGCCAGTGTGGAGGTCAAAGGAATACCTCTGCGAAGAATATCCCACAATGAGAAGCTAGCATGTCCCCAACACCCGTGGATCTTACCCGGGACTCTCTCCTCAACAGGTAAAGGATGATGACCAGGATGGTGATCACCAGTAGAAGCAGCACCAGAAGGATGGTACCTGAAGAGCCAGGGAGATTTCCAGTTGAGCCGCTTACACCTCCTAAATACTAAAGCACTCTTACCCAAGCTGGAACTAGAGAAGTCCTTGGGGGGTGCTGGAAGAGACGGCTGTAGTCAGTACGAGCCACCACCTCCACACTATCTTTGTTACTTTACCAGCCTGCGTTGCAACACTTGGAGAAGTTGCAGAAACCGTGGTAATGTCCTCCGTTGGCGTTGTGGTCTTCTGTTCAATGGAATTGTGCTGTTGGTCACTTGCTGTGGTAGTTTCTCCTCTGGTGCTGGGTCGTTGTGTCTATTCAAAGAGGTTCAACTAGTGTTTTTTTGCAGAACTAAACTAGCATTATTGGCTGGAATAGAACCAGAACGGGAGGTCAGTACCACCGTTGTACTTGACCGCACGTCAGATGTATTCTGTAAAATCTGGTCCGGATGGTACAGCATCCACGATGTTGTCATCGTGGCGGTGGGGAGGAATGCTAACGCGAGAGCATCTGGATCACGGAAAAAAGAGACCACGTGAGTTGTAGGCTAGCAGGTTTCAACTCCATTTTGTATTTACCTGAGGTGTGGTTCCTGGCAGTCTGCGTTTGGTTTTCTCCTTGGAGAACTGATGCGGCTGCAGATGCTACAACTATTTTGAAACAAAAATCCATTAGGCAGTTGTCCTGATCCAAAATCCCAGGTCTGCAGATGTACCCACCAATGTATAAAAGTTGGGGATTCATTGTCGTTGCTGCAAGTGCTCCACAAAGCTCTTCCGCTAGTCTAATAGCTTAGACTTCAACACGAGGTGCTCGCTATGCTCTGCCAGTCTCAGTTTCAGGAAGTCAGCTACCAACCACAGCACCAGAGAAGGCTACAACGACAGGAAGTAGCCCCCCGCAATCTGGGTCGCTTGACATCAAGTCAGACTATTTTTATTGACTTGCCTTTATGTCTTACCAATCTTCTGCCTCCATTAAAAAAAGTAGTCATGTCATTATTGTTTTTCATTCAAAGGATCACTATTTAAAAATTGGCTCCAAATATTCAATACAAAAAATGACAAAAAACATCATTGTCACATTGTCCTCCAGTGTTCCAAAATTCAAGAGTTTTCAGGAAGTATAAATAAAGCAAGAAATGGTTCAAATTGTTGATTTTGCGTCGGGGACCCGCCTCCTCTACTCTTCGCTCAGCCAGTCCGGAGCGATGCTGTGTTCCAGGGCAATGGCCGCCAGCTCCTTCAAGAATTCCGCGTATAGGACAATGGCAAAGACTCGACTCTTGTCCTGGGGCGGTATGGCGGGGCAAGGTGGCAGGAGACCCGGACGGGGGGCCGACAGAGAGATCCCCACCGAGCCGTTGGGGAGAGGGTAGTCTGGATCCGCCGACTGCAGGCTTTCTGGAACAGGTGACCCAGAACTGGTTTTGTATTCCTACTTCAACTACTGCTCACTAGAGGAATAAGACTCGCTAACCTCTGATCTTGCAGTCCTGGTCTTTAGCTAACAAGAACCTCCAAGCCTGGGTGACCATGGCGGGGTACTCTGGTCGGGCTTGGATGTAGCGCTCGATTTGACCGCCAAGTGAAACCAGTACCTACATTTTCAAGAGATGCCTTAAGCGTAATGTTGTACAGAGTTAGCTCAAACGATCAGAACCAATCGGGCCACCTGGTGCAACGTACACACGCCGGCCCCTGGATGAGTTTGTGTACAAAGCAGGAAGGATCTCAGGAGAGGTTGCGGGTACGATGCCAACTGAGCCAGGATGCCGGTCACCAGCAGGTTGACGGCGATGGAGTTCTCCAGAAGGTTCTGGAGCCGGGACAGCAGGACGCTAATGAAGGGCCCTGTGGTGTCATAGGGAGGAAGGCTTGAATCCAACAACGGGACCGGTATATCAGGATGGAAAAACCCACCTGTGAATGGAACGCTGGGCTGATCCCCATCTTGTTCGTCCATGGTCTCCTCCCCAGGTTCCTCTCCTTCTTGGCAATCTTCCTGGGCTAGTCTTCTTTTCAGATCTTGAATACGCCGCCTGAAGTCAGAGATGCCGTCCGGGACGTTCTCGCACTCTGGTTCGGCCCCCAGAGAGCGCATTAGCTCGTAGTACTGAGAGAAGAAGTCGCCATTGTCATGGGTATTGCTTTGGCTATCGGGCACATTTGGCAGCTGACTCGCGGGGTCTTTGTTTGGCAGAATTGGGGGGCCGTTAAGTGTTTCTGGTGCAAGATCGGTCACATGGATGCCCTCGTGGGTGCTTCTCCACTGGTCATCCTCGCTTATCCTTCGTGATGACATGATGCAGTTGACAGTGTCATGTACGGTCCTTCCCCCTGTTGCGGGGGAGACTCCGCCTCCACTTGCCTTCTGGCCCACCTCGACGTCTTTTTGGGCCACGAGATTGTAGACGAGAAAATCCTCCTCAAATTCAGCCTCCTCCACGTAAGCACCACGCACCAGTTTGATGGTGCTACGTCGCATTTCTTGGATGTGGCTTGGAGGAGGTACAGGTGGTAAAGGGGTCAAGGGGCCACCGATGGACAATGCCTCCCCTTCCGCGAAAATGTCATCCCACTCCAGCTCCAGACCGGAGCTGGTTCTTCCCAGACGGTTGCTTTTTGAGATGACATCCATGGAGCGAGAAGTAGGGGAGCCATCGACCGAGTCGCTCTTTAGCTGGCCCTCGGTGGCATTCCCCGGTCCGAATCGGTCTTGGGGGAGCGGTGGATTGCGGCCGTCATAAGGTGCCGACCAGTGTTGGCACGCCCTGAGGGGCCCAGACTTATTTGTTAATATATGCGTAGAACTGGGCTTTTAAGAATGGTTTGACTGACCTGTATGAGGTGGTGATGGCCTGTCGGGCATCAGAGAGGTAGTGGAGGTAGTTGACTTCCATCAGGAAGTCTGAGCCGCGCCAGTAACCGACACCCTCTGCCACTGAGACGTCTTACCGGCACAGAACACCAATTCAAGTGTGTAAACGTCAAGTTGTAACACCACCAGTACCACCATATCAGCGTTACCTGCTCCTTTTGGCCAGCCAATGTCCTCCTGTGTTTGGGATGGTTGGACCGGACACCAGGAAGGCAGGAGGAGCAAGAAGGAGGCAGAGCTGGAGGAGCACCAGCTCTTGCGCTTTAAGGAAGACCAGTTTTTCTTACTCATGTGGTTGCAAGCAATCAAGAACCTGGGGACACAAGCCTGGACTTCACAACCGGAACTTTAAATGTCTGCATCGTCGAGTAGGCCCACCTGAAGACCAGCTGAAGCATGACGTCCTCGCAGAAGAGCCCGATGAGCGTCTTGAACAGAGCCAGCGACACCGTTCCCAGCTGAGGAGCGACAAGACTGGCTCGGGTCTTGGTCTGGGGCTAGATCACGGTCGGGTGCTCTACCTGGAAGGGTGTGTTGACTCTGCTGACCAGCGTGTCTAGGATGTGAACCTTGTCGTGGCTGTGCAGCAGGATGAAGGACAAGAAGGTTTGCAGGAGGGCGGGCTCAGATATCGTACGTAAGAATAGGTCCAAGTAGGCTGTGGTGGTCATCACCTCCTCCAACGTCAGCTGTAATAATCATCCCAGACTTGTCAAAACCCCTAGACTAACCAGACACGTGTGCACTACCTTATGCAGTGCGGGAGCTAGCACGGGAACCAGGAACCCGTCGTGGATGTAATTTAGCAACTGAGACCGGATCGAAGGATGGGTCACCTAGGGGGAAGGAAAGATCATTAGACCCAAGGTTTTCCCCTTTAAACTCGGCTCGTGTTTGTGCATTACGCTGGTGACGGCGCTGCAGAAGCCCAGCGAGTGCAGGAAGTGGACCAGGGCCGGAACCTGATGAAACCCTCAAACATTGGTGCGTGTCCTTTGCCCCCAGGTGTCACTTCAGACTTGTTAGGGTTACCTGCTGCCAGTCGGCCCGGTCCAGACGGTGCCAGTCGTCGCTGTAAACCTGCAACCTGGCTGGCAGAGACGAGTAGAGTCCAGAGAGACCCGTGGCCAGAACCTGGGTCAAGTCACAACAGCAAAAATCCAGAGCTAGCGATTGGAAATGAAATCAAAACAAAAGCTAGCGTAGCTTCCATTCACACGCAGACTTGCTAATCCTACCCTGGTCACATGCTGATTTTTCTAATCTGCTCTCCGCCAGGAGATTGAGGTCAGGGTGGTCACATGGATTTAAATGTGAAGGTGACACACACACACATAAACACACCCACACGATGCTTTGGAATCATGAATTACTCTATTGGGAAATTCAGACTGTGCTGCGGTGGCTATAACATTTTTTACCAGCAGGTGACGCTGGCACAAGGCCTTTCCAATGTTTGACCCACCGTAAATTATACACCCTGAGCTCGTTAAATTGTTACGTAACACCAGCAGAGACATTACAAGCCGCCTCATTCACGGTCCCCAACTTCAAAGTGAATATTGCGTGTCAGGGGGAGGGGCTTACCGGACAGAAGTACGTATTCTGGGCAATGTGATTGGCCACCCGAGGCTCGGAGGCGGAAAGAGACATGATGAGCAGGAGGGCTTCTCTGGCTTGCTGTCCAACCGGACCTTGTCTGAGGAGAGACCCAAAGTCACCTGGGCTGTACTCATCTGGAAATCCTTCTCATTCAAGTATAGTTCAAGAACCTGTGTGTGTACGGGATGAGGAGGGAGAAGAGCAGGAAATTGGCGGCGCCCTGGTCCTCACTGGTGTGAAAGAACAGCTCCAGGACCGAGGGGTCCTTGACCACGGCCGTGCACAGTTGGTTTAACAAGAGGACCAGTTCTGCTTCCACACCACTGCCGCAGTCTGCAAAGTACGGGGGTCGGACCGAAGCCCTCACTCGAAGCGGGAGCACGCTGCCTACCTGCTCCGGAGCCTCCACCGCAAGAAGCCAGAAGCGTCATGAGCGGCCGTAACAGGGGTTTGTGGTGCAGCAGGGGCTGGTGGGCCTGGCTCAACAGCATCTGGTACATCCGGAGCTGCTCCAGTTTCATATCTTCCGTGAACTGTCTCCTCAAGCTCCAAAGAAACAGGCGCTCCATCACTCCCTCTTGAAGGACAAACTCCAAGATGGGACCCATGGCACCACCTGCAGATTGGGTTTTCACGGAAAGTCATTTCAGTTGAGATGACCAAGAGACAAAATGACTTTGGGATCTTGCCTCGACCCGCCTCCTCCTCCATCAGCAGGAACAGCATGTGCTCCACGTAGTTCTGGACGGCGCTGGCCTCGTCCGCCGGGATGGACCCGGGTCGGGCGCCGCTGCCGCAGCCGTGGCCGGAGAGGAAGCCTAGGGCGCTGATTCCACCTCGACCCGGCTCATGTTTCTCCAAGATCTTGACCACCTTGAGGTCAAGGAAGCAAAACAGAACGCTCGGCACGATGTCCCTGCCATCCGGCGGTTCGAACCCACCCACCTGCGTCCAGTGATTCTGGAACACGATCATGCACGTTTCCGGGTCTACCCCTCGCAGCGTCAGGGACTTCCTGCGCCGGCCCCCGGCCGTGGCCGAAGCCATCATCCTCGACCCGGGATCGAGCGCTGAGTGTGTCTGCGTATGTGTGTATGATCATATACGTCCTTGGTAGTATTGCTTAAAGAGTATATGCCTTGTGAGTGTTGTTACTCCGTCCATAATTGTTTCCAACGTCAGGTTTGGACTAAATTGTCCGCAACAGGAATAAGTGCATCCACGTGTAAACAGGAAAACGGCGAGAGGACCCACCCAGGGTGTTCTGGGACATTCCGTCAATGGTCCGGAGAATGTTGCGTTGGAAGGAGATTAATCTGGAATGAGACGCTGATGTTTAATCCCCAAATGCCTGCTGCTCGACTTGTGTGTGTGTATATGTGTGTGTATGTTGTGTGTAACATGCCATCACACACAGATTAAGCACAAAAACAAAAGGTTTGCCTTGTTTTGAGTTTGCTCATTTGAATGTTTGTTTTTTATTTCCATACAAAAAGAGCCATGGATGCAACAATGCATCATTTTCCTAAATGACATCTTATTTATAAAGAATATTAACAAGTCAAGTCTTGATGCTACACCATAATACACAGGACTATAAACATAAGCACACTATGAATATCATATTTCAACATGTCAAAGTGATTTTTTATTTACCTTAAGAGCCATCCAGTCACTCCTAAGGGATGTCCAAGTAGTCTGTGAGCTCAATTCGGTTCTTGGGGCTTTAAACTCAGAGACTGTCAATCACTGTGACGTCGCATCAAACCACACCCACAATGTTCTTTAGCCACACCCACAATGTTCTTTAGCCACGCCCATGAAATGTGTCAAAGTTGAGTACACTTTGTTTTCAATACAAAACAAAATAAACAGGACTAGTTTCACCTGCACGTTAATGATTGCAATACTTGAAACCTTCAAAATAGGATTGGATTGTGAAAAAAAAACATCATTTGATGCTCTATTTCTGACGTCAGAGTGCAAAAGGGGAAGGTCTCGCCGCACCGCTTGGTGGGACTCAACTGGGAAGTTGGGAGAGAAAGTGGTGCTGTCATATTGTTTTGCTTAAAGATCACTTCCCGATCTAGCCTTTGGCGACAAAGTCCAGGCGTGTTTTGTACGGACGCCGAAAGACACGCAAAAAGAGGCGCACAAAGAGGCGCACAAAGACGCGCAGACATGGCCGAGGCTCGCCCCGACGAAGACGAGGACAATATGAGGAGAGAGGCCAGAGAACAAGTGCTACGACGGCAATCCGACGGTAAGAACCCAAGAAAAACACGGCATTAGGCGTGGACGATGTCCCAAAACGTGTGTCCCTCAGCTTGAGAATCAAATTGTCTTTTGTCAAGAGGAATTCCAAATATTTAGAGTGCCTAGTTGTTCTCTCGCTGTCATTGCGTGTCTAATGCACGTTTCAGATCCACATTTTCTTCTAGAAATCAGGTTATATTGCCTCAGTCCAAAGCTGGTGGACATTGTAAGTGTCTCATCCACTTGTAAATAATACAGCATGAGGAGAGAGTCATCTGTTTTTGGGGGGCGGGGGCCACAAACATCTGGAAGTACTAAGACCGGATCCGGGACTCCGCAACCAATCGCTGCCGGCGGACTGGTCCCGACTTGGGAGGAGACTGCAGAAACCACGACAAGGAAAAAAATCGGTCAGGGTTCTGCTGGGGAAAAGACCAAATGATTTTTTGGGGAGAATTGGGGCGCTTTTGCCTGACGACACGTTGCCGTTGAGGGTTCCCCGTCTCAAACTTTGTGGTCCTTCTGATCCACCCAGGTCGTCCCGGCAGAAGGAAGCCAGAAAACCGTCTCAGGTTGGTCCCTTTTTTTGCAAAACTATTTATGTGTGTCCTCTAAAAGCTTTTGTGCTCAAAGTTTGTTCCCGTCTTTGCGGCGACTGCCCCCCCAACCCTGACACACTGGTGCAAGTATTTGGGCTGTTGGCACGGCAACCGGCCGGGGGCAGCGTTGTTGTGCGTTTATGGGGAAAACCTCAAAGTGGATTTGCTGACTATGCAAGGTCTTGAAAATCCCTTTTAACTCCTGTTTTTCCATTTGGGGCTCCACGCAGTCAAGGTCCGCTTTGGTCTCTCCGAGCAGCCATCAAAAGGAGTGAGTACACCAAATGGCTTCATGTTTGGAATTGGACAAAACCTCTTGAATGTTCTTTTCCTTGGAAATCCTTCAGCCACCAGCAGGTCCAGTCTCTCCGAGCAACCGCGGGACAGAACCAGGGAGGGCGACTCCAGGTAAGGGTATTCGCCAGTTTCTACCATAGCCACGCCCATGTTGTTCCACAATTGACCGGGTTTCGGCAGGCGACCGGAGATCACCGTCCTGTCGGCCGAACCGCTCCCCTCCGCTTCCTGGTTAGCGGTAACGCCCGGCGCGTTCCCGCCCCCGCCGCCCCCGGCCGCTCAAATCTGGGGAGCCACCATCCCGCCGTCCATACAGGTAACTGCGCTCCCACCATGCCATCCCGCGCCTCTCTGAACTTCAGGTTTTGCTTCCCACCGCGCAGCCGCCGCCCTCTTACGAAGAGGTGATCAGGGAGAAGACCCAGGAACGAGGTGGATCCTCGCCTTCAGCCGTCCCGTCACCATTGTCATCTGTTCCAGCTACTAGAACCACCATCGCCACTCAGACAGACACTGGATCGTCTTCCACCGCTCCAGGTCTGAGTACACTCCCGTATATCAAATTGAACTCCCGTTGTTTTTGGTGACCAATGGGAAAATGTGCGCCTCGTGTTCAACAGGAGGAATCAAACCCGCTCCTCAAGCCGATGGCCAAATTGCTTCGGCTGTGACCCCAGCGCACGAGTACCCAAGACCCCACCCTCGCCCCAGATCCAGGCTCTACGTCAACCCGGCAGTCAACGAGGTCCAGGTTCAGACTTTGGTCAAACTGCGAGAGGACGGCTTGGCCACGCTAGCGGCCCGCGCCCACGGTGACACTAGCAGGAAGGAAGCTAGCGGTGGTAAATACCTCCGAGAGCTCCTGGAGGCCTTCAGCTCGGACGACTGGGGCTTCCCCGAGCACCGGGGCGACGACGGCGGTCTTAGCCAATCGGAAGAAGAGGAGGAGGACGAAGAGGACAAAGACATGGCGACTCTGAGGGCCAGGATCCAGGCCTTTGAGAAGCAGGAGGCGGCGCTGGACGGAAGCAGCCGCGACACGGATGTCAACGAGGACCCGCTTGCCAAAAACACACCCGGTCCTCAGCCCCGGCCTCGTCTCCAAGTACAACCCACCAAAGCGCACCCCCCCACACTCGCCCCCAAACCTAAAGTCCTGGCGAAATCGGCACCTACGGATGGCGTCCCTCCGGAGCACCCCAAAGCGGGGCCGGTCCCGGAGCCCCAACTCTCGGCTCCCGCACCGGTGCCGGCTCCCAGGGTCCCTTCAGCCAAAACCTCGCCCTGCCCTGATGAAACCCAGACCAAAATCCCAGCCAGACCAACAATTATTCCACGGAGTGGGGTCAAGACTCCGCCGGTGAAGGCGATCTCGGCCAGACACGTCACCCCGTGGAGGCCTCCTAGACCTTCCGTGGAGGGTCAGACTGAAGATACAGTAAACCTCACAGGTGAAAATCCCGTCCTTCTCTATTCCATCTTTGCTACTTTGTGTGCCGACCCTAGTGGAACACGTACAGGTTTCAAGACCAATTCTTCTGAACGCGGCCGCATTCCAGTCAATTATTTCCATTTTCTACTTTCAAAGAGTCCTACAGATAGTAGGCCACGCCCCAGGAGTGCGTAGACTGTAAACCAAGCGCTGGCTTGTGGACTGAATTAGATCCAGGCGGCTGAATATGTTGGTGACATTTGAACTGCCGGCCATTGTTTGCGCTGAATGCTCATTTGTTCTCTGTGGCGTCGCTTCTCCGCACCCAACAGGAACAGAAACGCGTTAGGGGAAACGAGAAAACCTGTTGCATGATGTGCAAACGGCCAAATGAAATCAGCGTATGAGCTCCCTACTTCCTAGCTGCTAAATCAACAGTGAGTCTTTGCAAACTGGCCAATTGCATTGCGGGTAACGTAAGCACAATGCGGCTTTTGAGAGGGTTGCCCTTTCCCCATTCGTCCCGGACATTGGCCCATTGTGTGCGGAGAAGAAGCCTTTCTGTGTGGACATAAGCCCTATCTTATTTTCAAAAGCACGACCCGTCTCGGCAATTCAATTCAATTGTTGTCTCTTCAGGTCCCTTTCCGGAACCGAATCCCGCCCCCTGTGAGGCTCCCGCGCCGAGTCCGGGTGCTGGCCAAAGAAAAACCACTCCTCCGGACCTTAGAAAGAGGGAGCGTCTCTCGGTGCCACCTCTACCCCCGAGGTGAGCCAGACTGGACTCGGGTGGCTACCCATGGAGCTCTGTCCTAGCCCTACCGTCTTCTCCGCAGGCCTTCTGGTGCGAGGCTCCTCCCCCCCAGGCCTCAGGCGATAAAATCCGCCCCCACCCGTCCGCCGCCGCCTGGCACGGTCTCGCCTGCCAGCCACCCTCGGCTACGGACGCCGCCTCCCTCGACCGGAGCTAATAACAGAGCGTCAAAGCGAGGGCCGCCCCTGCCACCGCGACCCCAGCCCGGACATCCGCTCTTTCTCGGCAAGCGGGAGGTCCTCATCGTCCTGGAGGAACTGCAACCGGAGACTCCGGCGACCTCAGACACGGCACCTTCATCGGAGTGTCTCGTGGATCTGGACATCTTTCCCCCAGCACAACTAGAAGACCCTTATAAGCAGGTACGGCCACATTGGCTGATGTAAACCTGATTATTTTAATTTTTTTGGTTCTTCAAAACTCAGTCCTTGGTTTTTGCTTCCATTTGGTCCTTGCAGAACCCTCCCGAGCTGCCTCCTGTCAGGTCTGAAACCGCAATACCAAGTTGTGTTGTTTTGAGAGGAGTACTCTAGTCGTGGACTTCTTTGCGTATGTGCAGTGGCCCTCGTCGCGTGGCTCTCTACGACTTTGAAGGATCCCAAGAAGACGAACTGACCTTCTGCCAAGGGGACGCCATCGGCCTCCTGGAAGTGGTGGACCGGCAATGGGGCCGAGGCCAGTTGGGCGGACGCGTGGGGCTCTTTCCGCTGAGCTTTACCCAAGTGACTGAGGACAGTCCACCACAAGTCTCGGGTCAGCCGCCGTGAACCGTTTGATTAAAGACCAGACAATGTTTCATTGCTATTGATTGGACTGAATTCCTCCCCTAGTAGCACAGATGCCTTCAAAAGGAACACAGGTAAGTTTCAGGTCCCACCCCGTTTTAGGATTTTAGTCATTGTTAGTCCACTGACCAATGCCTTTAGGTGGAAGAATGGGAATCGGCCATTTTTGACTTTGCCGGCCAGACCGCAGAGGATCTTCCTTTCCACAAGGGGGCTCAAATCCAAGTGATCGAACACATAGACTCCCAGTGGAGGAGGGGGCGACTGGACGGACGGGAGGGTCTTTACCCCGTGGCTTTCACACGGGCTTGCCAAGGTGCAACACCTTCATGTACCTTTTTGGGTGAGGGTTAGGGTTTAAAACCCCGACCCTGAACCCCTTTCCAAATTCACCAATGCTCATGTTTTTTTCAGCTCAACCACTTGCAAGCCAGAAGACGTCAGCCAGCGTCTCGGCCAAAGTTTTATTTGCCTTCACCGCCCAGCACGAAGACGAACTGACTGTTAAGGTGAGGACTTTGTCCCGACACGTCCTCGGGCGTGGTGTTCTGAATGGTTCTTGTCTTCTTCCTTCAGCCTGGCGACATCATCGCACAAGTGGAGTCCAGGGATGAGCAGTGGATTGTGGGAGTTGTTGATGGGAAGCGTGGAATGGTGCCCAAAAACTACATTGGACAGATGTAGACAATGGACTGGATGTTGTTGTCAAACTGTCTCAAAGTGGACACCAGATGTTGGATCTCCTCCGACGGACCAAGTTGACCCTGGCCTTTTTTCCGTTAAGTTTCTCAACCGCAAGTGGAGTTAAACTAGTTTTACACAGCTGTTATGATCACATTATGATATTGATGTCATTGTTCGAAACATTCCATCTTTTAGTCCTAATAAAATTGCAGCATTTGCATGAATGATGTTGACTCTGTGAGTGTGTTGCATAGACCTATTTTGTCCACAAGAGGGTAGTAGTTTCAAGGATAAGTGTTCAGTATGCAACAAATACGAATAAATAAGACTTGGATTACTGTGAATAAGGTCAATTGGGGTATAGGGGGGTCAGAATACATCTATACCAGGCCCTAAACAAGAATTTGCTGGTGAGGAAAGAAAATGGGGCTGCCATTAAATCAGACAAAGTCATGGTTTGTTTTTTAAAGTTTTATTTGACAGTCGAATGTATCTTCTTAATCCAATGAGAGGTCTTTGAATGCACCCTAGCTTGCGTTCTTAACGCTGTTGTACTCATTGGCTGTCTTTTGATACTGATAGACATCCAATCCTCATTCAGATTGACAAAAAATGTCTCTCAATGTCAACGGCACTGAAAGAGTTAAGGTGACTCCACAAATGCAATTGCAAAAGACATACACACACAAAATATTTGGAAAAAGTTCTAATCTACTGCAATTGATTGAAGGTTAATAAGGCATGATGACTTGCACATACATGAAGAGAAGTTAAAGCACAAAGTTAGCATTGCTAACAGCATCAACACTGCCACACGTCTTTTGGTTTTGGTGCAAAGAAAAAGAACAACAGCAATACTTGGGAGACGTAACTATCCCGGAACTTTGCCAAGCACCATTCCGTTTTTTTTTTTTCTCCTTCTATGTTATCCGAGACAGAATCACACATTCGACGGCTAACAGCTACAACATATTTTCTAGGGTTTCTTTGACAGGTCACCAGAATCGGTGAGTGTTTTCTTTTTCTTTTGACAAAACCCTGTATGGACGCTCAGTGCAGGCAGGCACAGTGCTTCGGACCTCGACTCGGCACCTGGGTCACCGCTACAAAATGGGAGGGTCTTAGGCTGGAGGGATCCTCCCCCGGAAAGAATGGAAGACATCCCGGTTGATTTCACCTACGGCTTGTAAAACCTCAAAGTGATGTTTTTGACTAACTCTGGTTCAAGTTTACACCAGGGGGGACGGAACCTGCTTGGTTTCCAGCCCTGGAGATTCTTTCTCCGTGGCACCGGGGTCTTGGATGTCGGAGTCATGGATGCCGGAGTCGATGGGAGCGTCGTCCTGCCAGAGAACAAGGCGGCATCGTTTATTTGGGCTAAAAGGGCCACAGAGGCTAGCACTCACCGAGACCCAGGAGTGCTCCAGGACCTCATCCGCCGTGAATCGAACGTCCACGTTAACCTGCAGCATCTGACTTATCAGCGCCTGGTGAATACAAGCCTGGACTGGTTTCAACGGTCCACCACGGGTTGTCTAAAGCCTTTCTAATCAGTCTTAAGGAAAATGGAAAGAGCACCTTAGCCGGAAGGCTGACACCATCCCAGTCGGGAGACGGGAACTCCAGCTTCCCTTGGAGTATCTGGTCGAAGAGTTCATCTTGGGCATTGTTCTCGCTGAAGAAGACAGTTTAGTTGGAAAGGGAAGGCTCAGAGCGCACAGGAATTTGACAAACTGACCTTCTAAATGGCGGAAAACCACAAAGGAGGATGTAGGTGATGATACCCGCTGCCCAGATGTCTACCTTCAGACCATAACTAGACACAAAGACACAGATCCGGAAGCATTAAAAAGCCCAATCTCCAAATATGTCCCCGTCCGTGTCCTCTCACCCGCTCTCAGCGATGATCTCCGGGGCCACGTACGTGGGGGTGCCGCATACGGTGTAAAGCGGTCCTTCCACCACAGTGGCTAAACCAAAGTCTCCAAGTTTGAGCGACTTGGTGCCGTCCGGGTACTCGCACACCTGCCAAGACCACAAGCGCATCAGAGGGGCCCCCACCACAGCATTTACGCGGGATGTCCACTGGTGTCCTACCAGCAGATTTTCCGGCTTGATGTCTCGATGGACAATGTTCATCCGGTGCAGGTACTTGATGGCTCCGGCCAGATTGTACACCATGGCGCTGGCGTCATGCTCGCTGTACTTGGTGGACGATGTGATGGCATCGAACAGATCGCCACCCTGAAATGGGTGGAGATGCAGAATCGGAAATTTGTCCCTAGGATCAGGCATGGCGCCGGAAGGAATAAGAGCACCTTGACCAGCTCCATGACCAGGAAGAGCTGCGATGGCGTTTCGTCCACCTCGATGAGTTGGATGATGCTGGGGTGCCGGACCCGGCGCAGGACCGCCACCTCGTTCTCAATCAGGTGCTCCTACGGTAGCCACGAATGAGCATCGGACCGGGTAAGCCAACCCCATGTTAACATTCATGTTACCTTTCCGCAGCAGCGAGCTTTGTCAATGATTTTCAAGGCAAACTCCCGGCCGCTGGACCTGCCGACAACATCACAATTACTCTGGTGCCGTATTCCCTTTACCTGTACCCGGGTGTTCTTCACCTCTCCACGCACTCCTTCACCACTGCAAAGTTTCCGTCTCCGATGACTTTTCCGATTTTGTACTTGCTGCTAACCAGGCTGGACGACACTGACAGGTTTCCGTTCACTTGGGAGAGAGGATGGACGGTCACGCTCTGTCGGATAGACGGTATAGCGCGTTCGGTAACTCACCTTCTAGAGCGCATTCTTCGGCGGGCCGGCCCGAGCCGTTGACATCCGCGGTCGAGGAGCGATGAGGAGAAACCTGCTAAAGGACGAATTTGCAAGTAATGAGAAGCTCCAGTTGGAAAAAGGAGCCCACCTTGAGGCTGGAGGAGGGACTAGACCCGGAAGACTTTGCCGATCCCAACACTTCATTGGCCGCTGATGAAGAACAGAATCAGGTTGCATGACATCGCAAAAGCATACATGCTATATGAGGTTGTTTACCCATTCCAGATGACCTAGACTGGGTCAAGGCTTTGGTGGAACCCTTGGGGGGAGCCAAACCAGAACCGCTGGGGCTCTTAGGAGCAGAAGTCCTCTGAGAGACAGCAGGGCGGGAAGATTTGACACGGCATTCTGATATAAAAACATGGGAACACGGGGTAAATTTTTTTCTTCTTCTTCAAGCAGACTTAATCCTTTGGCGTGTACGCAAGACCATTGACGAAGGCCGGCGACTTTCCGCTGTGAGTCAGCACAAAGTCGTCTTGGGCATAGCGGAACTTTTCTAGCCCGCATGCCATGAAGACGTCGTCGTCTCCAAAGAAGTCCTGCAGACAGGTGAGCTATACACACACAGACAAAGAGACAAAGAGATTTTAAAAATAGCTCCGGGTGACGCGGTGCACCGACAGTATCTTCAAAGATCCGTCTCTACGACGAGGCCCTCTATGAATTACCTGTTTCCCGTCCAATGTGTACAACCTCTTGACGGCTCCAGAGTCCAGCTTGATGGCCTCGGTGATGTCCGCCAGCACTTGGTCAAAGGAGTGCGCGGTCTTCTTGTTCAGGAGAATCCGCACGGCCTTGCGAGGTTTTACTCCGCTCCGGATAACCGTCACCAGCTTTGGCTTGATGAAGTCTTTGCTATCTCGCCCCTCGCCTCGTTCCCGGGGTCCGGCACCGCCGATGCCGGCCGGGGCGGCCGTCGACGGCCTGTTGGAGCCGGCGCTCCCGGAGGCGGCACCGGGCTTCCAGCTGGGTACAGAGATCTTGGTGTAGTCCACTTTGCGGTAAGGCTGGTTGGAGGCGCAAACGTAGCACTCGCCTGTGCAGAGAAACAACCGGAAACGTTTAGCGTGTGGCATAGTGTAGTATTTAGTGTGCACTCTGCCATAATGTGATACATCTGTCCTTGTATCCATGCATTAGCACTCATTAGCTGTTTTTATGCTCTTCAATATTGATGACCGTTAGACCCAAGCTAATCCGTTAATTCCAAAAATGACTCCTGTGTAGTACAATTTGTACTCAAATGTACCCAAGCAGGTAGATCAAATAGGAGGGGCTACCTTCCAGCAGCTCCTCCAAACTGCTGATCTTCTTGGCGCCATCGATGGTGTAGATGGTGCGCACCCCTTGCGGCAGGTGGAGGTTGTCCGCCAGGGAACGGGTGAGCTCTACCAGGAGGGCGTCGTACGAGCGGAAGCGGTCGCCGGAAACGGCGTACAGCAGACCCTTAAAAGAACGGTCACCGTTTCGGTAGAAGCGCACCTTCTTGGCGCGCTTCTCCAAGGTGAGCGCCTGCAAAGTGCGGGTGCGGTAATAGCTGCAGTTGGTGCTGTGCGCCGGGCTGGGAACCAAGCTGCTTCCGCGGGAGCTCGGACCCGACTCGTCTCGTTTGGCCCGGGTGGAACGTCCGCGGCGGACCTTCTCACGTTCGTCAAAGTGCTCCAACTCCATGGTCTCTCGCCGATCCGGTCCAGTTCACTACTAGGGATTGATCTGGACTCCCATCTGGGATTTGGAAGGCGGCCTTCGGATGCTTCTACAAAGCCACGGGAGAGTCTTTGAAGGGCAATATCCCGAAAGGAAATGAGGAGCCCTGATGGGGAGCCAGGGAGGTCAGGTCCTGCACCAATCTCCGTCTAGCTCTGTACCAATGGGACCTTTTCACGTGTTCTTAAGACCCGGCGGTGATCTACAGTCGCGGGAGCGAGCATCGCCTTTGTAGCGTGCCGGCGCATCGGTCAAGGTTGCGGGCGCATTCCCCTCACGGACTCCGCACCCCGTTCCGCACAACCTGAGCGGGGGTATTAGAACAAAAGCATCAATGCGGCCAAACGCCAGCACGGAGGAGGGAGGCACCTACCAATAATGCCGTGGAGCCGGTTTGTTGCTAGGGAGGTCCCCCTCCTCCCTTCCTGGAAGTCCTCCTCCCTTCTCTGTAATCTTCCCTGACACTCAGGTTCCGGTATTATCCGGCTGAAAGCGCCAACGGACCGTGGACAGGATCGGCGATGCGGGAGCGCCGGGTTCGTGGCGGGATGCGGCGCCGCGAGATCCGGGGAGCAGCAGCAGAGAGAAGACGCCGGCGCCACCAGCTTCCGCTACTGCCCCGCCTCCACCCCACTCTCTCTCTCCCCACGTCTTTTGTCTAGGTCGCCCAACCCCTCCCCCCTAATCTTGTACCATTTCTGCCTCTTTAGTCAATTAAATCCCCCCGAAAGGGCAAACGGTTCAGGAAACGGAATACCCTGAGTTGCTAAAAAATGTACAGTCAGATAGTGTATACCCTTACCTGAGAGAAGTGCATCCATCCTGCAAATTAAGGACCAAACCAGACTGTTCCAGTCTTCAGGAGACAAAATACATGCTCAATCTGGTTTAGATCTGATGTTTTTCTAAATTAGGAGATCATTTATATGTCATTTTGGATGCCCTCACTCATCATCTGTCATTTCAACTTTACAGATTTTCAGTGTTGGAAGAACAGGAAGAACAAGAGCAAAAACGGCTTTTGGACAAAAGGGTTTTACTTTGAAATCGCGACACGTGGGCTCTGACATCAAACACACACAAGACTTTTGGCATTTAATGGTAAATCCTTCAAATCTAGTGTTGCCAAACATCTACTTGACGACAACTTTTCAAAAGCTGTATGGCAATATGGCCTTTAGTGTACATTCATTACGCTTAACGAGGAAGGATATTATTGTTTTAAAAAATATCCACTTGCAGCATCATGTAGGATTTTTTCTAGAGGCGGAGGACTTGTAAAAATAATGCAAAACAAAACAATACTAAACATGGAATCAGAAAAAAAAGCAAAAGTGAAATCATTCAGTAGTACTGACAGACACTCAAAGTAATAAATACATCAATAAATAGCAAAAGTAGTACAATACAAATGATTAACGAGCTAAGACAAAAAAGTCCTAATTTGAATAACCCAAAACGCAACATATTTTTCAAATTATAACTTTTTCCTAGACAAAAATAAGCCTGGCAATTTTTAAAATATTCCATCTTTGAAGAATAAAGCCAAAATGTAATAATAGTATATCCATCCCTGAAGCCTTAGGCGCTGTGACTTGAAAAATAAATATAATTCGTAACGATATACTATCTGTACGACACTAATACTTTTTCTCTGTAGATATATTTTTCTTTAACATTTGCTTTGTCAATTTAGCATTTCATTTTCTTTTTTATAATTCCAGGAGCGCCATTAGGAGGAATTCTGCGGCGGTCAAGCCACGCGGTAGGCCGCCATACGGTAGTAGCTTCGTCCGTGACTACGCGCCGCCCACAGCAACAACGCGGCGGCCATCATGTGGAGGGGCGACGACATGAGCGCCAGGTAGAGCGACCACCCCAGAGAGCCGTCCACTTTTTCGGGCAGCACGGACGCCCGGTGGAGGAGATCCATCCCCGCCAGGTAGCAGCACACCGTGGCCAGCGAGCACAGACCTGCCCAAAAAATGGACCTTTCAACTCTTGCCCTTGGCTCTGGGAAAGAACCGGAATTTACCCGTCAACAGGTGAAGCACGCCGATGGTCAGCGTGGGCGCCAGGCTCCGGCAGAGACAGGCGCAGAAGGCTGTCAGGCCCGCCAAGACCTCCAGACCCAGAGAGACCATGGGTAGCACGAACTGGAAACGCCACAAATCTACCAAAAAAAAAACAAATAAATAATTTGTACATAAAGTTTTAAAAAAATCCAAGATGGATGTCGTTCATACAGGTGCGGAGCATGTCCTCCCCACTGTTGTGGTTTCCGGGCTCCTTGTACTTTGGCGTCAGCTGTTGCTGGATGGTGAAGCTTCTGCACCGCAGTGTCCGTTTCCCATCTGTAGGAATGTAGATGGCTTACAAAGTGTATTTTTTTCAAACTGAAAGTCCCTCTTGATCATAGTTTAGTTTCAATTTATATATGTATTGGATCCTAGGGGCCATAAAAAAAAAATAAAAAAAATAAAAAAAAAAAAAAACGCTGGCAAAGAGCAGTTCCAACTCCGATCGCTGGAGGCGCTGTCGCTTTTTTCCGGCGGGAGATCAAACGTTGATTAGGCTAAAGATCAATCAGGTGCGCCGACGGGACCGAACAATGGACCGACATTTTAATTGTCTCCAGCTAAAAATGAAACACACGACAAAAGGTAATGTTTTTCTCCACTTTCGAAATAATACGCAAAGTTATTGTCTTATAAATACTAAAACGTAATGTTATTGTCCTGGTTAGCGCGAGCGAATTCACTTTAAACGTTCATTTTCAGCGACCGACTTTTGGCTAACTTTTGCTTGCTATATTAGCAACACTTGAGGCACGGTAATGTATTAAACTTTCTTAAAAATGATACTCAAAGTTATTGTCCTCGAAATTATACTCGAGGTTATTGTCCTCGAAATGATATGTAATGTAAATTGTCTTCGTTAGTGGCTCTCAAACTAACTTTTTACGTTATTTTCAGCGTCCAGAAGAAATGAAATGAAATGAAATGAAATGGAATGAAATGAAATGAAATGGAATGAAATGAAATTAAATGAAATGAAGGAAATCACATTTCGACCTACAGCAGCATTGTGGTAAGTCATTCAAACTATTATTATTAAAAGTGTGTTGTTATTTAGACAAAAATGACTTCGAGTATTACTGTGTGTTACCATTGTGACTTTGCAATTTCAACTGCGTCATTTCATTAATTTGGTTTTTATTCACTTCATGTCTCGTATTTCGTTAGTTCATAATAAACCTGCGTGAATATTTGTTTTTGTGACCGAAATTGTGCCACTTTTGTCCACTACATATGGCCATTACACTAAAATGGAGTGTCAATATTTCAGAGTCAACCTATTTTAACCTAGAATACAGTATAATTTCAATTTAATGGGGTGTCAATCAGCTCTAAAAGTTGTGGTACAGTGAAAATTCAGCTCTTCACAGTTTCATCAGTTTTTTTGCCATTTTCTACACCATTTTGGAAGTTCTGCTGCACCAGTAATGATTCTCCTCCTGGTAAGATCATTTTCCATATTCCATATCCAGTAATATTAACCTTTAAGCCAATGTTTCCATTGAATGTTTTTTCAAAATACATAATTGTGCCTATTCAATGCATAATGTTCTCATTTCTGTTGGTTTATAGGCTTAAACAGTGAACCCATCTACTATATTTGCTACTGCAAATTTGTTACTACCATCAATGGAAGGGTGAAAGAGCCCCAGGAAAAATACAATCTTGCTCCAAGGACCCTCCTGAAGCTGTATTAATAAACACAATTGTTGTCACCTTTTGTCTATGCTTTTCTTATTTGATCAGTTATTTGGTATTCTAGCTTTGGTCTCAAGGTAAGTTGCTTACAAGGTAAGTAACACAAAAGTGAAAATGAAAGATTACAAATTAGTTATTTCTGAAGTAGATTTTGAGTTTAGAGTACTCTATAAAGTGTAATCAGTTACTCTGAATACTTAAAATGAATAAATTTAGTTTAATTGACTCTGAAAAGTTGACACTGGCCAAAAAGTACATTTTACTCTAATTTTGCGTGGGACAAAATACTAATTGTATGTGTCTTGATGTTTGTTGTACCGAAATACTTTCACATATACTTTATGCCCTTCAGTAATACTACTACCTCTTTGCTCTGTTACATATTGCATTTCAATTCTGTTGAATTTTGAGTCAATTGTGTGTGGTACCTTTTGTAGTTTGTCCACAAGAGTGTAGTAACAGTCCAATTAACGTAGAGGAACTGAAGTTGTGTTTATCACATAGTATTTCCAGTAAAAACATTTAAACTAAAGCGTTGCTTCTGTAACCGTTGTATTGTTCAGACAACCTTCATTTTATTTAAGAAATGTCAATTTAGGACAGTTTTTTTGACTTCAGTTACTCTATTTTAGCAATCAGAACACTGCAAGCCCCCCGTTATTTTTATTTTATATTGTCTTACTTCTACTGACGGCGACCTATGTCCAGAAGGACTGTAGGTCTATGTTAATCAATGGCTATGAAACCCCTTGGGGGTCTTCACCACCCTTTACAAAGGTCAGGGACGCTCAGGTTGTGCTCCTTGCATCCACAAGGGGTCGCCCTGGCGTCCCATGACGTGACGTATGGTATGGTATCGTGGCGGAACCTACCTGTTTCCTTGGCCCATTGCGGCGCCTCGGGCACGAGCACGCAGCGCCACCACAGGCCCAGCGTGCCGTTGAGCCTGAAGAGCGTATCGCTGTAGGTCTTCTCGTCGAATTCTCCCTCCAAGAATTCGTCGTATAGGCCGCGCAGTTCCGTGGCGTTAGCCTCGCCGCGCACCGGCGGACTGCTGTACTGGTACCAGTGCTGCGTACCCACCCCCACGCATAGATAGGCGGTGGCCAGTAGGCTGAGCACGCAGGCTATCACCAGCGCCGTGGCGTAGCGGTTGTCCACCATCCTTGGGTGGAGTCCGAGCCCGGCCGGGATGCCGCTGCTTCCGTTGCCGTAGCTGCTGCCGCCGCCGTGGCCGCCCCCGTCCGTCTATCCCCGCCGTCTGTCCCCGCCCCGTGGCCCACTTCCACAGATGGCGCTCGGCTTGCGCACTAATCCGGGCCGTCATCAGGTCCAATCAAACAAAGCATCCAGTGGGAATGTGCCAGCGCCAAAAGCATACAATAAATCACTTTTAAAATATGCTTTGATATGCTACTGTGGACAGCATTGTGTGATTCTATGCTGCTATATTTCTCTGGTATAAAACACGAGGCCCGGGGACCCCATCTGGCCAGCCACATTGTTTTGTTTTGATGTAATTATCGGCAAAACTCATGTTCTAAAAACCCCAGCTAAATGAGAAGCTCCACTTAATGGACCTCCTGTAACCCCCCAAGCTCACATGGCTTGGACATCTTTTCCCAAGTTAAAAATGTGTATGACGTCAAGCCAGCGTGCATTGATCTCATGTGGCAAAAGTACCTTCTGAATTCTTATATCTTATTCCATTATTGCGTGGCACAAAGCAAGAGTAGAAAAGAAAACAAGATGTCACATATTCTGTGTGACAAAAGGGCCCCACCTTGTGTTTTTATAAACAAACCTGATCCACTGGCATCAAGAATAACAAGTGCACTCCATTGTCTCTCGGTATTGCACCAGATGTCATCACAAGTGCACTTTTCAGATCCCACATAATCATCAACAATGCAAATATAATACATTTTTCAAATTGAGTCTGTAAAGTAAGTACCACAGTTTATTATTTACAATAGAAATATTCAAAGGAGAATTTAACGAGATAATAAATACCTTTAAAATGTGCATAAGACCCTGCTGGAATTCATGGTATTGGCGTGTATACATTTTTGCCAGGAGAGGGCGCCGATAAATAATTTAGTGATGGACCTCTGATACTGTTGTAGTTCAGGACGGAGTCTCCAAAAAGTCATTCAGTCGTTAATTTCAAGCATTTCTGAACGCATGTAAGGTAATTCCCGAAGTGAAGGTTGAAGTCGTCTCAGTGTTGACTCGAGAGCATCCACGAAAAAGCCACCAAAGAGAAAGCGCAGAGAAGGCCCATGTTGTGTGTCACTCCCCTCGAAACTGGAAAACATGAGTGTCTAAGTTACTACATCAGGGTTCATTTTTAAAGGAGAGAGAAGAGCTCTTGTTTATCTGTTTATCAATAAGGTTCAGATTATTTTTTACCGATTCCTTCGACTGTGATGGAGCTTTGTTCGATGTCGAAGCCGCTGACCAAGGTGACGGCGTTGGTCAAGACGGCAGTGATGGCCGTGTGGTTGGGCGCCACGTTGGTGAAGCTCAGGTCCATGTCGTTGATAACTGATCCGGGTCTGCCCGTCAAAAGGAGTAGATATATGCCAGAGTAGTTTGTTAATAGTCTTGTATTTTGGGGAAAGTCACTTGTTTTTTTTATATACCTGAAGCCAATGACGACCAGGACCCTGAAGATCGAAGGGAACTCCATTTGGAATAAAGGTTGAAGCTGCAAAAGAACAAGAAGAAGGTGATGGAGATATTTGGCAAGATTTTTTCCATGGATTCCTACCTGACTTCTGATCAGGGTCGATCGGAATCGGAAGGCAGAAGACGACTGATTGAAGAGCTGGTTGCTAAAGGTGCTTTGGAGGGATCGGAAAGAAACCCGTCTGGTGATGATCGTCGGCACCGTTGGACCTTGTGTTGCTCCCGGCGCAACTGGTGTGACAATTCCCGTCACTGCATTTTTGGTGGAATTTGCAGTCCTGGCATTTGTCACAGAATTTTTTGTAGCGTTTCCTCTATTGGAAGTTGAGGCGGTGGTTGGTAATTGTGTAGAAGCTGTGGCTACAGTAGGTGTCCTTGTCGATGATGTGTTTTTCGTGGCAGGTGGGCCCTCATTTCTAGTAGTTGTTGCCGCTGTAGGAATTGTTGCCGTTTCCCTAGTTGTTGCGGAGGCTGGAGATGCTGCTAGAGTTATCTGAGATGTTTGGGATTCCGCAGTTGTGGCTCTTGTTGTTAAACCAGATACGGCTGCGGCTGTTTCCTTGGTTGATCTTGACACAGCCGATGTTTCTAAAGGTATCTGTGATGTTTGAGATTCTGCAGTGGTGAGGACGGGCGTTGTTACCAAAGTTGCCACTGCAGCAGCACTTGAACTCCCCCTAGTAGATACAGATGCAGTTGACTCCACTGATGTTTCTAGATTTCCAGATTCTGCAGTTGTGAAGACAGGTGTTGCCACCAAAGTTGCCACTGCTTCAGTAGTTGCGGTCTCCATACTTGCTCTGGATGCCGTTGACTCAACTGATGTTTCTAGATTTCCAGATTCTGCAGTTGTGAAGACAGGTGTTGCTACCAAAGTTTCCACTGCTTCAGTAGTTGCGGTCTCCATACTTGTTCTGGAAGCCGTTGACTCCTCTGATGTTTCTAGATTTCCAAATTCTGCAGTTGTGAAGACAGGTGTTGCTACCAAAGTTTCCACTGCTTCAGTAGTTGCGGTCTCCATACTTGTTCTGGAAGCCGTTGACTCCTCTGATGTTTCTAGATTTCCAGTTACTGCAGTTGTGAAGACAGGTGTTGCTACCAAAGTTTCCACTGCTTCAGTAGTTGCGGTCTCCATACTTGTTCTGGAAGCCGTTGACTCCTCTGATGTTTCTAGATTTCCAGTTACTGCAGTTGTGAAGACAGGTCTTGCTACCACAGTTGCCACTACTTCAGTAGTTGCGGTCTCCATACTTGTTCTGGATGCCGTTGACTCAGCTGATGTTTCTAGATTTCCAGTTACTGCAGTTGTGAAGACAGGTGTTGCTACCAAAGTTGCCACTGCTTCAGTAGTTGCGGTCTCCATACTTGTTCTGGATGCCGTTGACTCCTCTGATGTTTCTAGATTTCCAAATTCTGCAGTTGTGAAGACAGGTGTTGCTACCAAAGTTGCCACTGCTTCAGTAGTTGCGGTCTCCATACTTGTTCTGGATGCTGTTGACTCCGCTGATGTTTCTAGAGTTTGAGATTCTGCATTTGTGACCACAGGTGTTGCTACCACAGTTGCCACTACTTCAGTAGTTGCGGTCTCCATACTTGTTCTGGAAGCCGTTGACTCCGCTGATGTTTCTAGATTTCCAAATTCTTCAATTGTGAAGACAGGTGTTGCTACCACAGTTGCCACTACTTCAGTAGTTGCGGTCTCCATACTTGTTCTGGAAGCCGTTGACTCAACTGGTGTTTCTAGAGTTTGAGATTCTGCAGTTGTGACCTCAGGTGTGGCTACCAAAGTTTCCACTGCTTCAGTAGTTGCGGTCTCCATACTTGTTCTGGATGCCGTTGACTCCACTGATGTTTCTAGATTTCCAGAATCTGCAGTTGTGAAGACAGGTGTTGCCACCAAAGTTGCCACTACTTCAGTACTTGCGGTCTCCATACTTGTTCCTGATGCTGTTGACTCCACTGATGTTTCTAGAGTTTTTTGAGATTCTGCAGTTGTGATGACTAGTGTTGCTACCAAAGTTGCTACTGCTGCAGTAGTTGCGGTCTCCATACTTGTTCTGGATGCCGTTGACTCCGCTGATGTTTCTAGATTTCCAAATTCTTCAGTTGTGAAGACAGGTGTTGCTACCAAAGTTGCCACTACTTCAGTAGTTGCGGTCTCCATACTTGCTCTGGATGCCGTTGACTCCACTGATGTTTCTAGAGTTTGAGATTTTGCATTTGTGACCACAGGTGTTGCTACCACAGTTGCCACTACTTCAGTAGTTGAGGTCTCCATACTTGTTCTGGATGCCGTTGACTCCGCTGATGTTTCTAGATTTCCAAATTCTGCAGTTGTGAAGACAGGTGTTGCTACCAAAGTTGCCACTGCTTCAGTAGTTGCGGTCTCCATACTTGTTCTGGATGCCGATGACTCCACTGATGTTTCTAGATTTCCAGTTACTGCAGTTGTGAAGACAGGTGTTGCTACCACAGTTGCCACTGCTTCAGTAGTTGCGGTCTCCATACTTGTTCTGGAAGCCGTTGACTCCGCTGATGTTTCTAGATTTCCAGTTACTGCAGTTGTGAAGACAGGTGTTGCTACCAAAGTTGCCACTGCTTCAGTAGTTGCGGTCTCCATACTTGTTCTGGATGCCGTTGACTCAACCGATGTTTCTAGATTTCCAGTTACTGCAGTTGTGAAGACAGGTGTTCTTACCAAAGTTTCCACTGCTTCAGTAGTTGCGGTCTCCATACTTGCTCTGGATGCCGTTGACTCAACCGATGTTTCTAGATTTCCAGTTACTGCAGTTGTGAAGACAGGTGTTGCTACCACAGTTGCCACTACTTCAGTAGTTGCGGTCTCCATACTTGTTCTGGATGCCGTTGACTCCGCTGATGTTTCTAGATTTCCAGTTACTGCAGTTGTGAAGACAGGTGTTGCTACCACAGTTGCCACTGCTTCAGTAGTTGAGGTCTCCATACTTGTTCTGGATGCCGTTGACTCAACTGATGTTTCTAGATTTCCAGTTACTGCAGTTGTGAAGACAGGTGTTGCCACCAAAGTTGCCACTACTTCAGTACTTGCGGTCTCCATACTTGTTCTGGAAGCCGTTGACTCCTCTGATGTTTCTAGATTTCCAAATTCTTCAGTTGTGAAGACAGATGTTGCTACCACAGTTGCCACTACTTCAGTAGTTGCGGTCTCCATACTTGTTCTGGAAGCCGTTGACTCCTCTGATGTTTCTAGATTTCCAGTTACTGCAGTTGTGAAGACAGATGTTGCTACCAAAGTTGCCACTGCTTCAGTAGTTGCGGTCTCCATACTTGTTCTGGATGCCGTTGACTCAGCTGATGTTCCTAGATTTCCAGATTCTGCAGATGTGAAGACAGGTGTTGCTGCCACAGTTGCCACTACTTCAGTAGTTAAGGTCTCCATACTTGTTCTGGATGCCGTTGACTCAACCGATGTTTCTAGATTTCCAGTTACTGCAGTTGTGAAGACAGGTGTTCTTACCAAAGTTTCCACTGCTTCAGTAGTTGCGGTCTCCATACTTGCTCTGGATGCCGTTGACTCAACCGATGTTTCTAGATTTCCAGTTACTGCAGTTGTGAAGACAGGTGTTGCTACCACAGTTGCCACTACTTCAGTAGTTGCGGTCTCCATACTTGTTCTGGATGCCGTTGACTCCGCTGATGTTTCTAGATTTCCAGTTACTGCAGTTGTGAAGACAGGTGTTGCTACCACAGTTGCCACTGCTTCAGTAGTTGAGGTCTCCATACTTGTTCTGGATGCCGTTGACTCAACTGATGTTTCTAGATTTCCAGTTACTGCAGTTGTGAAGACAGGTGTTGCCACCAAAGTTGCCACTACTTCAGTACTTGCGGTCTCCATACTTGTTCTGGAAGCCGTTGACTCCTCTGATGTTTCTAGATTTCCAAATTCTTCAGTTGTGAAGACAGATGTTGCTACCACAGTTGCCACTACTTCAGTAGTTGCGGTCTCCATACTTGTTCTGGAAGCCGTTGACTCCTCTGATGTTTCTAGATTTCCAGTTACTGCAGTTGTGAAGACAGATGTTGCTACCAAAGTTGCCACTGCTTCAGTAGTTGCGGTCTCCATACTTGTTCTGGATGCCGTTGACTCAGCTGATGTTCCTAGATTTCCAGATTCTGCAGATGTGAAGACAGGTGTTGCTGCCACAGTTGCCACTACTTCAGTAGTTAAGGTCTCCATACTTGTTCTGGATGCCGTTGACTCAGCTGATGTCTCTAGATTTCCAGTTACTGCAGTTGTGAAGACAGGTGTTGCTACCACAGTTGCCACTGCTTCAGTAGTTGAGGTCTCCATACTTGTTCTGGATGCCGTTGACTCAACTGATGTTTCTAGATTTCCAGAATCTGCAGTTGTGAAGACAGGTGTTGCCACCAAAGTTGCCACTACTTCAGTACTTGCGGTCTCCATACTTGTTCCTGATGCTGTTGACTCCACTGATGTTTCTAGAGTTTTTTGAGATTCTGCAGTTGTGATGACTAGTGTTGCTACCAAAGTTGCTACTGCTGCAGTAGTTGCGGTCTCCATACTTGTTCTGGATGCCGTTGACTCCGCTGATGTTTCTAGATTTCCAAATTCTTCAGTTGTGAAGACAGGTGTTGCTACCAAAGTTGCCACTACTTCAGTAGTTGCGGTCTCCATACTTGCTCTGGATGCCGTTGACTCAACCGATGTTTCTAGATTTCCAGATTCTGCAGTTGTGAAGACAGGTGTTGTTACCAAAGTTGCCACTGCTTCAGTAGTTGCGGTCTCCATACTTGTTCTGGATGCCGATGACTCCACTGATGTTTCTAGATTTCCAGTTACTGCAGTTGTGAAGACAGGTGTTGCTACCACAGTTGCCACTGCTTCAGTAGTTGCGGTCTCCATACTTGTTCTGGAAGCCGTTGACTCCGCTGATGTTTCTAGATTTCCAGTTACTGCAGTTGTGAAGACAGGTGTTGCTACCAAAGTTGCCACTGCTTCAGTAGTTGCGGTCTCCATACTTGTTCTGGATGCCGTTGACTCAACCGATGTTTCTAGATTTCCAGTTACTGCAGTTGTGAAGACAGGTGTTCTTACCAAAGTTTCCACTGCTTCAGTAGTTGCGGTCTCCATACTTGCTCTGGATGCCGTTGACTCAACCGATGTTTCTAGATTTCCAGTTACTGCAGTTGTGAAGACAGGTGTTGCTACCACAGTTGCCACTACTTCAGTAGTTGCGGTCTCCATACTTGTTCTGGATGCCGTTGACTCCGCTGATGTTTCTAGATTTCCAGTTACTGCAGTTGTGAAGACAGGTGTTGCTACCACAGTTGCCACTGCTTCAGTAGTTGAGGTCTCCATACTTGTTCTGGATGCCGTTGACTCAACTGATGTTTCTAGATTTCCAGTTACTGCAGTTGTGAAGACAGGTGTTGCTACCAAAGTTGCCACTGCTTCAGTAGTTGCGGTCTCCATACTTGTTCTGGATGCCGTTGACTCAACCGATGTTTCTAGATTTCCAGTTACTGCAGTTGTGAAGACAGGTGTCCTTACCAAAGTTTCCACTGCTTCAGTAGTTGCGGTCTCCATACTTGCTCTGGATGCCGTTGACTCAACCGATGTTTCTAGATTTCCAGTTACTGCAGTTGTGAAGACAGGTGTTGCTACCACAGTTGCCACTACTTCAGTAGTTGCGGTCTCCATACTTGTTCTGGATGCCGTTGACTCCGCTGATGTTTCTAGATTTCCAGTAACTGCAGTTGTGAAGACAGGTGTTGCTGCCAAAGTTGCCACTGCTTCAGTAGTTGCGGTCTCCATACTTGTTCTGGATGCCGTTGACTCCGCTGATGTTTCTAGATTTCCAGTAACTGCAGTTGTGAAGACAGGTGTTGCTACCAAAGTTGCCACTGCACCAGGAGTTGCAGTCTCCCTAGTTGTCACAGATTCTGTCGACTCGGCTGGTGTTTCTATAGTTGTTGTAGTTGCCTCAGTTGGATTTGATTTTGTCATCACGCTGGGAGTTGCAGATTGCGTTGTCGACAAGTCTACTGATTCGACAGTGATGGAGGACCTTTCAATATCAAATCCGCTGACCTCTGAAGATGCATCGGATAAGACGCTGGCAACCTGAATGTTGTTCGGCGCGGATGAAGCTATGAACTCAAGATCCATGACATTGATGACTGAGCCACTTCTGCAGGATGAAACCGAGCAAAAGCATTTGATCATAAATTGATTTTTTTAGCTTATCAACCACAACAGCAAAGTACCTGAATTCGATGATGATCAGGACCAAGAAGCTGACAGGAAAATTTGCACTGAATATCGACGAAAGCTGCAAGGGGAGAAAAACATTAGTATTCAGTCTTTTATGTTTGATATACTATGACTTCTTTCTTTATATAAATCAAACCTACTTGTTCCTGGATCATGGTGGCTCTGTTTTTATATTTTGTAGTGCTGCGGTCCAATAAATCAGTATTAAATTCACTTTGTAGTGATCGGAATGTGACTCGTTTGGTTGTTTTGGTAAAAGAATCTGGTGTTGTATGAGCAGGTGTAAATAGAGTAGTTATTATCAATTCTGTTCCTGTTGCAAGGATTGGGGCGTCTGCATGTGTTGTTGATGTTATAGCCTTAGCAACAGTTGTAGTCTTTTCTTGCAGTGTCCTAGCAGTTGGTATAGATTCCGTTCTTGTGGTAGTGGATGTTGCCCCTCCATTTGTCGTAGACTCTGTTGTTGTGGCAGCGGGTTTGGTTTCATCGGGTGTTCTGCCTCTTGTTGTAGAGTCAGGTACCGTAGCCAAAATTATTGTTTCTTCAGGTGTTCTGTCTGCAGTTGTGACGACAGGTGTTCCTACCAAAGTTGCTATTGCTTCAGTAGTTGCGGTCTCCATACTTGTTCTGGATGCCGTTGACTTAGCTGATGTTTCTAGAGTTGTTTGAGATTCTGTACTTGTCACTACAGGTGTTGCTACCAAAGTTACCACTGCTTCAGTAGTTCCGGTCTCCATACTTGTTCTGGATGCCGTTGACTCCACTGATGTTTCTAGATTTCCAGTTACTGCAGTTGTGAAGACAGGTGTTGCTACCAAAGTTTCCACTGCTTCAGTAATTGCGGTCTCCATACTTGTTCTGGATGCCGTTGACTCAACTGATGTTTCTAGAGTTTGAGATTCTGCAGTTGTGACCTCAGGTGTGGCTACCAAAGTTGCCACTACTTCAGTAGTTCCGGTCTCCATACTTGTTCTGGATGCCGTTGACTCCACTGATGTTTCTAGATTTCCAGAATCTGCAGTTGTGAAGACAGGTGTTCTTACCAAAGTTACCACTGCTTCTGTAGTTGCGGTCTCAATACTTGTTCTGGATGCCGTTGACTCCACTGATGTTTCTAGATTTCCAGATTCTGCAGTTGTGAAGACAGGTGTTGCTACCAAAGTTGCCACTACTTCAGTAGTTGCGGTCTCCATACTTGTTCTGGATGCCGTTGACGCAACTGATGTCTCTAGATTTCCAGATTCTGCAGTTGTGAAGACAGGTGTTGTTGCCAAAGTTGCCACTACTTCAGTACTTGCGGTCTCCATACTTGTTCCTGATGCCGTTGACTCCGCTAATGTTTCTAGATTTCCAGTTACTGCAGTTGTGAAGACAGGTGTTGCTACCACAGTTGCCACTGCTTCAGTAGTTGTGGTCTCCATACTTGTTCTGGAAGCCGTTGACTCCTCTGATGTTTCTAGATTTCCAGTTACTGCAGTTGTGAAGACAGGTGTTGCTACCACAGTTGCCACTACTTCAGTAGTTGCGGTCTCCATACTTGCTCTGGATGCCGTTGACTCAACTGATGTTTCTAGATTTCCAAATTCTTCAGTTGTGAAGACAGATGTTGCTACCACAGTTTCCACTGCTTCAGTAGTTGTGGTCTCCATACTTGTTCTGGAAGCCGTTGACTCCTCTGATGTTTCTAGATTTCCAGTTACTGCAGTTGTGAAGACAGGTGTTGCTACCACAGTTGCCACTACTTCAGTAGTTGCGGTCTCCATACTTGTTCTGGATGCCGTTGACTCCGCTAATGTTTCTAGATTTCCAAATTCTGCAGTTGTGAAGACAGGTGTTGCTACCACAGTTGCCACTAATTCAGTAGTTGAGGTCTCCATACTTGTTCTGGATGCCGTTGACTCCACTGATGTTTCTAGAGTTTGAGATTCTGCATTTGTGACCACAGGTGTTGCTACCACAGTTGCCACTACTTCAGTAGTTGCGGTCTCCATACTTGTTCTGGATGCCGTTGACTCCGCTGATGTTTCTAGATTTCCAGTTACTGCAGTTGTGAAGACAGGTGTTGCTACCACAGTTGCCACTGCTTCAGTAGTTGCGGTCTCCATACTTGTTCTGGATGCTGTTGACTCCACTGATGTTTCTAGAGTTTGAGATTCTGCAGTTGTGAAGACAGGTGTTGCCAACAAAGTTTCCACTGCTTCAGTAGTTGCGGTCTCCATACTTGTTCTGGATGCCGTTGACTCCTCTGATGTTTCTAGATTTCCAAATTCTTCAGTTGTGAAGACAGATGTTGCTACCACAGTTGCCACTACTTCAGTAGTTGCGGTCTCCATACTTGTTCTGGATGCCGTTGACTCAGCTGATGTTTCTAGATTTCCAGAATCTGCAGTTGTGAAGACAGGTGTTGCCACCAAAGTTGCCACTACTTCAGTAGTTAAGGTCTCCATACTTGTTCTGGATGCCGTTGACTCTGCTGATGTTTCTAGATTTCCAGTTACTGCAGTTGTGAAGACAGGTGTTGCTACCACAGTTGCCACTGCTTCAGTAGTTGCGGTCTCCATACTTGTTCTGGAAGCCGTTGACTCCGCTGATGTTTCTAGATTTCCAGTTACTGCAGTTGTGAAGACAGGTGTTACCAACAAAGTTTCCACTGCTTCAGTAGTTGCGGTCTCCATACTTGTTCTGGATGCCGTTGACTCCGCTGATGTTTCTAGATTTCCAAATTCAGCAGTTGTGAAGACAGGTGTTGCTACCAAAGTTGCCACTGCTTCAGTAGTTGCGGTCTCCATACTTGTTCTGGATGCCGATGACTCCACTGATGTTTCTAGATTTCCAGTTACTGCAGTTGTGAAGACAGGTGTTGCTACCACAGTTGCCACTACTTCAGTAGTTGCGGTCTCCATACTTGCTCTGGAAGCCGTTGACTCCGCTGATGTTTCTAGATTTTCAAATTCTGCAGTTGTGAAGACAGGTGTTGCTACCACAGTTGCCACTACTTCAGTAGTTGCGGTCTCCATACTTGTTCTGGATGCCGCTGAGTCAACTGATGTTTCTAGATTTCCAGATTCTGCAGTTGTGACGACTGGTGTTGCTACCAAAGTTGCCACTGCTTCAGGAGTTCTAGAATCAGTTGTTGTGACAACTCTTATGGTTCCCTCATGTGTGGTCCCCGTTGGAGTAGACTCCATTGTTTCGACAACCGCTGCCCCTTCTTGAGTTATTTCGCCTGCAGTTGTAGAATCTGTATATTTGGAAATGATTGTTTCTTCCCGTGTTGTTCCTGAAGCGACAGAGGTTATGGTATTTTCAAGTATTGTGTCTGTAAATGTTCTAAATGTTGTGGTTGATGCAGTTGTCATTTCTTCAGGTGTTGTACCTGGAGTTGTTGATTCCATTGTTCTTCCAACAGTAGTGATTTCTTTAGGTGCTGTACCTGGAGCTGTTGTTGACTCTATTGTCATGGCAGCAGTAGTGGTTTGTTCAGGTGTTGCACCTGGAGTTTCTGTTGACTCTATTGTTGTGGAAACAAGAGTGATTTCTTCAGGTAGTACTGCTGCTGTTGTTGGAGATTCGGTCATAGAAATGATTGTACCTTCCTTTGGTGTTGACTCTGCATATGCTGTTGAAGCCTTTGTTCTGGCAAAAGCTGTTGTTTCTTTAAAAGTTGCCTTTTCAGTTGTTGTCTGTACCGTAGTTTTATCTGATGTTTTTTCCCCAGATGTTATTGACTCCATTGTGGTTACTCCAGTTGTTTCCTCAGGTGTCGTCCCTTTGGTCATTGTAGAATCAGCTGTTTCTGACTCTGTTGTGGCAAATGCTGTGGTTCCCTCAGGTGTTTTCCCTTTGGTTATTGCAGAATCAGTTGTTGTTGCAACTGATACGGTTCCCTCGTGTGTTGTCCCTATTGGAGCAGACTCTATTGTTGTGGCAACCGTTCGTGCTTCTTGAGTTGTTGTTTCTGCTGCTCTTGTAAAATCATTTGATGTGAAAATTGTTGTTTCTTCCTCTATTGTCCCTGCAGTTATTTCAGGAGAGTCTGTATTTGTGGCAGGAGTTATGGTATTTTCAGGTATTGTCTCTAAAAATGTCGTGAACTCTGTTGTTTCCTCAGGTGTATTACCTGGAGTTGTTGTAGACTCGATTGTTGTGGAAACAGTACTGGATTCTTCTTGTAGTGTCACAGCAGTTGTCGCAGACTGTATTGTTTCTGCAACAGCGGTAGTTTCTCCAGGTAGTCCCCCTGCAGTTGTCAAACCTGTAGACGCATCCGTTGTGGCAACTGTAGTAGGTTCTTCAATTGTCATGTCTGCTTTTGTCTTAAATGTATCTGTTGGGGTAACCATTGGGGTCTCTTCACTTGATGTCTCTACATTTGACATAGACACATCTGTTGTGCTTTCTTCATTTGTTGTCTCTGCAATTGTTATAAAGTCATCTTTTGTGGCAACCGCTGTGGTGGCTCCACTTGTTCTAGCTGCATTTGTCATTGAGTCTGCTGTTGTGGTTTCTTTACGTGTTGTGTCTGCAGTTGTCAAAGAGTCTGGTGGTGGTGTTGTAACAGTTGTTGCTTCTTCAGGTGTTGTCTGTGCTGCCGTTGTAGACTCAGTTGATGGGACAACAGTTGTGGTTTCCTCAGGTATTGTCTCTGCAGTCGTTTTAGACTCAGTTGATGGGACAATAGTTGTGGTTTCTTCAGGTGTTGTCTTAGACTCAGTTGTGAAGGCAACAGCTGCCGTTTCTCCAGGCACTGTAGACTCAGTTAATGGGTCAATGGCTGTTGTTGCCGCCGTTGCTGTAGATTCATCTGTTGTCACAACACTTGTTGTTTTTACAGATGCCATCATGGCCATTGTTGTAGAATCCGTCATCTTTTCTTCTATTGTTGCAGATGAAGTTGTTACAGCCCTTGTTGGAATATCTTTTATTCTCCAAGGCGTTGTTTTTTCCATCGGTGTAGTTGACTCAGTTGTTGTTACTGTGGCTGACGTTGGATCCCACGCACCAACTGATGAGTTGGGAGAACAGAAACAAAAAAATGACTTCATCTCTTTGCCACTATTTATGAAGTGCATTTTGAAAGTTGAAGTTGAAGTTACCTGCTTGAATCAGGAAAGTTGCCATCATCAATCTAATGAGCATCGTGGATGTGGTTTGTTCTGTATGCAATAAGGAGGAGAGAGCTGGGTTAGCCAAGCATACTTTCTAAAATAATTCACATTCTGGGGATATATTTATTCAAGTATTTTGCCTGCTCTTACTGAGTTTTCTGATATATATACTGCCTTTCAATGATCAATAATATTCAATATGCCAGCGATCTTGTTTTGACAAGATGTCTTTGGGTAAAAACTACATTTCCATTTGCTTGTAAGTTGAGCAATAACTATGACATTTTTCTCATTAATGTTTCAAATTGAGAATAGGTCGTGGATACAAATTGTAATTCTTGTGTAGATTTACATGTCCTTGTTCAGTTTTGTCTTGCTAAAATGATCAACCATTAGGTAAATACTCATTGTAATTAAACAATTTCAAATACGTTAAGTACCATTGGTTACATTTGGCTAAAAAACTTTTTCAATGAGAATTGATTTCATTAAATTTGTTTTCTTTTAAACGAATCAAGTATCGAAGAAAGAGCCTCAGAGAATATCTTACCTTAAATAATAATAAATAAAATGGCTTTTCTGATCCAGTCAGAGTTGTGTTGCCTTGCGGAGTGTTGAGGTGCAACTTTCCCAGGACGTTTTATAGGGCCGAGCTACAAAAGACGCTTGGTGTGACCAAAGGGTGATACATTTACCTGCAATGTTGTGCGACATTATTGAACAATCCCTGGATCACGGCTGTCAGCTGTCATTCGCACCCTTTATTCTCTTGTGGCTGTGCATTCCGCCCCACTGCCAATGTGCCATTGAGCAAATAAAGAATAGGTACATGTCCCTTATCCCTTTCCAATACAACCAATTAAGATGGCTCGCCGTTCCCACTCAGGGCGCTAGACCTCCCTTACATTTGATCTGGGAGTTGAAAACGGGGCTAGATGTTTACTTTTGAAAGTTTTTGTTTTTCTTGGTTGAGTCCAGATGCAATATTCCAAGCTGACTTCTAATTTTAGCGTGGAGGATCCACACCCAGCATTCCGTTGTATGAAGCGATGAGAAAAAGATGATCCCCTTGACGTCTCTTTTCAATCATTTCACATTGTTGTTGTTGTAACTTTTCACATGTCGCAAACGACTGCCTTTGTCGTCAGATTTTTGTACAAAGTCCTCTTATATGATGGTATTCGTCCCTTATTGTTTAATACTACGAAAGTGCTACGTAACGTTTCCAACGAACAAATACATTTGGGGTGGTTGTACATTTGTAAAGGAACCGCCGCTTGTATGGAAAATGGTTTGTTTATTGACGTCAATTGGTCTATTTGTTCTTCCATGTCAGTCGTCATTCGTTGACCGCCATCCCTCCCAGTCCAGATTACGTGTCTTCTAGTGATAATCTCATTTATATTCAGAGCAGAAATGTCATTTTGGGGAACGGTCATTTATATTGAAGTCAGGTCACATGAATTATTTATTTTTTACATTTCAACCCTCATTTGGCATTGAATTGTTTTAGTTTCAGGTCCATATAAGTTTTTGAAACAGTTCTGGTTTTACTGTCAATAGCAGCTATGGAATTCATTCATATCCAGTGTGCAATTGCTTAATTATTTGTAAAGTTGGTCAAGAATTCAACAAAAATAGACCATTTGGTTTTTAATCATGCTTAATCAGACACCATTTTACATATAAAACTTTTGTTGTTGTCATTCATAGGGTACATGATGCTAGACACTTGAGTTTATACAGTGTACAGAGGTTTTCACTCTCAACTTTGTGCAAATTGTTTTATTCTTGTAGCATTTACAGCTTTTACTCAGTATGTCGTGTACAAGGGATTGCATTTTTGAGCATGAAGTTGTAGACTCCCAGAAAGGATCATTGTAAGCTGGACAGAACCCACGAGAACAGGACCACGGTAGTTGCGGTGATGAAACTTGTTTTCTGGCTTGGTCCACTTGAAAACTCTGTTCAGGTTCAAAATAAAGTCATTTGATGGAGGAGTAAGATATAGTATGTGTCACCTTAGCTTACCTACGCCGTCCACGAAAATGGACGAGGTGTCCACGTTGAAGTCGGTGATGTTTTGGGCGGCGTTGATCAAAACGTTGGCAATCAAGTTATTGGCGGGCACCGAGGCAGATGTAAAGCGCAGGTCCATGTTGTTGACAATGGAGCCATTACTATGGAACAAACAATGTATATACAGGCATGTACAAGTCTTGTAGTTTTTGTTTTGTTTGGAAATAGAAATACCTGAATGACGTTACTCTCAGATCTTTAAATGCAGAGAAGGTGATATCAAAAAGCGGCTCAAGCTGTGAAAAGAGTCATTGTCATGTATCGGCTTTGGAGCCAAAGGCAAGTAACAATCATTTGTCTTTCAAAAAAGCTTTAGGAAGATTTTTTCTTCCAAGCGTCTCACAATTCTCTGGATGAGTCCGGCACGGCCGGCGAAGGCGTCCGACGACTGATCGAGCAGGTCGCTTGTGAACGTCTCTCCGACCGACCTGAACCTTAAGGTCCGGGAGGTGAGAGCCGCGGTGGCGGCGGCCGGACTGGCAGCGTTGCCGGTCGTCGTAGCTTGAGCCGCCGTGGCGTTGGGTCTGGCTGTGGTCGAATTTGTCCGTTCTGGCAAAACCGTCAGAATTGGTCAAGATGTTCCTAGGCCAGATCATACCCACTTTGGTTGCAGACTCACGGATCACTTGTATGGTCTCGGCCACGATGCTGATGTTGAACGTGTTGTTGGGCTGAACCAGAGATTCCTGTAAAGTTCTGACGACAACCTCCCCAACCGGGGTAGAAGAATCGTTCTTGAACTGCACTCCGACGTCCACTTGGGTGTTGTCCATTCGAGTCACAACCACGGCACGACTGTATCACACAAATGCGCTCCTTCATTTGGAGTCTTGGCCTTGCATTTGTGGAAAAAGTCATGAAGAAACTTACGTGATCCGAATGACAAAGGTGCGGATGAAGGTGAAGACAAATCTCTGCCTGTAGATAGTGTCGCACTGTAATGTGGAAGAAAACAACAACGGATTAGAACTCAAAAGAAGAGCGAGGAAAGCACACGGACTCACCGCCGTCACTACTTGGACTTCAAGAGCTCTGTATTGTGCACTGTTGACGTCGTTGAATTCTTCTACAAACGGCTCCTCCAAAGTTGCCGTCAGTGAAACCACGATTGCGGTAGCCAGGGTGGTGGACGGCCTTGGAGTTGCAGGAGCACGAGTTGTCGCCCTTTTACTTGCTGGATTAATGATGCTAGTTGGTCGTTTACTCGCGGGAGCATGGTTGGTGGTTGGCACTTTAATTCCAGGGCCGTCAGTGGTGGTTAACCGGTGAGTTGCAGAGACAAGAGTGGTGGTTAGTCCTTTACTTGCAGGGACATTAGTGGTGGTTAGCCCGTGAGTTGCAGGGACAAGAGTAGTGATTGGCCTGCCGATTGTAGGGACCACTTTGGAGGTTGGCCCATGTGTAGGAGATGGTGTATGAGTTGTAGCCTCTCCAGCTGTTTGAAGAAAGACATCCAAAAGATTTGTACTGACCATAGTGAAAGCGTATTTGAAAGGTGGTGAGAGAAGTCTGGACTTACATACGACTGCAATGGAGTCTGGATCAATAGAAAGAGGAAACATGTTGTTGGAGCTATTCACCGCTTCTACCAACGTCTCCACCACCACTTGGGCTTCAGGGAGTTGATGAGTCGGCGCGGAACTGTTGAACTCCAGATCCAGTTCCACTTGTGTATTTTCCCCTTTAGGACTTCAATGGAGTAGAACAACATTGCAGAAGGAGTTGAGATAGACGCAAGATATTGTACAGTATATATCAAGATTACCTAAATCCAACTACGATGGTGCGGATGAAAAGTCTTCCAAATTCTTGCAAGAGGATGAAATCACACTGGAGGGAGAAACAAAGTTGGATTAAGTTATTAGATTATCAGATTATCACCTGAAATTGTCTCTCCATCCATCCATGAATCCACTCTCATGGGTACATGTGAGCCCTCGTCTGAAAAGCTAAAAGTACTCTAGTTTTTTTGGATAGAACAGGTCAAGTGGGCAACCTCTATGCTGTCCCAACTCCTGGTTGTTTTGTCCAGAACGATACAAGAACCAGGTAAAAACAAGGACCCTTCTGAAATTGGAATAATGCAAAACTTTACGCACCATGGACACCACTTTTGTTTCCAGTTGTCTGTATTGTTCACTGCCGATAATGTTCAATTCATTGACAAAAGGTTCTTCCAGAGTGGCTTGGACAGACACAATCACTGGGAGATCTGAGAGGAATGCAGTTGTTGCCTGGTGAGTTGACTCTTTAGCATTCGTAGGAAATGTGTCCAAAACAGTCAACTCCACAGTATTAGTTGTGGATTCTTTGAAAAGAGTTGATTGTTCTGTCTGTATGTGGAGAGTGGCTGCTGATCTGTCAATAAATGTTGCTTCAATGATAGTTTGTTTGGGAGTGGCTGTCGATTCATCAGTAGTGGCTGTTATCTCGTCAGGAAAGGTTGTAGCGTCGCCCAAAACTCTTGTCGACTGGACAATATTGGATGTTAGTTCGTCAATAGGTTGTGTAGATCCTTCAGCCGTTGTTAATTTGTCTGTGATTAATGAACCATCGGTAGTAGTTATAAGATCAATATTAGTCATTGATTGGTTAATAGTTTTTGTCATTTCTTCAGAAGCACTGGTTGATTCTTCATGAGTCACCCTGGATTCGTCGGCAGTTGTTGACAATCGCTCAAGAGTTGTTGATTCGTCAAACGCAACTGTTGATTCATCAATAGCTGTTGGTTCACCAGTACTTGATAATTTGTCAGTAGTTGTTGCTTTCATTTCTTCAACAGCGGTGGACAATCCCTCAAGAGTTGTTGATTTGTCAAACGCAACTGTTGATTCATCAATAGAAGTCCTGTCATCCGGAGCATTTGTTGATTCACCATCAGCAATAATTGTTGTGTCAAAGGTTGTTGTTAAAATGTCACTAATTGCCTCAAAGCCGTCAACAGTAGTACGACTTGATTCGTCAGATAGTGTTGACTCGTCAAAGGTAAGAGTTGATCCCTCAATGGTTGCCATCGGGTTGTCAGTAACAATCGTTGATTCAACACCCGTTGATCTGTCAGTACTCGCTGTCAATAATTCATCAGTCGTTGTAGATCCGTTCACAAATGTTAGTGGTATGCTAAAAAAAGTAGATTTTCCAACAGTAGCAGTTTTTGTTGAATCATCAATAGCTGTTGGTTCATCAGTACTTGATAATGTGTCAGTAGTTGTTGTTTTCATTTCTTCAACAGTGGTGGACAATAGCTCAAGAGTTGTAGCACTTTCAACAACAGTTGCTGATTCGTCAAAAGTAGCAGTAGTAGTTTCCTCAACAACAGTTGCTGCAACTGTCAATTTGTCACCAGTTGGTTCATCAACGGCAAAGGTTGACACATCAGTTGAAGAGTCAACATTTGTCGTTGATTTATCAAACGCTGTTGTCAATTCATCAAAAGTTGATTGTGATTTGCTACTCGTTGAGCCCTCCGACAATTGCTGATGACTTGTCAGTTCATCAACTGTTGAAGTAGGTGTGTTTGTTGTCGTAGACTTTGGTGATACTTCAGCTAATTTGAAAACAGAGGGGAAATATTCATTCATCAATTCTCAATCCTAACAGAGACGCAAACTGAAAGTATTTTCATTTTTCACTTACAAATGATTGTGATTGATTCTGGGATGACATTGAGGTTAAATGAGTTGTTGCCAGTCTTTACAGCTTCTACCAATGTCTCTACGACCACTTCAGGATCTGGGATGACTTCAATTGGTACTGAATTATTGAACTCTAGTTCCACTTCTACCTGTGTGTTTCCCATTTGCGGCCTTACATGTAAGAAAAGTGTTGGTATTAGTTTTGGTTCATGGATGTCGAAGTTTAGTAGTCTATATTTTAATCTCACCTAAATCTTAGGACAATAGTCCGTATAAAAATGGAACCAAATGCTTGAAAGAAGATGAAGTCACACTGTAACAAGAATTATACTTTTTAAATGTAGGGTAAGGAGTACAAATAAAATACAGACAATAGTGATACTTTGTTCTCACCATTGTCACCACTTGGTTTTCAAGTTCTATGTATTGTTCACTGCTGCGATTGTTCAGTTCTTCCACAAAAGGTTCCCCAAGAGTGGCTTCAAGGATCACAGTTGTTTCAGAAACCAAGGCAAGATGAGTTGTCCTTTGGGTATTCTGTGATATATTCCCAAGGGTGGTTGTTCCTAAGTCCAGAGATGAAGTTGGTCTTTGCGTTGTTGTTGGTGCTTCAGAGAGAAGTAAGGATCAGTGTGTGTTTTTGATTATTTCTAGTGTCAATGTTGTTACTTACAGATGACAGCAATTGAGTCTGGATCCACAGTGAGGGCAAAGGAATTGTTGCCAGTCTTTACAGCTTCTACCAATGTATCTACGACTGCTTCAGGATCTGGGATGACTTCAATTGGTACTGAATTATTGAACTCTAGTTCCATTTCTACCTGTGCGTTTCCCATTTGCGGCCTTACATGTAAGAGAAATTTTGGTATTAGTTTTGGTTTATGGAAGTTTAAGGTCAGTAGTCTATATATTTCAACCCTTACCGAAATCCTAAGACAATAGTCCGTATGAAAATGGAACCAAATGCTTGGAAGAAGATGAAGTCACACTGTAACAAGAATTATAGTTTTTAAATGTAGGGTAAGGAGTACACATAAAATACAGACAATTGTGGTACTTTGTTCTCACCATTGTCACCACTTGGCTTTCAAGTTCTATGTATTGTTCACTGCTGCGATTGTTCAATTCTTCCACAAAAGGTTCACCAAGAGTGGCTTCGAGAGTCACAACTGGTGAGGAAACCAGGGCAAGACGAGTTGTCCTTTGGGTTTCCAGGGATACTGAGCCAAGGCTGGTGGTTCTTAAACCCAGAGATGAAGTTGGTCCTTGTGTGGTTGTTGTTGGTGTTGGTGCTACAGAGAGAAGAAAGTATCAATGTGTGTTTGTGATTACTTTTAGTGGCAATGTTGTTCCTTACAGATGACTGCAATTGAGTCTGGATCCACAGTTAGGGTGAAGGAGTTGTTTCCGCTCTTTACAGCTTCTACCAATGTCTCTACGACTGCTTCAGGATCTGGGATGACTTCAATTGGTACTGAATTATTGAACACCAGTTCAACTTCTACCTGTGTGTTTCCCATTTGCGGCCTTAAATGTAAAAAAATAATGTTGGTATTGGTTCATGGATTTTGGAGCATAGTAGTCTATATTTATACACTTACCTGAATCCTTGGACAATAGTCCGTATGAAAATGGAGCCAAATGCTTGGAAGAAGATGAAGTCACACTGTAACAAGAATTATAGTTTTTAAATGTAGGGTAAGGAATACAAATAAAATACAGACAATAGTGATACTTTGTTCTCACCATTGTCACCACTTGGTTTTCAAGTTCTATGTATTGTTCACTGCTGCGATTGTTCAGTTCTTCCACAAAAGGTTCCCCAAGAGTGGCTTCAAGGATCACAGTTGTTTCAGAAACCAAGGCAAGATGAGTTGTCCTTTGGGTATTTTGTGATATATTCCCAAGGGTGGTTGTTCCCAAGTCCACAGATGAAGTTGGTCTTTGCGTTGTTGTTGTTGTTGTTGGTGGTGGCGCTTCAGAGAGAAGAAAGTTTCAATGTGTGTGTTTTAGATTTTTTGTAGTGGCAATGTTGTTACTTACAGAAGACTGCAATTGAGTCTGGATCCACAGTGAGGGCGAAGGAATTGTTCCCACTGTTTACAGCTTCTACCAATGTATCTACGACCACTTCAGGATCTGGGATGACTTCAATTGGTACTGAATTATTGAACTCTAGTTCCACTTCGACTTGTGTGTTTCCCATTTGCGGCCTTACATATAAGAGAAATGTTGGTATTGGTTTTGGTTTATGGAAGTTTCAGTTCAGTATTTTATATTTTAATCTCACCTAAATCCTAGGACAATAGTCCGTATGAAAATGGAACCAAATGCTTGGAAGAAGATGAAGTCACACTGCAACAAGAATTATAGTTTTTAAATGTGGGTAAGGAGTACAAATAAAATACAGACAATAGTGATACTTTGTTCTCACCATTGTCACCACTTGGCTTTCAAGTTCCATGTATTTTTCACTGCTGCGATTGTTCAGTTCTTCCACAAAAGGTTCCCCAAGAGTGGCTTCCAGAGTCACAATTGTTTCAGAAACCAAGGCAAGATGAGTTGTCCTTTGGGTTTCCAGGGATACTGAGCCAAGGGTGGTGGTTCTTAAGTCCAGAGATGAAGTTGGTCTTTGCGTTGTTGGTGGCGCTTCAGAGAGAAGAAAGTTCAATGTATGTGTTTTAGATTTTTTGTAGTGGCAATTTTGTTACTTACAGATGACTGCAATTGAGTCTGGATCCACAGTAAGGGTGAAGGAGTTGTTCCCACTGTTTACAGCTTCTACCAATGTCTCTACGACCACCTCAGGATCTGGGATGACTTCAATTGGTACTGAATTATTGAACTCTAGTTCCACTTCGACTTGTGTGTTTCCCATTTGCGGCCTTACATGTAAGAGAAATTTTGGTATTAGTTTTGGTTTATGGAAGTTTAAGGTCAGTAGTCTATATATTTCAACCCTTACCGAAATCCTAAGACAATAGTCCGTATGAAAATGGAACCAAATGCTTGGAAGAAGATGAAGTCACACTGCAACAAAAATTATAGTTTTTAAATGTAGGGTAAGGAGTACACATAAAATACAGACAATTGTGATACTTTGTTCTCACCATTGTCACCACTTGGTTTTCAAGTTCCATGTATTGTTCACTGCTGCGATTGTTCAATTCTTCCACAAAAGGTTCACCAAGAGTGGCTTCGAGAGTCACAACTGGTGAGGGAACCAAGGCAAGATGAGTTGTCCTTTGGGTATTTTGTGATATATTCCCAAGGGTGGTTGTTCCCAAGTCCACAGATGAAGTTGGTCTTTGCGTTGTTGTTGGTGCTTCAGAGAGAAGTAAGGATCAGTGTGTGTGTTTTAGATTTTTTCTAGTGCCAGTGTTGTTACTTACAGACGACTGCAATTGAGTCTGGATCCACAGTGACGGCGAAGGAATTGTTTCCGCTCTTTACAGCTTCTACCAATGTCTCTACGACTGCTTCAGGAACTGGGATGACTTCGATTGGTACTGAATTATTGAACACCAGTTCAACTTCTACCTGTGTGTTTCCCATTTGCGGCCTTACATGTAAAAAAAAAATGTTGGTATTGGTTCATGGATTTTGGAGCATAGTAGTCTATATTTATACACTTACCTGAATCCTTGGACAATAGTCCGTATGAAAATGGAACCAAATGCTTGGAAGAAGATGAAGTCACACTGTAACAAGAATTATAGTTTTTGAATGTAGGGTAAGGAGTACAAATAAAATACAGACAATTGTGATACTTTGTTCTCACCATTGTCACCACTTGGCTTTCAAGTTCTATGTATTTTTCACTGCTGCGATTGTTCAATTCCTCCACAAAAGGTTCCCCAAGAGTGGCTTCAAGGATCACAGTTGTTTCAGAAACCAAGGCAAGATGAGTTGTCCTTTGGGTATTCTGTGATATATTCCCAAGGGTGGTTGTTCCCAAGTCCAGAGATGAAGTTGGTCTTTGCGTTGTTGGTGGTGCTTCAGAGAGAAGTAAGGATCAGTGTGTGTTTTAGATTTTTTCTAGTCTCAATGTTGTTACTTACAGAAGACTGCAATTGAGTCTGCATCCACATTGAGGGTGAAGGAGTTGTTCCCACTGTTTACAGCTTCTACCAATGTATCTACAACCACTTCAGGATCTGGGATGACTTCGATTGGTACTGAAGTATTGAACTCTAGTTCCACTTCGACTTGTGTGTTTCCCATTTGCGGCCTTACATGTAAGAGAAATGTTGGTATTGGTTTTGGGTTATGGAAGTTTCAGTTCAGTATTTTATATTTTAATCTCACCTAAATCCTAAGACTATAGTCCGTATGAAAATGGAACCAAATGCTTGGAAGAAGATGAAGTCACACTGTAACAAGAATTATAGTTTTTAAATGTAGGTAAGGAGTAAAAATAAAATACAGACAATAGTGATACTTTGTTCCCACCATTGTCACCACTTGGCTTTCAAGTTCCATGTATTGTTCACTGCTGCGATTGTTCAATTCCTCCACAAAAGGTTCACCAAGAGTGGCTTCAAGAGTCACAGCTGGTTGGATTATTGAAACTGTCACTGGTCCAGTAGTTGTCGTTTCACCTTGTGCTGAAAATTTTAAATACAACCCGAACATAGTTTTTGATATCTTACCTTTTTGCTTGTTAAGCCTACCGCGTAAAGCCGCTTTAAAAAAAATCTTGACTTACAAATAACTTTGACCGAGTCTGTAAAAATGGTGAATTTGAAAGGGTTGCCGCTGCCATTCACAACTTGAACTAGAATGTTTTCAACGACCTCGCCTGGCGGAATCCGATCCGCCGACGTACTGCCGAACTTGAGCGCCACCTCTGCTTGCGTGTGGCCTTTCTTTGGACTGAAAAACAAAAGTCAAGGGACGCTGACGCCGACTGTAGTTTTGCGCAAGTCACCACAAACGTTACCTAAATCCAATCAAGGTGGAGTTAATGAAGTTTTTGCGGCATGCTTTGGCGTAGATGAAGTCACACTGTCGGGTGAATCGTTTTTGAGCCATCAGAAAATATCTTTGTCTTTCAAAATCAAACAGGCCTTTCCCCTTGTACGTACGTACCATCGATAGCACCTGCGCTTGAAGAATTTGGTGCTGCCGACTGCTGCTGTCGTTGAGTTCTTCCACAAAAGAGTCGGCCAGAGTCATCAGCAATGGCACGTCCACGCTTGTTTGGTTCTGGCTTCTCGGGTCTTCGCAAATGTAGTCGGATGCTCGGATTGCCACGCAAAAAGTCCCTGTGGGTTTGACCATCGAGTACCCATCTCGAGTCACGGTGCATTTAGCAAAGATACTCTTTGTACTCACCCAGAAGGACTGCCAATATCTGAGCCCCCATGGCGTCACTCGGCGCTAGCAACCCTGCAATCATTTCATTCAAATGAGATGGTTTTTCCAACTCATATTCGATACCATTGGCCAAAGCGTCTTAGCAAAGATATCTTGGCCTTTTACTTAATGGAACTCGTGCAATTGCAAATAGAGACAAATCTTTTTGGCAAAAATATTGAGGAGAAAACTCACTATTTTTACAAAAGTGTCTTTTTGTTTCCTGAAAAAAACAATTGGTCACTACCCACCGTCTTCACAGTTTTTTTCCATTTTGGAGATTCCCCGAACTTACCCCAAGGAGAAGAAAAGCAAATCCGGAGTTAATTCCCGTTTGCGACGATGAGCCGGCAAGCCCGTGGCCCTTCTCTGGCCGCCCCGCGACACCAAAGTCCTTTTATCAACGTATGCGGCGACCGTGAGACATCTTTCAGAAATGTGGACCTTAATCCGCCAACAATATGCGGCCCTCAACTTGACAGATTGTTGGCTGGCCGTATTGTGTCGTCCTCCCTTCTTTTTGTTGCCCAATAACTTTTAAAACAACAAATCCATCTGCGTCTTGGTTGACGTGAACGCAAGACAGAAATCCAGGAGTTTTCTTCCCTCTGAAAATGAAGATTTTGTCAAAGGCCGCCACCATTTTGGGGAAACAAAGCCTTCGCAAAGCAGAAAAATGAGACGCATCTTCCAAAATATATTAAGTATACTTTTTGAATGATTTTTGAAATGTCAAGGACTTTCTCAAAAATCAATAAGTGACATGGACGTCCAATCCATTCGGTCAGCGGCCCTCCCGTGGACATTGGCTTCAAGCGGCGACCAATCACGTGTTTTTGAGCAAAGGACCGCGTGCGATGGTGGCGAGCCACCAAAAAGAAAACTTTTGCTTGCAAATTCTTGACGCCTTTTTATTTTGTTTTCCACAAGTTCCACCGGTCGACTGGCAATCCGCCGACTTAAGTGTCTTCAAAACAATCCGTGCCTTTTTTTTTTATTTATATCAACCTCGGTGTCATGAATATTACAGTCATATATAATAATTTATTCTTGCTTATAAGATGCTGTAAATACATGGAAAAGACCGTTTCCTGACAAAAAAACCAATCATATTTCAAGGGTATACCATAATTATTATTAAGTTAGTGGACAAATGTCAGTTTCCAAGATAAATAATGATGTCATGTATCGGTGATTATTTGCAGATGAATTGTTGTCATATGCACTTTTTGTGAATTTGCAGAAAAGTAGTACGTACATGTCCTATTAGTTAGCATTTGTATTGTTAGTAGGCTAATAACCACGGCAACAGCAGGAGGCCGCATGCCGTGAGCAGGCTGCTTTTGACGCTTGTTCCGCTTGAAACTTCTGTCAATCCAAAAGAGAAACAAATGTCAGTCACTCGCCGATGAACCGGAGGCGTAGCCCGGCCTGTTTTGCTTCTGCCGACAACTTACGTGCGCCGTCCACAAAAATGGAGGAAGGGTCCACGTTGAAATCCGTGATATTTGGCGCGGCGTCCGTCAAAACCCGGGCGATGGCGCTGTTGTTAGGCACTGAGGTGGCGATGAAACTCAAGTCCATGTTGTTGATGATGGAGCCGTTGCTGATGGATGGCAATCCCACTGTTAGTCTCCGTTCAAAGAAGAGGACTTTGTGTGCGAATGGCAACTGACCTGAACGAAACCACGGTCAAGAAGCGGAACGAAGAAAGACTCTGGTAGAAGACTTCCAGCTGCGGAAAGACCAGTAAAGTGGAGTCAAAAACACCAGACAGACGTGGCCACGTTCTCCCTCCGAGTCCCACTTACCGTTCTCTTGAGGAGGTCGGCTCTGTTGATGAATGCCGCCGAAGCCGGATCGGACAGGTCCCGGGTGAACTCCTCTCCCGCCGATCGGAAGGACAGTCGACGCGTGGCCAGAGCCACCGGCGTGGTCGTCGGCGCCACGGTGGTTGAAATCCTTTCTGTGAGCACGGATGGGGGAAACCTCGAGTCGGGGAGGGAATTGAAGAAAGGGACGGGGACCCGCTGGACGCTAGCTTACCGGTGGCCGTTATGGACTCGGCGTCGAAGCTCAGGGTGAAGTTTCCGCTGTCCACGCCTTCTCTCAAGGTGGTGGCCACCTCGTCTGCTTGGGGAAGCGTTTCGTCGGACGCCGTTCTCTGGAACTGGATGTCCACGTCCGCCACCACGTTATCCACTCGGGTCAGGGCCGAGCTGGGCCTGCGTGGGTGGGTGACTCGTTAGCCGGGGTCAGGCCGAGACCATGACCTTGACGTGGCTCCGGGCGGGGCCACCTTACCTGAAGCCGGTGACCACGCAGCGGCTGTACGTCCTGTACCTCCGTCTGTATATGACGTCGTACTGTGAGGAGAAGGCGCGGGTTAGCCGCACTCAGCTACGGTGACCTCCGGTGACCTCCGGCAATTGGCAAAGGGGACTCTACTCACCACTAAGAAGATTTCCTGCGCCAGGCTGCGGAATTCCACACTATTGGGGTCTTCCAGCTCCTCGGTGAACGGTTGAACCAATACCGCCACGACAATGACCACAAGAGCTGGGCGGGGTGCCGGGGTGGTAGTCGTAGTGGTGGTTGGGACCCGGGTGGTGGTGGACGGGGTGGTGGTGGTTGGGACCCGGGTGGTGGTGGACCGGGTGGTGGTGGTTGGGACCCGGGTGGTGGTGGACCGGGTGGTGGTGGTTGGGACCCGGGTGGTGGTGGTTGGGACCCGGGTGGTGGTGGTGGTGGCCCGGGTGGTGGTGGTGGTTGGCCCCGTGGTGGTGGTGGTGGCCCGGGTGGTGGTGGTGGTTGGCCCCGTGGTGGTGGTGGTGGCCCGGGTGGTGGTGGTGGTTGGCCCCGTGGTGGTGGTGGTGGCCCGGGTGGTGGTGGTGGTGGCCCGGGTGGTGGTGGTGGTGGGGCCCGTGGTGGTGGTGGTGGGGCCCGTGGTGGTGGTGGTTGGGCCCGTGGTGGTGGTTGGGCCTGTGGTGGTGGTGGGGCCCGTGGTGGTGGTGGTTGGGCCTGTGGTGGTGGTTGGGCCTGTGGTGGTGGTTGGGCCTGTGGTGGTGGTTGGGCCTGTGGTGGTGGTTGGGCCTGTGGTGGTGGTTGGGCCCGTGGTGGTGGTTGGGCCCGTGGTGGTGGGGCCCATGGTGGTGCTGGTGGCACCCGTGGTAGCAGTGGTAGAGCTGGTGGGACCCGTGGTGGCGCTGGTGGGGCCCGTGGTGGCGGTGGGTCCCATGGTGGTGCTGGTGGGACCCGTGGTAGCGCTGGTGGGACCCATGGTGGTGCTGGTGGGACCCGTGGTGGCGCTGGTGGGACCCATGGTGGAGCTGGTGGAACCCGTGGTGGCGCTGGTGGAACCCGTGGTAGCAGTGGTGGCGCTGGTGGGACCCGTGGTGGCGCTGGTGGGATCCGTGGTGGCGCTGTTGTCGCTGGTGGGGCCCGTGGTGTCGCTGGTTGGGCCCATGGTAGCAGTGGTGGCGCTGGTGGGACCCATGGTGGAGCTGGTGGGACCTGTGGTGGCGCTGGTGGGATCCGTGGTGGCGCTGTTGTCGCTGGTGGGGCCCGTGGTGTCGCTGGTTGGGCCCATGGTAGCAGTGGTGGCGCTGGTGGGACCCATGGTGGAGCTGGTGGGACCTGTGGTGGCGCTGGTGTCGCTGGTGGGACCTGTGGTGGCGCTGGTGTCGCTGGTGGGGCCCGTGGTGGCGCTGATGTCGCTGGTGGGGCCCGTGGTGGCGCTGGTGGGGCCCGTGGTGTCGCTGGTGGGGCCTGTGGTGGCGCTAGTGGGATCTGTGGTGTCGCTGGTGGGGCCCGTGGTGGCGCTAATGTCGCTGGTGGGGCCCGTGGTGGCGCTGGTGGGATCCGTGGTGTCGCTGGTGGGGCCCGTGGTGGCGCTGTTGTCGCTGGTGGGGCCCGTGGTGGCGCTGATGTCGCTGGTGGGGCCTGTGGTGTCGCTAGTGGGATCTGTGGTGTCGCTGGTGGGGCCCGTGGTGGCGCTAATGTCACTGGTGGGGCCCGTGGTGGCGCTGGTGGGATCCGTGGTGGCGCTGTTGTCGCTGGTGGGGCCCGTGGTGTCGCTGGTGGGGCCCGTGGTGGCGCTGGTGTCGCTGGTGGGATCCGTGGTGTCGCTGGTGGGGCCCGTGGTGGCGCTGTTGTCGCTGGTGGGGCCCGTGGTGGCGCTGATGTCGCTGGTGGGGCCTGTGGTGTCGCTAGTGGGATCTGTGGTGTCGCTGGTGGGGCCCGTGGTGGCGCTGGTGGGATCCGTGGTGTCGCTGGTGGGGCCCGTGGTGGCGCTGTTGTCGCTGGTGGGGCCCGTGGTGGCGCTGATGTCGCTGGTGGGGCCCGTGGTGGCGCTGGTGGGGCCCGTGGTGTCGCTGGTGGGGCCTGTGGTGGCGCTAGTGGGATCTGTGGTGTCGCTGGTGGGGCCCGTGGTGGCGCTAATGTCGCTGGTGGGGCCCGTGGTGGCGCTGGTGGGATCCGTGGTGTCGCTGGTGGGGCCCGTGGTGGCGCTAATGTCGCTGGTGGGGCCCGTGGTGGCGCTGGTGGGATCCGTGGTGTCGCTGGTGGGGCCCGTGGTGGCGCTGTTGTCGCTGGTGGGGCCCGTGGTGTCGCTGGTGGGATCCGTGGTGGCGCTGGTGGGGCCCGTGGTGGCGCTGTTGTCGCTGGTGGGGCCCGTGGTGGCGCTGGTGGGATCTGTGGTGTCGCTGGTGGGGCCCGTGGTGGCGCTGTTGTCGCTGGTGGGGCCCGTGGTGTCGCTGGTGGGATCCGTGGTGGCGCTGGTGTCGCTGGTGGGGCCCGTGGTGTCGCTGGTGGGGCCCGTGGTGGCGCTGTTGTCGCTGGTGGGGCCCGTGGTGTCGCTGGTGGGATCCGTGGTGGCGCTGGTGGGATCCGTGGTGGCGCTGGTGGGGCCCGTGGTGGCAGTCACAGTGCCTAGAGAGAGAGATCAGTAGCATATGTTTAATCAAGTGTGGAAGCATTGGCATATTTGGCCAAAATATTGAGTTTACCAAATAGCATCAGCAAGGCTAGCACTGCTCCTCCACTCATTGTTTTTTTCTTCCCTTTAACCTGCAAAGTCATTGACAGGAACATGTCCATTCAAATGGTCCCTTTCATTGTAATTGAAATGAGATATTTGGTAGAATACATTTCCAATTCTTTTTATGACGGTACAGCATGTAAAGTAAGCACAACTTTGTATGTTAATGTCAATAAAGTTGCACTCACCTCTTCTCCTTCCCAGATTCAACGAAATAGCTCTAAAAATACATTGCAATGTTCATCAGAAACGAAGAATGACTTACAAATCACTCGAAAACCAAGAAAAGAAAAAACTCACCTCTGTTCAGTTTGGGTTGTTTCTGTTATTGTATTTTTTTCTCTATATTTTCATGCGTGCTTTTTGTCCAACCGCGGTGAAGTTCCTTCCTAAACCTTGCAATACTTTCAATGACAAGGATGCGTATATCTCTATTTATATGTGTGTGTAAAAGTGGGACGGTAAGTCAAGTGACGTGGTTGGCTGCTATCAACCAGTGATGATTTGGGAGAGGCCAAAATGTCGAAAAGTGCCCAAACCGCCCTCGTCTCTGCCCTGGTTCGTTCACGCCATCCGACATTGAGGTATGACACATTGCATGCAAAGGTCAAGCCACTGGGCCGCATTTTTATCCAAAAATCTTTTTTACGTTGACACACAGGCGGAAGGGTGGATAGGCTTTTTTGCAACAGCTTTTGGGAGCTTTGACTTTCAAAAAAAAAAGGATTAAAATGACTCAAAGTGAAACAAATGGATTTGGGATGTCAATCAATGTCAGCCAAAGACTTCAATGTTCTCACTTTGCTATCTTTTCGATTGTAAATCTTCACATTGTTACTTATTCAATGAATTACAACAAATTATTCTTTATTATTGTCATTTTGTTAGCCTTCGTGTTCATGTTTTAATATTGTCATTTTGTATACCCGAATGAATATGAATTGTTACTTCCAAAATGTTGTTTTTGTCCCATCACATATTTTCTAGCCAAATATCAACGTAATAAGCCTCATGAAATTTCAGGTAAGTCACATTTGATTTAATGTGTGATAAATGGAAAAAAATTGTAGAAAATGGTTATCACGAGATCATTGCTGTGGCGCCAACCAAAAATCAAAAGCCATGGCAATTCATGCTATCAAAAAAATGACTTTTTCAGTCCTTGAAATTCACCTTTTTACTCATTTCAGATCATCAAAGTTTCCAGTTGTTTTCTTTGGTCGTTCCGTCATTTTTGACGTGTACATTTCCCAGGCAAAACAACCGTCAGCCCCGGCCTATTTTTAGTCTGCTTTGACGCAAAAGCAAACCTGTATTTTTTTTGGAAAAGATGTGTCAACCATTGTCTGGACATTTTTTGAATGTCTGCCATACTTTTTGTCCGTCTGCGTTGAGATCGGCGTCCGATTAGTCCTTTCATTCCCAACAGCGCGTGACGGACACAAATTGTGCCTTGACGACACAAATATGTTTTACGTTGTAAAAATAGGATGGCTATTTATGTTGACTCTTTGGCCCTTTTGCCCTAACGTCCAATGGTGTTGTCTTCCAAAAACAAGTTTCAAAGCAGTGTGTGTGAAGTGGCTTGGATTTCCAGATGATCAGTCGTCTGCGATGCTGCCGATAGTGGCCAGAATTTCTCACTGGACTTGAACCAGGTAGGAAACTGAGATAAAAACTGGTTGGGCAGTGGCACGCCCAACCCAGGAAACGGAAACAAACACTAAATGAATGTGAGTAAAAAAAAAATGGGGGAAATGACAATGAATAACCTTGCAAATATCTCCTAAAAACACAGACACAAAAGATGGATTCCCAACACATTCCCTGTTTGCCGTCTAGTGGTCACTTGGTGTACTGCAGCACCTTCCTCCCACTTAAGCCTATCAAAGCTGCCCTTGTGTGTGTGCTGACTCGTCTTTATTAGCACGGAGCAGATTTTCCTTCCAAACTTGCCCTACTCTGACTTTCTTCTATCTCCAAGTCCTTCTCCAAGGTGAGTCCATCCAGAAAATGCGGTTTGAGTCCTGCTTTTTAGCCCTTATTTGTGCTTCCCATAGTTCAGTGCGTGCAAACCCGAGTGGCGCGCCTTCATCCCCACGCGCTAATCTCATTAAACCGTGCCACGAACGCTTGCATTGTCGCTTTGGTGGATTTCAGGCTGGCTTTGGGTCGGCGATGGTCCGCGGGTAGACCAGAGATCCAGGAGCTAACCCAAGATCTGGTCCTTGGGGAAGGAGGCCCCATGGCCCGAGTTTCACCAACCAGCGTGGAAAACATGGAGGACGGCTGGTGAGTTGCAAGGGGGATTTTTTTTTTTCCAGGTTCCCCAAAACATTTCCTGGATTTTGCTAAATTTCAGGTCCACTGAACTTGAGACAAACTTCAACAACAGCAACAACAACAAAGAAAAGTAATGCCCTGAGACGCTTTGCTGGTCCATCTTAGTGGCTTTCTTATCTTTCCTCTCATTTTGCAGGGATGAGAAGAAGAAAAAGAAGAAGAAGAAGAAGAAAGACATGAAGATGTAAGTAAGATGGGAGGATCTCCGGTCCACTGAAAAGTGCTTCTTCATCAAAGCTAATCTTGGTGTTCTTAGGAAGAAGAAAGCTGAAGAAGAGGAGGAGAAGAAGAAGAATAAGGAGAAGGAGGCGCTGGTGGACATGTAGGTTGATTGGGATGAAGGTGGTGGAGGGTTCCAAAATTTAGGCTTTTGCCTCCCATGCTACAGACCACAGGAGATCACGGCCGTAGACCCGGCGGGGAACACCTATTACCACTGGCTCTTCATCATCACGGTTCCCGTCATGTACAACTGGACCTTCATCATCGCCAGGTGAGCCATCCCTCCCCGTCCGTCCGTGGTTCCGGATCTAAGGTGACCGATCGGACTCAGGGCGTGCTTCGAGGAACTTCAGACGGACTACTCGCGCTACTGGTTCTTCTTGGACTTTGTCTGCGATTCCGTCTACGTGGCCGACATGGTCTTCAGAACCAGGACAGGTAGGTGCGCGTAATTCCCGGATCACGGACGACCGCGAAAACGGTTTTGGGCGCGCAGGCTACTTGGAGCAGGGTCTCCTGGTCAAGGACGAGCTGAAGCTACGTGAGCGTTACACCAAGAGTTTGCAGTTCCGACTGGACGTTCTGTCCATCGTCCCCACCGACATTCTCTACGCCCAGCTGGGTCTCAACTACCCGGAGATTCGTCTCAACAGGCTGTTGAGGTTCAACAGGTGGGTCCTCAGGGACAAAGGGGCTAAGGGGCAGGTTCAACAGGTGGGTCCTCACAGACAAAGGGGCAACGGGTCGTCCTCTCCTTCACAAGTAGGTCTCCTCTTTCCAGGATGCTAGAGTTCTTCCAGAGGACCGAGACCAGAACCAACTACCCCAACGCGCTACGCATCTCCAACCTGGTCATGTACATTGTTATCATCATCCACTGGAATGCCTGCCTCTACTACTCCTTCTCCAAGGCTATCGGTGGGCTAGCTAAAGCTAAGCGTCCCCTAGCTAAAGCATCGGTTGAGCCACCTCCAGACCAACGCGAGCGTCCGGTCCCTCCGCAGGTTTTGGCTCGGACAGGTTCGTTTACCCCGACCCGGCCAACCCGGAATTCGGCCGCCTGGTGCGGAAGTACGCCTACAGCATGTACTGGTCCACGCTGACGCTCACCACCATTGGAGAGACTCCGCCCCCCGTGGAGAACTCGGAGTACTTTTTCGTGGTCACCGATTTCCTGGTACGTAAGTAAACGGCCTCCGAGGCGCTCTGGTCTCAGGTCCCGTCCCGTCGTTCCAGGTCGGCGTGCTGATCTTTGCCACCATCGTGGGTAACGTGGGCTCCATGATCACCAACATGAACGCCGCCCGAGCTAACTTTCAGGCCCGCATCGACGCCATCAAACAGTACATGAGCTTCCGAAAGGTCCGTGGCGCTCGCGCCCAAGGGATCCCAGTCCCCGTGGAGTGGTCTTCAACCGAGGACCCTTTTCTGCCTCCCCAAAACAGGTCACCAAAGACCTGGAGAAACGTGTCATCAAGTGGTTCGACTTTCTGTGGACCAACAAGAAGGCGGTGGACGAACGGGAAGTCCTCAAGTACCTTCCGGACAAGCTAAGGGCCGAAATTGCCATCAACGTGCACCTGGATACGCTCAAGAAGGTCAGCCAAGGTTTCTCCTCCCATGACTCACCGGCCGGCCGGCCGGCGTCGGTCTGAAGGGCTCCTCTTTTCTTGGCAACTCAGGTGCGCATCTTCGCCGACTGCGAGGCCGGCCTGCTGGTGGAGCTGGTGCTGAAGCTACAGCCGCAAGTCTACAGTCCCGGAGACTACATCTGCAAGAAGGGCGACATCGGGCGCGAGATGTACATCATCAAAGAGGGCAAGCTGGCCGTGGTGGCCGATGACGGCATCACGCAGTTTGTGGTGCTCAGCGACGGCAGCTACTTTGGCGAGATCAGCATCCTGGCCATCAAAGGTGGGCGCCAAACCGGGCGGGGACAAACCCGGGCCGGCCACCAGGTTTTGGCCCTCGTCTCCAGCCCTTCTTCCACCAACAGGCAGCAAAGCCGGAAACAGGCGAACGGCGAACATCCGTAGCATCGGCTACTCGGACCTCTTCTGCCTCTCCAAGGACGACCTGATGGAGGCTCTGACCGAGTACCCCGACGCCAAGGCCTTGTTAGAGGAGAAGGGGAGGCAGATCCTCATGAAAGACGGCCTGCTGGACCTGGAGGTACTCCCCCGCCACCACGGCCACCCGCGCCACTTGAGCTAATCCCCATCCCCATACGTAGGTGGCGGCGCAGGGTCCCGACCCCAAGGAGATCGAGGACAAGGTGGAACGGATGGCGAGCACGCTGGACGGCCTGCAGACGCGCTACGCTCGGCTGTTGGCCGAGCACGAGGCCACGCACGGCAAGCTCAAACATCGAGTCAGCAAATTGGAGAAGAAGCTCCCCCTTCAGGCGGGCCAGGAGCCACCTCCATTGCCCCCATTGCCGGTCACTGGATGAGTTGTGTCTAGTGTCGCTTCTGAATTAGGTTTCAACCAAGTGACTAGTCGCTAACTGACTTGGGCGGACGCAGTGACAAACACCACTGAAGACACAAGAGGCCCAGCTATGCTAGCTAGTACTGCAAGTGATGTTAGTTAGGCCCAGGGCAAGGCAAAAAAAAAAAAAGGACCCCCAATAGACATTAGCATGGCCCGCAATTGGCCCGCGGTGCGCAGTTTGGAGACCCCTATTTGGTGAAAGGAATTTGACAGTTTTGGTACTCATGTGATGCTGCATTGTTTTGGCCAGAGTGATGGAAATCATTTTAAACTCATTGGTTTAAAAAAAACAAACAAAATACAATGATTCAACTTGGAACAATAATTTGCTTCTACAACATTTCAATTCTGAAAATACAACAAGTTGAAATGCATGCATTTAGCATCAAAGCGAAACAATGTCATTTCAAAGTCCTGCATGATGGCCAAATCATAATAAAAGATGTTAAATGAACAGTTGCTTGCCACGTCGCACTGTTGCCGTTGATCCAAGGGCGATGGGATTTGTAGTCCTGCAAATTCCTTGCATGCTCCTGTCAAAAGACTACAAATCCTTCCTTCCTGTTGGCTCCGTGCAACCGCAAGTTAGCCAGGTTTGTTTACCGAATTTAAATTTGTTTTTTCCCTGTCATAAGACGCATTCCGGTAACTTAATGTTTATGTACGTTATTATGAGCCGCAAATAGCTTGTTGGTGCAGCTCGTCGTTGACATATAAGCTAGCCGGCTTGTTAGCATATGCTACCGCTCAGCCGAAGCGTCGTCGTATTTATACCTTTCTATTTAAAACTAAACTGTTACTGTCAATGTGTAACTCATATGTACTTTTAGTTATATTTTGCCTATGTGCTCATTTACTGTTTCGTTTAGAAGTACTCTAAACCAAGTGAACTTTTAATGTGCTAGTATACTTTAGCGAAAATCCCATTTTTTTATTCTTCCTAAATGCTTGAAATAGCTTCACGACTCGCCTTCTCCTGATGTTAATATCACAATTTTATTCATTTAAGTCACTGGAGTTTCGTGTGAACTTGTTATTATTCCAGTTTGTACAGAAATGGCAAAAAAATGTGAATGTAAGACACCCTGCTTTTTGTGCAGGAGAATAACGGTTTGTGGCAGACGGCCATGGAGCCGGCATGGCGACCACGGGGCAGGGGTCGCGGACGGAGCCAGGATGCTCCTGGAGAAAGACTGCGAGAGAGGCCGGGCGCTGGAAGACCCGGCGCCGCCGCCACGCTTCGAAACGATGTGCAACACGGTGAGCGCCACGCCAAAATATGTCCTTCGAGCTTTCCAACTTGTGCCGACCTCATTGTCCTTTTCTGGCCCACAGGTCCCTCCAGGGTATCCAAGTTTGAGGAAATCCAGAAGGCGGACCGAGCCGCCGCCGCCCGGCAGCTGGCGGGTCGCCTCGCCAGTTGCTCTTCCTCCTCCTCCGACGATGAGGATGATGACGAAGAGCGCAAGGATGACCGTGTCCTGAAATCCACCTTCACTGCATATGCCAACCATACTGGTAAGGATGTGTTCTCATCTCAAAACAGATTTCTTCAGCGACCTATCTTTCGCACGCAGGGGGTGACGTCACCGGGCTGGAGAGGACCAGTCAGTACGTCAGCGAGCTCTTGCAGTCCGGAGCGCTGACCTGCCTCATCTGTATCGCCTCCGTCAAGCGGACTCAAGCGGTGAGGAAATGTGGGGGGGAAACGGCTGAGTCGCTTTGACCTTTTGACCTTTCTTGACCTGTAGGTGTGGAGTTGCGGCGGCTGCTTTTCCCTTTTCCATCTCCCGTGCATCCAGAAGTGGGCCAGGGACTCTGTCTTCCTGATCTGCTCGGCCACGGACGAAGACTTTGGCCGCGAGCAGCACCCGTGGCCGTGGTGAGTCCCTCTAAAAACAAATTAGCATTAGCCATTAGCTTTACCACCTTCTCCTTTGCAGCCCCAAGTGTCGGGCAGAGTACCCCCACGCCGCCACCCCCAACAGGTGAGCCACCGCGTAGCACCGCCCGGATGGCGCTAACGCTGGCTGGTCTTCAGGTACATGTGTTACTGCGGGAAGCTTCAGGATCCGCCCGCCGATCCCTGGTTGGCGCCTCACTCTTGCGGCGCCGTGTGTCACAAAGAGCTGAAGCCGTCTTGTGGGCACGCCTGTCTGCTGCTCTGTCACCCTGGTAACCGGGCGCGCACGCCGACTCTTTCCCGGCGGCGTGCGTGTTCCTCTGTCAGCTTGCGCCCGCCATTCACGTTGCAGGTCCTTGCCCGCCGTGCCCGAAGATGGTGAGCGTCTCCTGCCTGTGCGGAAAAGCCAAGGGCGTCCCCCGGCGCTGTAGTAACAAGGTACGCCAGCTTGACTTTTTTTTTTTTGGGAAGTACCCGCAGCACAACACGATTGTTTTGGGTTTTTTTTCCAGGCCTGGTCATGCCAACAGCCTTGTGGGAAGTTGTTGTCATGCCGACAGCACAAGTGTCTCCAGCCGTGTCATTCAGGTAAACACTCGTCCAGCCACACGGATGTCTTTTCCTACTTTCCGTTTCATTTCTGTCTTTGTGTGTGAGACAGAGTGTTCGCCCTGCCTTAAAACCAGCGTCCAGAAGTGCCTGTGCGGTCGGGAGAAAGCGCAGAGACCATGCGCCGACCCACAGTGGAAATGTCAACGGGTACGTAACAGCCCGACCGCTCACCAAAAATATCCAAGATGGCCGTCACAATGGTCAAACACTTTCCCGTCCCTCAGATGTGCGGAGCCATCCTGTCTTGCGGGAATCATACCTGCGAGCTGGTGTGTCACGACGGACGCTGCCCTCCGTGTCCCCGCTCCCTCAGCAGGACGTGTCCTTGCGGCAAGACCAGTGAGACACAGACGTCGCCCTCGGTGTTTTTCCTCGGGGTCTGAATTTTGAATTGGAAACATTTGTGTCAGAGTCCAGTTTGCCCTGCACGGAGGAAGTGGCGCTGTGCGGCGATACGTGCGAACGCCCCCTCTCCTGCGGGAAGCACACCTGCTCCATGAGGTGTCACCGGGGGAATTGCGACACCTGTCGACAGGTAACGCCGACGTCCGACGGGTGGCGGCCCGGCGCTCACGTGAGCGTACGTCTCAGGAGGTGACCAAGGAGTGCCGTTGCGGGAAATACCGCAAACTGATGGCGTGCCACAAAGAGTATCTGTGCGAGTCCAAGTGTTCCAAAAGCCGAGGCTGCCAGAAACATCCGTGCCGGAGGAAGGTCGGTTTCCGTCGCCCGCCAGCCGTCACCCGCCCTAAAGACTCACCCGCTCTGTCTTTCCCCCGTCAGTGCTGCCCCGGCAACTGCCCCCCGTGCGACCAGATCTGCGCTCGGACCCTGGGGTGCCGCAACCACAAATGCCCGTCGGTGTGTCACCAAGGTAACGTGCCTCACGCAACCTCCTGACCCGCCTTGGTGCCTGACCAGACTCTGCGTGCCTCCGCCAGGAAGTTGTTATCCCTGTCCGGAGACGGTGGAGGTCAAGTGCACGTGCGGCGCCACCTCCTCCACGGTGCCGTGTGGACGAGAGCGGAGCACCAAGCCTCCTCGCTGCAAGGAGCTCTGCAAGTAGGCATTCCGTCCGCGGCTAGCCACGAGGCTCGGCTAACTCACCGGTGTTTGATGCCACAGATGGCCTCCTTCCTGCCACCACCCGTCCAGAGTGGGCCACCGCTGCCACGACGGGCCCTGCCCCCCTTGCACGCAGCCCTGCCTGTTGTCTCTGGCGGGCTGTGCGCACACTTGCCCACAGCCCTGCCACGACCGCGTGGTGCTCAAGTCGCAACAGGTACAGTGCTGCAGTCATCTTGAGTCCCGAGGTCATCCGTGGCCATCTTTGTTCCTCTGCTTCCCAGGCGCAGTTGTCCGGTCCCTGGGAGCAGCCGTCGGGTCCGGCCTTCGTGACCAAGGCCCTGCCCTGTCCGCCCTGTCGAGTGCCGCTTCCGGTGTACGACACACAAAAATGGCCGGCCGTACTGGTTTGAGTGCTTTTGCCAAATTGACCCTCACTCTCTGTCTCGCAGGTCCTGTTTTGGAGAACACGAGGTGAGAAGGTTATACCGGGCAAGCGTGCGTGCCCGCGACCTTGCCGACGCCATGTCGCTGCGCTGTCTAGGTGGGCGCCGTGCCGTGCTGCCGCCCGGATCGCTTCTCCTGTAAACGGCCCTGCGGGCGACCTCTGAGCTGCGGTAACCACAAGTGTGCCAGGGAGTGCCACCTGCTGGACGGCAGCGACAAGGTAGGAGTGCACCACCGTGACCAACATGTGGGTAGAATATAAATGCGGACGTCTGGCTTCGCCAGTGCAACGACTGCGAAGAAGGTTGCTCCAAGCCCCGGCCGGGCCCGTCCCCGTGCCCCCACGGCTGCCCGTTGCCGTGTCACCGCGGCGACTGCCCCCCTTGCCGCCAGATGATCCGCCAACGTTGCCACTGCAAGATAAGCACGCTCTACGTGGAGTGCACGTGAGTCCGTGTCAATTAATAACCGTGTATGGAGCATTTTTTAAAGGCTATTTTCTTCCCCTTTTTCAGGAAAATGTCGGCGGCCGATGCGGAGACGGTGGTGGCGTTGGGCTCCTGCAACAACCAATGCCCCAAAGAGGTCCTCCTCTCACTTGATGCATTACCATTGGCTCCCGGTCCGGATAGCCCAAATGTGACCTTTGTTGTCTTCTCCGCAGCTGACTTGCGGTCATCGCTGCAAGCGGGCGTGTCATCCCGGCCAGTGCGACGCCCAATGCCACCAGAAGGTCAAGCTGCGATGTCCCTGCAGGAGGCTCAAGAAGGTACGCCAACGGCCACCGGCCCGGCCGGCCAAGTCCCGTTTTCAACTGGTGCGTCCGCGTAGGAGTTGCCCTGCTCGCGCTCGTCCGGCCACGTCGTCGAGTGCGACGACGCCTGCGGCGAGCAGCAGAGGACGCTCAGCCGGCTGAAGGAGGCGGAGACGAAAGTTGCCGAGGAAGAGGAACGTCGGCGACTTCAGGTTGAGCCCCGTCGGGATCCGTTTCCGCCGCCGCGCCGCGCTAAGCTAACTGCCATTGTGTTGCTCCTCCCAGGAGGAACTGGAGGCCTTCGCCAAACGGCGCGGGGGCCGTCGCCTTAAGAAACGAGGGCGCCGGGAGGAGGAAGACACGGAGGACGGGAGCCGGGCGGGGCGCTGGAGGCGCCTGGCTTTGGTTTTGGTCCCGCTGGGCGGCGCCGCGCTCTCGCTGGCCGCTTATCTGCTGCTCGGAGAGGCCGGGGGGGAGAGTATGTCGCGATGAGGTCATACCATTGATTCATAGATTGATCCAATCTGGGTTCAAGTGAAAGAGCCGTCAGCAGAGGGCGCCGCCGTACCTTTTTGCAGTTGACACGCATTGCAAACATATGGAAAAGGTGCTAAACAGGCTGAAAGTGACAAATTGAAGAATTGGACACGAATTTGGTGGTGGTCACCCAAGGGGCTTATTCCAATAGTCCTGATTATTCAAGTCTTGTAATAAAAGTCACTGTTGTTGTTCAATTCAATGTCCCCGGAGCTATTGTCTTTTGGAGTACCTCAAAAGTGATAGGTCGCCCTTGCCGTGCGTCACGTGCCCGGCGGGGGAGAGAGGACAAAGAAGCCAGCCGGGGAAGGAGGGGGCGGGCGGTCGGTCCTGGCAGCCCCTCCAGCCTTCATTTGGCGCGTTCCGCCAGCAGAGGAAGGTCATGCGCTCTTGGCCGCGTCGCACCGACGCCGTGAGTACCCCGACCCAGACTTGCCTTAATTGCCTCACGTGACTTGTCCTGGCGGGGGGGCGGGGCGAGACGTCTGGCTCCGCTGACTAACCCGTGGTCGGCGGGCGTTTCCACTTTCCCTCCCACTCGACATCTTGGCCTCCGTCGGTCACGTTTTGGCGAGACCCGGACACCGGCTCGTTTTTAATTTGTCCCGTTACGTCTCTCTCCAGGCTGCCGGCGGCGTCGCCGAAAGCGCCACGGGCCAGGAGCCGCCACCCGTCAAGCCACGGACGTGCGGCCGCCCGCCGCTGCTGCTTTGCCTGCTGCTTCCCGTCGCCGGGCTGCTGGGAGGCGCGGGACTGGCGCTGGCCCTCACCGGTATATTGACAAACGACAACCTCGTCAACCCCGAAAGTGTCGCGTCTCCGTGACAACCTGGGGTGTCGTGGGGAGGGCAAATATTTCCAAGGGTCGTTAAACACCACGTCACCCTCCAATGTGTATTTTTTTTTGCGACCTTGAAACGTCTTTGAGGCGAGTGTTCTGCAAGCAACACTTGAGAGAGAAAGCTGTTGTTATTATTAGCTGGCATGTGTAACGGGGGTCGCCATGGTAACCGGATCCTCCGACGCTATTCATAGACGTGCGCGCTGGTGTATTTATAAAGCGTGGCCAATGGAAAGGCGCACTAACTCAACTTGGAAAAACTGTTTGTTTTGATTATTTTTTTTTTTTTGCCCTCAGGTGTGCTCACCAATGGCGGCAACGGCGGGGTCTCGGATTCCAGCCCCCTCCCTTCGCCAGAGCCCATGGCTGACCGGGAAGCCGGTTACCGTGGAAACACTAGCAGCTCCTCCCTGTCGGCGTCCCAGACGGCGCCCACTCTGCCGGCCATCACGGTGGCGGGTCTGTTGACGTCCGTCTCCTCCTTGAGCGCCACCTGGCTGACCGGGGCCACCTCGGCGCCGGATGCGGGTGAGGCGGCCCAAAGTTTGGACGTAGACTGAACATTGTTACAAAATGTACTGATTTTGTTTCCCGTAGGCGGCTGTCTGCCGCTAGCCGAGCCTCAGTGCCAGATGTTACCCTACAACCAGACGTGGTTGTCGTCCGCCTCCGCCGTGGTCAAAAGCTCAGAGGTGGCCATGTTGCTAAGGTAACGACGGATGGGCGTCATCCGGCGGCGTCCCGTCGCTGAAGCGCCCTACATGTGCGTGTCGCAGGTTCTTCAGCTACTTGAGCCGACTGTCGTGCTACAAGCACATCATGCTATTCGGTTGCTCTCTGGCGCTGCCGCGCTGTTTCCACGACGTCCACGACGTCCACGACGTCCACCGCAGGTAGGTGCTCCGTTGGCCCCGCCCTGGAATTTTGCCTCAAGCCCCTCCCTGGCCCATAGGTGGGTGGAGTTGCCGTGCGCGTCCTTCTGCGAGGCGGCCCGGGAAGGCTGCGAGCCGGTCCTGCAGATGTTCAACGTTTCCTGGCCCGACTTCTTGCGCTGTTCTCGCTTCGCCAACGCCAGCTCACCGCCCTCCGCGACCGATCCCGCCTGCTATGCGCCGCGGCAGGCCGTGGGCAAACCCCGTAAGGAAAACTCCCCGGACGCTTGGTCGACGTGCCGAGGTCTTGACTTTCCTACTTATGTCCGACAGTGTGGTGTGGCGGCGGCCAGGACGACTTCATGTGCGCCACGGGGAATTGCGTCCCTCGGAAGCTGGTGTGCAACGGCCACAACGATTGCGACGATTGGAGCGACGAGGCTCACTGCGGTAAGGGTGCACGCCCCAACGTTTGCTTCCCCTCAGCCCTCTCAACCTTCTTTCAGTGTGTTCAGACGCGCAGTTCCGCTGCTCGACGGGCCGCTGCCTGCCGCCGCTCCTTCTGTGCGACGGCTACGACGACTGTGGCGACCTCAGCGACGAGCTGGGCTGCGGTGAGCCCACATCCTATTTTTGCCATGTCTCTCTCGGTAAATGACCATTTCCCCCTCGCTCTCAGAATGCGACGCACGGCGGGAGCACCGCTGCGGCGACGGCCGCTGCGTGTCCCGGGATTGGCTGTGCGACGGGGACCACGACTGTCTGGACAAGAGCGACGAGCTCAATTGCTGTGAGTGGTCACCGCAACTGGCGCCGCGAGAACCACTGACCCTTGCGTGTTTGCGCAGCCTGTGGCAGTCAGGGTCTTTGGGAGTGCCGCAACGGTCAGTGCATCCCCCCGACGTTCCGTTGCGACGGAGAGGACGACTGCAAGGACGGCAGCGACGAAGACCGTTGCGATCGTGAGCAGGGTGAGGGTTGTGTCAGCGTATACTTTCTCCGTGAGCCGGTCCGCTGACCTGTTTTTCTTTTACAGCGGCGGCCGCCTGTCCCCCGTCTCAACCGGGGTGCGCCTCCTCCACGTCCTGCCAGCCGGGACACCACAACTGCAGTAAGGTGAAGGGCGCCCCCTGGGATGTTTACCTCTCGTAACCTTTTGTTTTCCGGCAGCCGGCTGCGAGCCCATCAGCTTGGAACTGTGTGTGAACCTCCCTTACAACTTGACGCGCTTCCCCAACTTCCTGGGTCACGTGTCGCAACGGGAGAGCGCCGTGTCGTGGGAATCGTCGCTCTTCCCCGCACTGGTGCAGACGGGCTGCTACCAGTACCTCATGTTTTACGCCTGTACGCTGCTGGTGCCTAAGTGCGACCCCGTGGGCCCGGGGACCGTACCGCCCTGCAGGTCATAGTATTTCTCATATACATAACATGTATATATATTTCTACACATATATAATAGTACCCAGAATGACCCGTTGCCCCCGTGACCCCCGTAGGTCTCTGTGTCGCACGGCCAAGGAGAAGTGCGAATCGGTGCTGGGCATCGTGGGATTGCAGTGGCCCGACGACTCGGACTGCGCCCAGTTTCCCCAAGAGGGCGGCGACCTCCCCTGCCTTCTGCCCGAGGCGGGCGTAGACGGTGGGTGCGCACAGGCGCCGGTCGGTACCGGGGCTCATTTCCCCGCCCTGCCCACACACAGAGTGCTCCCCCAGCCACTTCAAGTGCCGCTCGGGACGCTGCGTCCTGGCCAGCAAGCGCTGCGACGGACTGGCCGACTGCGAGGACCGCAGCGACGAAGACCACTGCGGTGAGACCCCCACCACTCCCGCCACAAGACATTGAGTGACCTTTGACCGTGTCCAATCAGGCTGTAGCGAGCGTGCTCTGTGGGAGTGTCCCGTCAGCGGCGTCTGCATCGAGATCTCCATGATTTGCGACGGATTCCCGGATTGCCCCCTGCTGGCCGACGAGGTCAACTGCTGTGAGTGGGGGCCCGCGTACTGGTTGCCTCCCACGGGCCGTCCCTTGACTTTTGGCCTCTTTTGTTGTGACACCGTGATAGCCAAGTGCGGCGACAACGAGCTGGCGTGCAACAATCACCAGTGCGTGCACAGGACGCACTGGTGCGACGGGAAGAAGCACTGCGGCGACGCCTCCGACGAGTGGGACTGTGGTAAGCTCTGCTCGCCACGCCGACGCCCGTCGGCACACCAGTCTCACCGACCTCTGCCCTTTGGCGTGGAGTTTCCCTGGACCCGTCGTCGGGTTCCGCGGTGACCGTGTGGAAGACGGCCGACAGCTATCACGTGTGCGCCGACGAGTGGGACCGGCAGCTCAGCCGGCTGACCTGCGACCAGCTGGGACTAGGGTAAGGTCAGTAGCGCGCACGCACAGACACGGAGAAGCACCTACGTGGCGTTGCGTGACGGCCGCCATGTCCACCCAGGGTCCCCGCCTGGGATTCCGTGCTACCCGAGTCGGGGGCGCCGAGCGGCCGTCGTCGCTGGTTACACGTTCATCCCCAGTGGAAGGACAGGAAAGGCTCCGCACTGCAGGCGCGCCTGGAGAAGAGGAGGTAGGCGGGGTGGAGACTCGTCTCCAGGGCTAATGCTAACGCTAGACTTGTACCCTTGTGGCAGTCACTCGTGTCATTCCGGGAGAAGGGTGGCCCTGACCTGCGTCCGAGACGGTGAGATTCATGTCGGTCGGCACGGGCCAATTGTCCTGAGCCCCCTTCCCGTGTCGGGCAGATTGCGGCCTTCGCCCGTGGGTGGACGCCCGGCCCTCCAGGCGCAAGAGGATCCTGGGAGGGCGTGTGGCTCGCCAAGGGGCTTGGCCCTGGCAGTGCTCGCTGCAGAGCGGCCAGAGCGGTCACGTGTGCGGCTGCGTTCTGGTGGGCAAGAAGTGGGCCTTGACCGTGGCGCACTGCTTTGAGGGGTGAGTTCCCAGCTTTGACGTCCATTCCGGGTATCCAAGTCTACATGTGCATTAACAGGTCATTGTGTGTTGTAGGAGAGAGAAGGCCCAGCTGTGGAAGGTCCTGGTGGGTCTCAACAACTTGGACCATCCGGGCCAGCACAGTCAGAGACGCGGCGTGCGGGCCATCACCGTGCACCCGCGCTACAACCGGGCCGTGGTGGACTATGACATCAGCGTGGTGGAATTGGACTCTGAGGTGAGCCGCCCCACTGGTGCCTCCGGCCCGGATGCCGACCCTCCCTCCGTACCTCCCTCCAGGTGGAGGAGACGGCCTGGGTGCGACCCGTGTGCCTGCCCGGACTCGAGCAGATCCCCACTCCGGACACGTACTGCTACATCACGGGATGGGGTCACATGGGCAACAGGAGTAAGTCCAGCCGCTAGACCGGAAAGGCCGTGGCCGCCCGTGGCCGCCCGTGGGCGCTTTCCTTGAGACGTTTGTGGGCCGCAGTGCCCTTCAAGCTACAGGAAGGCCAGGTCCGGATCATCTCCTTGTCTCAGTGCCAGTCCTACTTTGACATGAAGACCATCACTCCCAGAATGCTTTGCGCCGGCTACGAGGCCGGGACCGTGGACTCCTGCATGGTAAGAAGTCGGATCTCCGGGTCAGAGCTTCTCAAAAGCCCGGTGTCCGTTTTCTCCAGGGCGACAGCGGCGGTCCTCTGGTCTGCCAGGAGTCCCCTGGGGGCCGCTGGACCCTGTTCGGCCTGACGTCGTGGGGCAGCGTGTGTTTCAGCAAGGTGTTGGGACCCGGCGTCTACAGCAACGTCAGTCACTTCATGCCGTGGATACGCCGGCAGATCTTTCTGAGCACCTACCTGCCCGCCGACTGAGCCCGTGGAGGTAGCCACGTCGCACCGTTAGCCTTTGGAAGCCGCCCTAACGTTAGCCTGGGCATTTCCCTCATAGCCTCCATGTTAAAAGTGACGGTCCATCTTCTCGTATAGTACACTCAAGTCGGCCTACTGGCGTGACCCCAAAGGTCATATCAGACGGCCAAAACGTTTTTAACGACTCAAATGGGTCCGCTCATTCCTTCACGTGCACATTCCCGCTAGTGGTCAGTTGGAAGAGTTGCTCCCAGAGTATTTTTCTACGCCTTTTTATTTTTTACGTCACGTGTGTGTGTGTGTATGGGAGTGTGTTTCTCTGTGATGTGACTTTCTCCACAGTCGACCTGGAAGAAAGCAAGTGAAATGTTTTTTTTTCTTCTCCTCAATAAAGCTGCGTACACTTGCACTCTGGGCGTTTATTTATCTTTCGATCCGAGAGTGTTTATGCAGCCAGACAAGGAGTGAGATGGATGAAGGAACCACAACAAGGAAGGAATGCACATAACACACAGGCTGGGTCAAAGATCAGCCCTTTATGTGAAGGCACGTGTGTTAAAGTCTCCTTCACTTGTAACAGTTGGTCATAAAAATTCAGGACAGTCCCGGAGAGATTGCAAGACGGAATGACACGGTGAGTTCCCACCTCACACACAAACAAAACCTCTCTAATATATTAATTTAGCAACTTGTGTCTGTGTGTGTAGATGTGTTGGCGCTGCGCCTTCTTCTTTGGCAGCCTGAAACGCAGATGTCCTCGACCCAGGGGACTCTTCAACCTGGTCATCACCCAAGGTAACCCGTCGCTCGCCTCGTACCGTCCTGGACTTTCCACTAACTGACGCTGTTGTGCGCGTACAGCGTGCGTCTTGCTTCTACTCTTTGGCGCCATCTGGTCGGTGACGGGAAGCGAATGTCTGCCGGGAGGCAAAGTCTTCGGCGTGGTGGTGGTCTTCATCGCCGCCGTTCTGGGAGGAAGACTGGTGTCCATGGTCCAGTTTCCGGGCCTGCCTCCACTTCCGCCACTTCTCGGTAAGACCCAAAGATAAGATAATCCCGCCGTCGTACGCAGACACGGACGGCTAATTTTGCCGCACGCAGGCATGCTCCTGGCCGGCCTGGTCTTGAGGAACATTCCGTACGTGTCGGAGGCGGTCTACGTGCAGCCCGCCTGGTCCGCCGCTCTGAGGAGCGTGGCCCTGGCCGTCATCTTGGCCCGAGCCGGCCTGGGCCTGGACCCTTCGGTACCACCCCCCACCAAGTAACTAACGCTCGTAGGCAGGGACGTGACACCCGTATCCTCGCAGGCGCTACGCCGCCTGAAGGCGGTCTGCCTGCGCGTGGCGGTAGGCCCGTGTGTCCTGGAGGCTTGCGTGGTGGGCCTGGCGGCGCACTATCTCTTGTCCATGCCGTGGGCCTGGGCTTTCCTGCTGGGGTAAGTGTCGGCGAAGGGCTCGGATGTTGACCAGGGCGAGCGTCTAATTTTTTGGGCAGGTTTGTCCTGGCGGCGGTGTCTCCGGCTGTGGTGGTCCCGTCCATGTTGCTGCTTCAGAAGGAAGGTTACGGATGCGACAAGGTGAGCCGCCGCTTTCCTGTCTCGTCTGTTTTTTTCCGTCCGGCTCGTCCTGAAAGGACGTCGTGTGGTTCCACAGGGCATCCCGACTCTCCTGATGGCCGCCGGCAGCTTTGACGATATTCTGGCCATAACGGGCTTCTCCACGTGTCTGGGCGTGGCCTTCTCCACAGGTAGCGTTGGATTTGAGTCGAGGGTCCACAACCACCTGACGTTCTTCTCATTTGCGTCCGCAGGTTCCACGTGGATGAGCGTCCTGAAGGGTCTCCTGGAGGTGGTGGGCGGAATGCTGGCCGGCACCGTCCTGGGCTTCTTCTTGTGTTTGTTCCCCGACAAAGATCAGGTAGGTCAGGTCGAGACATCATCCTCCGCCACAGCCACTTCTCACCCAATTCTGACTGCAGGAGGACATAGTGGTGACCAGGAGTTTCCTCCTCTTGGGATTGTCCATCTTTGCCATTTTCTTAACTCAAGTGCTGGGGGCTTCCGGGGCCGGCGGTCTTTGCACTTTGGTTCTGGCCTTCCTGGCCGCACTGGGCTGGGGCAATGACAAGGTAACCCTATTTATTCTTGAATGCAAAGTTCTTCTGTGACCTGGACCATGATGTCCTCCCACAGGTGGGTGTAGCCAATGTATTGGGCAGATGCTGGGACGTCTTCCAGCCTCTCCTCTTCGGTCTGATCGGAGCAGAAATCATCCTGACGACGTTGAGCCTCAACACAGTGGGTGAGACGGAGGTGGCTTAGAGATGGCGAGCCGTCACCCAGACTCAAAGCAGGGACCCGCTCAGGCTTGGGCGTGGCTGTGATCGTCATAGGTTTGGTGTTGCGACTGGTCGCCACCTTCGCCCTGGTGCACGGCGCCGGATTCGGGCTCAAGGAGAAACTCTTTATCGCCATCGCTTGGCTGCCCAAAGCCACCGTGCAGGTACGTCCGCTCTCCGTGATGTGACGTGATGTCATGTGACGTACTTTCTACCTTCCAGGCCGCCATCGGTTCCAAGGCGCTGGACACGGCGAGGGACGTGGGTGACGACGCCCTGGTGAAGTTGGGTTCAGATGTCCTAACGTTAGCCGTCTTGGCCATCTTGATCACCGCCCCCATCGGAGCGCTGGGTATCGGTCTAGCCGGGCCACGACTACTAAGCCGGCAGGTCAAAGGTCAGCGTTTGATGTTTTGTGGCGGGATGTTAAGTCAACACGTTGTCTGCCATTGATGATGACACTTGTTTTTGTGTGTGTTAGCATCAGAAGCCGTGAATGGGGGGCCACCGCTGCCCGTTCAGGGTCAAGACCCCGTGCTTTTTGAGAGCAGGCTTTGACGACCCCACGGACAATCAAGGGAAGTTCTGGTTTCTAAATTGTTTCTGATATATTTTTGTAACTTTTCAGATCCCTCCATCAATTTAATTCGAAAATGTAAATGTATTTCTCACAAATACCACTAACCATGGAACATACAATGATCTTTGAATACTCATGTAAGCATGAAAAAAGAAATAAAATCTTTGTGTTATCTGCAGAAGGTCCCCTGCGCCACATTCAAAATGGCGGAGAGGTAGACGTACTTTTCTGCTCATTCGTTGGCGCTAGTCCACGCTTGCCGGTGCTCTATAAATGAGTCGCCTACTCATGACGTAGTATTCTGTTTCGGGACCAAAAAGGTAAGCTAACGTTTATTAACCTACTCCCACTTTTATTGTAAATAGTGACATAGTATATTCTGCTTCCCAAGTAAACGTACTCTTTCAATGTTTTGGTATATTTGTTAGTTAGCTTGTACCGAAAAACTTCCGAATGAGTGGCGATGTTTGATTTTCGTTGGGAAGTTTGTGTAAAGTACAGTAAAAAAAAGTAAGCTAACATTCTAAACCTACTGGTACTAATTACCGATTAAAGTGATTACAGCTGCTATATTCTGCATCGCAAGTAAGTGTTTGGATAGCAAACATTTTCCCATGTGTTAATGATGAGCCAAATTTATGCTATGACAATAGCGTGAAATGGTTTATCTTTATTAACACTTGAAACGTTTTTAGCATTTAAAAGACCTTAATTTTACGAATTAGGAGGACTGTGGGTGTTTTTTTTTCCATCTCCCCCGAGTTTTTTTTTCAATTTCTACCACCGTTGTTGGTTTAATCACAAGACCACGTCTTGGTTTACCATTTCCCCAGACGTCCGTGGAAACCCCACGGCTAAAGATGGCGTCTGACGTGCCATCTGTCCTCCTCAAGACCGGAGCCCGGATGCCCCTTCTGGGACTGGGAATGTACAAGCTGTGCGGCGGCGAGGCCGTCCTCCGAGCCGTGGACGCCTCGCTGGCCGCGGGCTACCGGGCCTTCGACAGCGCCGCCGTTTACGGGAACGAAGCCGACCTGGGTCGCGCCCTCCGGGAGCTCCTCCCCAAGTACGGCCTGACCAGAGAGGATGTCTTCATCACCAGGTTAGCGAAGGCACATACCCACATGGATGTTTAGTTTTTTCATGGACTTTCTTCTTCTTCCAGTAAATTGAGTCCTCAAGACCAGGGCGAGAAGGCCACGGAAGGAGCCCTGCGCAGCCTGTCCAACTTGGCCCTGGATTACATCGACCTCTACCTGATCCACTGGCCCGGAACGCGTGGCATGGACGTGGGCGACAAACGCAACCCGGGCAACCGGGCTCAGAGTTGGGCGGCGTTGGAGGAGCTTCACGCTCAAGGCAAGCTCAAAGCCATCGGCGTGTCCAACTACACGCCGGCGCACATGAAGGAGTTGGCGGCCAACTGTAAGGTGCAGCCTGCCGTCTTGCAGGTAGGCGGAGTTTCAGATGGCTGGCCTAAAAAGGAATATGGCTAATTCTGATGTTTTTTTCCAGGTGGAATTTCACCCGCTGGAGTGCCAGTCGGAGTTGAGGCGGGTGTGCCGAGACTCGGGCGTGTGCTTCCAGGCCTACACCTCCCTCGGGAGGGGGGAGCTGCTGGTCGAGCCGGAGGTGGTCCGGCTGGCCGACCACCACGGACGGACGCCGGCTCAGGTGAGTGAGTGCCCGATCCAGGAGAAATTGAACGTGAATTGACTGTTTTATTTTTCCGTGGACTTCAGGTGCTGCTACGCTGGGCGGTGCAGCAAGACGTGGCCGTGCTCCCCAAGTCCTGCGACCCGGAGCGGATCCGGGCCAACGGGAGGATTTTCGACTTTGCCTTGACCGACGCGGACATGGACAGCCTTACGGCTTTGGATCGGGGACACAAATACTGCTGGGACCCCTCCCAAGTGTTGTGACTGGCCCCTTACCAAAAAAAAAACATTTGAATGAAATAAAAAGAGGCCAACCATCATGTTTGAACATTTGAGTCTTCAACATGATTTATTCCAGACAGCACACAAGCAAGGTACGTTTCACAGGTGGAAATCTTCGTCCAGTCGGCTCGAGGCCCCGACCGTTTCCGTCTCATCGCACAACCGTCACAAGGAAACACAATAAAAGAAAGAAGAGCATTCAGATTGTCTGGATATCTGTGCCGAGACCACCCCTGGAAAACGCCATTTGAGGATGACATTTGTCCAGGCTAATTCTCCATAGCGACCGTCTACAGATCCAGTGACAAAGGTGCCGGCACTTGAGGCTCAAAATAGCAAATGGCGACCCTGAATTGACGCCATTTGCCTGGTTTTATTCTGCTGACCGCGAATTAACTGGCCTGTTTATTTTGTTTCTCTGTAGATTGGCTCGAGACAAAGTGATCCAAGAGGACAGGTGAGTGAGTCCAAGATCTTTCTCTCTACCTTTTTGACAGTGCACTTGACGTTAACAGTAGACGTGGTAATACTCCTATGCGGTCTTATCATCCAGTCTTTGACGTAAGGTAGATAAAAAGGGCAATAAAAAGCGGCTGATATTTACATTTAGAAATCTCTGAAAAGCCTTACATGTGTGTTTGTGCTTGTCCTAGTCAGTAAAAAAAAAAGACACCATTAAGATTGTCTGTACGAGATTGTTCTTTGCCACGTTAATCCCTTCCTGCTTTGGCCTCCCACAGACGTCTGGCGCTCCCGGCTTTAGTCCGACAGAGGCTTTTCCTTTTCTCATACCGACGCGCCGAGTCCAGCCTACTCGGTGCGGGAGGTCTCTCCGTCCGTCTCCTGGTGGCTGAAGAGGTAGCTCCACCAGGTTTTGGAGTGGTGGATGGGCCTGGACGGGCTCTTGGACTTCAACTCCTGCACCAAAACCAAGAAATCAAAAAGTAAGACGACATAACGTCCGGAAGCGGTGATGTCGTGGTGGTCTTACCCCTTTGTCCAACAGGCTGTCGAACTCGTCGCTCATGCGTCGTAACTGGCGGCCATACTTCTTGGCGGCCCAGAGCGCGGGGGGTGCCGATTTGGAGCGTCCCCGGAACGGGGCGCCGTCGGTGGGCGTCCCGGCCTCCTCCTCCGCCCTGCTGGCCTGGAGCTCCTCGTCCCTGAACACGGTGGAGGCGTGCGACTCGGAGTTGAGGCGGATCCGGCCCGACGTCGCTGGGAACCAATGTAAGTAAGTAAGCTCATCTTTAGTAGTGCTGCTTAAAAGAAATGTAAATAGTGTAACTCACCTGCATTTCGGAGCTCCGGTAAGTTGAGGTAAAGGCCTTGGTGGGGGGACAGTTCCTTGTGGCCCCCTCCTTCTACCTCCTCGGAGGGCTCAGATTCGCTATCAGATAGGCTAAAGTTGGCAGCCATTGGGACATCTGGGAGGGAGAAAAGTGGCCAAACTTAGATGAATTGTGCTCCAGGAAATGAATTGATAGCCGGCTAGCTAGTCAAGCAGTCAGTCAGAAGTTTTAGCGACGCGCCAACACGCCCTTGGATGAGTCGTCGCTCGCCATAGGAACAAAAGAAAGTTGCGATTGCAATTGAAATGTGACCGGAAAAAAAGGAGGCAAAGACACATTTTTGGTCCGTTTTCTTACCTGGTGAAGAAGCAGCTCGATCTAACGTCCGATCGGAAAACGCCTTGGTCGATCTTGTTGTTATTGTAGCGATCGCCTTCCTTCCTTTTTTGTTTTTTTCTATCTTTTTATTGCTCCTTCCCAGTCCAACATCGAGAGCCAATGGCTGCGTCGTGACGTCACTGTTGCGAGCCCGGTCTAGGCTGACTGGCTGCCTTTTTTGTTTTGTTTACAATGCTGCCTGGCCCCTCCCCGTTTGGGGCCTCTCGAACCACTTGCAGAATCCATGACCCCCCCGAAAATGATGTTTACAATTTTGCATGAAGAAAAGTAACCTTTGGAATTGTGTGTTTTACAGACGAGAAACGGCAAAACAGCACAAGCAAGAACCTCCTTCTGTGAGTACCAAAACTCACCGCCAGACGGCGGTATAGTCAAACAATTTCCATTCATGATCTATTTTGGGAGCCACTAGTATTTTAATGTAGTCTGTTTGAATGTATTGTCGTTCCAATGTAATCCTTTTTAATGATCGTGGGGTAGACTACCATTTGAAGAACCACAATTGTTTTAAAATGGAGCTCTTTTTATATCTTTACTGTCCAGTAACTTTGCCAAATGACCAGTTGTAAGGCTCATACGCTGTTAAACGTTTTTATAATTCTTTTACATAAATTAACTCTGTTTTTTTAGAATTTCAAATTCCCTCTTTAACTCGTTAATGTGACTTAATCTTGCTGTTATTGATGAGATGACTACTGTTCCTTTAAGGTTTAACGTAGTGAACATATTACATAAAATGCCCTAACGTTTACATTTGACAATCATTGACAGCCTGTGAGCTCCAAATAAAATAAAGCTAAAAATGTATAGCTGACCTCAGTGGAGATAAATAATGCAGCGGGCCTAAAGGAAGACAACAACTGGCAGAATTCCTAAACGGGGACGCCAATAATGCATGAGCGCCGTTTGCTAGGACCAAAGGAATTAAAAGGGCCTCTTCTCCCGCTCGTTTTTTTTTTTTTTTTTTCACGGCCACGGAACGGTTTGACCCGTTAAAAATGTGACATCTTTGTCATTAATATTTCATGTTTTGTCCCCAGGGCCAATAAAATGGCAGTTGAGCCTTTCCATTGGCGACGCCCGGCCGCCCTCCATGGCCGACAAGGTGGATTTCCTTCCACCCGACGTTTCCACGTACGCCCACGTTTCCAAATATAACCGTCCAGATGTGCGGCAGGGCGAGGCTGGCTGGCCCTTGGGGATAAAAATGGAGACTAGTAATTATGCTGCGTTCAAAAGCAGACGGCTTAAGAAAAATACAAGGATGGGCTTCTTTCTGCTCACTTTCCCCGAAATGCTCCCAAATTGAAGTGCCTGGCGTGACACCCCAATCTCCAACCGTAAGTGGGTAATCCCTCCCCAAAAATAGACTTGAAATTGGAGGAGAGACTTGTATATTCTTTGTGCTTTGAGATCTTGCCTTTTTTTGTTTGTTAGTTGACTTTCTATCTTGTTTTTGTGTGTTTTCACAGGTGAATTCCTTCTGATTTGTCACTCCACTTGGGAATAGTTTGAATGGCAGATGAGTGGAAAGTACCCCGATCCGGTCGCCAACGGTACGTTACACATCACATTTGTGCATTAACATAATGCGTCATTTGCAACCACTTAGCTCCTCCCCCTTTGAACTTGACATAAAACAATGCGTTGATGAGAAATTCAATCAGTCCTCCAAATCCACCATTTTGAGACTTTTTTTCAAGTAAGCCCACAGCAGCGCGGGCGGGCGGGGGTGCTCCACCTGGAGCTCATTCTAATTTGCCGCTTGCGACCGCGCACTTTTGCCACCTCCACATTATAAAGACCGCAAATTACAAGCCTTTTTTTCATTTTTTACCCGGCAGCCAGGTTCTTCATCGACGTGGAGGGAGGGGGAAGGGCGGCGCGTGGATTTGCGTTGGGGGAGGAAAGCGGGGGAAAAAAAGGAGAAGGAGCCAGTGGGTGGCACGCTATCATTATCCCCGCAAAATATGGCTGACCTTTAATAGCAAACGCTGCAATGTGTTTGGGGTCCTCCTCAAAAGTCTGTGATAATGGAGATTAAAAACACGCCCTTCTTTTCATCTGGGAAAAAGAGGCGCCCGTTTTGGCGGAGATGCGCATTTGGTGTGCCTTATTACAATATGCTAACTACCACATTGCCTTCCGTTCTGATCTGATGTAGCACCTTGATTAACAAGAACAAACCAAAACAAGACATTTTAAGGGATAAATATACCGACAAACAGCGTAGAGAAATAAGAATAAGAAATATACGGCTGAATAAATCATCCCATAGGTCAAGAAAAAGGTCAAAAGGTCAGTCACTTCACTTTAATGTCAGTGGGAACTCAATGGGGATGGACGTGGACGGAAGGGGGGGATTGGTCGCCACGGGATTTCTCATTCATGGACTTTTTTTTTGGATGTAGAGCGAGCCCAGGAAAGACGGAGAGTAGCAGTGCGCATGCTCGCCAGCAGAGGAAGAGGAGGAGGAAGAGGAGAAAGAGCCAAGTGGCGCGGTGGTGCATCCAGCCACTGATCGCTTCCCCGACGGAAAGGATGAGAAAGAGAGAGAGAGAGAGAGTGAGTGGATGAGACACTGACCCACTCGGACGCCGTCTAAAAGCCGTGAGTACACAAATACACACTGTCATCCATATCTATCGGCTTATTATTTGCCTTGTATTTGCGTCGCTCCTGGGGTGAGGTGAGCCGGCGTGCCCGGTCTGCAGATGGCGACACGGTGCCTTAGGGGTGGGGGGGGGTGTCCGTCGGTGCACCTCAATTGCACACGGGTGGACGGATTCTGGCGCTACCGTGGACTTTGTCCACGCTGGAGGGTCCGTCCGCCTTTTGTGCGCAGAGTTGTAAATCAGCGGACGCCTTTTCCCCGCCCGCCGCGGACCATCTCAGGCTGGCGCCGACAAACCAGACGTGGCAGAAAGTAGAAAACTAGCGCTAGGTTCAATCACATGGCTAAGATAGGAATATTGTAGTATTTCATTTTTCCTGCTATGTCATAAATAGAATCGTGTTTGTTTTATTCTCCGGGAACTTTAGGCTAAAATGTTATTCTTGGCAAAAAATGTTTACAAGTTATTCGTATTTAAATAAGCAAAGGGGAACGTAAGAAAAACTTTGCGCCGTGTCACCAGCCATGATTTCTCCCGCCACTAGGGGGAGTCTTCTAGCGCCCCCTACTCAACCAATCATAAAAAAAAATAAATGTGAGCATTTTTCCAAGCGGGATACATAATTCAAAGCCAGACATGTCACCCCTTGAATAATTCAGGAACGCAAGCTGTTGCACGATTTTTGCCTTTCCATCCGACAGGGAGCCACGCCGACCCTCCTCCTTCAATTGGACGGGACGTCCGGCTTCCATTCTGGACTGGCTCTAAGAATTGAGCGGGTAATGCCACCTTGTCAAAACATGGGCACGCTCACGGCGCTCGGAGAGCGGGCGCCGCCCGGCGTCTCGGCCGCTATTCTGGTGCGCGCTAAGCTCTTTACGCCCGTGGTCACTTCCTCCCGCTGGGGATCTGGCCCGGCCGGGACATCCCCTTGGTAATCCCCCTCTCCGAGTTTCCCTTCACTGCCGCGTCCATCCAAAATAAGCATTAGCGTCCCCGCTAGATACTAACGGCGGCCTAGCCACGTTAGCGCCAATAGCACCGGAGGAGCAGATGTCGTTGGACACCCTGTCATTTGCGCTCCCCGCCCAGCTCCCGTGGTTTGCGCTGGGCTCTGAAAATAGAGGATGGCGGCCTCTCATTTTTGGCCAGCGTGAAATCAAAGGGTGAGCGTCGGAAAACATAGCTCAAATCTCTTTAACTTGTCGGCGTGCCGTGGCCGTGGGGTTAATTGGCCGCCCGCACTCGGACCCGCCCCCTTTCCGCTCGGCCGGTGTCAACTGTTGGATTTTGCCGAACGGCGCCCATATGCGTGCTGGCTTTTAATTGCTTCCTCCCACCCAGGGCGCCGTGGCGTAGCAAATGCGCATCCCGGACGCAGCACCCCCGCCACCCCCCATCGGAGCGCCTCCGTGGGCGGGCCTCCCCATCTGCGCCCACGGCTCAATGTGGAGATTACGGCCGTGGCGTGTTGCGTAACGCCATACGTATTATGGGATTGCATACATTATTGGTGGGGGATTAGGATTGGGATGATGGGATGAGCGCACACCTGGACGCCGCTGCACGCAAAAGCACACCAGTCCTGCTAGTTTACGCTTACGAGTTTTGTCCTCTCTTGTATCTGTTCTAGGGTCTCCATCTGGTCTCTGTGAGTTCCGGTCTGGGCCCAGCAAGCCATTGTGGTATGTACTTGTCCTTTTTTTTTTTAGCAACGTTGGGGTGCATCGTTGTTCATGCTACTTCAAACTACAAATATGGCATCCGCTCATTTTATGATGTGCTAACGCCAACGTTCTTCTTCTCAGGTATCCAGATCCGAGCGGGAATCCAAGACCGTCTGGTCCAAGTCCTCCGTCCAATCCGGCCTTCAGGTGAGCACAACTCCACCCACAAACGGAAGCCCGTCCTGGCCGCTATTTGTTAAAACGTGGCTAAAACGGCGCCGGGCTCTTTGAATATTCATTCTCATGCGTGGCGGGCGCATTAAAAATGAAGGAGACGGGGAAAAAGGCGGGCGCCGGGGGAGCGCGCGAACGAGCGAGCGAGCAGTGGAGCGCGCCGCTCGGCCGTCGGCGCCAATCGTTTTTTGCTCAAAATTCCCGTTTGCGCTTTGGCTAAAACCGCCGGTCCAGTGCGCCCGTTTGGTCTATTTTTGGGAGGAACGGCGAAGAGGCGCGGCGGCTCCCCACGAGACGCCGGCCCGCACGTCACCACGTTTCCCGAGACGACGGTAGCTTATTCATCGCCATGACAACGGCACGGGAGCCACTTTAAAGCTGACAGCTTATGGTTCCGTTAGCCTCTCCGCCGACTATTATCGGAGGTGACGGCGCGCCCGGGCACGTCGCCGCCGCTTACATTTTCTCCGCTCTGCGAGTGTCGGCTAAAAAAGCGGGGAAAGTGGCGCAAGGACGGAGCTGCCGCCGTAGCGATTGAGTGTCGGGAAAGGCCGAGGGGCGGAAGAACGTCGTTGGCGAGGGAACACGCACGCTTGGCGATTTGGCCCTTTGGATGAGCACGCTTGCCGAGTCATATCGAATCAAGTGCACTTTGCTCTTCCGCCTGCTTTCACATTTATGACTCAACACACACACACACACACACACACATGCGTGCTGCCCAAGGGCTAACGATGTCTGAGGGTTCAATGAATTTGTTTCCTCTTCTTCCCAAGTCCGCCCGACTGCCATTTTGGGGGCACTTGAAAAGTTGCCTTGTAGAACTTTTTCAATGCTAACAATTGTATTCACTCATCATTCATATGTTTTCTAATCACTTTGTGTCTCCTTTCTTTTTTTAGCTGTGCATTTTGCCCTTCCACCAATTGGACATCAAACACTAGAAAAACGTGAGCCAACTCCTCCCACTTTTCAATGAATTGTGCATCATGTCATTGACTGAGTGAAAATGCATCCTTAAATTTTCACATTTCTTTTTCTCCACAGCGATAACGGCACCCCCCGAATGCCTTCCCAGTCTTGTGGACCTGCAAGACTGGGAATAAACCTTGGTAAATCCATCCAATCTGGCGTCCGGTCACGTTGCCTCGGCGGCGGGCGGCGGCGGAGCGTGACCCGTGAACTGACGGCGCGCAACCGGGCCGGGACGCCTTCTGGGAGCGTTTGGAGAATTTGGAGCCAGCCAGGGAGGCAACGCGGGAAAAGGAGGTCACCAGCCCCCTGCAAAATCAGTGCAGGTGAGTCACTTTGGAGGAGGTCGGCCTTTGTTTGTTTGCGTCGTCCTTTCGCCAACAAAAAGAGCCTCCTTTGTTCTTATTTGTTACAATGACATCTCCACGTTTTGGGTGATTTTTTTTTTTTTTATTTGCACGAAAAGTCCGAGAAGTGTCCCAGTCATGCCGTCCTGGCGCTTTCCCCCGTGGAGCGCTTTGCTGCTTTTCCTGTCCTGTGCCGGATGCGCCCACTCCTCGTCGGATGCCAATTGCTCCGCCGGGGGGGACCCGTGTCAGGACGGCAAGTGCTACTTAATACCTATTTTAGCCCCACGGCCGCCAGCCATATTGGAGGGTTGTCTAAATCGCTCTTGTGTATTTTAGGAGTTCTCCTGCCCATGTGGAACCCCCAAAATCCCTCCGTGGGGGACAAAGTGGCAAGGGCCATCGTGTACTTTGTGGCGCTGGTCTACATGTTCCTGGGCATGAGCATCATTGCCGATCGATTCATGTCCTCCATCGAGGTAGGCATTCGGCTCCATGGAACTGGGGGGCGGCTAACCAGCTTGTGGTTTTGGCGCAGGTGATCACCTCCCAGGAGAAAGAGATCACCATCAAGAGGCCCAACGGCGAGACCAGCACCACCACGGTCAGGATTTGGAACGAGACGGTTTCCAACCTCACCCTCATGGCCTTGGGTTCCAGCGCCCCGGAGATCCTGCTGTCGGTCATCGAGGTGGCTCCACCGTTTTTTTCGTTTCTCCACTTTTTCCGTACGAGTTTTCCACGAGTAACGGCCGTCTCTCCCCTCTCGGGCAGGTTTGCGGCCACAACTTTTCGGCCGGCTCTCTGGGTCCCAGCACCATCGTGGGCAGCGCCGCCTTCAACATGTTTGTCATCATCGCGCTGTGCGTCCACGTGGTGCCCGACGGCGAGACGCGCAAGATCAAACACTTGCGGGTGTTTTTCGTCACGGCCGCCTGGAGCATCTTTGCCTACATTTGGCTCTACCTCATCCTCAGCGTCTTTTCGCCCGGCGAAGTGGAGGTGAGGTGGAGGAGGAGGAGTGGCTCAGTTAATAGCTGGGAAATTACATTTGTCTTGTTTTTTTCTACTCGTAGGTCTGGGAGGCCGTCCTGACCTTCCTCTTCTTCCCACTGTGCGTGATCCAAGCCTGGGTGGCGGACCGCCGCCTGCTTTTTTACAAGTACACGGGCAGGCGTTACCGCGTGGACAAGCAGCGCGGCGTCATCATCGAGACGGAGGGCGACCCGGACGGGCCGGGCGCCCCCACCAAGACGGACGTGCTGGAACTGGACGGCCAGACGGCTTTGGAAGAGGGCGTGGCCAAGGACGGCGAAGACGAGGCCCGCCGCGACATGGCCCGCACCCTCAAGGAGCTCAAGCAGCGACACCCGGACAAAGAAATGGAGCAGTTGGTGGAGATGGCCAACTATCAGGTACGTCAGTACGTCGGGAGGTCGGGTTGAAGACTCTCTCCATGACGGAACTCTCCATTCGCGCCCCCCAGGTTTTGGTGCAGCAGCAAAAGAGCCGGGCGTTCTACCGCATCCAAGCCACCAGGATGATGATCGGAGCCGGGAACATCCTGAAGAAACACGCCGCCGACCAGGCCCGCAAGGTGGTGAGCGGCCACGAGAGCCCAGGACAAGACCACCACGACCCCCGCACCGTCCGGCTGGAGTTCCAGCCCGCTTCCTACCAGTGTTTTGAGAACTGCGGCTCGCTCAACTTGAGCGTGGCCAGGCACGGGGGAGACCCCGCCGTGGCCGTCAAGGTGAGCCCAAAGGCGAGATCCCGCCGTCGACTCACCTCTGACCTCCCCGCTCCACCTCCAGGTGGACTACCGAACCGAGGACGGCACGGCCAACGCCGGCTCCGACTACGAGTTTGCCGAGGGGACGCTTCTCTTCAAGCCGGGCGAGACCCTGAAAGGTGAGGAGGGCGCCAAATAAGTCGCCATTGCCTTGAAATAAAGTCTTTCTTATCCTTCTTCCCCGCAGAAATCACGGTGGGGGTGATCGACGACGACATCTTCGAGGAGGACGAGTACTTTTACGTGCACCTGAGCAACCCTCGCCTGGCGGGCCTCCCCGAGATCAGCACCTCCGCCCCCGACGGCGTGCCCGCCGCCGACGCCGTGCTGGGCGACGACTGCACGGCCACGGTGACCATTTACGACGACGACCACGCCGGTGAGTTTCTGGAGCTGGTTTGCGGGGACCCACCGGGATGCCATCAAAGCTTCCGTGGGCGCCGTTCGCCGCTTTGATGGAGAGTTGTCATTTTCCTTCCTCCTCCTCAGGGATTTTCACTTTCGAAAGCAGCAGTCAGCGCGTGAGCGAGAGCGTGGGCGTGATGGAGGTGAAGGTCCTGCGCACCTCGGGCGCCCGGGGACTGGTGGCCGTCCCCTACCGCACGCTGGACGGCACGGCCAGGCGGGGCGACGACTACGAGGCGGTGGCGGGCAAACTGGAGTTCCAAAACGACGAGACCATGTGAGTTGAAACCAGAAAAACTATAGTTTTATAGACGGATGCCGTTTTCTACGCTGGTTCTATGTGACCAGCGGCTATCACCCCACCTCACAGGAAGGTGATCCAGGTGAGGATCATCGACGACGAGGAGTACGAGAAGAACAAGGCCTTTACGCTGGAGTTGGGCGAACCCGTCCTCTTGGAGCCGGGACACAAGCACGGTACGCTCCTCCCCGGGATCTGGCGGTGGTCTCCCGTCGTTGTCCCCAAACCACAGTTTTGATGTCTTCTCAGGAGACTCCAACGAGAACAAACCGGCAGAGGAGGAGGTGGCCAAGATGGGCTGCCCCAGCCTGGGCGAGCACACCCGGGCACAGATTGTCATCGAGGAGTCTTACGAATTCAAGGTGGGCCCGAATCTGCCATTTTCAGTGGACCAGAATGCAAATTCCAAGGAATTCCACATCCACATGATTCATTCATTTAATCATCCCATCCCATTTGTGTGTGTGTGTGTGGATGTAGAGAGCCGTGAATGTGCTTCTGGAACGCCGTCGTAAGGTTGTCCATTATTTCTCTCTGTCCATCTCATTTCTCTTGCCTTTTTGTCTGGACGGTCGGTCCACACTCTCCGTCCGTCTCTCTCGGACAACTCCCAATTTCCACATTGTCTTTGAAACCTCCATCTTTGAAAAGGCTTCAAATGAGCATTTTCTGCCGCCTCTTGACAAGATTTCTCTGGCTTTACTGCTTTCTGCTGCTGCCTGGCTTGCGTGGGTACCCGTGTGGGTGAGCAGAACACGGTGGACAAGTTGATCAAGAAGACAAACCTGGCCTTGGTGGTGGGAAGCAGCAGTTGGAGGGAGCAGTTTGTCAGTGCCGTGACCGTCAGTGCGGGTAAGTAAACAAAAAGAAGGGCTAATCATGACTAGCCTAAATGCTAAGCCAAAAGCATGAAACAAATGCACGTTTAAGAGTACAAGTGGTTTACTGTTGTAGCTCATACATTCTGAAGTCAAACTAAAGTACGTTTGGGTGACAGGAGATGACAACGACGAGGACGAGAGCGGCGAGGAGCGTCTGCCCTCCTGCTTCGACTACATCATGCACTTCCTGACCGTCTTCTGGAAGGTGGTGTTTGCCTTTGTGCCGCCCACCGAGTACTGGAACGGCTGGGCCTGCTTCCTGGTGTCCATCTCGCTCATCGGCCTGCTGACGGCCGTCACCGGCGACCTGGCCTCCCACTTTGGCTGCACCGTGGGCCTCAAGGACTCTGTCACCGCCGTGGTCTTTGTGGCGCTGGGGACTTCGGTGCCAGGTACGGACGGACCCACCGACCGACGTGGGCCCGGACGGCTAGTGACCCTTCTCTCCCCCCCGCAGATACCTTTGCCAGCAAAGTGGCGGCCATCCAGGACCAGTACGCCGACGCCTCCATCGGCAACGTGACGGGTTCCAACGCCGTCAATGTCTTCCTGGGCATCGGCGTGGCGTGGACCATCGCCGCCGTGGCCTGGCGCTCCCGCGGACGGAGCTTCCGGGTGGACCCGGGCAACCTGGCCTTCTCCGTCACCCTCTTCACGGCGCTGGCGTCGCTGTGCGTGGCCACGCTGCTCTACCGCCGACGGCCCGGCGTGGCCGGCGGCGAGCTGGGCGGCCCCAGGACTAGCAAGGCGCTCACCTCGCTCTTCTTTGTCTCGCTCTGGCTGCTCTACATCGTCTTGGCCGCCCTGGACGCTTACTGCCTCCTGCCCGCCTTGTAGACGACGACGTAAGGTTGGAACGCCGACCACGGCCTGTCAGGTTTTTGCCAAAAAGGAACAAAGACTGTACAATTTGCAACTTTGACATATTAACACACGCCAAACTAACTATTCTTAGGTCTTTATTCCGAAGGAACGCAGTAGGCGCTAACCGACGTACAATCTGCCACGCGCCGACCCACTTGCACGTTGTTTGTTTGCGTGCCAGGTTTGTTTTCTTTGCACTTTTCAGTTTTCCAATTGGACTTTTGTTTGTCGTCTCGTAGCTCCACCGAGAAGAGGAGAAAAAAGTGTCTATTTGTTTAGCTGCTAGATGGGAACCACGCTGGATCTTCCATTCAATTGTTAAAGCTCCAAAGTGAAGTAGAATGCGCTTGTGGCGCCGCCTGCTGGTCCAAATATAATTTGACAATGGTCAGTAAGTGCAAATGTCTTTCCCACTTTGTCCCAATCAACTTAATACGTTTGGACTATAGAGGTTTACTTCTTAGAAGGTAATGTTTTTTTGTGTCCTGTTAAAAGTAGTCTCTCCCAGTATCATTCACAAAGTGCTTCTGTTCCAAAGTGTTCCATTTTGTTTCCATGATTTCTTTTTGTTACTGTGATTAGGTCCAGAAAACAAGACTTTTTCTTCTTCTTTTTTGTTTTTTCTTCAAAGAGTGAACGTGTCAATCAATGCATGACTTGAACACAGTGACAAACTGTTGATGTTTCCAAAGTAGTAAGTAGTCCTATTTTTAAATCCTTAAACCAATAACATTAATGTGGAGGATGTTTATTATTACCGTAGTGTTCGGTTTATTTAACTGGTGGTAATTTATCCCAAAAGTGTGTAAATAAAAGTGTGTGTGGCATCACTGTATGCCATTTAAAGCCTAACTATACTATGTCATTTTTAAGCCTAATTATACTATCTGTCGTCTTTAACTTTGTCATTTCTTACCAAAAAAAGCCTAACTATACTATGTCATTATTTATAAAGAAAAAAGCCTAACCATACTAATAATTGTAGAAGACAAAACAATGAATCCTACTGATTATTTTTGGAATCCTGTGGCCCAGTGGATAAGTCATTTGCCTCCCACCTCTTTGGACCAAGGTTGAAATCCTGCCTTGAACTCTTCCACAACTTTTCCCATTTGAAGGTAAGTATAAAGTACTCAGTCTGATCTGGGAGTGAAAAGTGACAAAACAACAAGTACTACTGTTTTCTCTTACAGGTTGGTGGCCCAGTGGATAAGTCATCAGTTTGCCAACTCTTTGGTCCCCGGTTCAATTCCCAGTGCCGGCAAAGATTTTCCCACAAATTCATCAGGTAAAAGTATAAGTATAAATGCCTAAGTGTAATTCTTCAGGTAAAAGTATAAGTATTAATGCCTAAATGTCTAAGTGTATAAGTGTTCAGTGGTGGATGAAGCATTTTGTCCAAAAAATGACTAAGTGTTTCACTCCCATTTCCTTGGATGTAACGTTTCAACACCCTTGTATAAGTGGGGCACGAGTTGGTGTTGTGGGTTGCACACTCGCCTTTGCACCGAGAGAACGTGAGTTCGCTTCCCGGTGTCGCCGGTTCACTGACCAAGCAAGCGGTCGAGGGTCGGCCGAAGGCCGACCCGAGAACGCCTTTCGCAATACAGGTCCATCAAGTGTCTTCCGAACTGCCGAAGGCAGTTCGGAATATAACCTTTTGCTGAAAAGTATGACTAAGTGTTTCATAAAAATTAAAAAGTTTTTCTCTTTTTTTTTTTTCTTGTTCCATTTCCAGACTACTTGGTGTGGTGATCAGCCAAAGGGCGACAGCGGGAATTGAACCCAGGTCTCCCAGACGGGAGTCCAGTGATCTAACCTCTGCGCCAACCAAGTGACTACACTTTTCTTTGTAATCATTTGACTTTTGTTGAGTCCAAGTCCACAGAAACAACTAAGTGAAAAAGTGTCTCAACCGGGATTCGAACCTAGGTCTCCCAGTCGGGAGTCCAGTGATCTAACCCCTGCGCCAACCAAGTGACTACACTTTTCTTTGTAATCATTTCAGTGTCTTTCCAAGAAGTCCACAGAAACAACTAAGTGAAAAAGAGTCCCGACCGGGAATCGAACCCAGGTCTCCCAGATGGAAGTCCAGTGATCTAACCTCTGCGCCAACCAGGTGACTACACTTTTCATTGTAATCATTTGAGTTTTTTAGAGTATAAGTCCACAGAAATAACTAAGTGAAAAAGTGTCCCGACCGGGAATCGAACCCAGGTCTCCCAGATGGGAGTCCAGTGATCTAACCTCTGCGCCAACCAAGTGAGTACACTTTTTGTTGTAATCATTTGAGTTTTTTAGAGTACAAGTCCACAGAAATAACTAAGTGAAAAAGAGTCCCAACCGGGAATCGAACCCAGGTCTCCCAGATGGGAGTCCAGTTACCTAACCTCTGCGCCACCCAAGTGAGTACACTTTTCTTATTAATCATTTGAGTTTTTTAGAGTACAAGTCCACAGGAACAACTAAGTGAAAAAGAGTCTCAACCGGGAATCGAACCCAGGTCTCCCAGATGGGAGTCTAGTGTTCTAACCTCTGCGCCAACCAGTGAGAACACTTTTCCTTGTAAACATTTGAGTTTTTTGAGTACAAGTCCACAGATATAATTAAGTGTAAAAGTGTCTCAACTGGGAATCGAACCCAGGGCTCCCAGATGGGAGTCCAGTGTTCTAACCTCTGCGCCAACCAGTGAGAACACTTTTCCTTGTAAACATTTGAGTTTTTTGAGTACAAGTCCACAGATATAATTAAGTGTAAAAGTGTCTCAACCGGGAATTGAACCCAGGTCTCCCAGTTACGAGACCAGTGATCTAACCTCTGCACCACCCAAGCGAGTACACTTTTCTTTATAATCATTTGAGTTTTTTGAGCACAAGTCCACAGATATAACTAAGTGAAAAAGAGTCCTGACCGGGAATCGAACCCAGGTCTCCCAGATATAAGTCCAGTGATCTAACCCCTGCGCCAACCAAGTGAGTACACTTTTCGTTGTAATCATTTGAGTTTTTGGAACACAAGTCCACAGATATAACTAAGTGTAAAAGAGTCCTAACCGGGAATTGAACCCAGGTCTCCCAGGCAGAAGACAGGTGAGTTAACCACTAGGCTACAATCTGGCTACACTTTTTCTAATCATTTGAGTGTCTTGAGAAGAAGTCCACAGAAACAACTAAGTGAAAAAGTGTCACGACCAGGAATCGAACCTAAGTCTCCCAGACGGGAGACAGGTGAGTAAACCACTACGCCACCAAGTGACCACAGTTTCCTTTGTAATCCTTTTAGAGTCTTGACAATAAGTCCACAGAATCAACTAAGTGAAAAAGTGTCCCAACTGGGAATCAAACCCAGGTCTCCCAGATGGGAGACAGGTGAGTAAACCACTATGCCACCAAGTGACCACTGTTTCCATTGTAATCATTTGAGTTTTTTCAATAGAAGTCCACAGAAACAACAGAGGGAAAATGCTTCCGGATCGGGATTCGAACCCAGGTTGCCTACACGGGAAACGGGTGAGTTAACCACTGTACCACAGTATACTATGTAGTTTTTGCAAGTCTTACTATACTAGGTCAATTTAGAGTCTTACTATACTATGTCGTTTTTTAAGGAAAATAGGCTTACTATACTATGTCGTTTTTGGTCATTTTGAAGGAAAATGCCTTACTATACTATGTCGTTTTTGGTCATTTTGAAGGAAAAGAGCCTTACTATACTATGTCGTTTTTGGTCATTTTGAAGGAATATGCCTTACTATACTATGTCGTTTTTTGGTCATTTTGAAGGAAAAATGCCTTACTATACTATGTCGTTTTTGGTCGTTTTTGGTCATTTTGAAGGAAAATGCCTTACTATACTATGTCGTTTTTGGTCGTTTTTGGTCATTTTGAAGGAAAATGCCTTACTATACTATGTCGTTTTTGGTCATTTTTGGTCATTTTGAAGGAAAAGAGCCTTACTATACTATGTCGTTTTTGGTCATTTTGAAGGAATATGCCTTACTATACTATGTCGTTTTTTGGTCATTTTGAAGGAAAAATGCCTTACTATACTATGTCGTTTTTGGTCATTTTGAAGGAAAATGCCTTACTATACTATGTCGTTTTTGGTCATTTTTGGTCATTTTGAAGGAAAAGAGCCTTACTATACTATGTCGTTTTTGGTCATTTTGAAGGAATATGCCTTACTATACTATGTCGTTTTTTGGTCATTTTGAAGGAAAAATGCCTTACTATACTATGTCATTTTTGGTCATTTTGAAGGAATATGCCTTACTATACTATGTCGTTTTTGATCATTTTGAAGGAAAAATGCCTTACTATACTATGTCGTTTTTTGGTCGTTTTTTGGTCATTTTGAAGGAATATGCCTTACTATACTATGTCGTTTTTTGGTCATTTTGAAGGAAAAATGCCTTACTATACTATGTCGTTTTTGGTCGTTTTTGGTCATTTTGAAGGAAAAATGCCTTACTATACTATGTCGTTTTTGGTCATTTTGAAGGGAAAATGCCTTACTATACTATGTCGTTTTTGGTCATTTTGAAGGAAAATGCCTTACTATACTATGTCGTTTTTGGTCATTTTGAAGGAATATGCCTTACTATACTATGTCGTTTTTTGGTCATTTTGAAGGAAAAATGCCTTACTATACTATGTCGTTTTTGGTCGTTTTTGGTCATTTTGAAGGAAAATGCCTTACTATACTATGTCGTTTTTGGTCATTTTGAAGGAAAAATGCCTTACTATACTATGTCGTTTTTGGTCGTTTTTGGTCATTTTGAAGGAAAAGAGCCTTACTATACTATGTCGTTTTTGGTCGTTTTTGGTCATTTTGAAGGAAAAGAGCCTTACTATACTATGTCGTTTTTGGTCATTTTGAAGGAATATGCCTTACTATACTATGTCGTTTTTTGGTCATTTTGAAGGAAAAATGCCTTACTATACTATGTCGTTTTTGGTCATTTTTGGTCATTTTGAAGGAAAAGAGCCTTACTATACTATGTCGTTTTTGGTCATTTTGAAGGAATATGCCTTACTATACTATGTCGTTTTTTGGTCATTTTGAAGGAAAAATGCCTTACTATACTATGTCGTTTTTGGTCGTTTTTGGTCATTTTGAAGGAAAAGAGCCTTACTATACTATGTCGTTTTTGGTCATTTTGAAGGAATATGCCTTACTATACTATGTCGTTTTTGGTCATTTTGAAGGAAAATGCCTTACTATACTATGTCGTTTTTGGTCGTTTTTGGTCATTTTGAAGGAAAAGAGCTTTACTATACTATGTCGTTTTTGGTCATTTTGAAGGAATATGCCTTACTATACTATGTCGTTTTTTGGTCATTTTGAAGGAAAAATGCCTTACTATACTATGTCGTTTTTGGTCGTTTTTGGTCATTTTGAAGGAAAAGAGCCTTACTATACTATGTCGTTTTTGGTCATTTTGAAGGAAAAGAGCCTTACTATACTATGTCGTTTTTGGTCATTTTGAAGGAATATGCCTTACTATACTATGTCGTTTTTTGGTCATTTTGAAGGAAAAATGCCTTACTATACTATGTCGTTTTTGGTCGTTTTTGGTCATTTTGAAGGAAAAATGCCTTACTATACTATGTCGTTTTTGGTCATTTTGAAGGGAAAATGCCTTACTATACTATGTCGTTTTTGGTCATTTTGAAGGAAAAGAGCCTTACTATACTATGTCGTTTTTGGTCATTTTGAAGGAAAATGCCTTACTATACTATGTCGTTTTTGGTCATTTTGAAGGAAAAATGCCTTACTATACTATGTCGTTTTTGGTCGTTTTTGGTCATTTTGAAGGAAAATGCCTTACTATACTATGTCGTTTTTTGGTCATTTTGAAGGAAAAATGCCTTACTATACTATGTCGTTTTTGGTCGTTTTTGGTCATTTTGAAGGAAAAATGCCTTACTATACTATGTCGTTTTTGGTCATTTTGAAGGGAAAATGCCTTACTATACTATGTCGTTTTTGGTCATTTTGAAGGAAAATGCCTTACTATACTATGTCGTTTTTGGTCATTTTGAAGGAATATGCCTTACTATACTATGTCGTTTTTTGGTCATTTTGAAGGAAAAATGCCTTACTATACTATGTCGTTTTTGGTCGTTTTTGGTCATTTTGAAGGAAAATGCCTTACTATACTATGTCGTTTTTGGTCATTTTGAAGGAATATGCCTTACTATACTATGTCGTTTTTTGGTCATTTTGAAGGAAAAATGCCTTACTATACTATGTCGTTTTTGGTCATTTTTGGTCATTTTGAAGGAAAAGAGCCTTACTATACTATGTCGTTTTTGGTCATTTTGAAGGAATATGCCTTACTATACTATGTCGTTTTTTGGTCATTTTGAAGGAAAAATGCCTTACTATACTATGTCGTTTTTGGTCGTTTTTGGTCATTTTGAAGGAAAAGAGCCTTACTATACTATGTCATTTTTGGTCATTTTGAAGGAATATGCCTTACTATACTATGTCGTTTTTTGGTCATTTTGAAGGAAAAATGCCTTACTATACTATGTCGTTTTTGGTCATTTTGAAGGAAAAATGCCTTACTATACTATGTCGTTTTTGGTCGTTTTTGGTCATTTTGAAGGAAAATGCCTTACTATACTATGTCGTTTTTGGTCGTTTTTGGTCATTTTGAAGGAAAATGCCTTACTATACTATGTCGTTTTTGGTCATTTTTGGTCATTTTGAAGGAAAAGAGCCTTACTATACTATGTCGTTTTTGGTCATTTTGAAGGAATATGCCTTACTATACTATGTCGTTTTTTGGTCATTTTGAAGGAAAAATGCCTTACTATACTATGTCGTTTTTGGTCATTTTGAAGGAAAATGCCTTACTATACTATGTCGTTTTTGGTCATTTTTGGTCATTTTGAAGGAAAAGAGCCTTACTATACTATGTCGTTTTTGGTCATTTTGAAGGAATATGCCTTACTATACTATGTCGTTTTTTGGTCATTTTGAAGGAAAAATGCCTTACTATACTATGTCGTTTTTGGTCGTTTTTGGTCATTTTGAAGGAAAAATGCCTTACTATACTATGTCGTTTTTGGTCATTTTGAAGGGAAAATGCCTTACTATACTATGTCGTTTTTGGTCATTTTGAAGGAAAATGCCTTACTATACTATGTCGTTTTTGGTCATTTTGAAGGAATATGCCTTACTATACTATGTCGTTTTTTGGTCATTTTGAAGGAAAAATGCCTTACTATACTATGTCGTTTTTGGTCGTTTTTGGTCATTTTGAAGGAAAATGCCTTACTATACTATGTCGTTTTTGGTCATTTTGAAGGAAAAATGCCTTACTATACTATGTCGTTTTTGGTCGTTTTTGGTCATTTTGAAGGAAAAGAGCCTTACTATACTATGTCGTTTTTGGTCGTTTTTGGTCATTTTGAAGGAAAAGAGCCTTACTATACTATGTCGTTTTTGGTCATTTTGAAGGAATATGCCTTACTATACTATGTCGTTTTTTGGTCATTTTGAAGGAAAAATGCCTTACTATACTATGTCGTTTTTGGTCATTTTTGGTCATTTTGAAGGAAAAGAGCCTTACTATACTATGTCGTTTTTGGTCATTTTGAAGGAATATGCCTTACTATACTATGTCGTTTTTTGGTCATTTTGAAGGAAAAATGCCTTACTATACTATGTCGTTTTTGGTCGTTTTTGGTCATTTTGAAGGAAAAGAGCCTTACTATACTATGTCGTTTTTGGTCATTTTGAAGGAATATGCCTTACTATACTATGTCGTTTTTGGTCATTTTGAAGGAAAATGCCTTACTATACTATGTCGTTTTTGGTCGTTTTTGGTCATTTTGAAGGAAAAGAGCTTTACTATACTATGTCGTTTTTGGTCATTTTGAAGGAATATGCCTTACTATACTATGTCGTTTTTTGGTCATTTTGAAGGAAAAATGCCTTACTATACTATGTCGTTTTTGGTCGTTTTTGGTCATTTTGAAGGAAAAGAGCCTTACTATACTATGTCGTTTTTGGTCATTTTGAAGGAAAAGAGCCTTACTATACTATGTCGTTTTTGGTCATTTTGAAGGAATATGCCTTACTATACTATGTCGTTTTTTGGTCATTTTGAAGGAAAAATGCCTTACTATACTATGTCGTTTTTGGTCGTTTTTGGTCATTTTGAAGGAAAAATGCCTTACTATACTATGTCGTTTTTGGTCATTTTGAAGGGAAAATGCCTTACTATACTATGTCGTTTTTGGTCATTTTGAAGGAAAAGAGCCTTACTATACTATGTCGTTTTTGGTCATTTTGAAGGAAAATGCCTTACTATACTATGTCGTTTTTGGTCATTTTGAAGGAAAAATGCCTTACTATACTATGTCGTTTTTGGTCGTTTTTGGTCATTTTGAAGGAAAATGCCTTACTATACTATGTCGTTTTTTGGTCATTTTGAAGGAAAAATGCCTTACTATACTATGTCGTTTTTGGTCGTTTTTGGTCATTTTGAAGGAAAAATGCCTTACTATACTATGTCGTTTTTGGTCATTTTGAAGGGAAAATGCCTTACTATACTATGTCGTTTTTGGTCATTTTGAAGGAAAACGCCTTACTATACTATGTCGTTTTTGGTCATTTTGAAGGAATATGCCTTACTATACTATGTCGTTTTTTGGTCATTTTGAAGGAAAAATGCCTTACTATACTATGTCGTTTTTGGTCGTTTTTGGTCATTTTGAAGGAAAATGCCTTACTATACTATGTCGTTTTTGGTCATTTTGAAGGAATATGCCTTACTATACTATGTCGTTTTTTGGTCATTTTGAAGGAAAAATGCCTTACTATACTATGTCGTTTTTGGTCATTTTTGGTCATTTTGAAGGAAAAGAGCCTTACTATACTATGTCGTTTTTGGTCATTTTGAAGGAATATGCCTTACTATACTATGTCGTTTTTTGGTCATTTTGAAGGAAAAATGCCTTACTATACTATGTCGTTTTTGGTCGTTTTTGGTCATTTTGAAGGAAAAGAGCCTTACTATACTATGTCATTTTTGGTCATTTTGAAGGAATATGCCTTACTATACTATGTCGTTTTTTGGTCATTTTGAAGGAAAAATGCCTTACTATACTATGTCGTTTTTGGTCATTTTGAAGGAAAAATGCCTTACTATACTATGTCGTTTTTGGTCGTTTTTGGTCATTTTGAAGGAAAATGCCTTACTATACTATGTCGTTTTTGGTCGTTTTTGGTCATTTTGAAGGAAAATGCCTTACTATACTATGTCGTTTTTGGTCATTTTTGGTCATTTTGAAGGAAAAGAGCCTTACTATACTATGTCGTTTTTGGTCATTTTGAAGGAATATGCCTTACTATACTATGTCGTTTTTTGGTCATTTTGAAGGAAAAATGCCTTACTATACTATGTCGTTTTTGGTCATTTTGAAGGAAAATGCCTTACTATACTATGTCGTTTTTGGTCATTTTTGGTCATTTTGAAGGAAAAGAGCCTTACTATACTATGTCGTTTTTGGTCATTTTGAAGGAATATGCCTTACTATACTATGTCGTTTTTTGGTCATTTTGAAGGAAAAATGCCTTACTATACTATGTCATTTTTGGTCGTTTTTGGTCATTTTGAAGGAAAAATGCCTTACTATACTATGTCGTTTTTGGTCATTTTGAAGGGAAAATGCCTTACTATACTATGTCGTTTTTGGTCATTTTGAAGGAAAATGCCTTACTATACTATGTCGTTTTTGGTCATTTTGAAGGAATATGCCTTACTATACTATGTCGTTTTTTGGTCATTTTGAAGGAAAAATGCCTTACTATACTATGTCGTTTTTGGTCGTTTTTGGTCATTTTGAAGGAAAATGCCTTACTATACTATGTCGTTTTTGGTCATTTTGAAGGAATATGCCTTACTATACTATGTCGTTTTTTGGTCATTTTGAAGGAAAAATGCCTTACTATACTATGTCGTTTTTGGTCATTTTTGGTCATTTTGAAGGAAAAGAGCCTTACTATACTATGTCGTTTTTGGTCATTTTGAAGGAATATGCCTTACTATACTATGTCGTTTTTTGGTCATTTTGAAGGAAAAATGCCTTACTATACTATGTCATTTTTGGTCATTTTGAAGGAATATGCCTTACTATACTATGTCGTTTTTTGGTCATTTTGAAGGAAAAATGCCTTACTATACTATGTCGTTTTTGGTCATTTTGAAGGAAAAATGCCTTACTATACTATGTCGTTTTTGGTCGTTTTTGGTCATTTTGAAGGAAAATGCCTTACTATACTATGTCGTTTTTGGTCGTTTTTGGTCATTTTGAAGGAAAATGCCTTACTATACTATGTCGTTTTTGGTCATTTTTGGTCATTTTGAAGGAAAAGAGCCTTACTATACTATGTCGTTTTTGGTCATTTTGAAGGAATATGCCTTACTATACTATGTCGTTTTTTGGTCATTTTGAAGGAAAAATGCCTTACTATACTATGTCGTTTTTGGTCATTTTGAAGGAAAATGCCTTACTATACTATGTCGTTTTTGGTCATTTTTGGTCATTTTGAAGGAAAAGAGCCTTACTATACTATGTCGTTTTTGGTCATTTTGAAGGAATATGCCTTACTATACTATGTCGTTTTTTGGTCATTTTGAAGGAAAAATGCCTTACTATACTATGTCATTTTTGGTCATTTTGAAGGAATATGCCTTACTATACTATGTCGTTTTTGATCATTTTGAAGGAAAAATGCCTTACTATACTATGTCGTTTTTTGGTCGTTTTTTGGTCATTTTGAAGGAATATGCCTTACTATACTATGTCGTTTTTTGGTCATTTTGAAGGAAAAATGCCTTACTATACTATGTCGTTTTTGGTCGTTTTTGGTCATTTTGAAGGAAAAATGCCTTACTATACTATGTCGTTTTTGGTCATTTTGAAGGGAAAATGCCTTACTATACTATGTCGTTTTTGGTCATTTTGAAGGAAAATGCCTTACTATACTATGTCGTTTTTGGTCATTTTGAAGGAATATGCCTTACTATACTATGTCGTTTTTTGGTCATTTTGAAGGAAAAATGCCTTACTATACTATGTCGTTTTTGGTCGTTTTTGGTCATTTTGAAGGAAAATGCCTTACTATACTATGTCGTTTTTGGTCATTTTGAAGGAAAAATGCCTTACTATACTATGTCGTTTTTGGTCGTTTTTGGTCATTTTGAAGGAAAAGAGCCTTACTATACTATGTCGTTTTTGGTCGTTTTTGGTCATTTTGAAGGAAAAGAGCCTTACTATACTATGTCGTTTTTGGTCATTTTGAAGGAATATGCCTTACTATACTATGTCGTTTTTTGGTCATTTTGAAGGAAAAATGCCTTACTATACTATGTCGTTTTTGGTCATTTTTGGTCATTTTGAAGGAAAAGAGCCTTACTATACTATGTCGTTTTTGGTCATTTTGAAGGAATATGCCTTACTATACTATGTCGTTTTTTGGTCATTTTGAAGGAAAAATGCCTTACTATACTATGTCGTTTTTGGTCGTTTTTGGTCATTTTGAAGGAAAAGAGCCTTACTATACTATGTCGTTTTTGGTCATTTTGAAGGAATATGCCTTACTATACTATGTCGTTTTTGGTCATTTTGAAGGAAAATGCCTTACTATACTATGTCGTTTTTGGTCGTTTTTGGTCATTTTGAAGGAAAAGAGCTTTACTATACTATGTCGTTTTTGGTCATTTTGAAGGAATATGCCTTACTATACTATGTCGTTTTTTGGTCATTTTGAAGGAAAAATGCCTTACTATACTATGTCGTTTTTGGTCGTTTTTGGTCATTTTGAAGGAAAAGAGCCTTACTATACTATGTCGTTTTTGGTCATTTTGAAGGAATATGCCTTACTATACTATGTCGTTTTTTGGTCATTTTGAAGGAAAAATGCCTTACTATACTATGTCGTTTTTGGTCGTTTTTGGTCATTTTGAAGGAAAAATGCCTTACTATACTATGTCGTTTCTGGTCATTTTGAAGGGAAAATGCCTTACTATACTATGTCGTTTTTGGTCATTTTGAAGGAAAAGAGCCTTACTATACTATGTCGTTTTTGGTCATTTTGAAGGAAAATGCCTTACTATACTATGTCGTTTTTGGTCATTTTGAAGGAAAAATGCCTTACTATACTATGTCGTTTTTGGTCGTTTTTGGTCATTTTGAAGGAAAATGCCTTACTATACTATGTCGTTTTTTGGTCATTTTGAAGGAAAAATGCCTTACTATACTATGTCGTTTTTGGTCGTTTTTGGTCATTTTGAAGGAAAAATGCCTTACTATACTATGTCGTTTTTGGTCATTTTGAAGGGAAAATGCCTTACTATACTATGTCGTTTTTGGTCATTTTGAAGGAAAATGCCTTACTATACTATGTCGTTTTTGGTCATTTTGAAGGAATATGCCTTACTATACTATGTCGTTTTTTGGTCATTTTGAAGGAAAAATGCCTTACTATACTATGTCGTTTTTGGTCGTTTTTGGTCATTTTGAAGGAAAATGCCTTACTATACTATGTCGTTTTTGGTCATTTTGAAGGAATATGCCTTACTATACTATGTCGTTTTTTGGTCATTTTGAAGGAAAAATGCCTTACTATACTATGTCATTTTTGGTCATTTTGAAGGAATATGCCTTACTATACTATGTCGTTTTTGATCATTTTGAAGGAAAAATGCCTTACTATACTATGTCGTTTTTTGGTCGTTTTTGGTCATTTTGAAGGAATATGCCTTACTATACTATGTCGTTTTTTGGTCATTTTGAAGGAAAAATGCCTTACTATACTATGTCGTTTTTGGTCGTTTTTGGTCATTTTGAAGGAAAAATGCCTTACTATACTATGTCGTTTTTGGTCATTTTGAAGGGAAAATGCCTTACTATACTATGTCGTTTTTGGTCATTTTGAAGGAAAATGCCTTACTATACTATGTCGTTTTTGGTCGTTTTTGGTCATTTTGAAGGAAAAGAGCCTTACTATACTATGTCGTTTTTGGTCATTTTGAAGGGAAAATGCCTTACTATACTATGTCGTTTTTGGTCGTTTTTGGTCATTTTGAAGGAAAAGAGCCTTACTATACTATGTCGTTTTTGGTCATTTTGAAGGAAAATGCCTTACTATACTATGTCGTTTTTGGTCATTTTGAAGGAAAAGAGCCTTACTATACTATGTCGTTTTTTGGTCATTTTGAAGGAAAATGCCTTACTATACTATGTCGTTTTTGGTCATTTTGAAGGAATATGCCTTACTATACTATGTCGTTTTTTGGTCATTTTGAAGGAAAAATGCCTTACTATACTATGTCATTTTTGGTCATTTTGAAGGAATATGCCTTACTATACTATGTCGTTTTTGATCATTTTGAAGGAAAAATGCCTTACTATACTATGTCGTTTTTTGGTCGTTTTTTGGTCATTTTGAAGGAATATGCCTTACTATACTATGTCGTTTTTTGGTCATTTTGAAGGAAAAATGCCTTACTATACTATGTCGTTTTTGGTCGTTTTTGGTCATTTTGAAGGAAAAATGCCTTACTATACTATGTCGTTTTTGGTCATTTTGAAGGGAAAATGCCTTACTATACTATGTCGTTTTTGGTCATTTTGAAGGAAAATGCCTTACTATACTATGTCGTTTTTGGTCATTTTGAAGGAATATGCCTTACTATACTATGTCGTTTTTTGGTCATTTTGAAGGAAAAATGCCTTACTATACTATGTCGTTTTTGGTCATTTTGAAGGAAAATGCCTTACTATACTATGTCGTTTTTGGTCATTTTGAAGGAAAAATGCCTTACTATACTATGTCGTTTTTGGTCGTTTTTGGTCATTTTGAAGGAAAAGAGCCTTACTATACTATGTCGTTTTTGGTCATTTTAAAGGAAAAATGCCTTACTATACTATGTCGTTTTTGGTCTTTTTCAAGAAAAAGAGCCTTACTATACATGTCGTTTACTAGGTTAAAAAACTTACCACACTGTCATTTTCCTAGAACAAAAAAGCTTTAATATACAATGTCATTTTCTAAAATAAAATGCCTTACACTGTAGCTGTAACACATTAACAATAAGACTGACATTGACTACAACAAACTTAGACTGACATCGACTACAACAAACTTAGACGAACATTGACTATAACAATAAAACAACCATTAACTACAATAAACTAAAGACTAATATTGAGGCTTACGTAAACAGAACGTGGTCCCCTTTTTTGATGATCTTTTTGGACATTTCACAGATGAAGAAGACGTGGCGACGGAGTCGAGTCCAAATCCGCTGGTGACCATTACATTGCAAAGAGATGGCAGCAGGATGGAAAAGTACCTGGAAGCAGAACCAAAATGTGAGTACACAACACAAAAAAACCTTTTTGAGCTGCACTCTAAAGTGCAACTCAGATTGAACTCAGATGTTTCCCTAAGGCCCCAATTACCTTTGCATTGCAGATTCGCCTCAGCATACATCAAATCTGGTGCCTGTGCATCCTTCCGGGCGGCCCAGAGGCGGAGGCGGCTAGAAGCGTCTTCAAGACCTCCAACTTGGTCCGTCTTCTTGCAGCCGGTCATCATGAAGAACACCCCCGGCCGGGGCGGCCGGGCGAGGCCGGGTCGGCAGCTGGCGGAATGGGGAGATGACCCAAGTGCCAGAAAATAGAGTCTTTATTCGTCATTTCAGACAAGCTTTTGACATGGACTCCAGACCAGAACCACTTACATTTTTTAACATTTGAAAACTTTGTATACACGGGCAGATCTTTGTTTACTCACAGACTGACTTCCTTGTCCAATGGCATGCACTGTATAGCTCCTCCATTTTGGATCTAACGTTAAACTCAATTGAAAAGTTGAGTTAGTTTGGAATGAGCACACCATTGAGCCCATTCATAAATCATACACATGTAACTCTAATAAAGACTGAATTTTAAGAGGTATCGTCTGTTTGCTTAAGAAACGAAATCCCGTTTGCATGAGTAGTCGAATGGGCTACAATATGGCGTTAAAATGCTAGCTGGCGCGCTTGAAACTTTGGTTTCTGAAAGTTAGAACAGAAGATTAAGAGCATGTTTTCATCCGAGTGGTTAACAGAACGGTTACATTGTACTGTTTAAGAGCCGTCCACTCTTTCAATGGCGAGCTCGCATTTTAATGCCATACCATACTATTTGGGCGGGGCTCTTGTCGGGGCCGCTTCAGACTCCTCCCGGTGGTATCCCACGCATCCTCGCTTGAGGCGGATCAGATCCCCCCACAGCAGGGAGCGACGGCAGGACGGACATCGGCCCTCTACGGGCAATAGCTGGGACGCTTCGGATCGCAGGAATTGGCGGGCCAGGCAAATCACGTGGCTGCGCATTCCGCAAGACGCGTGGACGCAACGCAGCGCTTGGGACGCCTGGGTGAGAGAGCCGGCCGTCAATCCGCCGCCGAACAAAAACCCGTCGGGGGACTCACCTGGACTGGGGTCTGGCATACGAGACAAACGCCGGCGTCCCCTGGGTCCTCGCCAGGCGTCGACTTTTTGGTGGCCACGGCGCCCAAGACCACGGGGACGTGCGGCGGGGGTCTCAGGGTGGGCTCAAAGTCCAACTTGTAGTCCGGCTTGAGCCAGCGGACCGTCAGGGGGAGTCGGCACCAGGGCGTGGCGCGCAACATGTTGCAGACCACGCGCCAGTGGAAGCGCAGGCTGGACTCGTTCCTGGCGCGCCGGGACACGTGCGCCAGACGTCTGGAGACGTGAGGGTTCTGCCACGCCCACTCAAACTAGACACAGATAGAGCCACATTAATTCTCTCGGGTACCAAAATGAAACCAACACTTTCCATTAGAATATGTATGGTCGTAGTAGCCAATAAAAGAGTTTAAAGCATGATCTCTCAGATCAGAAAATGCCATTTCTCCATCACGCTCCATTATAAGGTGACTTCTATGTCAAGTGATTGCTCGCCACTGACGGCGCAAGACGTCCAATTCCATTTTGGAATGGGCGTTTGCTGCCGTCAATGGTTTCAAAAGACAACAGTGTTTTTTTTCTCTTACCGTCAAGGCAGCGATGTCCGACGGGAAGCCGTGGATGACGAGCACCATCTCCCTGGACGAGAAGCAATGTTAAGTGATGGAAGGAAAGGAGGAAAAAGTACGAGGACTTTAACGTGCGGACGTACGTACCATGGTCCCCTCCCACTGGTCCTCTTCGCTCCTCCTTTGTGGCGCCCGGCATTGTGTTGTCGAATCCTGCGATCGGGGTTGACGGTAAAGCCAATGTATATTCGCCCTTTGAATTTGGGGTTGAGAGAGTACAGCATGTACACGCCAAAGAAGTTTTCCACCACATCAGCCATAGAATCGTTTACCTTAACCGACGCAAAATGCGGCTAAATTATTTTTGCATCACTACGAGTACATGTTTTCTCTCGATCGCGATCCAATTAAAACGATCACGATACAAATTCAAAACGCTACAAATTCAAAACGCTACAAATTCAAAACGTGTTTTCCATTGATAAAAAGGTCCTCTAAGTGAGGGGTCCTGAAAGGTGCCTGTTCAAAAATCATGTGAAATCCGCTATGGTCATTGTATTTCCGACTATAACAGTCCAGGATGTTGCCTGTTTTATTATACTGCATTATATACTACAATATTACAGTAGTAAATAACGTGCTATGTTACTAAGACACAAGAAAAACAGTAGTTTGAATGTAGACCTTACCTTTGTTACTTTTCAATATGTTTGAGAGTAATTTATCTTTTCTTTTTTTGATTAGACATTTAAGGCAGGCACGCTATCGCCACCTCTGCAATTCGATTGCATCAATCGGAGCACGAAAGTGAAACTATTTGGAATTCTCGCTTCAGACATGGCTATCACAAGCGATCACATTCGAGATAAACTCAAAACAGAGCTTAGTGCTGCGTACGTGGTAAGTAAATGTCTGCTTACCTTCATTTTATTGTACAAAACTACGTGTACATTTGCCTGTGTTTGTGTCTCGCAGGATGTGGAAGATATGTCAGCCAACAGATGTGCAACCAGTTTTAAAGTGCTTGTGGTGTCTTCCCAGTTTGAGGGCAAACCCCTGTTACAGAGGCACAGGTACAATTCAATGCATTGATGACATTTTAATTCATTCACAGATGTATTGCAATAGAACAGAACAATGGTCAATACATACAGTGGTGGTAAATGTCATGATGACGTGTAACGTTACCCAATGGTGCTTGTCGTCGTCAGGATGGTGAATACTTGCTTAGCGGAGGAATTGAAAGACATCCATGCACTGGAACAGAAAACCCTAACGCCAGAACAGTGGGAGAAACTCAAAGACAAATGACAGTCCTGCATTATCTTCTTCTTGTTGTTGTTGCTTCAATGCCATGAAATAAGTCATGGGTAATAAACGTGGAGAAATCTATTTGCTTTTCTGTGACTAAGCCATGGAAATGAGCTGTTGAGTATTTTCCATTTTCACAAATAGGCATGAACCGTGAAGAGTTCAGTGAACAGTGAGATACTGTTAGCGTCCCATATTAGGTGGGATTGGTGGCTTTTTGTTGACATTTGCTGCCCCCAACTATGAGTCCACTTAAGATTTGATCCAGAGGACAAAGACCCCCTCTTTGTGGCTTCCATTAAGGAAAGTGGCAGAAGTAATTCTCCCACCCTGCGCCACCGCTGACTCGTGAAATCCAATCAACTCCATTTTTAGGGGGGAAAGCTGCTTTGGTAAACGTGGGTTATCTTTACAAGTTCCTCTCTTAACATGCTAAAATGGCTCTCAGTTCTTTTCCCAGCCACTTAATTGGAAAGGCCGACATCCAACATGGCGTGCAGCTCCCCGGGCTCGTATCCCAGCAGCCCTTGCAGGTTGCAGACAAAGCGATAGACGTAGCGCTTGCCCACCGTCTTGCGGATGATGTTTTTGTCGTAGTAGTAGCGCAACCCGCGGCTAAGTTTCTCGTAGTTCATCTTGGGCTTGTGCTTGCGCCGACCCCACAAGAGCGCCACCTTTAAGGGAGAACGTTTTTGTACAGTCGTCGCTTTCCCTCCCTGCCCCGACGGGGGCGCGGACCTACCTCGTCCGGGTCGGTCAACTTGAACTCCCAGCCGTCTCCGGTCCAAGCGATGCACGAACGGCAGCTGCGGTCGGTCAGCAGCTCCAGGAGAAACTGCCACAACTGGATGGGACCGCTTCCTGTCCACCGCCACGGCGCTCAACATCAAACCGACATGGCCGTCCGCCGACACTCACCGGTGTAGCCGGCCAGCACCGCCGCGGGGATGACGGCCGAGCCCAAGCCCGCGTCTGCCTCCGCCTGGTCGCCCGCGTACTCCCTGAAGCTTTTGTAGGGTTGGGCCAAGGGAAAGTCATCCCCGCCCGGACTTTGGTCCACCGCGGCGTCCTCATGGAGGTGGACCGCGCCGGTCCACGTCAGTCGGGCGTCGGGTGACGCGTCGACGGCGCCTTCTGGGAGGGCGAAACAACTTAGGTGAGGTGAAACCATACATAAGCAAATGGGAAGTAAGCCGCCATATCTTACCGTGACCGGCCATCCGCTGGCATGGAAACGAGAAGGAGCCCGACGCTAGTCCGGTGGCGCGGTGGCGATCATTATCTATAGACGAGTAGCTGTTTCAGCCGGGGAAATGGGTGAGGTACTTAAGAGGTACTCCAAAATGTCACCGGGTCGCATGATCTCCAGGTGTTCCCACAAGATCTCCCCCGCCGTGCCGTCGGAGACCAGCGCCAAGAAAGCCTCGCGGTCCATCCGGCACAGCTCCAGACCGCGTAGGCCCTTCAAGTCGGGAGCCGAGCAGGGCAACCCGAACTCGGCCCGACACCAGTCCAGCCAGTGGCTCACCTCCCACTCGGACCACAGAGTCGGATCTGGAGGACGGGGAGGAGGGAGGCGGCGTTAGCGAATCGGGACCGGGGAGCTCGACCCAGGTCGACCGAGGTTCACCTTGCGGGAAGCGGTGGGTGAGTCTCTCTTGGGCGAAACCGGCAAAAGTGGCTCGCAGAGCCTGGCACAGGACCTCCTTGCTCGTCGGGGTCAGCGGGGGAACCTCCAGGGGGTCCGCCGTCTCTGTCGCGTAGACCGGATGCTGATCTTGAGGGCCAAAACCACATCTCGCCACTTCAACGAGAAGCTCAACTTCATCCTTTCCATCCAGAAGAAAAAAACAACAGCCAAAAAACTTGATCTTACCGTAAGTGCTGCACTCCATGGCGCCGTGAAGAAGACCACAGGTGAGCCCTCAAATGGGAGCGGGTCGGCAGGGGCGGCCTTTAATACCGTGGACGACGGGAGGCCGGAGGGGAGGAGTCCATGGAGGCTCTGTGATTGATACTTGTCAATCGCGGGGGCGGGTAGCCGGGCAGTGTTGTCATTGGACGGAGACAATTTCATTCATTTTCTTTATTAGTTACAGACAACAGACAGACAAATTGGGCGCGAGCCACCTCGGACACACACCAAACATGGACGGTTAACTTAACGCTATGGCGAGGTTCTGAAGTTGTCTAGAGCAACAGAGAAGGACAGCGATGGTGACGTTACTGGCGTTTGGGAATGTTCTTCAAGGCATTCTGGGTGTGGAGCGAATGGTCCTGGGAGGCGTTTGAGTGGCAGTTAGTGAGAGCGGGGGAAAAACGGGGGGCTACTTGGTCGCCCGGGCGGGCGTGGACTCTTAACGGGGGTCGTCGGGGGCGGCGATCTTCTCCAGACTGGGCTCCATGCCCCAGATCTCCCGGGCATACTGGGAAATGGTGCGGTCGCTGGAGAATTTGCCAGAGGCGGCGATGTTGCGGATCACCATCTTGGTCCACTCTTTGGGGTTCTGACAATAGAAGGGACCTTTATGCTAAAAATATCCACTCATCACTTTGCATTAGTATTATTCTATTTTTTCATCTACTGACCTGGTAGAGGGCGCTGACTCTCTCCTGGCATTTGATGTAATCCTCGTAGTCGGCAAAGACTTTGAACCTACGGGACACAAAAAGGTCTCAGACCAGTTGGGTGGTCTGGATGGAGTTTTAATGCAAACCTGTCGTGGTGCATCAGCATGTTGACCAGATCCTTGAACTGGTCCACCTGGCGCGGGCTGAAGTAGCCCGCCGCAATCTGAGACACGGCCTGCTTCAACTCGGGGAGGCGCTCGTAGTACGCCTTGGCGTCGTATCTGGACGGGCACGTGGGGGGGTTGAGAGAGCGGCGCCAGATGGGCGACAAACGCCTTTCCGGGTCGGAGTCTCACCCGGCTTTGTCCATCGCCTCCACGTCTTTCACTCTCATGCCAAAGATGAAGAGGTTCTCCTCGCCGGCCTCCTCCGCCATCTCCACGTTGGCGCCGTCCATGGTGCCGATGGTGAGGGCGCCGTTCAGCATGAACTTCATGTTCCCGGTGCCCGAGGCCTCCGTGCCTGCCGTGGAGATCTGCTCCGACAGGTCTGCCGCCGGGATGACTGCGGGGGGGGCGAGATGGGCGTTATCGTTCAGACTCTGCGCCCGTCCATGTCACGGGTCGTACCTTTCTCGGCCAGGGTGACTCTGTAGTTCTCCAGGAAGATGACCTTCAGGCGATCTCCCACCACCGGGTCGTTGTTGATCACGTCGCCGATGGACGCGATCAGCTGGATGATGAGTTTGGCCGTGTGGTAACCGGGCGCCGCCTAGACGTGGGCGGGGCACGGTCAGGACGCGCACGATTTTCACAGGGCGACTTGACGGACCTTTCCTCCGATCATGACGGTCCTCGGCGTCCAAGCCTTGCCGGGTTCCTTCCGGATACCTGCGGTGGAAAAACAGAAATGTTCCGGCGCCCATTTTGTTTTTTCCCCCGTTCCTTGCCGACGGAGCACCCACGGTTGTAGAGCGTGATGATGTGCAAGCAGTTGAGGAGTTGCCGCTTGTACTCGTGGATCCTCTTCACCTGCACGTCGAAAAGCGAGCCGGCGTTGATCTTCACGCCGTAGTGCTCCTCCAGGTGGGCGGCAAACTTCATCTTGTTCTCCTGCGGGCCAAAGACGACAGAGTTTCAGAGACGGACAGAGACGACTGTGGCATGGCTCCGCCCCCCCCCATTATGACCTGCTTGACTTTGGCCACGTCTCGAATGAAGGCGTCGTCGTCTACAAAGTCCAGCAGTCCGTTCAGCCGGTCCAGATCGCGCACGTAGTCGTCGCCAATTCTCTGCGGGTTGGAAAGGGCGTCTTGAAACTGGCGCCAGTACAATTCCGCATTTCGGAAAGAGGCGGGGCTTACCTCGGCGATGACGTCGGCCAGTCCCGGGTTACACATGAGGAGCCAGCGCCTGGGCGTGATCCCGTTGGTCTTGTTCTGAAACTTGTCAGGGTCCATCTGGTAAAAGTCCTTGAAGCTAGAGGAGAGCACAGTCAACGCCATAGAGTGTATCCTGACCAGGCAGCCATTTTGTTGTTGTTGTAGCCGTCGGCTTACACGGTCTCCTTGATGATTTCCGAGTGGATCCGGGCCACGCCGTTGACGGCGTGCGAGCCCACGATGCACAGGTGCGCCATGTTGATCTTCTTGACGTCGCCTTCCTCGATCAGGGACATGCGGCGAAGGCGCTCGCCGTCGCCGGGATACAGCCGGCCGACGCGCTGTCGGGAGCGAGCGGGGAGAGTTGGCATCGGCGCGTGACCTTAACCGCATCCCAGACTGACCTCTAGGTGCCTTTTGTTGATCTCGTAGACAATGTCCAGGTGGCGAGGCAGCAGGTTTTGGAAGAGATCCACGGGCCAGCGCTCCAGGGCTTCGGGCAGGACCGTGTGGTTGGTGTAGGCGCACGTGCGCACCACGATGTCCCAGGCCTGGGTTCGAAGCGGGTTGAGTTGGCCATCCACCGGGAAGCGGGCCTTTGATTTTTTGGACAAACCTTCTCCCACGGGAGCTTCTCCAAATCCACCAGGATCCTCATCAGCTCGGGGATGGCTAAAGCGGGATGGGTGTCGTTCAGCTGCACGGCCACCTGTCCAGGCGCCGCAAGAACGGTGGTCAACGGTTGGCCGCCTTCCCTTTGGAAGTACATACCTTGTCGGGCAGCGTGGACAGATCCAAGCGCACAAAGTCGGTGGAGCCAAATTTGGACGCCTTGAAGCGCCGGATGATGTCCTGCAGGGTGGCGGCCACCACAAAGTACTCCTGCTTCAGGCGCAACTCCTTCCCCTCGAAGAACTAAACCCAAGAGTCCATTAGAAAAAAAAAAATCAGAGTAAGTGACCGATCGGTGTGCTCACATTGTCGTTGGGGTAAAGAACCCTGGAGATGTTCTCCGCCAAGTTCCTGTCCAGCACCGCTTGGATGTAGCCGCCGACATTGACTGGCGGGGGTTGGACGGCAAACGCCACTCAGCGTCGCCGTCCACCCGGACGTCGCCGGCGTGCCTACTCACAGTCTTGGAGGTTGAAGTCACACGGGGCTTTGGCGGACCACAGCCTCATGGTGTTGACCACGTTGTTCCGGTAGCCGGGCACCGGGGTGTCGTAAGGTAGAGCCAGGACCACCTAAAGGTGAAAAGGGCAGGAGGTCACCGGTTGGACCGGCCAAGAGACTTGGGCGGGACTTGCCTGCGTGTCCACCCATTTGACGCCGTCGGGGCCGTGCTCCACCCTCCCGTAGAACTGGACCGGGCGCATGTACTCGGGGCGCGCCTTCTCCCAGGGGTTGCCGTAGCGGAGCCAGTCGTCGGCTTCCTCCACCTGCGACAATAGACCGTCACCATCAAGTGTAGATATGGGATTCAAGCAGAGTTGTCCAAAATAATGGATTGGTAGCTACTCATTCTCTCTTGCACTTTTCAGTGTCGCCACTAGATGGAAACAAGACTTTTTTTTTTAAATCAAGAGGAAACTATGAAGTTTGTTTTTTGTTGTACTTATGTATTATCAATTTAAATAAAATGTGGTTATACATTGAGCGAACTTGATCGTATTTTTGCTGTTGCTAGACTTTTGTTCTACAACATTTGTGTCAATGGGGTAGTTATAAATGCAATAGTACTGATTGTTTTGGATTTTTTTTGTTGACATCTAATGCAATTTTCTATTAACGCCAAGTCTCATTAAATTTAGGACAGCTTCACCCCAAAGCTCCATACCTGCCGGCCGTCCACAATTTTCTGATTGAAGATGCCGAACTCGTAGCGGATTCCGTATCCGTAAGCGGCCAGGCCCAGAGAGGCCATGGAGTCCAGAAAGCAAGCTGAGGACCAACATTGGGACCATCAGAACCCGTTCTCCAGCCATTAGAGTGGAAAGACGGCGGCTCACCCACCGGCCAGACGTCCCAAACCGCCGTTGCCTAGACCCGCGTCTTCCTCCATGTCCTGCAGCTCCTCCATGTCCAGTCCCAGCTACAAAACAGCGGTCAGAGAAGGTCTTTGGTCGGACGGATAACCGGTCATTAGCGGCGCCCCGTCGCTTACCTGGTACGTGGCCTCGTCGCAAGCATTCTCCAAAGCCAGATTGACCATGGTGTTCTGGAGAGTCCGGCCCATGTAGAACTCCAGAGAGATATAGTAGACACGCTGCGTGAATAACAACAAACGTGGACTGGTTTAACAGGGCGGCTGAAAATGTGTCCAAAAACCGACGTCAATGGCACTGAAAAATAAGCATTTAGAGCCAGCTGAATCAACTGGACGTGTATTGTTGTCACTGACAGGCAATAAGTTTAGAGAGGCCCCGTTGGGAAAGCAGAAGGAAATACTAATGAGAGCGTTATGTCATCACTTGTGTGGGATAAAAGAGGATTTGGTTGACATGTTTCAGAATGGGGACAAAAAGAATACGTTTGTCCATATATGGCTGGGCTCTCCCGTGTCGCATTCCCACGGCCCCATCACTCTTCACTCATCACTGCAGCACCCCCGGCGCACGGAGAGCCAGCCCCCCTCCCCTCAGCCGAGCGAGCCTACGTGCCGGACTGCGACACACGCCCCACGTCCGACAACAGTACCTTGGGGTCCGTCTCGTAGTAGTGCTGTTGAGTCCGAATCCAGCGACCCACCAAGTGGTCTCGGACGGTGTTCGCCAGTGCAAAGTAGTAGTCCCGTTTGGTGGCCACATTGCGGTCCTTAACGAGCGTGAAATGAAGATGTCGGTTAAAATTCAGCTTGACCTCCGCTACATTCTCCACGCCGGCCAGACCCCGGACCGAGATCTGTTTACGCTTCTCCTGGTCTGTCAAAGGTTTAGACATGGCGACTGCTTGCTTTAATTAAGAGTTGAAATTAATAGCACCTGTAAATGCTGAGTCCGGACAGAAGAAGACGCTCTGCGCTATATGTACAGTCCGTCAAGCTAACGGAAGCGAGTAGACCAACTTCTGGTGGCACCCTGTCAAAACAAAAGCAAAAGTAACCATTCTATGTCATTTGAGAACGGGAACCACATTTCCCAGCATGCCTGATTGTGATTGCGTATTTGGATGGCGACGACGGTGATCACCGATTCTAGATGATCGATTTTTTCCTGTACTAACTTGACCACCTTTTAACAATATACAATCACAATCATATTTATTGATATATTGATCCATACATTTATGTCAATACATCAATTCACAGTCCAAAGTTTATACAAGAAAACTATTGTCTCATTTGTCATCCACACTATGCGAACTCCTGTCTTTTTGTATCCTGTTGTCATGGAAGCGAAAACGTCTCTTCATCCAGTGATACAGCTTCCAAGCTGGGAATGACTAGGAGACGCAAGCACCACTTCCGCCCCTGCCTCACCCGCCGCCGTCAGAGTTAATTCTGAGGCGGGGGAGGCGGGGGCGCCGGAGGCATGCCAAACGGCGGCATGCCGGGAACCCCCATCCCCATCATGACATAGTTGGAAGGATCCATCGGCGGCGGGGGCGGTGGAGGGGCGTACATCATGCTGGCGGAGCCGGGGGGCGGCGGTGGTGGAGGGGGAGGGGCACCCGGGGGCAGGGGTGGCTGCACTCCCGGAGGAGGCGGTACCATGGAGGGGGCACCCATGGGCGGTGGGGGTTGGGGCGCCGAAACCACCGTTTGTTGTTGCCACGGTGGAAGAGCGCCGGTCCCCGGGCTGGATGTGGTGGGGGTATCTGCGGGTGGGAAGGGGGATTAGTCACTTAGCAATGGATACATACAAAGGTCCGTCCGGCGTGCATATCCTTACTTTGTTGCCAGGGCATGGACGAGCTGGTGGCCATGCTGCTGGTCGGAGGAGGAGGCGGGGCCGGCTGTTGCCACGGCGGCAGGGGCCCGGAAGGGGGCGGAGGCGGCTGACTGTTGGGAGGTGGTGGGGGAGGAGGCATCATGCCCATCGGGGGTGGCATCATTCCTAGAGGAGAAGGAAGTGTTACCCAAGAAAGCAGTCTGCCACAGCGGAGGCCATTGGGTCCACAGCTCACCCATGTGGTGTCCGTGATGTGCCTGGCCCTGACCCATCGGCGGTGGGGGCGGCTGCATCCACGGAGGCGGCATGCCGTTGGGGTTGTGGGACATGGGGGGCCCCGCCATGCCGGGCCCGGCCATCCCTGGTCCTGCCATGCCCGGCCCTCCCATGCCCATGGGTGGCGGGTAGTGTTGAGGGCCACCCGGGTGCATGGCGTGGTAGTTCCTGTTTTCGTTGGCGCCCGAGGTCATCCATGGAGGCCGGCTCTGAGTCGTGAGAAAAGTCCAAGTCAGAAGACAGGATAAAAAAGAGGGATTAAAAAAAATAAATAAATAAACCAACCGGTGGCGCCTGGCTGCTGGGCGCCGAGGGCCGGGGAGGTCCCCCCTGCGAGCCGCCACCGTGTCCGCCACCGTGTCCTCCACCGTGTCCGCCACCGTGTCCTCCACCGTGTCCTCCACCGTGTCCAGGGCCCGGCCCCGATCCCGGGATGGGGGCTTCGCCCAGCTCGGCCATGAGCGACAGATACTCCTTGTCCATCCGAGCCTTGTCCTGCGCCGACTGAGGGGGCTCGCCGCCCGCACCCCTCTGGGCAGAAAAAGAACTGCGCAGCGCACGCGCGGGGGAAGCGGTTATTTTTGGAAGGGGAGGCCTCGGATGTGTGGGGAAAAGTGGACGTGGGAGCCTCTTACCTGGTGTACTTGCAGTCGGAGGAGATGTGTCCCGCGCCTCCGCACTTGGTACACAAGGTGGTGTTGGTGATGCTGCGGGGCTCCGTGTTCTGCCAAGGACGGAGGATCCTGTGCGGACCGCAGACCAAGTTCCATTTGGATTCTTTTTTTGTTCATGGCGGCTCGTCCACTCACCTATTGTCGTCTTCCCGCAAGGTGCCGTTGAGCCTGGCCAGCTCCCTCAGCTGCATCTTGCGCAGGTCGTTCTGGTCCTCGGGCGTCTCGATGCCTTGTTTCAGGATGTTGCGGATCTGCGGGCACGCCACGCCGTCCGTCAAGACCCGCCGGCGGTCGGAAAGACGGACGGATGTGGGCGATAGATACCTGCTCCACCGCTTTCTTGACGTTCTCCATGGTGTTGGCCGTGACCAGGGCGTGGAGGGGCTCGTCTTCGCCGGGCAGCATCTGACCGTCCTTCCGGCCCACCTTGCCCTCCTTCACCGAGCCTTTGCCGCGGATCATGATTTTGGCGCAGCACTCTTTCTCGATGTTCTTCAAGGTGTTTCCGCTGAGGGAAGGAAGGCGGGCCGGCACGTTATTTGACGAGCCAGAACGCCCACAAGGGGGCGAGCGGGAACTCACCGCGGTCCGATGAGGAGGCCCACAAAGTTGATCTCGGGATATTCGTCTTGGGGAATCATCACTTTGTCATTGACTCGGGTGGCCGGAGGTCTACAAAAGTTGGAGAAGAAGAAGACATTGAAATGACAGCTTCTGGATGGCGGGCGCGTGTGGATGATGCCGCTTACTTGTAATCGGCGGGCGGCTTGAAGTCGGGGTTGAGGCCCACCATTTCGGTGATGAGGGCGTGGCGTTCCTCCTCGATCTTCTTGCGCGTGCGGTACTCGCGGGTGTTCAGCCTTTTGCCTTCGCTGTTGTAAATGGGCTCCGGCGAGGGCGACCTGGAGTCACACGGGAGACAAGCGGGGAATCGTCGGCGCCATTTCTACCAACCCGTAAAAGACAATACACGCTGGCAAAAAAATCTCCCTACAGCTAAACTGATGAAACTTTTTTGTCTCTCTCTCTCTCTGATTTTTTTTTAAAGTCGTTTAATCTAGGAAGACGACATTGGCACGTCCTGCCAGTATGCAGAACCAAAGCCAAATATAGTCAAATGAGTGGCGGCCATTTTGTAACAACACCTGCGTACAGGATTGTTGGCCTAAAAAAAGAGAGAAGAGTCGGTCGGAAGGAAAATGGCGACCAGAGCCGCCGGGCGGGCGGGCCCGGGTGTCCGTACCTCCCCTCGGGTGCTGAAAACCTGCGGCGCTGTGTTAGGGAGGCTCTGTGCTTGAAAAAGGGTTAGCTTGACGGGGGGAACCGGGGGGTAATTTGGGTTAGAGGAAAGGAATTAGGATTAGATATCCACCTCTTCCTACGCTCTCACCGCCGAGAGACCTTATTTAGCCATTTGACGTGACGTGGAGCTCGCGGAGGGAGACAGAGTCAAGTCCAAGTCGCTCCGGCGGCGAGGACGACAAGCACCTCCGCTCGCCAGCTCGCTCGATTAAGATTAAGGAACGGCGGCGGCTGCAAAAAAAATCATCTTTTGGGTTGGCTATGTTCCAAAGTTTGCAAAAAACGCCCCCATGTGGGAGAGAAGAATAATTCTCCCTTCAGAATAGCAATGGAAGCACTGGCTAAGAACTCTGGGCACCTGATTGTCATTGTAAACCATGTTCTTGCTGATTGTCGTCCGCTAAGATTGTCAACAAACCAGATATACGCCTGTCACGTTAATTTAAGAGGAGGAGAAAAAATGTACAAGCTGCTAAACTCAATAAAAGTACTTGTAAATGCTATTTTGCTTTGGAGGGGTTCAATACGGTGCCTAAAATTGTCAACAAATGTGATAGAAAATAACATTCAAAGCATTAGTCAATGGGATTTTAACAACTAAACACATGTGATACTTATAAAACAGGAATATATATAGATATGTATATTTTTGTCTTTAACCCTTCCACATACAAAAAGGCAAGAAGGTAGAGAAATTGTTACTGTTGGTGGGTTTAAATCTTTTTCCGACCTGTCCTCAGGGTTAACAGGGATTCCCAGGTCTCCCGTACGCAGTTTACGTGTCAGGTCTTCGATCTGCAGTTGGACTGGAAGAATTCAGGTTAGGAAAGAAAAACAAGGATGGGGAGAAATGTGGTTATCACAACACCATTAAAACGAGACAAGGCTCCGCCGAGAGGGGGAGCGCCGTCTCGCCGGTTACCGCGGCAAAACAAACAAGCTTTGAGCTTCAAGCTCCCAATGATACCTGACATGAAATCCCCAAAAAAAAAAAAAATAAGCGGCTAGTGACGTATGGGAGTGTCTCGTATTAGTGAATGGGTAAAGAATTAAAAAAATACAGCCACGTGTGACAACGTAAAAGTGGGCAAAAATAATGAATGGCCACAAAGCAGCTATGTACAACCATTACCAATGACCCGACTTCCACAGAATTGTCAGTTATGGAGCAAAACAAAAGAGTTTTGCCTCTCAACTTTTACAATTTTGAAAATTGCGGTTTGCCATTGAAGCGGTGTCGTCACACTCCAACATAAATCAAATCAAAAAGGAAATACACAAAGCAGAACTTTAGCATGTTAAGGACATCATGAGCTCCCATGCACAAAGACATCAATGTGTTGTTGTTTTTTTTGGGTAGGGGAGGGGTCAGGCAAGACGGTGAACTGTGACCTGCGCTTTATGGACAAATATTAGCGGGGGGCGGGGTCAACCTTTGGGTCAATGACCGTAAACTTCCATCCGACTTTTAACATCACTCGGGATGATGAACTTGAAGCAAAATATAGATAAATTTTAAAAAATCGGAACCAAAACAGTCATCTTTATGCATTGTGCCAGGAGTTTAAAAAATTTAACCGGGCATACTTTCAAACGACATGAGATGGAGATAAGTGTGGAAGAAAATTACCTATATAGGCTCTTTCTTGGTCGCGGGTCAGTCCAGGGGGGATGACCGTGGGCATGCCCGGTATGACGGTCTTTTGGTCGGGCGTTTCGCTACTCCAGCGACTCCTTTTCCTTTGTTTCTTCTGGCTGAAATCTGAAAATAATAAAAAAAAAAACAATTTGTCATACTTGAGGTCAACAGCTCGGTTTGGTTGTCCTTTAAAATTAAACAGTACTCTTTAAGGTTACTGTAAATGGGCAGCGCTCATTCGCATTAGTTTTATCGGCGCCATGACGCGGAATAGCCACGTTATGACCCCCGACTAGCTAGTTAGCTCGTTAGCTTCGGTCGCCGGCGCTTACCTTGTTGTTGGGGCGAAAAGCCACTCGGTGGGCTAAACTGGTTTGTCTGCACAAAGGCCTGCGTTGCCACCGGAGGTGGTTGGAAGACTTGAACGGGTGGAAAGGACACGGCCGGCACCGCGGTGGGCATCATGCCGTTGCCGGCGCCCGGCCCTGCGTCGAAGCCTCTTTTCGCTCCGATACTGGGGTGTAACTTGCCCAGCGGGGTTGCGTTTGCGCCCGTCGCCATTTTGGGCTCCACCCGTCGACCCGCTGTGAAAAAAAATGTTTGGCAATGAGGGGAGCACTTTGAGAAAAACAAGCAAGGGAGAAAAAAAATAAGCCTAGCGCTAGCAGTTTGGTGACGCGGTTCCGAGCAGGTCGACAAAATGGCCGCGCGCGCGGGGACCACAAAGGCGGTAGCTAGCTTGAGGGAGGGGACTAGGCAGTAAGAAGTCCTCCTATTGGTCGCGTCAAAGAAGCAGCGCCCACTAGGATGACACCATAATAAAGCAAAGTGAGACAAGCAGTACAACATGGAGTCAGTTTAGCCCTCATTAAAACGTCAAGTTTGAATCAAATTCGAGATTTTAAACATTTAAATGACAATAGTACAATTGTGACAGGTCATAGTCTATTAAAGCTGAACATAGGATGGATTTTTCTATTGACAGCGTGGTACTTTTGGCACATTACCGTTCACGACCCCAACATTACAAAAGGTCAACATTGGGCCTACAGTTGGACGTTCTTTAATGTTAGAGATAAAGGGACAATCTATTTTGACTGGAAATTGATTGGATGTCTAATAGCCAAATACTAGCATGATGGGCAATCAGGTTTAGACTGGAGAGATGACAAGAGTTTCAACAACTCCAAATATACTGAATTAAAACAAACCCATAATATGACTTGAATCAGTTTATTATAATTAGGAGGCGACAGACATGAAGGAGTCCATGTAAGGAAATGAAAATTTAGAGCAAACAAAATTTGGGTGTTTACAGCAATGTAAAAGCACTTTTTCCCCCTCCTTATTGACCATAACTCAACGAGATAGAACTGCAAAATTAAAGAATGGGGGGCATTCCTCCTAGAATAAACAAAGCACCCCATGTACACGTGACATCTAGGCCTCAATCAAATACAATGTAGGCAATCTAAGCAGTATTTACAGGTTACACCATTGCCTTGTATACGTCTCTACACTTTTTTTTTAACTTTAAAAAGGTCTGACAACTACACTACAAGTACGAAAGCACAAAGCAGAGGGCATGCTTGGCCTGGAAAGAAAAAACAAAAGACATGCGTCCAATTGGGAATGAGCTGACTGAGCACCCCCCCAAAAAAGTCAAAAAGGAGGGACACGCCCACTTTCTGTGCTAGCAAAAAAAATAAAAATCAAAACACTGTAGAAGGTAGCAGTGATTTTTTTTGTCTTGAAGTAACTCAACTTGTTGTAGGCTAATGGCCGAAAAGACCTAACAAATGTGTGAGAGTGTGTATGAGAGAGAGAAAGAAAGAGAGAGAAAAACATGGGCATCGCCGGCTCCCGCGGATCATCCGAGGTGGTACTTATTGGAAGCGGCCGACCGTGGGGATCTGCGAACCCGGCGGATACGTGTATCCATCACCCTCGGCGGCAGCGGCGGCGGCGACTCTCCGAATCGGACTCCGGTCGCGTGCGTGGTACGAAGGGACGGTGACCGGTGCAGCAGGGAGCTGGGGGCACTGATACGCCTCGACGCTAGAGGGCGCGGCGCGAACAGCCGCGGTGGCGGGCGCCGCTTGGACAGGCGTGGCCGCGGCACGTTGATCCTCGTAATAACCGGCGCCGTACATATTGGCCCTGTACTTCCCGTAGTAGTCCACGACTCCGTACGGATCTCGCTCCTCGTAAGGCGACCGGCGCACCGGGAAGCCCGGTACGGCGCCGTAGTACGTGCCGTCGCCCTGGTACGCGGCCGCCGTGCCGGACACGCCGTAGCCTGGGTGCGCCGCGTACCTGGCTGCGCTCTCGAAGCCCGGACCCGCTCTGAACGCCGCCGCCGCGCTGGCCCCGTGAGCGCCGCCACGGGAGACGCCCGGCACGGCGGCGTAGCCGGCGCCAAAGTCCGTATCGGCGCCGCTGAATCCCGCTTGAAACGCCCGGTTCTGATCAAATCGGGCGGCATCGAATCCATCAGAGTTTGGCTCTGAGCCGTTTCTGTGGAAGCCGTTTTGATCTAGGGGGCACTCTTTGGACCAGTGGCCTTCTTGCCCGCAACGATAACAACCCGATCGGTCTCCCATTCCCGGCGCAGTACGGAGGCGGCTAGTCGAAAGCTTCACGCTCATCAGTTTCCCTTTGGAAAAGAAACACTCAATAAGGACTTGATTGCAATCATTTGGGGAAATTTACTTTTTTTAAATTCAAAATCAAACATATTACTTAGCCACCCCCAGAACTAGCCTCAAATAGGACAATTAACACGAGATCTGAACATCACAACACATCCACACGTTATTAAAGCTGAAATCCGTAACGTTAGCGACGCTAAGGCTGACCACCAAATGGTTTCTGACGCAGCTAATGTAATGGCGCTATGTACCGCCGCTGTCAAGGAAAAAGTCCATTGGCCTGACTGCTTTGATGACTTAATACCAAAGGGATGCTAGCGTACCATTAGCCTCATTGACTGAAGACTTTGCTTTGCAGCCAAATGTGTCTACAGTATATTGGCTTCCAAAGTACCCCGCCCCCCCCCCTAAAAATAACCCGCGCTAGATAGCTCGCAGACCGCAATATTATGACATGGCGCTCTTTCGCTAGCTGTCAATAAATCCGTTCCGTCGCCCCGGGCCGCGTTACGCGATATGCTCGGGGAACCGCGCACGCCTTCGCCGACAATGCCCGCCCGGGCGCGTACATTGCGGTCTCAGGGGCTCCGTTGCGAGCTAAGGCCCGACTACGGATACCAGCTTTATAACAAATGGCCGCCGAGGAGGGCCGGGCTATTTGTGGCGCAAATTTTAAATGAGCCAAATGGACGCCGATTAATCGCCCAGCCCCACGTTTGCGCCGACACGGGACCGCTCACTCACCTGCTGGCTAATCGCGACTATGGATGAGTAAACAAGAAAACAGTAGAAATACAATCCCCGATAAGCCCAGCCCAGGAGTTCACCTTTAAACGCCGTGTTGTCTAATTGATGAATGGCCTCCATGGCGTCCTCCATGCGCTCCATGTGTACAAAGGCATAGTTCTTCACGATGTCGCACTCCACCACCGAGCCGTACTCTTCGAACTTGGCTCGCAGCTCCTGATTGGTGCAGGCGATGTTGCCCACGTGGAGCTTGGTGGAGCCTTTGGTTTTGGCTCGGCTCAGCTCCACGTTCATGGCCTGGCCGTTCAGCTGATACTGGTGGAGGTTGCGGATGGCCTCCTCCGCCTCGGCCTTGCTGTCCATGTGCACGAATCCGAAACTCTTGAGAATGGAGCACTCGGCGATCTTGCCATACTGGGAGAAGAGCGAGCGCAGCTCGTCTGCCGTTGTCTCGGGCGACAGGTTCCCCACGAAAATTTTCACCATTGTGACTTTTGACACTTTGTTCCTGAAAGACAAAACAATCATGAATAATCCCATCAAATATGTGACCATTATCTTCCGAGTGGGGTGGGAATCATACACGCACTTCTAGACGAAAAAAAATGGGTCGCACATATAATTAACCTATTGAAATACAAAGTCTCGCGATATGTTACCATACTGACAGACGTCACACCAATATAGAAACTCCATTTTATCCACAGATTCCAACTCACCCACAAAACAAAATAAAACTTGGTGTTTATATATAAAATCAAAGGGCCAAATTTGCTTGACTATTAATACTTTCATGCAAATGACTGCGCATTGTGGATTTCAGGCGCAATTACCATGACTGCTATTGTGCACAACACAATAGCTTAGCTAAATGACGTCGTTGATTCGGCAGGCCACACTTAAAATGGACGGCGTCAACATAATCATCTTAAACATTTACTGAACCATATAGTCATAGAAAAGGACGGAAACGTTGTTACGGCCAGTCTTGTGTTGGGTAATGACATTTATCAGCCAATTATGGCTAACGCGGTTAGCTTGCGCCATGATAGCACATCGTGGCCTACATTCCAGAAAACAACGACGCAACCACAACTCATAATTCCACGACCAGGGAAATACGGTTCACAGACTTTAAAAGACACATACATTTAACCTTTTATCATGCAAATCAGTACTTACGGACGGTTGTATCGCGCGCGTAAAGGAACACCCAGCTCTTATTAAAGAGCCAAATTTGACAGCGCAAATACCGGATGGGCAAATATAGATTCCTTGTCATTTATTTGGCTGGTTTTAGGGTGGTTATGGAGGATTTTACCTCGTGAATCGGTACCCTACCTTTACAAGATGCGTCCGGCGTTCACAGTCGTCAGGAGAGAAAATGGCGCCTGTCCGCTGCTAATGCTAGGGCTTGAGCCAAAGGCAGGGTTGCCAGATTGGACAAATACTTTCACGCCCAATAACACCGCCTCGTCCAAAGAAGCAGCCCAATTGACGGCTCCTGTTCAAGAAAGGAGATTTTGTTTTTACAACTCAATATATGATATTATATCTTTTATATTATGATAACAAAAAAGTACATTAAAAACAACGGGAGACGCATTGTGGAGAACTCCTTGCTATTCCGCCGATAAGAATTATGGGAAATGTAGTTCTTCTTCGAAAGCCACTTCATCATTAAACGTATGTTTGTCAATAGAAACCAATGCTAAGGTACACTTTGACAGTATATTTCACCAGATTCAAATATGTTCTTTCCATCAGCTTTTATTTGAAAAGAAGGTTTTTTGACAGCCTTCTCATCGGACGCCGCCTCCCAATTTCTGCAGCACGTCCAGGCCACGTTCATCGTACTCGGCCTTGCTCAGCCAGAAGGATTCCTTGTCCTTCATGATGTTGGCCAGCACGGCACCGCCCAGGAACACCATGTGTTTGCGGCGCGGGGGGTCCTCGATGCGGATCTTGAACCTCTGCGGAGGATGGAGAACAACCACGTGAGACCACACGGACAAAACTCGTCAAGACCACAAAACTTATTCTTACGGCTAGCTTGTGCGTGTCTCCGTCCAGAACCCTCTCCAAGTAAAGTTGCTTGATCTCTCGCTCCAGTCTGGATGGGAGGCCGGGGTACATGGTACTGCCCCCAGAGAGCACAATGTGCTTATAGAAGTCGGACCTGCAGACAGCCACAAAACGGGATTCTGGGTAAGCCGGGCGGAGTCACCACGGACAAAAAACGTACCTCAGATCGATGTCGGCCGCTTGGATGGTGTTGAAGAGCAGCTCTGCCACGCCCGCCCCCTCCACGTTGATCAGGTGAGGCTGGAAGAGCGCTTCGGGGGCGCCAAACCTCTCACCCCCCACTGTCACCTGCCGGCCGTCGGGCAGCTGCCATGGAGTTGACACGAGTTTGAACGTCAGGCGAAACTAGGGGCCCCCGTCAGTCCGCTTTGGGCCCAGCCTACCGTGTAGGACTCCACCAGGAAGGTGGTCTCGGTTGCCAGACGCTGCTCCTGGTCAACATCATAGGCCACATAGCACAGCTTCTCCTTCAGCATGCGCACCGTCTCAAAGTCGGCCGAGTGGTTGAAGGCGTACCCGCGCAGAAGGAGCAGCTGAGGAGACCAGACGCCCCAGACTTAGGGTCCCGGAGCTCCACGAGGATGACCCAGATGCGCCGCTCTAACCTTGACGAGGTACCGGGTGATGTCCCGCCCCGCGATATCCAGCCTGCGCGTCAGGTGCGGCAAGGAGAAGCCCTCGTACACCGGACAGATGTGGGTGACGCCATCACCCGAGTCCACGACCACCCCCGTCAGTAGACCTGTGGACACCGACGGTGGACGAGTGAGCAGAGGGCGCCGGAGGTCGGCTTGGGGGGCACCCGTACCTTGAGCGTAGAGTGTGAGGACGGCCTGGATGGCCACGTAGATCCCGTGGAAGCCATACTTCTCGAACATGACCTCAGTGATCTTCTCACGATTTTTGGTGGGGTTCATGGGCGGTTCCGTCAGGAGGATCTGAAAAAGGATGGGAGCTCAGACGGGGAGACTGACCCCGCGCTCGGGTTCTCGGGTACCTTGCACTGGGAGGGCTCGACGTCCAGCCTCTCGGGACCAAAAGTGTGGTCCCACAGGTGAAGCATGTCATCCCAGCAGCGCACCATCCCGTTCTCCATGGGGTATGCTACCTCCAGCATGGAGCGGCACTCGCTAGCTTCGTCGCCCACCATCAGGTCCTGAAAGGTGGGGCGAGTGAGTTTCCTGAATTCCGCCACACCCCTCTGGCCACGCCCCCTTACCTTGATCTCAACATGGCCCACTTTGGTGGTGGAGCGGATGACCGGGCGGCCCACCATGGCGGGGAAGATGTGGTCCGGGAAGTTGGAGCCCGCAAAGCCACACTTGACAAACTGGAGGAGAAGAAAAAAGAAGAATTAGTGGATCTGTTCGACCAATTGCCATCACTTGACTTGAGACCATGACAACCAGCCACAGTCTGAGTGTAAACATATTCCTCAAAAAGCAGACAATTCCGTTCTGGAAAAACATGGGCGCTCTCTAAGCCAATAGCAGCGCAGCAGAGCGCTTTGTGGCCTTGTATGGGGGCCGCAGAGAGCGGCAAGTCCGGACAGGCAGATACTCGTTCCATCAGGAATGGCGAATAAGACTTAGAATAAGTTCTACCTACCCCTGTCCCATTGTCGCAGACCACCACTTTCCTGCCCTCGCTGTCCATCTCAGTGGGTCGGGTCGATATGGTGTGCTGTGCTGACCTCGTCCGTACAGCCTCCACAGCTTCGCAGGCGTCGTCGTCGAAGTAGTCCAGCCCCTTTTCCAGGTAGCCCAGGGTGGGACGCCTTCTCCCCACCGTTGCTTGTGGGTGGTTCTGCAACTTTTTACAAGCAGATGTTAGCAACTGGGGGGAGCAATTTCAACTTTAAAAATGAACGACTTGAACTGTCATATAATATTTGCTGGCATAAAACTTACACCTGAATGTAAATCTCAATTCAATTGAATTTGACGATCAGTTTTGGGCCAGCCACTGGGAAATGCAGCCTTCCATTTTGGGAAATTTCTGCCGCCTTGTGGAAACTTTTGGAAGTAGCTAGCGATTTCAAAAATAGTTTTCTTCTACATAAAATAATACTCTCCTACGAATTAATTAATCACAAATATATTCGTTAATTCTCTGCCAATGTTCCGAAGTCATTAAAATTGAAGATATAAATATATAGCTACCTTCGAGTGGGTGAATAAGACCAGAACCTTTGGACGCTGTTCTTCCAGAGACGGACGGCATTACAGGTGGGACCACCCGGAAGTCAACCGGCTTTTAATACGGTGACACTCATGGAGAAATCTTGAAGGAGAAGGTGAGTTATTACATTATTATACTATGTCATTTCTTAAAAAATAATAATAACATTAACTCACAAGATAAATCGTACTATGCCCATTGATTATATTATATTAAATATAGGTTTCACTGCACAAAGGTTATTGTAAAGATATTTTTCTGGCATCCATAAAGTAAACAAACCAAAAAAAGGGTACCTGTGTAACATGGATATGTGCTTTTTCTTAGCACTCCAGCAGCATCATGAAGTGCGCACGGGGTATTTTCCGGATGTTAGCCCACCCGGCCCCCCATCCCGGATGCCCGTGGAACCTGCAACACAAGCGGGGGCAGACGGCGGGTCGTTTCCCGGGAAACGGAGGCGGCCACGTACCCGTGGAGTTGGTCGGCGACAGCCCGGCGGTCCGAGGCGACCCCTTCGCCGTGGAGGACAAAACCAAGGCTTCCTTCACGGAGGCGTTGGAGGCCTTCAGCCGGGGCGACGTCAGGCGGCGGGGTCACGTGGAGTTCATCTACGCCGCGCTGAGCAAGATGGCCGAGTTTGGCGTGGAGCGTGACTTGGCCGTCTACAATCGCCTGCTGGACGTGTTTCCCAAGGAGGTGTTTGTGCCCAGGAACTTCATCCAGCGCATGTTCAACCACTACCCCAGGCAACAGGAGTGCGGCGTGCAAGTGCTGGAGCAGATGGAGAACTATGGTGCGTGTCACAGTCCCGCCAGGCCTGTAAAATGGACTCAAAAACTGCATTTTGTGTCCAGGTGTCATCCCCAACATGGAAACCAAGGTCCTGCTGTTGCGTATTTTTGGCGAGAAGGGCCATCCCACTCGGAAGTTCCAGCGCCTGATGTACTGGTTTCCCAAATTCAAAAACCTGAACCCATTCCCCGTCCCGCATCAGTTGTCCCTAGACCAGGTGGAGTTGGCCGACTTTAGCCTGAAGCGGATCGCTAACGACCTGGACGCCAGAGTTACCGTTTTTCAGGTGCGCTGACGCCAAACAGATTATTTCTTCTCCTCGATAATTGTAAATTATTATGATTTTTACCTGATTTGGCGAGCAGGCGCCGGGCGTGGACGTGACGGAAAGCGGAGAGCAGGTGACCCGAGCCCACCTGGTGGGAATCCAGAGCCCCCAACAGATGGAGCTCCTCCGAAAGCACGACCCCAGCAGGCCCGTTTTCGTGGAGGGACCCTTTCCGTTGTGGCTGAGGAAAACCTGCGTACATTACTACATCCTTCGGGCCGAACCCGTGCCGCCCGACGAGCAGGTAGGCCGGCTGCTTAAGAAAAAAATGGAAACAAGTTCAATGTTGACGGCAGACGAAGGTCCTGAAATGCAATTTTTTTAATTATTTTTTTTTGTAGGTGGAGGAGCCCTATGATCCAGAGCGGTGCTTTTTCTACCCTCTGGAACTGGATCTGGACCTGGATCGAGATCTGGGGGATATGGAGACATTTGACGTAGAAGACTGTAAGTCAATCCTATTTGGAATCAGAAGCTAAAAACGACATCATGTTTGTTATTTTTGCCCTCAGTGGATGAAGGTCCAGTTTTTGCCATGTGCATGACCAACCAGGGGGATCAGGTCACCCTCAACCGATGGATCTCTGGTCTACAGGAGAACAACCCCATCCTGGGCCAGATCCCCACCCTGTTCCGGCTGGAAAGCGGATCCGGGGAGCTCCGGGCGGAGACCCCCAAAGAGGCGGGGCCTCCTGAAGAAGAGGAGGAGGTTGTGGCAGAGCAGGGAAGGAACTGATTGTTCCTCAAGTTTGTAGTCTAGACAGACTTTTTGGACCCTGGACTTTTGGGGCTGGCCACAGTGCCGAGTGGACTTAAGCAGAAGTTAAAGGAAGACACCATTTCAAATGTTTGGCCAAAAAGTTTTCATTGAAAAACAAAGGCAACTGAAGATGGTTTCTATTGGAGGCTTACAAAGCAAAATAAACACATTCAACCTGAAATGATTGTCTTTCCAAAGCGAGACGGTTGGCTCAGTTCTTGGTGATTCCTGTCAAAAAAGAAAAAAAAAACTAGTCACCGACCGGCAAACGTTTGGGTACGTCGACCGTCGTCCTACCTGCCCTGCCGTAGCTGCTTGGTGAAGAAGCGCTCGCGGCGGGACACCTGCTCGTCCCAGGCCTCCAGGATGAGTCGGCGCTCGGCGGGCTCCAGGCCCAGTGTTTGCGGGTGGGCCTCCTGGATGTGCGTCAGGGCGCCCTCGGGGCTCTGCGAGTGCTGCAGCTCGCCGCACGCCATGCACACCAGCAGCTGGTGGAGGGGGTCGTAGTCCATCAGGTAAACGTTCCTCCACGTGGCCTCGGACACCACGTCGCCTTCCTCGCCCGGGTGGTCGAGAGAGGCCGTGGCGTGGGGCTCGGCGTGGGGCTCGGCGTGGGGCTCGGCGTGGGGCTCGGCCACTGACGATTGGCTGCCGAATACAATGACACATTGTTAGTAGGAACGACGGATGGTGAGAGCAAACAAATTTTCTACCTGATGTGTTTCCAGTCGCCGCTCAAAGGGGGACCAAAGTCCTGCGTGGTCATTGAAAAAAACAGCTTATTGTCAAATGTGATGTCATGACGGCCATTTTTTCATACCTGGACGCAAAGCGTGACGAAAGTGTCTCCGCCTTTCTGGCGGATGGCCTTCCTGGCTCTCTGCTCCTTCTTTTTGATCCTCCAATGCTCCCGCTTGCGCCTCAAAAAGTCCTCCTCGGACTCGTCGAGCCGGCGCTTGGGGGGGGCCGTGACCAGAGGCGCCGTCCTGACCGCAGATTCCGCGGGGCGCAGGTGGATGATGGCGAGCGGGTTGTCCGGGGGTCTCAGAGCGGGGAGGGCCGAGTCCGAGCACGCTTCTGGACCCGCGGGGGGGCCGGGGTCGAGCGACGGGGCGGGCTTCGGGAGGATCTTTACCAGAGTCTTCCGTTGGTTGCTGGGGAGGGCGGGTAGACCGGGGAGTCCGGGGGGCGCGGGTAGACTGGGTAGACTAGGTAGACCGGGGAGTCCAGAGAGACTGGGGAGACCCGGCCCTGGCTGGACAGAGACCTAGCGGGTGTGGCACGAAAAGCATGAAGGCAAAGAAAAGACACGGCGTAGGCATAGACTCACCTGTTGGCTCCCGGGTGGCGAAGCTCCGCCTTCTTGGCCCCTTTTGCGGGCCCTCTGCTGCCTCTTCATCAGCTTCCAGTATTCCCGCTTCATCTGCAGGCTGGTGGGGGCGGCGTCTCGGCGACGCGGTGGGGCCGGGGGGGCTGCCACTGTCGCTGTCACCGGCTCTTCTTTGACCCGGATCTCCACGTCGGGCTCGCACTTGACCGCCACGCTCAGGGATTCTTCCAGCAGCTTCTGCATGGAGGTGACGGCTAAGAGAGTGCTGCTCTGTAAGTCGCCGACCACGGCCGGGTCCGACTTGGGCGCAGGAGGCGGGGCTTTGAGGGTGGGAGACGGGGGTCCTCCTGGCGCTTCCGGCTCCTCCTTGATGGCGCAAGTGGGCCGGCGCCGAATTGAGAGAGGCACCCGCGCCGCTTTGGAGTCGGATCGGGCAAGCCCCGCCCTCTGTTGCCGCTTTATCACCCTCCAGTACTCGCGCTTTTTGGCCAGCTGCTCTTCCCGGCTCAAAGTTTTATCGGGAATGAGCATTTTGGCCACGCGGCCGCACATGCGCTGGCTCCGAGGGTGGGCCAGACGGCATGAAGAACGAACGGCGGGCGCTTGGACTTTACGGGGAAGGTGGGCAGACAGCGTGCCGTCCTCTTTGACGGAGCCCTGGATGATCTCCGAGGCTCGGGCTCTTCTGGCCCGCTCCAGGATGTTGCGCTGGCGTCGAAGGTTCCGGCACTTCTCCCTGAGTCGCGTCTTGGCCTCGGTGGACATTTTGGCTCGCTGTTCTCGCTTTTTAAGGCGCCAATATTCCCTCTGCTCGGCCGCCACCTTCTCCAAAGCGTCCCGGCTCATGATTTTGAGCGAGGGGCCGGAGCGGCTTTTGACTTTCAAACATCTTCGCCGCGGCACCCTGGGCGTTTCTGCCGGCTCGCTCCGAGTCCTCGTCGGGCCGTCTTGGAAAAAAAAATGAGCCGACGCGGTGATCAGCGGCGTGAATTTTTGCGGCGTCTGAGGTAACCTGGCCGCCAACTTGGCGCGCTGCTCTCGCTTATTCAGCCTCCAGCGCTCGCGGCGTTGAGCCACCGGATCCTCGGTTACGGTCTGCGTGGTTTTCGCCATGGAACCGGAAGAAGTGGAACCCTCCGGGGTGGCGTCTTCGTTCTTTACCGTCGGCATGCTACCGCCAGTCTGTCAGATGTATCTCCGTGGATTCCTTCATTTCCCTTTGAAGTGTGGACCTGGCAAACATACATAAGACGTCCAATTATCCAGAGTAAACATTCCAACCCGTCGGGACTTTTACCAATATAAAACTCATCTCAAGAGTTTAGTTTTAATAATGTACGTTAAAAAAACAAGCATTGCTTTGGTAATATGCTACATCTTGTGAAGTGGCCAAATGGGTCGTCATGGAGACAGGCACCATTTGTTTTCACGTCTCCCCTCTCAAACAAGTCAATTTGGCCCATTCAAACCACACGAAAATAGCAAAGAGAAGCCCAAACCGAAACCGAGCTATTCCCACATTTTGAGGGGAAACGGGACCACCACTCGCTAAGCGACTAGACTGCCTCTCACAATGGACATGCAGCCCCCGTCATTTTGTATACGTTTGTTCGTGGAGCCCGAAAGCGAGTTACGGTGTGAAAAAGTGAAAGCATACACGCTTGTTTACCTTTTCGACGAGTCACTTTAGTCTTTTTTTGTTGGTTTGTTCGGTTGTTTGTTTGTTGTGGGGCTCTTCGGTGCTTAATTGGGGACAGCTGTTGTTAGCACACGCCGCTGTTAGCTTCCGCCACTAGCTACACTAGCTAGCCGTCGACTGGCTACCTTGGCAACGCGACGAAGGACCCGGATATTGGCCCTGATTCGATACACGCGACTGTGCCTGATTGTGTACATAAGCGACCTGCTTAGAAAACAAAGATTACATTTTGGGGAGTGAGAACAAAATGGGAAATACATAATCCTTTAATACGGTGTTTGGTTTAGTTTATTAAAAATATAATCTAAAGTTGTATTTTGTCGTATTTGATATGTTCCTATTTATAGCCCATAGTGTTTTCGCACGCCTGATCATAATCATTAATGTTTCAACTCGTTTGTTGTTATTGACGGTGCTAGGGGTCTAACTCAATTGGAGTGGGTTACAGGCAGCAACTGTTGGTTAAACAAGTCATTGCTGCCATCGACGGCGCTTGACGTCCAATCCTTTCAAAAATTAAGCTTTCAAACGTTCATTTCAATGTATGAGAGTTGTCGCTCGTCAATTCAAAGAAACACACTGTTAGACGTCTTTTGTCGTCAATGGCACTCTAAGATTGCAACTCGAATGGAAGCCACATGATTTCAATTAACGTGGCAAATATGAACGAGACACGCCACTTTCCGGATATGTCATGACGCCACTGCGGTTCTGGGCTCTGGTCGACGCGGGTGTACTGTCTCTTTAAATTTACCCAGGAGCCCCTTAAGGAGCCCCAGGGGCCCCTCGTCCGGCTCCCCACCCTAAAGACAAGCAGAAGTATCCAATATACGCGACGTAAGTCTGCCGGATCTTTTCCACGTGAGATTTTAGTAAAAGTTAACTTGGCAATAGGCTCGTTTACATTTGGGAGAGATCGAGATCGGGGGGGGGTGTGTTCTATCCTGCGCTCTATATCGTGCACGCGCACGCATCGTCGACGGCGTTTCCGTGCGATGCCAGCAGATGCGTGTCGCCGACGTGCCCGTGTGCGTGTGACAGGTCCCGGAACCGCAGCAGCGAGCGCGGGATGGACGCCGCCGCTGCGGCCGAGACGGAGACGGGGCCGCTGTCACTCGGCGTCCGCCAGGAGGAAGCGGCCCGCGGACACTGGGACTCGGGAGGTAAGCCAGCCCCCCGTTGCCAACTGGGTAAACTCACTCAAGTCACTGGTGCATTTGGGGACAATTTAACGCCCATTGCCAGCGGGACCATGCCGAGAGCAGTACCGGTATCAGTACCAGTACGACTTGGCTGGCCCCTGTCTGTGTGGGCTCCTGTAAACAAAGGCTGAGCAGCGCCGAGGGCCGCGCGAGGTTGCCCTCGTGTGGACACTAGCGGCATTGCAGCCGTACAAAAGCATCACAGCTAAAAGCTAAAGCTTTCTGAGTTTTGGCCTTATGTTCTCATAATTTGTATCGTGACTTGAGTCGCCTATTCTGCCTTCTTCCAACAGAGGAAGCGCTCGCCAACGGTCACGTTGAGACCGCCCCCACCGCCTACGACTCGACCCTGGGCACCAGCTACTGGAGCGTCAGCGAAGACCCCGACCGCCCCCCTCTCCTCTCCCCAGCGCCGGGGCCCTCGGGACGCGCACCCCGGACGCGTCGGGCCTCCCGCCCGGGATTGAGTCGCATCCCGGGTCGGGATCACCGGCGCTACTACCACGAGTACTGGCGCAGCGAGTACCTGATGGACTTTGATCCTCCGCGTCACGGCATGATCTGCATGGTGTGCGGCAGCTCGCTGGCCACCCTCAAGCTGAGCACCATCAAGCGCCACATCCGCCAGAAGCACCCCGACTCGCTGCTGTGGAGCGCCGCCGACAAGGACGTCATCCGCTCCGGCTGGGAGAGTCATCTGACCCTGGGGGGTGGCACAGGCGGTGTCACTAGTGGCTCTTACGACGTCAAACCCGCCCCGCCTTCACCTGTGGAAGACCGCCTCTTGCCGCTCTCGGATTTATGCGCCTCTGCAGGTGAGCCGGTCCACGCTTTTGTGATCCCAGTGCGGGTAAACAGACATAAGTCAATGTTACTATCTTGCCACAGGGAACAATTGGTCACCAAATTATCTTATCAATGCTTACCAACTCGACCCCGTGTCCCCCAGACACGGCGCCGACGGACCAGCCGGGAAGCTCTCCGACGTTCGAGGAAGGGGCGGTGCCCTCGGCGAGGGTCCTGGAGCGCTACCTGAACGCCTCGCTGCACGCCTGGTTTCGCCAAGAGTTCCTGATGGAGTACGAGGCGGAGGCGGGCCGGCTTCTCTGCATGGTGTGCGGCGGGCGGCCCGCCACGCTGCACTTGGAGCACATCAAGAGCCACGTGCTGGAGCGCCACCCCGACTCGCTGCTCTACTCCTCTCGACAGAAGCACTGCGTCCTGCGGGCCTGGGCTCAAACACACGGTCAGTTCCGAGTACTCGCGCTCCATGTACGCCATGTTGCTAACACCACCGCCTCCATCTGTCTGTCAACAGAAGAGTCGGAGAACTCGGCGCCGTCAGACGCCGACACCAAAGACGCGGGCGGAGACGTGCGTCTGATCGGCCAAGACGGCAATGCCGAGCCACCCCGGGTCGGCCCCGCCCGCAGGGGGAGGCCCCCCGTTGGGGGCGGCGAGGAACGACGGCTACGCCTCGAATACCTGGTGGCGCGGGAACCTCGGGGTGGAGGCTACCGCTGCATGGTGTGCTCCCAGGCGGTGCGCGGGAATCGAGCCAGGAGCTTCCGACGGCACGCCCGCGAGTGCCACCCCGAGACGGCGGCCCTCGGCCGGGAACAGCGGGAAGCCCTGGCGGCCGCCTGGACCGGGGACTGCGGCGACGGTGAGTTGATGGCCACTCTGTAGCACGCCAGATCAAAACATGGTCCACTTTTCCACAGAGACGGACGTCCTCAACGGCGCCTTGGGCTTGAGGGAAGACGACCGGGCGTCGGTCAAGGAGGAGCCTGTGGACGAGGTGGGCGGCGACGGCGCCGTGAAGGGCCCCGCCGCACGCCACGGGCACTACCCGGGCAAGGACCAGCGGCGCAACTACCAGGCCAGCTGGCGTACGGACTACCTGATGGACTACGACTGCCGGCGCCACGGGCTCATCTGCATGGTGTGTGGCGCGGCGCTGGCCACGCTCAAGGTGAGCACCATCAAGCGCCACATCCAGCAGGTGCACGCACACTCCTTGCGTTACGGCGCCGAGGACCGGCGGCGAGCGGCGCTGGCCTACGAGAGTGACGCCAAACAATTTGTCCACGCCGACGACTGCTTCTTCCTGCGGGATCACGCACGGGGCGACGCTGTGGGATTCTCAGGCCGTTAGCGTCAAAGGCTAACAAGAAGAGAAGAAGACACTTAGCACTTAGCATTTGTTCCATTTCCGCAAATCTCAGGGATTGCGCCATGATGCTATGTGACTAAACAAAACACAAATGTCATTTTTTTTCCTTTTTCACGACAGTGGCACTTGCGCGTAAAAGACGCTTTGATGAATTGAATGTTTTTTTTTTCCACCACTTTTATTCCTACATCAAGGAAATTTGGCATCCAAAATAAACAAGTTTCAAATTGACAGAATTCTTTTTTGTTACCTACCATGCTAATGCTAGCATCCCTGAGAACCTGAGAATGACAACATTAAATCATTTAAAATAGTCAATACTCAAGTACTTACCCACTTTTGTGCGTACTCATTCGGTGGACGAGTTCATTTCTGGCAAAAAAACAAAAATCCAACAGTCCTTAAACAATTTTAATCATCCAACATGTACAATACAATAAGCACAAAATGTAATGCACATAATTTAGTTTTTTTGTTTTGTTTTCCTCTCCTTTGGGGGGGGGGGTTGTCAGTCACCCAATAAATCCAAAATAAACTTAAAAAAACAAAACAAAAGTGGAGAGCCTTAAAAGCTATACAGAACACACCAAGTGCAGCGTTAAGAAGACGGCGCACGCGCACGTCGGGCTCCGACCGGGGGTGCCGGAGCGCTCCGGGAGTTAGGCGAGCGCGTCCGCTTCTTCGTCGGCCATTTTCAAACCAGCGCGTTAGTCATCAGTGTATGTACATGCAGATCGACGGATGGAGACGGAAAAAAAGGAAAAAATGGGTGTGGAAACGCGTGGTGGCGAAAAAACGAAAGAAAAGAGGCGGTCCTAAACTAGCGAGCGAGATTTCAGTGTCGTTGACGCGCCGTGAGGACAGCTAGCGCACTAGTTTGGATATTAAATAAGAGATTTGTTTTCCTTCTACCTAGGAGGTTCAGTGTAGGTTGGGGGAGGGGCTTAAGTGGGATGGGGGCGGGGGGATTCGGCTTTTTTTTTCTTTTTTCCTTCGTGTTGGAGGAATCATTCGCTTTTGCTGCGCTTGACCGCCCCGGGGAGTTTCTCCTGCAACCTGGGGGAGAAATGTTGCTGTTGAAATCATTCGGGAAAAGAGCAACAACAACAACAACAAAAAGGCTGGAAATGTGCTTACTTGGCAACCGTGGTGTTGATGCGGGTACGGGCCAGGTCCACGTATTGGTCAATCTGCGTCTGTGGACATAAAAAGGCTTTTAATGCTGGAAACAAAAAAGAATGAGCTGGTCTTTATTTTGAAAGGCGCTCACCTTGTTTTTCTCGTAGATTGGCGGGATGGCGAAGAGCAGAATGTCCACTGCAAAAGAGACAAAGTAGTCAGTATCGACCTGGATAGGGTTTGTAATAGATTTCAATTCAACATGGCTCTTTATTAGATTTAAAATTTAACCTCGTGATGTTAAGGGTGTTTATTCATTTCCAGAGTTTTGGATCAAAATTAATCAATTAATCAATGTCTAAACAGTTCTCCCGCATTGGACTCATTTTCAGTAATTACTGGTTCATGACCAGCGCATGATGTGACTTTTCTATTAAATTGTAAACTAAAGTCAATATCAAAATAAAGCGGATTAGCGTTAGCCTTACCGAGGATGAGGATGGTGATGCCGTTGAAGATGGCGCCCACGTAGGTCAGGAGCCACATGACCACAGCCAACTGGGGACAGAAGCAAAATCATCATGTTATAAAGTACAGATTTTGTCATGTTTACATTGAAGTTAGCACTATTTGCCAACAGGCAAGCTAAAGGGTGTTTTTACCTTGAGCGAATCCACCAGGTCTTCCACCAAAAAGAGGCGGCTCAACTGCTTGAGGGCCCCGTTAATGTAGGTCAGGCTGGCGTCCACGTGCTTGCGGAAGGTCTCGGCGGAAATGCTCACATCCTTCTCCAGGAGGGGCCTGAAGTGGGGGGGCGACATACACAGAACTGAAATGAGGATTCAACGTCTGAGGTCGCCGGTCCCCCCGGGGCGGCCGCGCTGGCTATTTTTAGTGGTTAAAAAAAAGGTTAACAGCTGCTTTAGTAGGGCTGGCCCTGGGCTAAGGGCTAAAAATACAAACTGGGATTAGCCCCGCCCTCTCCGTTCCTTTGTCAAAAGGAGACAATGGGAACATTGAAGCGGTCCGGCGGCGACGGCGCCCCCTCCAGGGCAAAAACGGCGAGGTACTCACTTGAAGGGGTGTCCGTCGTCGGATTTCTTGACGGCCTGCACCACCGACTTGTAGATGCGGAAGGTGATGGTGACGCAGAGGAGCGCCAGGAGAAGGTAGGACACCACGCTGATCACGCTGAAGGCGGCCAGGGACAGGAGCACCAGCATGGACAAGCCAAACACCAAGCCAGATTTCTTGGGGTCCCGCCAGTAGATCAGGTCCTTGACTGCCAGTGGACACAAAGGGTTAGGAGACAAAATGGGGGCCGGACGGGAGGCCCCTTTGGCCGTTGTCCCCAAGCCAGGGTTACGTAACATCAGTGGGGGAAACCCGGTTGTCGGCAGAGGAGGAAAAGACGGGCAAACAAAAACAAATATGTGGAAAAAGTTGACCTTTTGAACGGTGGGGATCACGCAAAAGCGATTACGCGTTGAGCCGCCGCGACGCCGCCGGAGGCCTCCGGGAAAGACAAAGAGGCCTCTATTGTTTCGTCCCGAGGATTGGCTCACTAGTTTTCCCGGCTAAACGGGTCAAATTGGGAATGCCGTCAAATCATTTTAGTTCGCTTGGTTTTTGGGGTTTTTACAGCTGACGCCAAGCTCGATTAAACCGGGCCTAAGAGGCGGACCGGAGAAGCCAGTTCCGAAATGGGATCCGTCCGCGGGTGGGCAGACATTCCAACATAACGCCACCTCCTTAAATAACCCGCCTAGCAAAGCGCTAACACTGGGAAGAATCGGCGTTACCTGAATCGTGGGATAGTACGGACATCAAGACACGCTCGGCGAGATGGTAGGCCTCGGCGACCCAAAGGTCGGTGGGGTCGACCTCTTTGGAAAACGTGTGGGGGTCGACCTCTTCTGGGGAAGCTGGTTGGAAGGGCGCGTGGAGCGCACTTTCCGGAGAAGCCTGTCTTTCCTCACTTGCTGTTGGGCGGTCCCCCAATTCTTCCGGGGCGCCGTTGACGGCGACCGTGTCCTCTTCGGGAAGGGTCGGGGTGTCCTGGGGGGGTGGCGGGTTCTGAGGTTGGCCATCTGGTTCTTGGCCCTCTCTGGTTTTGAGACACTCTCGCATGAACTCCACAAAGCTGTCGATGGGCTGAGGAGGGGCGTCGCCGTCAGGCAGGTCTTCAGTGAGGTCGTGGGTCAGCGGAGGTTTGGCTTCCACGGAGTCTGGAAGGAAGCCGGCGCCCGGTGGCGGCTGCTCGTCGTCAAAGGACCGGCCCTCGTACGTGTCTTCTCGCATGAAGCTAGTTCTGGAAAAGAAGGCAACGTCTTTGTCATTGGGTGAGGCGTCCCAGGCGGCCAATTGGTCTTCTTCTTCTTCTTGGGCTTCTTCACCATTGGGAGAGTCCGTTTCTTTCTTGAAATTGTTAGCGGTGTCCGATGGCGCCGGCAAATCAAAGTCTTGACGTTCTTCTGGCTGCTCTGGAAAGGCCTCAGCTTGAGAATGGAGTATGGAAGGTTGGTCTTCAGATTGGACAGGAGAGGATGGAGGAGAGTAGCCTTCCATGAATTCCGTTTCCACGGGTCTTCTGGTAGCAGGCTCGTCGGCGTCCTCTGGCGCCGTGTCGGCGGTTTTCGGTTCCTCGCCGTCCTCGTCTTCGTCCTCCTCCAACTCCATTTCGTCATCACTGTAGTTGGGCTCTTCGGTTTCTATGACGTTGATGGTGGGAACCTGCATTAACTTTCTTTCTAACCTCAACGGAACGGTCACCTCAGAGGACGTGGCGATGGCGTCGGGTGGAGGATCATCCCATCTCGGGGAGGGGACCACGGGAGCCAGTTCATCTTCCACCACGGTTTCTTCAGACTCCCCCGAGCTGTCGGCTTCCCGAACTTCGGCGGTTTCGTCACCTGGAGCTTCCGGGGCGCATTCGTCTGGCGTGGAATCCAGCGGCGAAGCTTGGTCGCCAGAGTCGTCTGGTTGAGCCCACACGTGGGCCGTCGGTAGGAAGTTCAGCTCAAAGTCTGGCTCCTCTACACTGACCGCCCTCTCGGACTGTTTGGGGGGGTCCCGCCAAGGGTCCGCTGGAACGTTCGGGTGATCGGCACAAGCGGGAAGCGGAGCACTTACGTCGGCTTCGGGCGAGACGGCGCCAAAGTCCGGCGCCGGCGGCAGGTGAGTCTTCATCCAAGTCTCCGTTTCTTCCAAGTCGTTGGCTCGTCTGGACTCTGGTGAATCACCATCGGGGGAGCTTCTCTGGGCCGGCGTGCTTTTCTCCTCCTGGACCGGATTCTGGGCGTCCGGGCTCCATTTGTCCCGCTGGCGCTCTTTGGGCTGCCAGACAGAGTCGTTTCGAAAGTCCGCCCCCTTGCGGGCCGCCAGGGCCTCCAGGGCCTTGATGCGTTCGGAAACCGGGGACATCTTTATGGGCGAATCGGGCCCCGCCTGCCCGCCGCCGTAATTATCCGGCCAATAAGAGGCGGGCTGGGAAGAAAAGCGGAGGGACGTGGGCGCCCCTCCGCCGGGCTTGCCGGAAACCGGCGCCCCCTTTTTGTCTGCGTGGGCCAAGTACGGAAGACAAAGTAGGGGTTGGTCACACTTAGTCTGGACTAAAGCCTTACCGCTATGGCAGCCCAAGCGTTCATGCGTCGTACCATGGACACACGTGAGACCCCCCTGAATGACTCCACAACAGATATCTGTTGACATTTAGGATGGAATCGAGTGGGCGGAAAGCAAAGAGAGAGACGTAGGGAGAAAAAATCCCGAGTCTCGAAAGATGTGGGCATAAAAAAATCCCAAGGTCTTAAAGACGCGTGACTGGAGCAAAAGCCACAAGCGGATCACGAGCCACGGGCCGTCTCTTCGATGCCGCTCTCCCTAGCCCGGGGCCCCCCTCGGCCGCCGGGTCCCATTGGGGGAGGGGAAGCGGAAAACCGGCCGAGGAGGGCGCCCCTCCGGAGAGGAAAGCCATCCATTTTTAGGTCGCTACCCCGACCTTAACTTCTCCTGCCGTCTTAAAATAAAGGGTGGCAATCTGGGGATTATCTCCAACCTGCAGCGGTCGGTCCCACTGACCTCCGTGGTTGGCTAGTGGGGAATAAAGATCATCTTGAGAGAGAGAGTGAGAGAGAAAAAGAGAGAGAGAGAGAAAGAGAGAGAGCGGCAGCTGCAGAGGCCTGTGACAGCCAAAATGTTGGCTACCGTGAGACTTGTGACTTTGGGGAGAATTTCCGACAGCTAGCCGATTGCTAAACAATCATATTACTATTTAAATGGCCCAAGCCTACTTAGTAGGGTTCTACAAGCATGAATTAAGAATGGACTTTGTAGAGCAAGAAATGGGCACAAAAACTAAAAGGGATGGCAAAGCAGGCCAGCGACATGAAGAGAACGGCACACTTGCCTTGTGACGACTGAATGAAAGATGCAGGTGAGGAAATAAAGGAATCTGAAACAAATTCAATGTCAAACAAACAAATTATAAAAAATAAATGTGCAATCCAATGAGCCATTTGCGCCAGGAGACGAGTCATGGGCCGGCATTCTTGCCCACGGCGTGGTACCTACACCACCTTGATAGTATATCGGGGTGTGGCACGTGGATGCGGTACAGGGTTAGCAGGTTGGCCCCGGTAGAGCGGCATTCCAGGGTTGTTCGCCCTCAGACGCCGCACCCACCGTATCTGACGGGCCCTACCACCGGACATTGATTAATAAACGGGAGGCCCAAATGAATCAATGGCCTCTATTAGCTAGTTTGGACTCCCGCTAGCGTCGAAGGCAGTGCAAGACGAGACAAAATTAGGCCGCGTGATTTTCTCTGATGAAATGAGGTCCTCTTTTTTAAGTATGCCACATCCTCTGCGACTGCCATAATTATAATGGACTTACATCGTGGGCTGCCATTGACAGCGAGATCAATCCATGTGTAAATGCATACATATTTTCAGAAGTATTTGAAAGGGAAAGGCGACACTACTCTCTCTAGTGAACAAAGAAATAAAAATAAAACAAGCTGACTCTAACGAGAGCAAGTGAATGACAGCTAATTCCCATTTTATTCGATTTGATACGCCTATTGTCACCGTTTTTTCGACGTGGTGAGGTGAAAAGGAGTACTGCGCCTTTAAGAGATGCTGCGTTTAATGGCACTTGTCTCTCGTTGTCCGCAGTGCCCCCGTTTAACAAACAAAACACGTTAATTAAACATTAATTGTTCGTAATAATCGCAACAAATAACATGATAATAATAATGACTCGTCAAAAACGAGCCTGGCGCCATTTTTGTCCTTCGATACAGGTGCATCACATTCGTCAATACAATGGGCTACGAGAGTCGACAAAAATGGCGATTTGGGGCGGCAACGATAGCTCGTACCTCAAATAACGACTATAAAAATGTGATGGAAATAGGTTTTACTGTATGAGCACTGCTTCAAAATGTCGGGCTTTTGTTACCGAACGTCCTGTTTTTTTCGACTGGGAATCAATAACGCGTGTTTGTTTGAGAAGATAAAGACAAAAAGATGTGTTGTGTCGGCAAAATTGCAGTAAAACGTCGTGTTTTTTTCTACAGAAACATGGTTATGTCGGTGGGGTGTAAAGTGGCTTCTTACCAGACGGCTTCTGTTCTTTCGGCGTTGGATCCATGTTGCGTAATCAGCCAAAAAGGAAAAGGCAGAGAAAAAAGGGCTTAGATTGGGTCAGAATGCTTTGAAATGTCGTCGTTTGTTTTCCTGTCTTAAGCTCGGCTGCGCTGCGGCCGCGGAGCAAACGATGCAATGAAACGAGGCGACGTAACGCAGGCGGGTTTGACCGACGTATTCTTTCGGTCCTCCCCTCTGCGCAAGCGTAACAGGCCGGCCATTTTAAAGAACCACGGAAGACAGTGGCATGACACAAATAAACACAGAGTGGGAATTATACTTTACACTTAGTTGTACGTGATGGGTGTATTTAGTAAATTATCAAACGTGACGTCGTGTTTTGCTCCGTTGTTAGTCCCCTGCTGCGAGAAATAAACGCAAGCTTTTACGCACGCGTACAAGAATTGTTGTCGCCCATCGTCGGCCATTTTGCGTCGGTGCCATTTCATAAACATGACGTCAGAGTCAACAGAGTGACAACAGAGTACCATTGACAATGATAGACGTCCAATTACGTGTCTTTTAAAACGAATTTTAGTCAAAAGAGTTGAATAGAACAAACTGAACAAAGTATGCATAAAGGAGTGTATTATTAGTAGACGTCTGACTCATTTGAACTGGAAGTTCTTGCAATTCAAATGGATTGGACGTCTAATTCTGCCACACCTGAATTCAGTCACACTTGCGGCGAAGCTGCGTGGATTCGTGTCCTCCGGGTAGATGATTTGGAGCAGGCCATAGCGAGGACCACCATAAGGACCAGCCCGGCCAAGAGACACGGGACAATGGTTGTCGGGAGGTCTGTTTTGTGTCTGTGCGCTGACCTGGTGGCGTCCAGTTCCCTGAAAAGGAATTGTAATTGTTGTTTATTACAAATTCACTGTAGTCTGGGGGGAAAAAAACAAAAACACCACTCACTCTGCATTGAAAATGTCCTCCTCCGCGGAGGGTGTGACGTCAGAATCCACACACAATCTTTTATCGGGGCAGAAAAGCGAACCGTGGTATCCTCTTATCTATAGTACAACAGGCAGTAAAGTGAGGGTTCAAGTGAAGATAGTTAAGACATTTTGCAAGTCTTTCTCTCTTTTGCACCTGTATGCTGCCACCTGCTGGGCAGTCCACCCAATCGGAGCCCAGAACCTTGACTCGGTAGCGGTTTGGTCCCGTGCACTTGCGTCTGTAGCAGCGTCCCGTCACGAGGGAGCCGGAGCGACTCTGGTTCTGCTGTGGGGACAACACGTGGTGTGACGTCAAACAATGTTATTTGCAAAATGTACTATGTATTGTACCAGTGTAGTCAGCTGTGAGAAGAAGCAACGACTGTCTGAGCCAAAGAGCTCCCCACCAAGACGCTCTTCACTGGAATTCCTCTCATTTTCTTTCTTCCAGCACTCCCCCTGAAGCAAAAGTGGGCATTAAGACAAAGTCCATTGGGCGGCATGGACCAATCCGAAGCACTTACTGCATTCTCAATGGCCTTGTAGATGCGACAGCCATCCAGGAAGGCATCTGTCCGGCACTCTCCTTTGTCAAGATGGAGATGATGGCATCCTGGTCCGCTAAAGCGAGAAATAAAAAATGAATACAATGGAAAGTGGAAAAGTGCGAGCATCTGCTTTACCTGCCAGTACAGAAGAAGGATGATGAGTTGTGGTGACAGGTCGACGTGGAACCAAACAAAGCTCCCTCACCTAAAAGTAAACAAAGCGATCAACAAAAGATGTCCAGAATCCTGTAACAAATTAACCCCTTACCGTCCCCCCAGACCAGGTTCTGGGCCCGGTCAGTGTGGACAGAGTACCAGCCCATGTCCCGGAACGCGGCCAAGGTGAGGGGGTCGATACGTGCCACGGTTGGGTGACCTGGCGCTGCAAGCATGATGGAGCCCTGCAAAAGTCGCGACTCCCAGTGGGAGGACACGCCCCCTGGGCCGGCGTCCTGGAAAGAAAACCAAACGGGTCAGGAGAGGGGTCTCTGGGAAAAGCGGTGAGATGACCGCTACGTACCTCGTTCTCCAAGGGGCCTCCCAGCTCAGGGTCAGTGGTCGCCAAGTGCCTCTGTAGCGCCAAGACGATTGATGGCGTGTAGATCCTGGTCTGGCCGCCTCCGTCTGTGTGAGTCACTTTACCCCGAGGTGAACAGTCCACACCGGCAGAAAGACCTTCGCAGTTGGTCCAAGTGGAGAAGAGGTCTTTGGAGAAGCCCAGAACGTGGAACAGCTCATGAAGAACAGTCTGGGGAATAAATAGGACAAATAATTCATTCCCCCAAATGGTCTCAAATGGACATGTACAAACCTGCGTTGTCAGCCGTGACAACCTTTCCCTGCAGATGACCACCACGCCGGCTAAAGGCCGCCCCCCGCCATCCGTCTGGCAGTGCGCGGCGTAGGCCAACAGGCCAGGCTGTTTCCACATATTAACCTCTCTTAGGCCACGCCTTCGTATGGGGAAAGAGGGTTTACGCTACCTGCGCCCGGCACTTGTCCGTGGCTCCAACGTGGACATAGAGAAGGAAATCTACGTGGGGAACCCCGGCGCCAGGACGTCTGAGGACGAGGCGACGGGTGGAGTTGGCTTGTGGGTGGACTTCTATGCCGGCGAGGTGTTCATCTGGGATCTGAAAAGAAAAAGTTATTGATCTCAATTCTGCGCAGAGGGTGATTTGGGTACCACCTTGACATCCAGACACGTCTCTTGCATGTAGTTTTTGTTAGCTCGGCCACATCTACAAAAATCAAGATGGAGGTCAGACGTGGAAAGAGACGTTTGCTTTTTTTGTCCGCACCTGTTATAGTTGGCCATGTTTGGATCCTTCCAAAGAAACTTGCAGTATTTGTCCACGTCCCGTCCAAGCAGCAACGGCTGGGATGTTCTTGCCACTGTACAAAGGAGAAGGATTGTTAGGCTTTGTGGGTAAAAGCGGGCAATGGGTGGTGTTCTTACCTGACAGCAAGGAAGACACGGTACTCCCAGCCCGCTCCAAGGCGGCCCGCAGTCGTCCTTTCTCGGGCTCGAGCAACTGGTCGCTGTCCTGGGCGAGCCAGAAACCGATCCTCAATGGAGCCACGTCTCCAGGGGTTCGTTCCGGGTCAGGGTGGGTTGTGCGGACCACCCGTGCTCGAGCTTGAACCTGGTCAAAGACGCACCGGGACATGGAAACCTGAAATGGGGCAGACAGCAGAAGTAGACACAAGTGAAGAGCCATGGCGACAGTGTAGTCTGTTCAAGCTGAGGAGTTCTTTTAAAGTTGCCGGAGCGATTTCCACAACAAAGCGACACGACGCGCCGTCCTGTGAGGTGAAGAGCAAACAATGAGCCTTTGAAAAAGTGCAAATGGTTTAATCTCAGCCACATTTTTAACTTATATACAGTGAAACAGACCCTAATCCACCTTAAAGAATCCTGGCAAAGTGTCAAAACTTCCCAGCCAGCCACAAAAAAGCAACGAGGCCGACGGAAATCATCCAAATGGCACGAGTGTCAAAATTAACAGGCAGGGTCTTCTTTCTCTCCCTTTCTTTCGCTCACACGTCCTTAAAATCGCCAACAGTGGCAGACATTTGCATACATTCACTAGGGAGAGGTGAGGGTAAATAGTAGCACTAAAACCCGCATCGGAAGGGTTATTGCCAGCGAGACAGTGCGCGTTGTGTGCAGAGTGGGCGGAGCCATCCGTGGGGAATTCATTTCTCCAAAAAGGCACTTAAATGGGGAAAAAGGGGACACCGCTTTTCTTCAATGTCTGAACAAATGCATTCTGGCGCTATCGTTCAGAATGACTTTGAATGGGGAAGGTGACCATACTCCTCTTTGGATAAATATCAGGGGTGAAGTCGGGAAGGGCCGTCATAACTCGCCTTCGGCTTGCTCTTCTAAAACGGTAAAAGACTCAAATTTTAAATTTCAAAAGCAAATAAAAGGACAAGGGAAAAAAGGCACCGGTTACACGTGCGCTTCAAGTGAGCAGGGGCACGTCGTCGTCCGAGGGGGTGTCGTCGGAGAGGGGGATGAGCAGCACGTCGTCGTCCGAGGAAGACGACGACGACGAGGGGGAGGCCGACAGGGGCGTGGAGTGGCCTCGCGAGGACGAGGGAGACGCTCGGAACGAGGGCAGATTCAAGCTCAGCGCCTGGAAAATGGAGGCTAGAGAGGGGATGGCGGGAGGGACAATCGGCGTGGGCGGGGCCGGTGGCGCCGCCGACCCCGGGGGGGCGTACGGAGGCGGCGGGGAAGCCGACGACGGTGGAGGCGGAGCCTGAGGCGAAGGGGCCGGTTTTCGGGAGGCGGGTCGGTGGCCGGTTTCCGCGGGAGACGTGGAGACGGCGGGACGGGCCACACGCGCCGGCTCGGCGGGGGCGCCGTCGGGTGGCCGCCGGCCGCTGTCGGTCTCCTGGGCGGGCCGGGAGGTCTGCCTGGGGATCAGGCCCCACCTCCGCATGCGGCGGACGGCGCGCCGGACGAAGCGGGGCCTGCGTCTTCGGTGCGGGGAGGCCACGGCGTCCTGGCGCAGGAGCTGGAGAATTCCCCTCAGGGATAAAGGCGAAGCCTGAGGTGGAAAAAAAAGCACACATTTTTCTCCACACTCCTATCTGACCTGTCCACCCCAACAAAAAGCCTCTTTCACCTCATTGGGGCTTTCCGTGGGGAAGTCCTCGACCGGTGGGATGACGCCTTGCGCAATCAGCTGACCATATGAGGGCGGTGCCTGCTGCTGGATCAGCGCCGCCTCGTGTCGGTTGAATGGGGCGAATAAGCTGGGCACAAAAGCCACGTTTAGACTGGGACCGGAGTTGCCCCGCGGGGGCCACCGAGGGCGAGCGCCGTTACCTGTACTCCCTGGTCCGGAGCGAGTAGAGCTTGCAGGTGCAGCCCATGGCGATGACCAGCAGGAGGCCGCAGACCAGGCTGCCCACCGTGGCCGCCGTGATGACCTTGCGGGGCAGGGTGACGGTGCAGTTGACTTCGTCAGTGCCGTCCTTGCAGTCCACCTGGCCATCGCATCGCCAGCTCTCAAACACGCACCTGAGAAGAGAGGTTGAGTGAAAAGGAAGATTGGCGCCGGGCGGCGTTACCCACTCACCTGTCGCTGTCGCAGTGGAAAGTTCCGGGCTGGCAATTGGTGCAGTCCCTCTCGTCGCCACCGTCGGGGCAATACAATTGGTAGTTGCAGCGCTCGCTGGAGGGGTAGCACACGGGGCGTCCGGCGAAGCGGCCGGACGCCGCCGGCCTCTGGCCCGGGACGCCGCAGGCGAAGCGGTCCCGGCCACATCCCCGACAGCCCTCCTCGTCCTCGCCGGTCTCGGGGCAATCCCACTTGCCGTCGCAGCGCTGCTCCCGGGTGAAGCAGCCGCCCGAGGAGCCGCCGCAGCGCCCCTCCCAGGGCGGGCAGTAGCTCCCCACGCGGAAGGTGGCGTTGAAGCCGCTCCCCTCCGAGCCGGCCAGCGTGGTGTATGTCAGAGACAGCAGGCCGGTGCGGGACTCCACTTGGACCGATTTGAAATTGGAGGCGCTGGTGATCTGTGGGGGAACCAATCAGAAAGGGTTTTAACTCCCGGGGGTCTGCGCAAACTCGGCCGGCGTCCACACTCACCACTTTGATGATGTCACCATTTCCCCGCGCTCTGTCGCTGACCGTGAGCGTATCCCCGACGCCGAGCACCAGCTGCTGCAGGTCCAGCCTCAGGGGACGGGGGTCTTCGGGGTCCAGGGTCCAAACGCAGTTCATAGGAGCCCCCCGAGGAGCCGGAGGACAAAAAGTCCCATAGAAAGTGCGGAGCAGCCCCCCACAGGCCCACTCTACGGGGGCCACCGTGACCACGGGCGCCCTCGTCCCCTCCGACGGGGACTTTTGATCGTCGAGCCTTTTGACGACCGGACCCGGAGCGTCAAAGTCCCCGACGCCGTTAGTCTCGGCGTTGGCCGTGGGCGTGCCGGCGGCGCCGCAGTGCTCCTCGTCCGTGCCGACCTGGTCCCCTTCCCCGAGACACTCCACCTGGCCGTTGCAACGCCAAGCCAGGGGAAGGCAACGGCCCCCCAGGCACTGGAACGTGTTCAGGGGACATTCGCCCGAGTTGCCGTCTGAAAACACAAAACATAAGCCACGCTTCCAAATTAGGAGGTGCCCAACCAAGTCTGGAACCCTAAAGAAAACTCACCTCTGGCATAATTCAAGCGAAATAACGACACAGGGTATAAATGCGGCAAGAAATGGTGGACCACCGTGATATTCCCCCCCGAGAATTCCATGGGGGGCGGCAATTTGGAGCCGCACAGGACGAGCGGCGCGTCGCTGGTCGACGATTTGATGGACAGCCACTCCTTCCTGCATCGAGCTGAAAATTGCGAGAAGCTGAAACAAGAAAAAATTAAAAAAGAAATCAGCAAGGGAAGGCTAGGCGCCATTTTGTTATTTGTTTACGTTCTAGTAGCGTACCTGAGGACGACCGGCTGTCCCACTGAACCTCTAATGAGCCAGCAGTCATTGGTGGGACCAAAATGGTAGGAGTAAGTATGGTAGGCAGAACTCTGGATTTCGCCTACGTCACTGTCCGACACTTGAACGGAACGTCCGCAGTGTTCTGAGGAAAAAAGGTCAAAGTTAAGACATATTAGTGTTTTGAGAAAGGCTAACCACAGGCATACTTTGCTCAAATTTAAATGTTTTGGGCCAGATAGTACCAAAATAGTTCTTACCAACACCAAGAGCCAGGCGCCACCGACAGCATGCTGTAAACAAGCAGAAATTACGACCGTTACTTTAGCTAACACTTGTTGTGAAATGCCATCGACTTACCAGCAAAGAAACAACAAAGGAGGATGCCGCGGACGGGCGCCATTTTGTCGTTGACCGTCCAATGTCTTATTTTTAGTCACGAAAAACAAATTTAGAAAAGTGCCATTTTTCCGAAGCTATGTTCTGGAAGCCTCGCCTGTAAAAATAACAACACATTATTGTTAACAGACTTGAGATAAAACGGAGCAGGAGTGAGGTGAACAGATAAAATTCAATTTGGCTTTGAAGTCTACCGCCCGAACAGATAAAATTCAATTTGGCTTTGAAGTTTACCGCCGTACTTTTAAAGACGTTCGTGTACCATAAACTGTCAGTTTTGAAGTAGCGACACGAGTTTTTTACACTGACACTATCCCGAGGTTGTTATAAAGTATATATTACACAACAAGTACATGCAAAATATTGTGAATTACGTCGAATTTTCGACGAAAAGCAAATTAGCTTATTTTTTAGCCTTTAGCATCCGGTGCGACGACATGCTAAACGTATTTAAGCGAAGGCTAAACGTCTTAGTCAGTAACTTATTAATGTTAATAACCTTTCAACAAGTCGTTCAAACGTCTACAAATATTGAATACGTAGTTTCATTACCTTGTACTGTAGTTATTGTTGATAAATTCGAAGCAACTTCCGTATGTGTATAAATATATTTCTCGCACGGTGACGCATGAGGGCTGGGGCTTTCCGGTCACGTGTTTTGTAGTCTCAAAATTCCTTTTCTTTTCTGACCACGAGAGGGCTCTTTTGCTCCTACAAAATGACGTCCCCATGCGTCAGTTTCGTCGCCATTTTGGAGGTGGCATCTCAGACGAATTGTAGTAGTTTCTTGCATGCAAAAAGTCCAATTTAGATGGAATTTTTGGTTATAATCAAAAAATAAAACATGTAATCTCTCATGAAAGGGGTTTAAACGACACAGATACTTCTAAATAATGTTTTAATGTTTTCTTGAACTTGAAATGTACACAAACACATTGTAAAAGTGATGATAAATATGGAAATAAGTATTTTGTGAGTGTGCTCGGCCTACAGCTGGGGGAGAGAGAAAGTGAGGGAGTTAAAAGAACCCGCACACACATCTGGAGGAGGACCCTAAGGCTTATCCATCGCTCTGACCACGTCCACACGCTCTAAGACAATCCAGGAAAAGGGGGGAGAGCTTTGAAGGCAACAGATGGGATGATTTCATCGCTTTGTCTGGAGTTCTCAGTTCCTTTTTGACTCCGGCGTGGGCACACCAGTTGCTTTTTTTCTCGGATTATCTGCCAAAGCTCGGGAAAATCAACGATATAACTTGGGAGAAGAATAAAATGGTGGCGTTCTCGCTCGTGGCTTTGGCCTGCGCCATACGCTGCTTTTGCGTGACCGCAGATGTTTTAAGGGCAGAGGTAAGTTGGGATTTGGAACTTTTATGGAAGATGCCACCTCAAGAAATGGCCCGGGGTAATGGATGCGAGAAGAAGATGAAGCGCGTTATTATTTAGAAACTTCTGACTATTATACTGACAGTGACTTATTCTCTTGTTGCGACATGTTTATCACAGTGCGTTCTGCTTTCTTGGAAGAGACAAAAGGGAGTCACTTTTGTTGCTTTTCGGGGGAGGGACTTCTACGGCAGACAAACATCGTGCATAGACGAAACTCCCCATGGGAGTCTTTGATTTGCAAAGAGCAATGATTTCAAATACGGCCCAGTGACAAACGTTGTACCGAAATAAGCAACTATAAGAGGAAGTGAATCACAAGTTTATGCGCTTGACGGAAGGATGCCGCACAGGAGGATGTTCTTAGTCACTGACCACAAAAAAAAAACACCAAAGCGTCATTTCTGCATCAGAGCGATGAATTATTTGTACTTGGTTTTGCAGACGAAGGGTTTTTAATGCTTAGCCAAGGAAGTGGCGAGCAAAGAAAACAAAGGGGGCGTAAAAATGATGACCTTAGTGGTTTTAATAGCATCTGTATTCAATTGAACGTCAAAGACACCCCAAATTCTAACATTAAGTGGGTCAGCAGGAATAAAAGGATGGCAGAATTCCTTAAACACGTGACACTTCTTTTTTTTTCCGCTGGCGTGGACAGAGGAATAAGTGAGTGTGCTCCAATTGAAATTCCAAGTCCCGTATACTTTCCTACCGCGGCCTCGTCTAATATCTTGACCTTGCCGCATGTAACGGGACACCCCGTCTCTTTCCCCTTAACCCCTCGTTGCCTTCACAAAGCACCATTAAGCGCCAACACAAGCTTGTATGCTAACGTGCACTCTGTAGCAAAACAAATGGGCGAACTAGCTAGCTAATTGGCCACCATTCCTCCCTGGAAACAAGATTTGACAGTATTTTAAAGCAAAACAGGCCAAAAAACATGTTTGAGACGACGCTAGAGTGACGTTAGCATGCTAACGGACTGTCTGAGTTCAAGAAAAGTCATGTGACGCAAAAGAAAGTGCAGTGAGCTAACACTATGACATCGAAAAATGCTAAAGATTGGCCTTGTAGTGTAAATATGCATCCGCAAACACACTACACACACTCAGGTGGGTGTTTACCCAAAGGGCCACCAGCCGCCAGCCCACCGGCTACCCCAAGCCAACAATAGCAGCCATGTTCGAGTTGGGATAAATAGAAGCTTTGACGGCGCTAGTTCCAATGGCGTCGCACGTTTTTTCTAAGCTAACGGCGACAGAAGTCGGGATGAATCGGAAGTTCGAGTCCCTACAAATCAGTCCTTTAATGGGGGGGTCGCTCAGGCTGATTTGGGGGAGAATCTGTGGGAAATTTGCACACCCACCCACACAAGTGAACCTTGTTCCCGCGGCTACAACGTTGCCACATCACCAACAGGTAGCCGTGTGTGTGTCCCACTTTAGCCCACGGCACCCCCCTACCACTGTATTCCTCCCCATGGCCTAAAAGCCTAGTAGGATACAAAAAAATAAAGAAAAACAGTAAATTTAGAGCTAATTGAGTCTGATATTGTCATTGACCAGAAGCACTTGTTAGCTTGCTAGCATGCTCCCATTGAGAATGAATGGGAGTAGCGGTCGTTTTCATTGACATTTTTCCACAAGCTAGTTGTCGGAAAAGGGGAAGACTAGCGTAAAAATAAACGCTAGGTTAGTTTAAGCAAAGTTAGTTGTCTTTGGCGGTGGGAGACCGGATGAAATGGTGGCCACCGCTGACTCAATTTTTCTTAGAGGATGGTGTTTGGATTTGGCGCCGCCTCACGCCATGTGTGGTCCGTCTGGAGGCGGCTCGCCAATCCTAGCCCTTGGCTAACAAAAATAATGTAAGCTAACCGTGGCCTGTTTTGTCTGGAAGGCGTGGCTCCAGCAATATGGCTACCTGCCCCCCGGAGACGTCAGAGCGCAGGCTATGCGTTCGCCGCGGACCATCGAGGCGGCCATTGCTGGGATGCAACGCTTCTATGGATTGACCGTTACCGGTTCTGTGGACGCTGAAACTTTGCGGTGAGTCTTGGGGAGCAAGTTGGGGGGAATCTGTCGTTAAAACGAATTCGCTGGGACCGCCTGCAGGGCCATGAGCCGTCCACGTTGCGGCGTCCCGGACAAATTCGGTCCGGCGCTCAAAAGCAACCTGAGGAGGAAGCGCTACGCGGTGCAGGGACTCAAGTGGGACAAGTCGGAGGTGACTTTCAGGTCAGCAATGGCGCCAACCCTCAATTTTTGGTGTTTTGGCTTTGCTAACAGTTGTACTTCTCGTAGCATTCAGAACTACACACCCAAAATTGGCGAGGACGCCACCTACAGAGCCATCCGCCGGGCCTTCAAAGTGTGGGAAGCCGCCGTCCCCTTGACCTTCAGGGAGATCCCCTTCTCCCACATCCGAGGCAAAGTGGACAAGTACGCCGACATCATGCTGTCCTTCGCCGAGGGATTCCACGGAGACAGTACGCCATTCGATGGCGAGGGCGGCTTTCTGGCGCACGCCTACTTCCCGGGTCACGGGATTGGCGGGGACACCCACTTTGACATGGCCGAGCCATGGACCTCCGGGAACGTGGACCAAGGCGGTAAGACAAAGACGCTCTGGTGTGGGTTTTCTTGGGATAGTTAACCCATTTTCCAATTTTCGACCCAGGTAACGACGTTTTCCTGGTAGCGGTCCACGAACTGGGTCACGCTCTGGGTCTAGAGCACTCAAACGACCCGTCCGCCATCATGGCGCCCTTCTACCAGTGGATGGACACTGAAGACTTCCGTCTTCCGGATGACGACCGCAGAGGAATCCAAGCCATTTACGGTAGGATTCCACATAGGAGAACATGGTGATAGTAGCTCCGCCTCTTTGACGTTTCCCCCACAGGTACCAAGACGGGAGCTCCTCCCCCTCCACCCAGACCCACCAAGCCCTCCCGTCCCAGCGGGCCAGAAAACGGTCCCCACATCTGCGAAGGACATTTTGACACCATTGCAATTCTCAGAGGAGAACAATTTGTCTTCAAGGTAAACAACCGTCAAGGTGGTCCACGTTCTCCCCCAGCCGACTTACCGATTTTTTTCCAGGGCGACTGGTTTTGGCGTGTGCGCAACAAGCGTGTGCTCCCGGGTTACCCCATGGCCATTAACCACTTCTGGAAAGGTCTCCCCTCCCACATCGACGCGGCCTACGAGCGAGACGACGGCAAATTCGTCTTCTTTAAGGGTAAGCCACCTCGACACAAAATGGATGCCAGCTAGAAATTTACGCTGTGGCGCCAACAGGCGACAAGTACTGGGTCTTCAGCGAGTCCACAATGGAGAAGGACTCCCCCAAGAACCTGAAAGACATGGGGAGTGGCTTGCCTAAGGACAAAATGGACGCTGCGCTCTTCTACACCCCTACTGGACAGACCTACTTCTTCCGAGGCAGCAAGTGAGTCAGTCTCTGCCCATCTTTTCCGCTACGGAATCGAGCTAAGGCCCTTTCTGCAGGTACTACCGCTTCAACCCGAGGACCCGCACCGTGGACGCCGGTTACCCCAAGCCCATTAACACCTGGAGCGGCGCCCCGGATAACGTCAAGGCGGCCATCATGAGCGAGGACGGATGTGAGTAAAGGAGGAGGAGCCTCTGTAGGCTGGCGTTTTTTCTAATCCTGCCCCCTTTTACTTTCCCTCAGCCTACACGTACTTCTACAAGGCCAACAAGTACTGGAAGTTCAACAACCAGTACATGAAGGTGGAGTCGGGGTACCCCAAGTCGGTACTGAGCGACTGGATGGGCTGTGACGGCGATGAGCCCAGGAAGGGTCGCGAGGAGGTCATCATCCTGGAGGTGGACGAGGCTCAGGGCGGCGTGGGACCGGTCGCCGTGGCCATCCCACTTCTCCTCTTGATCCTAGTGGTGATCACCCTGGGGGCGCTGCTCTTCTTCAGGAAGTACGGCACCCCACGCCGCCTTCTCTACTGCCAGAGATCGCTTTTGGACAAGGTCTAGGTGGCGGTGACCCCCCCGGGGACGCAAAATGGGAGACGAGACGGACGTTTGGAAAGTTTTGGCGAGCTAGCTATTGACGTCACCTGGACTTGGGCAAGGATATGGCACCCCCAACCCAAACGAACCTCGGTGAGGAGACATTTTGAAGGCCGTTTGCAATCGGACTTCTGCAGCCACTTTTGGGGGCGTGGCCAACTGCTGTTTGATTGCCAGACATTCCAAATATATCGCCTTTTTAGCCGTTAGCATCGACGACGGGGAGACATTTTGCTGTGTTGTTGTTTTTTTTGAAGCAATATATTGCAAAAGCATTTTATAGGATAGTCCACGTGGTACAAAAAAAAAACGGTCAGGAGGGAGTTTACGGAGAAACCTTCTGGATACGGTGCAATTTTGAAGCTTTGTCTCATTACAAATATGGTTATTATGGCCTCCTGTTTATGTTTTCTAATTTTGTTTTTGTTGTTGCACCCGCACATTGTCGAGAGTCCTGCTGGACAGAGGCGCTGCGCGACAATGACGCGACGAGCGTTCCCGCTTTACGGCGAATCCGACCGAGTCGGGCCATTCCTCAAAAAACGCTAGCCGATATTTGCATGTGATAATCGATGCTATTTATGGACTTAACGGTGCTTGGTTTCTTCAAGGAAAAAAAAAACATATTAAAAGGGAATTAATTGGGGGATGGTCATATTTATGAGCGTATCAATAAAAGCCAATGATATGTTTCTATGCATTCCTCACTTTTGGAGTATTATGACTGTTATTTGGTAGTACTTATTTTAGTGGGTGGGCTGTCAGCTGATCTGTTTTGGGCCAAAAAGCAACGTCAGCGCCTCACAATGGCCAACATCTGCTTCTCATTTCCTCAAAAGCAAAATAAGGCCAGGGGGTGGGAGGAAAAAGACACACCATGTGCTGTTCTCAGCATTTTAACAATCAAAAAAGACGCTGCTGGACGTCCAAATAACTTTAAGCTGACTAACTCTTTTTCTTATTAAATTACATTCTAAAAAACATCCCATTTCCACACGTACTTAAACTCCAGCTTCTTCTTCTTTTGTATAGAAATCGCACAAAATGGGGTTGAGTCGTTATTGTCCTACACTGCCGCCTGGCGGCCACTTTTAAAACTACAGACGAAACACAAAACTAATAGAAATTGATTTATTTCATGAAAGGTAATTGTTCAATACCAGTTTGGGGTGGGTAGGGGGGAATAATTATATCACAGGCTGTTTCTCCTGGTTCTTTTTCTTCGTTTTTGTTTTTGTTTTAATAAAGTGGCCTTTAGGTTTGAACAACAAAGACTTTTTGTGCTCCTCGGCTCGTCGGGCTTCTTCTTGTTTTGCTTGCCATGTCTCCAAGCCTTTGTCCACCTCAGAGTCCAGCATCACGATGCGCCTCTGTGGAAAAATACATTAAAATGTAAAAAAAAAATGCAGTTTTTTACACAGAAGAAGGCTACTTACAGCTAATTCTTCCCTCTCCTTCTGTCTTCTCAACATGCCTTTTGCTGGAGGTGCTGGTCTACCATCTGAAAAAAACAATAACAACAACAAGTTAGCCAGGCATAAATTGTGACATTTTTAATATATTTGGCCACATTTACCTGCATAAGACCAATCAGGCAGATCTGTCATGGGTCCATATTCTGTACCACTGCGTGCAAGTGAATGCCTGAATGACAATTATAGACATTTTTCAACTAAAAATCACCATGTAACGGTAGTTGAGCTCAACACAATAATATTGCGAATTAGTAGTGGGGGTTCACCGTCATTTATGCCGGTTTGACATATTGTTTACATTCAAATGTAACTTACTGTAGCCTCCATTTTTCTCCAGCTTGAACTGCCTGCGTGGTGCTTAACCTCCGGCACGAGCACTTTAACGCTGCAAAATAGGAAAATACAGCTATACAATACCAAAACGGAGCGTCTAATAAATGTAGCTATGGCTCTTAGCATTAGTTCGACTAGCCAAACGTCGTCACTGTGTTTACTAGCAGTTAAAAGGAGTGACAGTCTAAAAGAACACTAATACTGATATCAAAATATGACCAACGAGGTGAATATTTGTCAACAAGTGTGTCAAAGTATCAGAGGTCTTACCGGAGAAACACAACGTCCTTATGGGGGCCGCCATGTTGCTTGTACTGACAATAAATGTCCCGCAGAGGGCACTGACGGCACGAATTCTGGTAGTCAAACCAAATCAATAAAAAAGTTAAAAGTTGACACTTTAAAACATTCAAACGCTGAATTATTTAGTTCTAATGGGTCATTTTTGTTTATTGAAATGTCTTGTTTTGGGGGCAGAGATCTAAGTTGACCCTGATATAAAGTTTTCTGAATTCTAGTCACGTATTAAAATTACAAAAGGGACAGAGCTCGATTTTCACTGTTAATCGTTCAGAGTTCAACGACTCTGTTTGCTTGTTTGGCGGAGACATGAAGGCCCCCCCCACACCCCTTTTAAAAAAGCCGAATTCCTCCGGCAGGTTTTCGGACAAGTTGCCACTCGTAGGCCCGGGTGCGGCGGATGGGCAAACTGGGCGAGAGAGTACGTTCCGGCAGGCCGACGGCGCAGGGGGGACTCCGGGGTGAAAGGCTCCATCTCTCCCCGGAGGCCGCCTCACGCCACTGTGTCCTTCCGCGCATTCCACAGTCTGTTGGTACATTCAAGTAGTGCCACACCAAAAAAGCCCAGCTTTCGCCACTTTGGGGCTTTTTTTCCACGTCGAATACAAATAGAAACGCCGCAAGGGCAATGCGAGAACATAAAATTACGCGTTAAATGAGGCAAGAGTGCTTATTAACAAAAGGGGAATGGAAGTGGGGGCGTAGAGGGGGGCAATGAGCCGCCGCCGTTGACTGATAAAGGAAACGAGGAAAAAGTCAAGGTTGAAGGCGGGGGAGCGACCAGGCAGGCTATTTCCTGCCTTCAAAACAAAACAAGAAGTAGTCCAAGTCAATAGGACAGACTGTAAAGACGAGTGGTCATTGTTTTAGTTTGAAATGATCAAACCGGAACGACATATCCCTTTCGGGGCACACAGGATTGTTCGGAAAAGAAGGGGGAGTCATTATTTAGGGGAAGAAAGAAAGAAAGAAAGAAAGAAAGCATGCAAGAAAGAAAGTAAGTTGTCGACCGTGCAATGAACGCTGGGAGGGATTTATTTATACCCGGTGGCTTTTTTTCGGGACGGAAACGATCGGCGAGAACAGACTATTCCTTGTCTTCCTAACTTGTGCGCTCCTGGACGCAATCGTGCAACGCATACGCCTACTAAGGACTTTGAGTTTTTTTCTTTTTCTTTTTTAAATAATATTACTCCTGGAATGAAATCGCAGGAGTCGGATGAGTCGTGCATGGGCAGATCTGTAGTTTGAAGTAGTATCTTTTTTATTTTTGGAAGCATATCATTAAGGGAAAGAGAGTCCGCTTTCTTTCCGAGGATCTGAAGAAGACTTGTGGACGATGCAGATGTGGAGCGACGCGAGGGTCCACAAAGGAGGTCCTGCACCGCTCAAAGTTTCCTGGATGTGTGCTTGTTGCGAGCCCTCCGAGGCATCCCACCTGCGCCCCTAGCTTGTGGGCATGATGGCAAAGCAGTAAGGATTCAAGCAAGGCATGGCATGAGTCCTTCCTTCTTTTTTCCTTCCTTCCCACGCCCCCCTCGATCTTTGACTTATCTGGCTGTTTATTGTAAGGAATCCCAGAGTAGTGGTCTTTGAGTGTGGCTTTTCGCCATGGATCGGCCCATCAGCAAGTTGCTGGAGAAGCTCAAGCTCACCGACTCGGGCAGCGCCAAGCTCAACAGCTCCAAGAAAAAGCAGGACCCGGCCGGGGACGTGGACGCCGGCCCGGTCCACTCGCCCGTCCAAGCCGAGGACCAGGCCACGACGGCGGCTCATCCGTCTTCCGCCCTGGCGCCGTTGAGGCGGCGTTCTCCCCAGCAGAGGGCCTCGTGCTACCTGGGCGAGGGCCTGGACTCGCACCTGAGAAGAGAGTCGGGTTTGGACTGCGACTCGGCGGGACACGAGGCGTCCCTGAACCGGCGCCGCTACTCCCTGGAGCTCCAGCAGCTGGTGCGGCGGCAGCAGCTCCTGTCCCAGCCTCCGCCTCCGTACCCGGTGGCCCCGGGTTACGGCTCGGCGGCCCGTTGCCCGGCCGACTCGGCCTACCTGTCGGAACCGGAGCGCCACAAGCGCCTGTCGTTGCAGGAGGCCCTGTTTTACAAACGCCTGAGCGCCGGTAGCGAGATGTGGGAGAGCCACAGGCCGGCGACCCTGTCGCACCCGCCGCAGCGTCCGGCCGACGGCTTCTTCTACCCGGCGGGGCCCACCCTGAGCCCCCGCTCGTCCTTCAGCCTCCAGGAGTCGGTGGCGGTCAGCCCCCGGTCCAGCTTCGCCTCCAGTACGGCCAGCGGCGTGGGCGGCGGCGGAGGGGGCGGCGGGAGCCCCATGGGTAGCCGCTGCAGCAGCAACCGGACCAGCGGGATCAGCCTGGGCTACGACTCGCGTTTCTCCAACCCGCCCCAGCGGCAGTCGCCGTCCTCGCAGACGGGGCCGGTTTACGGGAAGACCCCCGTGGAGGCCTGGACTCAGTACCTGGACACCAGGCAGTGCGCCCACGACACCCGCCACTCCTACCCGCCCGCCCTGGGGAGCCCGGCCGCCGCCTGCTACCCGGCGGGTCCGGAGTGGTGGGACGGGGCCCGGGGCCAAGAAGGGGGCGGCGCGGCGTTGGCGACGGCGGGCGAGAAGAGCCGCCACTCGGACCTGCCGGGCACGCGCTACCAGGAGGAGCTGACCCGACTCCTCCTGAGGGACGCGGCCCTCCAGGGTGGGGGGCTCCTGGAGGGCCTGATGCTCAAAGAACAGTCCAAAGCCGGCCCCCCGCCGCAGATCCAGGCCCAGGACGACCCGGGGCCCCCCACCGGACGAGAACCGACAGAAAACCGGCAGGAGTTTTTCGGTAAGCATTTTTGAATCGAACCTGCCGAGACGTGCCGACATATTTAAGAAAAAGTGGGCGAGTTGGAGACAGGCCTTTTGTATTGTTAGGTTTATTTACTCATGATCTATTGGATTTTTTTAGGGCTTCTACTGTACAAAATGACACTTGAAGATATTTTTACGGTGGGATATAAATGCCAGGCGCTCATAAATGACTCACACACGGTTTGCGTACGTCTGTGTGTGTGTGTGTAACGGTGGCTAAATGAATGTGTGTGTGTGTGCCATTTCTTTGTGGTAGGGTGTGTTTTCCTCTGGTGACTTCAGGCCACAGTAATGCTCTCAAGTGTGTGTGTGTGTGTGGGGATGCAGGGGCGGTGTGTGCTGCAGCCTGTTTTTCTTCTCAGGTATGCGTTCCCTCGGGGGACGTGCAATGGAGTCGAGCTTAAGCCCAGGGTCTCCAAAATAGGGCCCGTGGGCCTCAGTTTCTTCAAAACAAAAGAAGCTGGAGTTCAAATGTACATTTGAGTCAAATTAGAGTTCAATTTACATTCTTTGGCGTTAGCCTGTCGCTACGTTAGCTTGAAATAAGCGGAAGGACGCATTGTTGGGGTTAATTATTAACCAATTGGGGAGAAATGAAGTGAACTTTGTCAGTTGTCAATCTGTGAAGCGAAAAAAAAGAAGGGAAAAACTCTTCTTGGTTTCTTTGCCGGAGTCCAGCAGGAATGTTTGGTTGGCGTGGCACTCCCCTAAGCCACAATTTCAACAAAAAAAATGTGGCCAGATCCTGGAATAGATCATAAAGGACAACCTCAGCGCGTGGCCTTCAATTTAGAGAGCGCGCAAGAAATAGAGCTAACGCTAACAATTGAGCTTTTAGGGGGGTTTACAGGAAGTGAAGGAATTTCCCTTTAATGTCAGCGCCTGGGTGTGAGAACCCCCCAACCCCCGGTCCATGTGAACAAGCACTTTTACGAGTCTGAATTCCCCAGCCGCTTCAAAAAAAGGCTTTTTTTCTCTTTTTAGGAACCTGCATCAAGTGCGGGAAAGGCGTGTACGGCGCCGACAACGCCTGCCAGGCTTTGGACAGCCTCTACCATACACGATGCTTCACCTGCGTGTCCTGCGGTGAGCAAAACGGCGCCCAAAGATGGCCAGGAGTTGACCCGCTTGCGTTTTTTTGTCTCTTGGCAGGGCGCGCTTTGAGGAATAAGGACTTCTACAACGTCAATGGCTCGGTTTACTGCAAAGAAGATTACATGGTGAGACTTTTCACTTTTTTTACTCTTTTGCAAGGAAGGCTGACGCTTTATGATTCCACAGTTTTCCGGTTTCCAGGCGGCGGCAGAAAAGTGCAGCATGTGTGGACATCTCATTCTGGAACAGGTCAGGCGGACAACCTGGCTTCTTTTTAAGAGTCTTACACCTTAACGTTTGTTTTTCCCAGATCTTGCAAGCGCTGGGGAACTCGTACCACCCCGGCTGCTTCCGCTGCGTAGTGTGTTCCAAGGCCTTGGACGGCGTCCCCTTTACGGTGGACCAGCATAGCAACATCTACTGCGTAGCCGACTACAACAAGTACTCCAATCCGTCTTCCTTCCTTCCCTTCCTTCCTAGTCCTAAAGTCTTCTTTGTGTTGCAGAACTTTTGCCCCCAAGTGCGCAGCCTGCTTCCAACCCATTTTGCCCACCGAGGTAAAGCCGCCGCCCTCCCCAAAAAGCCCCGCTCACCTTCCCACTCCATCTTAAATGTGATTTTCAGGGCAGCGAAGAGATCCTCAGGGTGGTGTCTATGAATAAGGACTACCATTTTGAGTGCTACCACTGCGAGGTGAGCTAATGGTCGCTATGGGTGGATAGCCGCGCCCCTTTTTGGTTGTCTATTGACGTCATTTTGACTTTTTATCAGGAGTGCGGCAAGCAGCTTTCCGATAAGGCCGGCTCGCAGTGTTTCCCGTTGGATTGTCATCTACTCTGCCACCCGTGTCACGTGACCCGGGTGTGTGGCGGCGAGAAGTGACCACGCCCCCACCCGGCGTTTTTTCTCCAGTCGATGGTACCTGCTGTTTTCAAATTGTACTGTAACGCCACCAGGGAAAGCGACTACTGCTGTCCAAGAACAAGGGATCCTGATAAGTGTATATATATTTTTTGGGGGGTTTGGTTAGCAAACGTTTTGCACTTCAAGCTCGAGATTTTGTTCGAGTTAAAAAAAAGGACCATTTGTGCCATGTAAGGATGCCGTAATAACACATTTTGCCTTCCGACTAGACGGCTTTTGCGCTTGTACGTTTCAAAGCTCCTATAAAAGACAGATTTTGGAAAACTTTTGGGGATTTTCATCATTTTAACCAGTAAAAAAAAAGACATCAACAGGTGAACGTTTTCCCAAGTGGATAACATGGGTGTGTTTATTTTCTTGTAATGATTTGCGATACATTCGGCAACAACAAAAATCACAATTTGGACTAAAAACAAAAGTTAAAACTAGCTTTAGGAAGACAAAAAACAAATTTGGGGGGGTGTACGGAAACATTCAAACAGAAAAGAAGTTTCCTCGTGCAGGTTGATGCTGAAAAGTCGCTAAATTTTTTTGAGTGGGCCAAAAGAAAAAGCTATTTGAAAATAACCGTAAAAAAAAGAAGAATCTTCACTGCCGAACCGAGTGGAAAGACTAAAACTTCAGGGCATCTATTTTGGACTTTATTATAGGGCTTTGGAAGGAATAAAGTGTGGAACCACAGAAGAAAAAAAAAAAAGCCTCCCAAAAACCTCAGCCACACACATCATCAGGCCCCTCCCTCCCTCCCCCTTACCCTTTCAGCGGCGCCGGTCTCGGGTGTCGCTGCCGCTACGGGATCGCCATCCCACGGGCGGCCGTCCGGGTCGATGCTCCCCGTCTTTGTTGCGGGCCGCCTCCTTGTCGCGATCGGCTTCGCCGCCTTTCTCGCGGGACTTCAGTCGCTCTTTCTTGCGTTGCTCTCGCATTTTTTCCTGCTCGTCTTGCTGCTCTTTGAGGCGCCGTTCTCGTTCCTTTTGCCGCTCAGAGCGCTCCAGCACCCTCTGGGCTGCCTGTTTGGGGGGGATAGAGGTTTGTTATTTTATCAGATGGGTTAAATTATTATAAATTTAAAGTGTTCTGACCTGTTCTTCAGTGAGGGGGAGCCAGTATATACACGGAGCCGCTTTAGTCTTGAGGAATAAGTCGTCGAGGAGCTTAGCGGGGGGTTCGTCTGCTTTTTCTGATGAGACAAAAGAGAAAAAATATTGTTTTATAAGTCTGATGCTTAGTAGAGTTTGAGATACTAAGTGACTTTCAACATTGGAATGGAAAAATAGTCAAAGTCCATAACTTGGACATTGTCGCCCTCCTGTGGTATAAGCAGCACATTACATGAGTGTATAGTTACCCTTTTTTTCAGTCTTTCTGTCCTTCTCCCTCTCTTTACTCTTGGGCCGGTCCCTCCTCCGTCGCTCTTTGTCCCGGGACCTGGAGCGCCGCTCGCGTTTCTCCGTCCCGGGTCTGGCGAACTCGCGGATTTTGTCGCGGTCCCACTCTCGCTCCTCGCGGGCCCGCTCGCGGCGTTCCATCTGCCACTGGCGCTCGGCCCACAGGTCGCGCACGCCGGGGGCGCCGCGATCCCGTTCCCGGTCCCTCTCTCGGTCTCGGTCCTTGTCTCGCTCGGGCATGAGCGGGGGCAGGCGGACCTGCGGCGGCATCGCTGGCACCGCCGCCGTTTGGGGCTCCGCTGGCTCTTCGCGGTTGGGCTTTAATACGCCTTTGTGAAAGTCCAGCTTTGAGGAGACAAAACGAACATTTAAAATAATGAAATAACATGCCAGATCAACTCGTTTTTACCTCGTCTTGTTGTGAAAAGTCCACACTGAGCACTTTAGGATTGCTGTGAGGCCACTTGACCCCGTGAAGAGCCTCCCTGGTGGCCGCCGCCTCGTCCTGTGTGGCGTACTTGGATGGAAACGGTTGGGGGAGGAGGGGTACAATTAGCCAAAGCACCGGGAGAAGAAAAAAAATGAATGGTTGCCTACCGTGACGAAGCAGTGTGACTTGATCTTGTCGATCCAGAAGCCCTCCTCCACCAGGTTTCCCGTCTGCTTGAGTAATTCTTTGAGCTGGCCCAACGTGAATGGCCGCACCTGTCATATGGGGCAAGTGGTCAGCACACATCATTCCACTACAAAAGTGATCGTGTGATGAAAACTCACCAGGTTGGTCACATGGACAATATTGGAGGGCTTGCCGCGAGGCGGCGAGGGTTTCCGCGTGGAGCGGATGGGGTCGTCGATGGTGATGGAGACGCCGGAGCGCTGCTGACTGATGGAGCGGCGCACCAAAGTGTCATCGGGGGAAGCTGGAGGAGGAAGATTGGGGTTAATGGAGACTTTGGGACATAAAGGCAGTGGTTCTGAGAGGCGCTTACCCTTTTTGGGGTCCAGTTCCGGTGTGTCCTCGGGCGGACTTTGCTTGGGCTCCTCTACGGGGACCGGGGGCGGGGTTTCGGGTTCCGCCGTCTCCACCGTCATGGCCGTCTCCTCCTTTTCTTCGGTCTCCCCGTTCTCTTGGTTGGCGCTGGGAACCACCTGTGCGTGGAAATGATCATGACTCGGTCCTAAAAATGGTAGGCGACCATTTTGGGACTCACCTGTGTCACGGTGCGGCGGATCTTGAGCCCGTCGTCGCCATGGCCGTTGTCTTCATCCCCAGAGAGCTGGAGCTCCTCGGGGTGGAGGTCCACTACTGCCTCCTGGGCCGATTTGATATCTGGGATTAAAGACTGTAACACAAGTGAGGCATTGTTAGGTATTGAAACTATATGCCAGCAAATACGGTAATGTGGCAATTCAGGTTGCGCAATACCTTGAGGGAGTCTGTGGTAATGCTAATGGACGGCTTCTTGGCGGTGACGGCGGTACTGGATCCCCAGCGCCTCTTCCTCCCCGCCACGGCGCCCGTGTCGGCGTCCCCCGCTCCGCCCTCGACGTCCCCGCCACCGGAGACGACCGGGGTCTTGTTGCCTGTGAGAAAAGGTTGGTGTCAATAATAATGGGATTGGGCGCGGGGTTAGCGATGGTTAGCTTACCGCTGAGGGAAATCTTGCGAGCGGCAAAGGCCTTGGGAGTGGTGCTCTGGAAAGAGAGGGACAGAGAAAAAGAACATACAGAAACCCGAAAGGGTGCCAGGGGTGAGACGGGAACTCAAAACGGACAACAGCTAGTCAGTCGAACGGGAAAATGGGGGCAAGGAAGAGTTTGTGGGAAGTCAAAAAAAATAAAATAAAGGAAATTCTCAGGCTAGAGCTAGACATGTGTTCCACCTCTGCTGCTCAAGGACATCAAGTTAGAACTTACGACTTTGTAGCCATGTCTTGGTTCTGGTCCAATAACAATCAACATTACAGCCCTGCCACTTCAACTGGATTGGACGCCTAGAAGTGATCAACTCATTGGCAGCAATAGACGTCCAATCCTTTTGCTCATTTCAGAAGAATTGGACCTATATTGTCAACATACTCTAATGTATTTATTTTTAACTGACAGGCACGTGATTGGACGCCTACTATTGAAAAAAAAAAACGTTCTTTGCAGCAGAAGTGGAAAACTGAAGCCCTGGAGCCTATTTCTTTTTTTTTGGATTTGAATATTTAACTGTAGAGAGCTTGGTATAATGTAGTTGTTGTTGTTGTTTTTAACACTACCACTGGAGTCATACTATCACAAATCAAACTGCAGTACGTATTCCAATTAGTTAAAATGATGTTGAAATGGTGAAAAGTGATTGCCTGGTACCATTAGACACCTGATTCCTTACTGGCTGGACTAGGGCTGCCCAACGGCACCACCCTGTGCACTGTATCTAGGCAACAAGGATCCAATCGGGGAAGGCGGACGAAGCGAAGGCACGTCACGATTTGAGTGTGCCGGAACTGATCACTCGGGGTGCTTTTTTTAGTCTCTGGAGGAAAGGAAGGGCTTGCTTGCTTGCTTGGGCTTGCTTTCTTCATCAAAATGGCTGTTCATAAAAGTCACAATTGTGTCCTTTGGGGAGAAGAGGGGGCTTTTGTATGTGGTTTGGTGTCCTCCATTTTGGCAGGTAAAGTCTAAATCTCCAAGTCTTTGGAAAGTCTTTGTTTGAAGCGTTCCTTCTTGGTCCAAAAAATAAATCTGATGCAGTTCAGTAGGGCCAGGGAAAAAGATGAGAACGAGGTTGGTTCTTGCGTTAAATGAAAATGTCCAGCCACAAAACAAAATTAAAATACTTCCAAGGCTCTGCCACCAATCGTGTAGTCCATGAAGAACAGCTGGGTGTCCAGACGCATCTTTGTTCAAGTGTGAGAGCTGAAAAGTGTCCATTTCTGTCGTACTCGTGCTACTTCAGTTCCAGTGTCCCGAGACAAAAGGACACCTGGGCAGTCTAGAGCCATAAATCGCCAACGCAAAATGAACAGTTCAGTAATCGTGGCTCTTGAGGTGAGGTTACCGTGACAACTGGGATTTGCCGTTACCGTGGTGTCCCGGTGGATGTCTGACAAGTGTTCAAGTCCTTTTTGGTGGCTCAAGACTGTGCCATGATAGGTTAGGGGACTCAAAATTCAGGTAGCGGGGACGCCCTGGGGCGTATCGGGATGGAAGTTGAAGAAGGAACGGATGAGGTGCTGCTGTTGGAGTTGGTGGTGGTGTTGTTGGCGGTAGTAGTAGTAGTACGCAGCTTGTACCAATAGGGGCAATGGAAGAGGCATGGGCACCTTCATAACAAAGCAATCAATGTGGTTTTAAACAACAATCACACCATCAAAATATTGAAGAGAGAAGAAGCGTTCATGAGGGGATACGAAAGAAGGACAGATGAAGAAAAAGAGGCAGGAGATAAGCTGTGTAATGCATCGCGCGTGACACACCCCACCCACAAAATAACAGATGGTTGGTTAACTCTCGGTGTAGGACACTGGACAATGCTGGGAAACGCTACTTTTGGCACAAAAATTTAAAAAAGTCAGATTGGGGCGACGTGACATGCAGTTCAGACGATCAAAGTGAGCTGTCTGGGGGATAAGATGCAATCAGTTGCCATGGCAACCGACTCCAACGACAACAGGAGTTCTTTGTAAAAAAAAAAAAAAATACTGCCAAAATAATTAGCCTTCAGTATGGTGGTACCTTTAGGCCTCTAGGCAACTAGAATCGAAATACAGGTCGAACAATATACTATATATTTATATTTTCTTTGAAATTGACATTAGTGGACCTTGTCATGCTCCGTAGCGAATGCGAGTGATTAGCCGCCGACGGGCAAACGCCAGGCAGGCTCTCTCGGCCAGACATACCTCTTCCAGGCGGCCATCGCCGTCCGCGGGCACGGCGTCCGGCTGCCGGGCTTCGGCGCTCTCGGAGTGGGGGTCCACTTCGGAAACGGACGCCTCGCTGGGTTCGGACACTTCTCTGGAAACAGAAGGAAAGGGTCAGAAGAGGAAAAAATATATAAATTGGACCTTTAGCCCGGCCTAAGAGCAAAAATATTAGCATTTGGTTGAGATGTACCCTCCCACTAACGTGTTTAGTACTAGCAAACGTTCATTCATTCGCTACCAGTTTTCACTTGAAATGAATTGGACGTCGACTGCGGTCAATGGCAACCCACGAGATTAAAAAAAACGTAACGACCAAAGGCCAAGGACTTCACAAAAGACACCCAGCGTCATTCCCACATGCTTGCAATCCATCCGCCCAGCGTCGCCCATTATTACCCGTTTTTGTTAGCTTCGGATAGCATTCTCGCCGGACTTGAGGAAAGGACGCTCGGCTCGGCGACAGAAAGCGGTGGTCGGCGGAGGGTTTTTGCAACCCCCCCAAAAAACAACAAGGGGCGTCGGAGGTGTTACGAGCACACCGCGGCGAATGACTGCAACGCTCTCAAGGATGCAATGTGGGCATGCCAGCCATGTTGGCTAGCGAAAAGCGGTGTCGAGGAAAAAAGAAAAAGGCGATAAAAATAAAACCACGGTTATACTGCGTTTCCCCGTGCGGGTTAAAAGTTAGGCAAACGATTCGCGACGCTCGCTCGAGTCATAGGAGCATTTTAGAAGAGCGTCGCGTGATGAATTAAAGGCCGGGTGCCTGGGCTAGCTACAAGCGGAAATCGCACCAAGAGGTAATAGAAGGAGGACAAGGACCCAATTAGGGAAGAGGGAAAAAAGCCACAGCCAATCCGCTGCTAGGGCGTCCCTTGACATGCCTGACCGAAAATACAACAAGATACGTTAGCTTTCGGTAGTAGAGCCGCTATTACCAAACAATGCAGGCGTGCTAGAAATGGAAAGTAAACACAAATACATGAATAAACAATGGCTTAATCCAGTAGTTATGCTGTAATACTTGTAGGAATAATTATTACACATTATACATAGTATGTATTATTATAAATGATTGTTTTAGATGGTAAAATATTTTTGAAATGTTGCCTGTTTACAAAACATGCAAATGTTCCAAACCTTTTCAGCAGGTGTCCGTTGTCTGTCTCCATCCCTTTTGTCTCGCTATCTGCATCTCCTCGTCCTAGCTCGGGTCTCTGTAAGATGACCATAGGACGCACCGTTCAAATGCAAATATGACAGCTTTTTGGTATTTTGGTCAGTGGTTAATTTCAACTATGGTGAATTACTGACCTTAAGCTTTCTCACATTTCGTCGCGATGGAACTCTGACGGAAGACGAGGACGACGATTTGGACGACGAGTCCGAATCCGACGAGGAGGGACCGGAATCCGGAGCGTCGGCCATTTTCTTTTTCTCCTCTGGCTTTTCTTGGTCTCGCGCTTTGGCCTCTGGCTCCTTTCCGTCGCCGACTGGGTTTTCTTTCTTGGGGATGTCCGGAGACTCGCCGGTCCGCGCCTCCTCCGACTCCATTTTGTGCACCAAAAGCGAGAGCGGACCGGCTCTGCGCTTCGGAGGCGGCTCGGGACTACTGGAGCGGGATCTGGAGTCGGAGTCTGGCCCCTGGGCGGGACGCGGCGCTCCGGAACTTTCCCCTTCCTTGTCGTCGGCATCCGGGGGGCTCTGCTTGGGGGTCTCGGGTAGGGGGAAGAGGTCGGGGGGCGGCGACGGGGGCGGGGTCGGGTGCCGCAGTTGCATCAGGTTCTGGTGCGGCTGCGGGATGTGCTGAGGCGCTTGAAGCTTCCGTTTGGACCTGGCGGGCACCTGTGGGGGGGCCCGGTTACCTTTTCGAGCCGCGCCGGGCCCGGGTCCGGGCCCCCAGTCTTCGTCATCCCCGCTGTCGTTGTCTTCGTCATCGTCTTCGTCGCTGTCCTCCCGAGCCCGACCGCCGGCCGAGCGGCTGAGGTGGAGGACCGAATGGGAGGAGCCGCTTTCGCTGGGGGCCACGCCTTCTTTCTCTTGGGCCCTGGACAAGGCCGGGGGCAACCCCTGGCGGTCCGGCTGGCCCAGGACGCGCACGGACAGGGAGGCCACGGCACGCGGAGGGGAGGGGGCCGGTACTTCTTTGTGTCCCTGAGGAAAGGTGGCCCTCTGTGCCCGGGCTCCCGGGGTGGCGACCTCTGACCTATCGGACGTGCCCGTCCCAGGGGGATTCTGCTGTGGAAAAAAATGTCATAAATCAGATTGACTTTACCAATTTGCCGAAAAGGGAATGTTGAAAATGGTAAATATACACATTTTTAAGGTGGTAGTGGCTTTCAAAAGTTTGAAAACAGGTCACCACGTGGACCACCCACCTTGTCAGAGACGCAGGATGAGCTGTCATTGTCCGACTGCTCTTCTTCTTCTTGCATTGTTGAGCTTTCTGTTATGGGGGAGAAATGACAGAATTAGGGCAAATGGCCACCACTAATTTTCTGGACTGTTATACCGTCAGCCTCCTCTTGGAGCTGAGCGTCTCTCTCCGGCCGGTGACTGAGGAGCTCCTGCTGCTTGGCCAGATACTGCTGGATGAAGCTATTCTGGCTCATCTCCTCCCCAATCTGCAACAAAAAATATATATGCTGTAGTCTGGTAGCGGGCTGGACGGCAAGGGTTAAATCAGCGCTACCTGTGAGTTGGGTTGAAGTCCGCCATGAGTGGTGGACGTTTTTTGCAGATTCTCCAGCATCAGCGCCTGTGGGGAGGAATGATTATTTACAGTGACCAAAAAGTTAACTTGATCCACAGTATGTTACAGAAGGTCCAAAATGGACGCCTATCGCCGTCAATGGCAGAACAAATGTCAAGTATACAGGCGACCCTGTGCTCCGAGTTACGTACACAGTCGCCATCCCAGCGAGAAGCTACCTGTGACGTAAAGCGAGTAGCCTCATGCCATGTGTATCCAACCAAGTGTAAATGTTCGCTGGCGGATGTATTTTAAGTCGCCGGGGTCCCCGGCCTTGACACGAACGCGGCTTTCTCGTCGCAAAAACAATAACAAAACATGCCAAAAAGGGCCCCGCTTATCACGAGCGGTTGTTTATTTTGGAAAGGGTGCCTTTTTTGTTGTTGTTCGCTCGCTTCCGCCCGGCTTAGGCCTCCATTTGACAGGTGCACACGGCAACTGTGTGCAACACGGTGCCCCAGAACTATTTACCAATTCGACCGCGAAACGAAGCCGAAGCCCAAGCGGTAGCTAGCTTAGCCGTTTTAGCAACGTCCACCATTACGGGACGCCCTTCCAAGTATTTCCGTGTACTATTCGGTACCGAAGCGACGAGAGTACTTATTCCCGCTTCGGAGCCCCTGAATATCGTTAAGACCCTCCACCCCTGCCCCTTCCCTCCGCCGCCTGTCTGCTAGTAAACTTGTCCACACTCTATCGCAAGGCGCCCCGAAAAACAGTCCCCCAACTCACTCCCTTGAGTCGCTGGATGAGTTTGTTCTTCGCCCCGCTCTTGGACAGGTTTCTCTGCTCCAGCGCGGCTTTCAAATCCGCGACTCGGAGGGATTGTAAAGGCTGTCCATCAAGCGTAATATCCTCGTCCGCCATCTTGTCGAAAGTACTCCCGACAAGCGTCGTTTGGGTTGCCGTTCGGCGTCGTCGTTCGGCAATTTCCGGAGAACTTCGGCACGACCCGAGTGACGCTTCGGCTCTCCGACAGTTTCCGGAAATTTTCAAATATATTTGAGTGCTGACGCTATTATATACTAGAATTTTCAACTTAATACAGATACAATGATAGATAAATGATATAATTTCCCACACGAAGCTATTTTTTTTCATTAGCAACGAAACATATAGTTAATACATATTGTACTAACTACCACAGCACATACACAACATACTGACTACTTATTCATCTTTTAAAAAAAGTTTATTCTGGACTGGCATACAAGGCAGACATAACATAGTGTTCAAAGAGTGGAGAGGTCTGTATTGCAAGAACTCAGCATACAGGAATGCGTTTACAAAGTGTAAAAAACCTGCTTTGGACAAATGAGAGTAAAATGAAAGTGGGGATGCTTTCTTTGACCAAAACAATTTTTTTCCAGCTTGTGCCAATGTCACTACCATTTTATTATCTTTTCAATATGTCAAAATAAATATTGATGACTCGCTTGATTGGAGTTAAACCAATTGAATTCCAAACTCACATGCACTACCGACATTGACCACATGGCGTCACTAGAGGATGTTAGTTTACAAAAGCACCGCCTCTAGTGAGCAGCTGGCAAACAACCCACTGCAATGAAGAAATAAAAATCTACATGATCATTTCAACCATGGTAAAGCTATGCATCGGGAAAGAAAACAGATATAAATAAATATGAGGGTTACTTTCTTCTCTTCAAACTTGTATAAGTGTAGTTTGTATTAATACTTCAAACAACCACAGGGTGACACTAGAGTAGAGAGGAAAATAAAATAAACATGCTTGGCAGGATGAGGTTTAATTATCATGGAGTCCATATATTCCTAATCCACGATTTGTAGCCTCTGTGAACAGATTTGAGAGAAGGTGGGCAAAGTCCGGCGTGTAGCGCCAATGTCAAACAAAACGAGAAAAAAAACAAGTGAAGGCGACATGCAGGTCGCAACTCGCGGCGACGGCTAAAGTTGGTCGACAGGTTTTGTGTGAAATTGTGGCTGAGGGCAATTTCAACGGAATAAAATGATGAAGACGCAACCCGACCGCAACAAATGGCGGGCTAGCTTAAAAACGCAGACTTTCAAATGTAAACAGCCGTAAAGTCAAAGTCCAGTCTTTTTGCCATTGGCCTCGGCGACCTCTCGGGAATTGCCAGATTGGAAAAAAAGCTTCTGGTCCTTAATAAGTTAGCAGAGTGGACAGAAACAAAGTGAGACGCGCAAAAGTGGAAGACGGTGACAACCAAAGAGACATGTGTTAAGAAGATAAGGCATCAGAAAAGTTGCGTGGCGTTGACCAGATTTTGCCGGCGACCCGTTAAGGGACATCAAGAGGAGATCTCGGCTAGGCGCTGGAGTAGAGTGGAGAACCCGGCCGCCTGCTGGGAGAGCTCGGCCACCCGGTCCACCATCTCCTGAGAGGCCGAAACCGAAGGGTAGTTCTGGGCGGCTCCCTTGGTGGCCACTACCACCGCCTTCAAGGCCTGGCACAGGCCGCCACCGGACGTGGTGATCTGTGGAGGAGCAAGATGAAGGATGGAGGGTGTGGAAGGCGGCTTGTGGTCCGGGACGGTCGAAGGTTACCTTCGCACGGAGGTCGGCGGAAGCCAGGAGGCGGGAGAGCGTGTCGCCGATGAACACCAGCTTGTGCGCCGTCACGATCAGGCTCTTGCCGCGCGCCACGAAGACGCGGGGCGGCTGGTTGCCCCGCACGCTGGCGAAGAGGACGTCGATGGCGTCGGCCAGGCAGGACAGGTGGGCCAGGCTCTGAGACGAGTAGAAGGACAGCAGCTCCGAGTCCTCCAGGGAGAGGGAGGCCGGCAGGGGAGGGGACGGTGTCAGCTGGAGGGGAAAAAAATGTTAATGAAGTGGCTGGGGAATTTCAGATCTGGGAAATAATAGAGTGGCAACAAATAGGAACGGGAGAGAGACGCAGACGTGTACAAGTGCGTACAGTACCACGTCGCTTGAAAGACTCCTTGTGTGGAGTCGCTTGTCTGTGAGGCCAGATTGTTAGCAAAAACAAGCGACCTCTTGTTGGGCCGCCAGTCGGGACGGGAGCCAATCACTTAGATTCCCGAGTCACAAGTCTGGCCGGGAAGGGCGCTCGACTCCTGACTCATCCCCACCGCCGATTGGAAGTTGGGGGATAACGAGCTCTGACTACGTTTGTGTGTCATTGGCGCCGAGCCGGAGAAAGAGGCGGCTCCTTCAGAGAGTGGGCGGGACTTACTCTGGGCTCGGAAGTGATTGTTTGTCCGTTCTGGGCGAGTGGAAGCTCTGGTTTTCCCTGAATGGCCACGAGAACACGGGACACCCAGTCAAACCAAGGCCAAAAAAAACCCACAAAAACACAAAGAATAACTTTAGCCAAACAACTCACCTGTAGCTTGACGTATCCCACGCTGTCGCCGTTCTGCACCGGCGCCGGGATGGGAGTCAGGCCGATTCCCGCGTACTCGTTCCCGGGGTCCTCGTCTCCGCCATCGCGGCCCACCAAGAGTGTCCCCGGGGCCTGAGTGGGTGGCGTGGGAAAGGCCGGCTGGGGAGTCGGGGGCAGGGGTCTTTCCTGGATCCAACTACTCTTGCGAGACCCCATGCCGCCTCCGGCCGGTTTTCCCTCCGACCCCGGGAGGGCGGGGAGTGGCCGGCGGGATAGGGACTCCTGGGAGGGTAAACGCGGGCGACCCTGAGCCTGCAGCAGGACGCCGCTCTCCTCCAGCGAGCGCTGGACCAGCGACAGGAGTCCTTCCGACGGGGGGGCGTTGCCGACCGCCGACAGGGCGGGGAGGAGGTCCGACAGGCGAGCCCAGGCCTGCTGCAGGGGCGGAGGCGGGTCCCCCGAGTGGCTGGCCTTCCACGTGGACAGGATCTCGGCCAGCGACGTGGCCAGGTCCCGGGAGGAGAGGGCGGCGGGGGAGCACGAAACGGCCCCCAGCACGGCGTGGACCGAGCCGGACAGCGAGGCCCGCCATTGGACGTCCCCGGAGCCGTTGCTGGACACGGACAGGCGGCGGGTGGAGGTGGACGAAGACGACGACGAGTGGGGGAGGGCTTCGGACGTCAGGGCGGGCATGTCGTAGATGCCGCAATCCGGAGAATCCCCCGCGCTGGCCCGCTTCTCCGAGGCCGGGACGCCATTCGCCGGACCGTTCCGGACCGCCTCCTCCGCCGACTCCCCCGGGGGAACCCCCGGGAGAGTGGGCACGCTGTAGACGTCGTCCGGTGGGGTGGCGCTGGCTAGGACTTCTGGGGCGGAGCCGTTCAGCGTTATGGTTGGAATGTCGTACACCTGAAATGGACAGGTCAGGAGGTCAGAATTGCCCGCCACCAGGGTTCGTGACAGTACCCGAGTCGGGCAGCCGGCCGGACTTTTGCGCCCACGCGTACGCAACCACAGGCAGATGTATCAAAGACTTCCAAACCACCACCCGGCCAAGGCTAGGATATATTTATTCCCTTCAACGTTTATGCGCTGACTGGAGGAAAAATACTCTGACAGCTGTTGCGCACATTTTGGGAGACGTGCCGAGAGGCCACTGGTGCCGTGCGTGGCCTTGGCCTGGCCCCTGCCAACGGATGGGTGTGGCCCGGGTAAAAATAGCCGCGGCCGCAAAGACAGGTGTGGCCTAGACTTGGGTGGGGGGGAGTGGCTTTTACAATAGTATAAGTAGCCCACTAAGGAAAAAAAATGGTGGTCATCACCTCGGTCTCCGGGTCCACGGGGAGGGCGCGCGGGGTGTCGTAGATGCCGTCATCGTCATTCCCGAGGACCGCGCGCTGCCACCTGCCACTAGGTGGAGTGTCGTATACCTAGGGAATAAGAGACGTGACCAAAAGGTTTCGGGTCAAAGCTACCACGTCACAAACCTGGTCGTCCACGGGGTCCAAGTAACTTTCTCCTTTGCCGTTGCTTTTCTCCAGGTCCAGGTCTCGAGATCCGGGCTCGGGGGCCGTGCCGCCGTCGGTGGACAAAAGCTGCTGCCCGTCTTTCCGCGTGACTCCCCTAACCGGGGGCGCGGGCGGCGGGGGCTTCCGGGTGAAATTTGGAGATCCGGGAACTCGGGGGTGGCCCGCTCTAACTAGCAAAGGGGACCCCCGGTGGCAGGCCAGAACCGCTTGGCCCCTAGCCGCGGTGGGGCCGGGTGAGGGGCCCTTGAGGAGGGGCCGAGGCGGTGCTTGGCCGGAGGAGGACGAAGTCCGTTGAAGGGTTACGGCCACCGAAGAGGGGGTTTGGTACATGCCGGGCCCGTCTTTAGACTGGGGAGCCCCATTGGCGACGACTCCTCCGGTTGGAGACTGGTAAACATCCTCGCTAGCCAGCGGCGTGCCTTTAGGTACCAGGTAGCAGTCCTCGGCGTGGCCCCCGGTTAGGCTTTCTCGGGGGACCAGATAGGTGGTGTCCTCCGAGTCCTCAACCGCCCCGACGTGGGCTTTCTGAGCTCGGGGCTGGCGGCCAGAAGACGGAAGAGGGCTAGCGGGGCTCTGATAAAGCGCCCCGGTCACGTCTGTGCCGCGTCCTCGAAGGGAAGGGGAACGTGGGCGCCCCCCGCTTCCCAAATCCCAATCCGGCCTGGGTCTGGATCCGGAACTGGAGTGCGAACGCGGCCGTCCGCCATCCGCCTTGCGGAGCTCGCCGGATCTGGAGGTCCCGCCGGCCCCTCGGTTCCCCCCCGCCGCGGGCGGGGTGCGGTACACCGCCTCCGCGTCGTCCTCGTTGCCGCGGCCGGGCGACAGGTAGACGGAGTCCGCCCCGGGGGCGGGGGCGGTCTGTAGGAGGCGGAGACGATTGGCCGGGGCGATGCCCTGCCGACCGTGGAGGGAGCAGAGCCACCAACCGGGTCCCCCGTTCTGCTCCTGCTCCAAAACCATGAGGATGTCGCCCTTGCGGAAGGCCAGCTCCTCGGGGCTCTCGGCCGTGTTGTCGAATAGCGCTTTGGCTAACACCGTCTACGTGAGAGGGAGGCCGGCGGATCAGTGGTCAAATGGACACAGCGGCTTAATGGTAATGAGTGGGATCAGGGCGGGAGGGAGGGAGGGGGGCTTTGGCCGGCCGGCCGGGTGGGGGTTTAAAGCCACATCTGTCCCTCTCTGTTTAGGGTTTAATTGCCAACCCACAGCCCCCTGCCTTTCTCTTTTTTTTTTAAAGCCAACCCCCATGGGACCAGTGCCATGTGGGACACCCCCCCCCCTCCTCCATCCCCCGATCATAACATTCTGTAGTACACTAAAAGTCAATGACAAGTTAATATGATGCCCTCGGTTCGGATACTTACAGAAACCGACATGGTCGTCAACTTGTGAGAGTTATTAGGGGTCTCGGAGAAGGTCCCAGCGGAAAATTCCGGTCGATCAACGAGGTCCTTTCAGCTCACATCGTCTCCTTCTTGGGAAAAGCGACCGCTAGGCCTGTGTGGGTCGATCGGAACCGTTACTTCAAGCACCTACTTATTTCGAAATCATCTAGAATTGACGGCGACGAGCCGCCACCTGTCCGATCGATCCACGCCCCGGTAATAACCGGAGTATAACCGGAGTGTAGCATCCAATTTGATGTGCAAATGAACTCTTTTTTTTTTAAATCGGTTGCTTATGTGGAGAAAGGATAAATGAACCCATCGGATCGTCATTCACTACCGCGGCCTAGTTTGCGAACATTGCTGGACTAAAAGGCTGGATCAGTAGCGCATTTATAACACAAAAGAGGTCAAAAGCTTCCACGGTTCGATCGCGATGGCATCAGAAATCGGAACAGAACATTGCATCACCTTTCTTTAGCGAGATCGCCGGCAAAGATCCACATCGGCGTTCAGGGAGAGATGTGGGTTAAGCGTTTCTCCTCAAGCGTAAAAAACCAGTGCAGTGGCCATTGGCGTTCAATCATTTCAGGCCGATGACAACAAAATGATCCCCGCCCTCCTCGACGCTGACGTATTCCGTCGATCTACACAACATGGAAGGCATCAGCATCACTTGCTCAGCCAATCCAGTTATTTTATAGGTCAATTGACCCTCCCTTTCCCTCGCTGATTGGCTCCTTGCCACGTGGTGCGTTTAGGGCTTGTTTTAAAAAACGGAAAGTAGCATTCTAGCCAAATTCAAACGCCGCAAATTAACTTCACCGAATGCGTAACGGGACTAAATGAAAACGAAATATATGTAGCTTGTATATCAACTCAAATAATACTTTAAGCTTCTTATTTTGCGGGGTTTATCCTTTTAACCCGTCGTTTGCGCTGATTTGGGGTCAATAAGTCAAATAGCCGAAAAGCTATTGAGCAAATATATGTTTAATTAGTAAATGGAACGTTGTTTTTCAAAAATTGAAAATGTCAGACAACCGGGGAGGTTTTATTTGTCATCTGTGTTCATTTAAAGTCAATAGGTTACGGTGCATGCGCGTCAGTTCCTGTCTCTGAAACTTCAAGAGGGCGACCGGAAGTAATGTACGGCTGCGCCGTTCCAGTTCAAGGAGTATAAAGGTCTTTATTTTGTTGTTTTTGTGTGTGAACGCTAGTTTATACTTAAATTCACATTGCTATAGTTTCTGTTCAATTGTGGTGACACAAGTCAAATAATTACTACGACGTAGCTTTCAGTGTGGAGCCACTTGACGACTAATTCAAGCGTTTTTTCCGACTATACTGTTGCTAATGTTTTTTCCCGTGTTGCCGTCTCTAGTCAATGTTAACAGAAGCAACAGGGTATACTGTAATAATAATGTGTTGTACCTTAAGATACAACAGCATTAGAGCGATAGTAATGTCACTTGGACAAAAAAATAGCCATAACTGCCTTCTTGTGGGAACTACTGGGAACAACAACAACTGTATTTATGTCTGTGTTTGAGCAGGTGACGCAGAAGGTTCCTCAAGTGGCCTTGGGAACTCAGGACCGAGAATGATGTCTCAGGGCAGCCTTGCAGGGAAAGTGGCTATTGTTACCGCCTCGACGGCCGGGTAAGAATCCGGGTTAAAAGAATTTTTGGCAGAGGTCAATGGTCACAATGCTGTCTCCCCAGAATCGGCCTGGCCGCGGCTAAAGCCCTGGGCAAGAGAGGGGCGCACGTGGTGGTGAGCAGCAGGCGGAAAGCCGGCGTGGAAAAGGCCGTGGCTCTACTCCAGAGCCAGAACATCCAGGTTACCGGCACCACCTGCAATGTCGGGAACGAAGGCGACCGGGAAAAACTGCTTCAGACGGTCAGAAAAACAACAACAACCCTGCATTTCTCCACTCTGAAGCTCAAAGATGATTTTGCAGACTCTGGATCAGTGCGGCGGCGTCGACATCCTGGTGTCCAATGCGGCCGTCAATCCTTTTTTCGGAAACCTCATGGACACCACCGAGGAGGTTTGGGACAAGGTGGGTCCTCCCCCCGACAAGATATTTCATGTCACATGACGAATCTGTCGGATAAGCCCCTCCCATTTTTCAGATTATGTCTGTCAACGTCAAAGCGGCATTCCTCTTGACCAAATTAGTGGTCCCTCACATGGTAAAAAGAGGGTGAGTTCAACGACCAATCACTGTCCAGGGATTATAATTGCTTGTTTTGATTGGTCGCTTGATTTTTTTAGGGGTGGCAATGTCGTGTTCGTCTCGTCTTTGGCTGCCTATCAACCCTTGCAGGTTAGACTTTCGTCGTTGTCTGTTGGCGAGGAGGTTTTAACTCGTTAGGGGGCGCTGTTTCTGCAGGGTTTAGGAGCGTACAGCGTTAGCAAGACGGCCTTGGTGAGCTTAACCCGGGCGTTGGCCCCCGAATTGGCTCAGGACAACATCAGGGTGAACTGCGTAGCCCCCGGCATCATCAAAACTCACTTTAGTGCCCCGGTGAGTGGCCCAACCCACTTTTTGTGACTACAACGTGGAGGTTCTGTCAATGACCCGGTGACGCTTCGCAGTTGTGGCAAAGCGATGACATCATGGACCAGTTCAAAAAACAGATGTGCATTAAAAGGTGAGGTTTAAAATTCTATTTATTGTAAGAAAAATACAGGCTTAAAAGGCGCTTTTGTGTCCCGGAACAGAGTCGGCGAGGCGGACGAAATCGGGGGGACTGTGGCCTTTCTGTGCTCGGACGAGGCGTCCTACATCACGGGGGAAACCGTGGCCGTGACTGGCGGAATCGGCTGTCGGCTGTGATATTTTGGATCAAATGCTTTGACTAAAAAGACTAAAAACAGATGAAACGTGTCACGTTCTCATGCTTCTATGTTGAAGTGGCGAAGTGTGGTTCTTGCGCTTCCAGAATTCCCGCAGAGTCGGTAAGTAGGTGCCGTGTTTGGTTTTGCAGTAGCGCTTGTTGAACAGCTGGGGGCGGGAACAGAGGGGACGTCATTGGGGGGCGGCGAGGGGGACCGGGGTGTCTTCACGTACCCTTTCCTTGAACTTCTTGGTGTTTTCGTCCTCCGAGTCGGGGACGTAGTCGTCGTTGGGCGTGCTCAGGGACCCTAAAACACAATGATGGAGTCAAATTTGGTTAGCCAGTTGCGGCACGCTAGAAAACAGAAATGGATACCCGAGGTGCTGAGCTTGAGAGGAGAAGACGGGACGCCATTTTGGGATTCTTTCTTAGCTTGGCTTCTGAAAAAGACCACAATCACCATATGACCAAATTTGGGCATCACAAAAAAAACACAACAATTGACGGGGCGGCTTACTCTCTCTGCTTGGCGTTCCAGGCTTTTAACCAGGGTGGCGTTGGGGGGCGGCGCCCCACCACCCCGTAGAATAACGCCGCCCCTCCAGTGATCTTAGATTGCGCCAGCTTTCGCAGGACCACTTTGGGTTGCCGGACCAGGCAGGCGGCCACCAGTCGACGCCGTCTTTGAGACACGGCCGCCGTTTCCGACTGGTCGCCGTCCGTCGACCACTTTCCGTCCCCGGATGGGAGTGAGGACAGCGACGTGGAGTCGGACTCTTGCGTGCCATGGAATGATGGGAAAGACGGACACTTTGAAACGATTTGGTTTCATTTTGCTACAAGGTAAACATTTAATTCCAATTTTCTTCAAATGTAATCTGTTAAAATGCATAATAATAGTTAACAATACGTTTTAGTGTATTACTCCGTCGCCATCAGCAGTCGTTATTTTGTCAACAGTTAGCATTTTGGAACAGGCACTTAAGAGGCCAAAATCACTTTTCCATAGAGAGACTGCCCCCTACCGTATTCGGTGGGTATTGCGACAACAGAGTAGACTTTTTGACTTTTTTTTAACACACTTACAAACATTAAAACAACTGAATGACTAAAATGAATTAACTTTTAGTTTGGGAGAAGTTACTCACCATTGTAGATATCGGAGAATCTTGACGTCATCGTTATGCGTCGAAATGCTGCTTTTTCTCACTGTTGCAGCACCTAACTGGCGAAGTCACTTCAACGACGATAGTTAATGACGTTGGAACTTATTCAAGCGTCAAAATGCATCGTGCACGGGGTGCTTAAATCGAGCCGTAAGAGTTAAAAAGGTCGAGCGACGTCCCTCGCTGTTTCGGAAGATAGTTTTCAGTTCAACGGGCGCGCTTTTCTTGGGAAATGACGTCAGGCTGCGCGTATCCGGCGAGGCGCTCATAACATAGGAATAGTAGTAATACGTGAATATAAATAAGGGAGCCTTTTTAGTTTTCTATGCAACAAAAGAAATAATAGATAGTTTGACAAAGAGGGAATATGTTTATATTATATGTACATGATTGTTTTTAATTAAAAAAATGTTCAAATTAACCCTAATATTACTCATTTCTCCCTTCAATTTAGTCTAAAGACTGTCCTTCTATTGTGAAATGAGTTTCTGCCAGATCTCCCGTTCCAAACAGATGAGTCTGATCATATCTGTGTGAACTTTGCCTGGGCGCTCCTCTATCTGGACTATCATCACTTTAGGGGCAAAGTTCGAACTCACTCAAAACATTGTTGTTGTGGTTTGCTGCACGTCACGCTCCAACGGAATGGAATCCACCACGTCGTTGTTGAGGTAAGTCATTTAAATTTATGAAAATATCCAGGCATGTTCCTTCATTTCTGTCCTCAGGTCTGTATCCAAGCGCGTGTGGTCTCCGACCCAGCGTCCATTCAGGGTTCGCGGACCCCAAGGCGAGGCTAAAAAGGGTGTCACGGCCTCGACTCTCGAGGAGCTGAAAGACAAGGTGATCTCTTTTCCTCCTCCATTTTATGTCACTTGGGCTCTTCTCCATTCCAACTTTTTGGGTTCAGGTCTGTCGGGCGTTGTCGCTGGAGGCCTTGGCGTCCCTGGTTTGCGAGGAGGACGGGACCGAGGTGGACTCTGACGAATTTCTGGACACACTACCGGACAACGCCGCCATTGTGGCTCTAGGGCCAGGACAGACATGGCAACCATCGGTAAAAATGTAAAAGATCTCAGTTTCAGGGTTCGGGGGACTGACTCTGAGGGTTTTTAATGGTTTTAGAAGGCGTCCTTGGCCCTGCGTAAAGACAAGCTGGACTCCAAGGAGGCTAAAGACATCGCCAGTGTCACCTTTGACCTTTACAAGATCAACCCCAAGGATATGTTTGGCTCCCTGAGCGTGAAGGCCACGTTCCAGGGCTTGTACTCTGTCAGCGCCGACTTCCAGTGTCTGGGGCCCAAGAAAGTCCTCAGGTAAGCACATCCTGATCTATCCTATCAGCCCCAAGTTGCCTTTTTGTGTTTTTATTTCTTAGGGAGGCCCTGCGGGTGGCCTCTGCTCTCCTGAACGCAGCCGGACACCTGCTCATCACCTCGGCTTCCGTGATTCGCCGCGTTATTGAGGGGGTGGAGCTCTGGCAGCCACCGCAAACCAAGGACAATAACACCAAAAAATATTATTGGGGCTTTTGAGACCACAAGAGATTTTGAAGGAGCAGTATTTTATTATGGTACACACTGAAAAGTACAGTATACTGATGTATATTTACTTAAAGGCAACAATGAGGAATAAAAGAAGATAAAATGTGAACATGGATTGGTCGCATTCCAAAAAATTGGACCCGTAAAATGTGAATTTTTAGCAAAGCAGAGCTATTTAAGTGCATTGGAAAAATATATAAAATGTTACTTTGGTTCCCTCCGGTGGCCAAAGTGAGTAAGACTAAACAGGAATGTTAATGAGTGCCTTGTAACGCTTCTATAAAAAACGTTATAATAAGAGATGTTCCAAGGAGGAGTGTAGGAATCGGACCTTGATCCTTCAGCCGTCGTTGCCGAAGACGGTGTTGAGCTGCTGGGTGACCCGGATGAAGGTGGTCCTGCGGCTCAGCTCCTTCAGTTTGGCCGCCCCCACGTAGGTGCACGTGGAACGGACGCCACCCAGGATATCCCGCATGGTGACCTCCACCGGGCCCTTGTACGGCACCTCCACCGTCTTGCCCTCGGAGGCCCTAGACGTCATGGAGGTTAAAGGTCAGTGGGATTCGCCAGGGCTCGCTAAGGGGCGCCACTCACCTGTACTCGGCCAGGACGCCGGCGTGCTTCTTCATGGCCACCTCGGAGCTCATGCCATAGAAGAGCTTGTACTTCTTGCCCTGCTTCTCCACCGTCTCGCCGCCGCTCTCCGCGTGGCCCGCCAGCATGCCGCCGAGCATCACAAAGTCGGCTCCGGCGCCTGAGACACATGGTCACGGAAAGGAGGAGCCCCCTTACCCAAACGGCGGCGTCCATTTATCACATACCGAAAGCCTTGGAGACGTCACCCGGGCAAGTGCACCCTCCGTCCTGCAGGGCGGCGCAAAATTCAGGTTCATTTTGGAAGGGGAGAACTTCCCAGAGAGCTTACGGAGATGATGTGGCCGTTGAGTCCGTGGGCCGCGTCGGCGCACTCGATCACGGCGCTGAGCTGAGGGTACCCCACGCCGGTTTTCTTGCGAGTCGTGCAGACGGAACCTGCGAGACATCCGATTGGCCGAACCGTCATTCTCAGTCTCCGCCGCCACGTTCGCCAAGGTCACCTGGTCCGATGCCCACTTTGATGATGTCAGCACCGGCCAGGATGAGCTCCTCCACCATCTCCCCGGTGACCACGTTTCCAGCCTGCGTGGGTGAGGAACATTTAGCCGCCATTTCACTCACGGGTGACGACGTTTACCAACCATGATGGTGTGCGAGGGGAACTTCTCCCGCACGTCCTTGACAAAGTGGACAAAATGCTCCGAGTAGCCGTTAGCCACGTCCACGCAGATGTAGCCCAGCTGCGGCACGGCTGCCAAGATGGCGGACATCTTTTGGAAGTCGGCTTCGCCTGTGCCCGTGCTGACCGCCATGTTCTGCGGGTGAAAGAATAGAAGGTTATATATAAACAAAATACCCAGAAATGTTGCCATGACAACCAATAGGAGCACCTGGAGGCAGTCCGGATGCTCGGCCGCAAACTCCCGCCACTCATCCACGGAGTAATGCTTGTGGACCGCGGTGAAGACGGAGAACTGGTGGAAGAGAACCCAAGTGAGGAGCGGTTGTGCCATGTCATTTCGCTTTAGCCTACGTTGTTCAAAGCCTGAGCCATGGCGAATGTGCCCACGGTGTCCATGTTGGCCGCGATGATGGGGATGCCAGTGTAGCTGCGCTTGGAGTTCCTGAAGGTGAAGCTCCTCAGCAGGTCCACCTGAAACAGGATCCTCACATGGTCAATGTGAAGAAGATCTCGCGAGAAGATCGACTTACCTCACTCCTCGATTTAAGGGTGCTGCGTTTTGGACGCAGGAGGACGTCCTTGAAGTCCAACTTGATGTCGTTCTCAATGCGAGGCATTGTAAAAACTGCAAGACGACCACCAACGAAAGAAAAACATGTCTAAGTTCATGGAATTTACACAATGGCTATGGCGTAACGTTGGGTTGATAGAGTAGAACATTGATTTTTTTAAATGCGTTTTCCTAGCGCACAATACGTCAATTCCGACTACACTTGTTAGACAGTTAAATAACTACAACACAAAGGCATGACAGACACGTCAATATACTCAATTACTCACTTACCTGCTTAATATATGTCCAAAAAGTAATAGCTTAAGCGTGTGTAGCTGTCCTGTTCTGTCGTAAAACAACATGTAGAACAGGAAGTAAGGAACCCGCCGTGTAGTTTTTTTAAACGGCAAAAAAGCGTACAGAGTACAGTTTAGAACTACATTACACTTTACGGCAAATCACGCGCAGTCGTAAATAAAAACAGGAAGCGGAAACGCTACCCGATTGCGACCGGGTACCGCATGTGTTCGATTGCTACTGCGCATGTGCGCGTCACAACAAGCTGTTACGTCACTTCTTTCAACGAAAGTTGGAATTGGAATTATAAAGTCAATTAGTATTCAGAAGTACTAAATTTATGTGTACACAAGCATTTGTTGAATTAAGACTGTAAAAAATATATAAAGTTATTCGTTTGTTATTTCTTAATAGGAAGTGACGTTGTGCACACAGGTGACGTTTGCGCAAAATTAAGCAGACAAAAATCAATTATGATAATAAACTTCAGCCTCTCATCCATCAAAATAGTCTCCTTTTTTGTACCAGTGTCCGACACAAATTTATTCCCCCGTTTTCTTCCAAAATTGGGTTGAATTTACTTTGTTTTCTATCCCCAATAATATCTAATAAATGAAGAATCTTTTTTTTTTTAAAGATCACGACTTTTTGGAACGTCAAACTGAAGATCAGAGATGAAGGTAATCCAATTTCAATTTTTCCAAAATACGCCAGTGTGTTTTAATTTTTCTGGGTGTCAATCAAATACAATAACAACAGGCACATAGTAATCACAGCATTGTAACTGCAAAGACAGTTTAAACAAGAAAAAAAGTCACTAAACTGTCCCAACATTGGTTGTGTTTGTTGTGGGGAGGATCCTGAGAGGGGGATTAAAAAAAAAGAAAATAAATCAAAATAGCACCTTTACAGATGTTGATTATTGTTTTAGGCAGTGTATTTAAAGAGGCTTTTTGCCCTGAGAAACCTAGATAATTATTGCAAGCATGAAATATAATGTAAAACTGTATTATCAACATTTTTGGGGTAAAATATGGTATAACAATCATTCAACTATCAATCAGAAGGTCATTTATACTGACTAGTGTACTAATTTAGACAACAAAAAGCTTCTTCACCACTATGTGCAACATATATATATATATATAATATTTTCAACTTTATAGGTCTTTAATGACTGAATATTTGGTTAGAAAAATATTTTTGGCAAGGCAATCAATGCCTTTTTGTGTTCGATTTCAATGTTTGGGTACTGTGAACAACAAGAAAAATCTGCTAAAATATAAAAACTAATGAATGCTGTAAACTATCATTGAAGACATCAAAAATTGACACAAAAAAAAAAAACAATTAGAAAAGTAATCTGGAATCTTTTGCGCTTCACGTACTTCACCACGTGAACATTTTCGCTGTTTTGAACAATCAATTTGCTGTTGTGAATTTTTGGAGGAAAAAATAGTCAAGATTGAATAAAAAATAATCACCATTAAATCACAAAAAAGATTTTTTTAAGACGTTGAGCTAACCAGACTTGAAAATGAAATTGCTCTGAAAAAAAATGTCCGAGCATTTTTGGTATAGAGATACAAAAAAAATGCAACTAAAGATATACAGTAAGAATTACGGTAAATTGATCAGTAAATTAAGATGTAGCCACAGCTTTGTCTTCAACAGTCCGCCGATCTTTGGTTTTCGCCGTCCTCGTTGGACAACGGTGACATGACCTCCTTCATTTCCTCGCCGCGCTCTCCATTGCCGCTGGATTTTTGACCCGGATAGACCACCACGCAAAACTTCTGGCCCAAATACGTCATCTTATCTGAAGGAAAAAGACGCCCATCAAACGCCATTCGAGTTGGAAGACGCCAAACCGGCGCACTTACCGACAAAAGCGTCAAAGCACTTTGGCTTATTATCCCAGTAGACGCCCAGGAAGTAGACGGGCACGCCGGTGAGCATGATAGCCAGGCCGATGCCGCACACCACGGGCTCGGAGTAGAGCGAGAAGATCAGGAGGAAGGCCCAGAAGAGGAGGTAAATCACCGGCCAAATCAGGTTAATCTGAAAATGGAACAAGAACGGGGAATTGAGCTTGGTTCTCCTGAAACGCGGGCCTCCGTCCCACTCACCTTGATGGGCCGGTGCATGTCGGGACGCTTGATCCTCAGCACAATCTGCCCGGCAACAGTGACTCCGTAGAAGAGGTAGTTAATGAAGCCCACGTAGTTGATGAGGGTGTACATGTCGCTAGTGCACATCATCAGCAAGGTGGATAGGCACTGTTGGAGCAGAGGGCGTGGCTTCAGATAAGGGGGAGTGGTCAGGAAGAGGGGGAACTCACGGTAAAGAGTAGGGCTGGGATGGGAGTGCAGCGTTTGATGTGAATCATGGCCAATAGGCTGGGGAGGTGGCCTTCTCTGGCACCGGCAAAGAACAACCTGAGGAAGAAAGAGCCAAAATGGAGGACGCCGGAGGAAGGATATGCTTGTTTTTTGGTGGAGTTGGAGCGTGGTGTCACCTAGATGATGTGAAGAGGGATCCGTTGACTCCCCCGAAGGTGGACAGGGCTACCGAGATGGGCATGATCCAGGACATTACGCCCAGGAGCTTCTCGCCAAATGTCTAGTGGGGATGGCGAAGGGTGGTTTCAGAAAGAGCTGTTGGAGAGCGTGTGGCGAGGAGGCGGGGCTGCCACTCACCACGGCGACGGCTTTGGACGCCAAAAGTTCCTGTGGACTCATGGCCGTGACGTAAGCGATGTTGGCGAAGACGTAGACGAAGGTGACCACCGGGATGGAGATGTAGATGGCTCGAGGGAGGTTCCTATAAGGTGGGGGGTTTTAAAAAAAATGGCGGAAGGCACTTTGGGATGAGTTTGGAGCTTACACGTAAGGATCCACTAGCTCTTCTGTGACGTAGTTGAGGAAATTCCATCCGCCATAAGCGAAGGAACCCTGTAGGAAGGACAAGGCTAGCAATCCCACGCTGTAGTCCTTGAATGGCTCAAAGGCATTGGCCGGTTCTAGCCAGTAATACTCCCCTATGTGGACCACATTAAGTTTTTATACACTGGGACCCGGAGGGAACCTCCCAAACACCAGGGGGCGGTATAGACTCACCTTTGCAGATCTGCACGATGCCCATGATGATGATGAGGGCCAACGCCAGAAGCTTCCCCGCCGTGAAGACATCTTGGACCCTCGTGGCCCACCTGACGCTGTAGCAGTTCACCCACGTCAACAACACTACACCCGGAAAAAAGCAAGTTTAAGAATGTCAGGGTCAAGAAAATGATAACCCAGATTGTTAATCTAGGTCAAAGAAAATACTACTGCAAATTTAAACCATTTCCTTCATTGAGCTCCCTGAGACTCCCTCTTGTGGTAAAAATAAGTAGTGCACAAAAATGTAGCTTGACTTTAAGCCTGTTTGATGCTTTAATAATTAGCTGCCAGCCCATAAATACCCGCAAATGTCCCGCGGGCTGGAGTGCCCGTCTCCGTGTGGCTTTTCTCAGCTAGGAATTCATGGGCGGGGGCTTTAGTGGTCATGTGACTGCATTGGAGAGAGAGGCTGCACGTGGACCTGAAGTTCTAAAACGCCGTCTTGCACAATAGAGCCAGCAGCCATCTTGACAGGCCAAAGGGTTCGGGCCAATAGGGTGCCATTAAAAATGACCTCCCTGACTCCACATTTGGCAGGGAGAGAGACGCATTTTTTTCTCAGATTAGATCCCGGAGAGCCTTTGAGGACTGATAATAAGGACGAGCTGAAATACTTAAGTGTACTTTGACACAATAGCAACGACCGGGGACGGCCATTTTGGGGCTTTGTTGACTTGAAATGAATGCATTTCTTGCACCATTTGACCCGTAGCGGTTTTTGTGAAACGCGGCTTGGCTCAGCTGTCGGTAAGACGAGCGCCTAAAATCAGATGTCAGGCCACGCCCCCAAGCCACGCCCCTCCCATCCCAAGCCCTTCCTATCTGTTTTTGTAATAGAAGACTGTCTTTTAATGGCGCTGATCTGCTGATGTCCCTAATTTAGGCCACACGTGAATTTCTTAGCATGGACACAAAAAAAAATTGGATCCCCCCCCTCCTCCTCCTCGGATTCGGCGCCGCTTCCCGAGAGCCGCCATCTTTTCGCGCAAAACGTCAACTTCTCGGGAAGGCCGGCTTGAGCAAACAGAAAGCCACGGAACTCGGCTCGAAGCCGTCTGGCCGGCCGTCTGATGTCTCCGTGCAGTATTTGCCCGGCTCGTGTTAGATTGGTCATGTTGGAACCGGATCGCCGGTTCCGGAGAAGGTTCCAGTGCTTTTGGGAATTGGACTCACGTAGGCAAACGGCGGCCAACAGGCGTAGGCCCGAATCTGGCGGCAGGCAGGTGGGGAAGAGTGGCTGCAGGACGTAGTTGGAGAAGGTCAACGCGATCACAGCCTGGTTGGTGGGGTAGATGACCAGCACGGCGATCCACAGTCGTAGGAACCTGCGGCCAAAAAGACCCGGGATTAGAACGCCAATGACTTCTTGGAATTTTGCTCTAATAACAACCTTTTGTTCTGACTGAGTTTTAACAACGGGGGCTTACCCAGGATCATCTGGCAGGAATGTGTGCCTCGGAAGCCCCCCACCAAAAAAAATCTAAAGCTAAATTAGCTTAGCAACGACTGGTGTGAAAGTGGCGGTTTGCGGGCCAAATGTGGTCCGCCGCATCATTTTGTGCGGTCCGGAAAAGTTAATCATGAGTGCTGACTTTCTATTTGAGCGTCATATTAAAAGTAGTATAGATGTATATTACATTTGCTGATTTTGTTCCTTTTAAGTTAATAATTGTCATTTTTTAATCCATTTTTTTTGTTTTTAGTTCAAAAAACATTTTGTAAAATCTAAAAATAACATCCAATCCAGTTCTTTAAATTTATTTATTAAAATAATAATCTAAAACCTAACCCTGACAGTTTTCAGTCAATGTTGACGTTGTGTTTTTGACGGCGGCGGTCACCGATGCGGCGCCGTAAAAAAAAAAAACAAAGTGTCCGGGGTTGCTTTGTCTGCTGGAATTCCTTTCCCAGAAGGCCCGGCGATAACGGCGGGCACCTCAGACAAAGCGCTCTCTGCTCTGTGTTTACAGTCCGGATCAAAAAGCACAGCATATTTTCTGACCCTTTTCTGGGAAAACGTGGTACACAAAAGTCACCTGGAAGCTAACGGGCAGAAGGCCAATCTTGGCTCAACTCAGGAGACTCCTCCCCCACCTCCCAGGGAGCCCAGATTCCCATCTTTATGAATTTTCATGGTGCCGGATATTGAAAAAAGGAGGTTTTTTATGAAAGTTTGGATCGCCGTAAAGCAACGTAAAGTGCTGTAAAGTGATGAAAAGTGATGAAAAGTGATGAAAAGTGATGAAAAGTGATGAAAAGTGATGAAAAGTGATGAAAAGTGATGAAAAGTGACTCACCCGGCTAAGCCACCGAAAATGTCCTTGACGTAGGAGTAGTCGCCACCAGATTTGGGGATGGTGACACCCAGCTCGGCGTAGCATAGCGCGCCGATGGCGGTGATGACGCCCGTGACGATCCACACCACTAGGGCCATCCCCACGGAGCTGGCGTTCTCCAGCACCCCCTTGGGGCTGACGAAAATCCCCGAGCCAATGATGTTACCTGTGAACACAAAAGATACATAGTACTTTTTGGTGGTGGCGACCGGTTACGGATTGGTCATAAAGTTGATGTTTTTTGCCCTTAAACAGTTTTTTTTAATCAATAAATGTAGCAATAATACAAAAATGTGGCTTTTTAAGATTATTTGGTCAGTAAATTGACATATGGAGACCGTATTTATGATTCAATAGCATTTGAAACTACAGGTGTCAAAGTGGCGGCTCGGGGGCCAAATCTGGCCCGCTAAATCATTTTGTGCGGTCCGAGAAAGTCAATCAATTAGCATCAAATACAAAGACGAGTATAGATTTAACAATCCAAATGACAGTGAACGCATTCCTCAAGTTACTGTCACATCTTTTAATTGGCTCTAGAACCTGTTCTTCTTATGTTCTTGTTGTTGTTGTTGTTGTTGTTGTGTATACATTGTTTTCATTCCTCAATTATTCATAACTCTGCCAGACTTTCTTTTTTTATACTCCTCAATTATTCATGACAAGTTAAGTGTATACCCTAGTCGTTTCCTTCTACCTAAGCCCCGCCTTCAGCCTGTTGTAGCACATTAGCGCTCATTTGTCGGCATTTTTTTGGCGCACGCAGCGGAAAAAAGACAAACGCTACAGGAAAAATAACAAGGTCGCGTGAGACGTTAGCGACAGATGCGAGGCGGGGGGGGGGGGGGGGTGTCGTCCTTTGCGCTATGGCGGACGAGCCAATGGGAAGTGCTAATCTGCTGATGTAGCAAATAGATTAGCGCGCGGGGGTGTTGAGTAGGATCCCAGGACAAGCTACTCATAAAAGGCCGACGATGTCAAAGGTCGTCTTCAATCACTAGCGCGCCACATGATAGGTAGTCCGGTGCAAAAGTCCAAGGTAATTGTAATCAACAACTTCTATTATTCATGGCCGCCGCCACTGCCGCCATCTTGGTGGCGTTTTGTTCGAAGAAGAATGCTTCCTGCTCAGATTTATTTTTTCTTCCTGCTCTGGCTCTTTTGTTTCCAAAAAATGAATCAATAGGGTGAGCATTTAGCCTAGCATGCTAACGACATGTTAGGGCGGGGCTATAAAACCATGGATTGGACGTTAAATGGTGTTAAATTGATTGACAGGGACTGTGTGAGAAGGACTAATGAAGAAACTTTAAAGATTTTTGTTCCTCTCGCCAATCTTTGCACCCATTCGACCCCTCGACCTTGAGCGACTCCCTTTTTGGTTTCCATGGAAACGGCTGATGAGCACTGTCCATTCTGTCCATCCCTCCCAGTCAAAAACACGAAATAAGTCTCATTTAAACTCTACACCCCACAAATGAGAAGATACAGTGCAAAAAAAGAAAGATTTATGCTTTTTAATGTCCTTAAAATGATTGCAAAGGAGCCAAAATGGACGGATCCAAAATGGAGGACTCACTAACAGGTTGTTTCTTTTTCTGAAACACTCCCAACTTACCTATAATAATGCCGCAGGCGCTCACGAGGCCGATTTCCTTCTTGAGCGCAACTTCTCCTGCTCCTCCTCCACCTCCATCTCCTCCTCCACCTCCTCCTCCGCCTCCTCCGGACTCCTCACCGGCGGCAGCATCCTTGGAAGAAGCCCCTCTCAGTCTCGGACCGTCCGACATGTCAAAAAAAAGCGCACTTATCCCCTTAAATGGCGTCGCTCCTCCTGCAATTTATGTGCAAAAATCGTTGATAAAAGCGAGGCAAAATCCAAGTGTGTCCCCCCCTGGTGCCAGACGCGCATATTCCAAAAAATGGACCCCCCCTCCGCCTATCGTCTTCGCTTCCGAGGGGGACTATGAGTGCATGTCAAGTTAGCTGCGCGTCGTAAACATCCGCCTGTTGGCACGGAGCGCATTAAATAGGCGTTATGCAGGGAGGGGGTGACGCCCATTTGGACTCCAGGCCACGCCCATTTTATGGATAGGCCTGTCATTTTTTTCTTCTTTTTCCCCCCCTGCTTCCCTTATTGCTATTCATTCGCACTTGAAGAATGAGTTCTAGGAATGAAAAAGAAGGGGAATTATATCAAAATAATCTGCCATTGACGTCTGTGGACGTCAAATATGTTGATTTTTAGGAATTTAAGAGGTTTTGTGGTGGAGTACTCATTCTATGGGGACTTATTATTATGTTATTGTGTCTTATTTGTGGAGTAGAAAATAGATATGTGGTTCATTTTTTATATAAAGTTATTCTTTTTGGTAGTATATATGTTTTAGAAAGGGCAAAACTATGTTTTTATTGTGCTCAACATGGTATGAAATGATTTTATAGCATCCTTAATCCATTTCATTTTATAACTTATAATATAAACGTTTAGAATGAGGTGAGGAAATGTGGACATTTCCAAATATGGTCATGTCATGCAGGAAGTGGATGACCAATTTATTGTTCATCATTTAACTTGGAATTAAAATAAAAAATGGTGATTTATACTGAAAAAAGGGAAGTATTACAAATTGGCCTGTATTAGTCAAGATGGGGTGTTGGCGTTCCTCCCCGATGACAAAAAGACAATTAGCTTAGCTTGACGCAATCAGCTGTGATTTGTCGATGGATAACCATGATGGGATTATCCTGGGGGGGTGCTTGATTGCGTTTGCTTTCCGACTCCACGGGCGCCGTGTTTGTTTGATCAGCTGGATCGTCATAACCGCCGACGGTCGGGGATGGCGCCGCCCCAAATTTGCAGGGTACGCGTGGTTTTCAGCACGCCGGTGTCGGCGCCGTCGTCACTCCAAACGCTCGATTGGCCGAAAAAGACCCGAAGAGTGGGGCTGTTAATCAGTAATCCGTTGCCCCGGCGACGTCAAAAAAAAAAAAAAAAAAACGGAGGCCGCTCTGGTCGCAACTGCCGGGTTCCGGGTTCGAGATCCGGCCACGTTAAGGGGTTTCTCAAGGGTCCAAAAAACACCGGGACACTGTTTGTAAACGTCCCCCCACCCCTGGCCAAAGGGGGGAGCTTTCCAAGAAGAAGAGGAATGTGTGAATTTACAGTCAAGTGAGGGAAAACTTTGCCTAGGCTTTTGCAGTCCAAAAAGGGGGCGGGGTCACACCGGAGGGGGGCGGACATCGGAGACGCCTGTTTACCCCGCGCCCAGAAACAGACAAGTTCCCACCCGAGGACAATGTGTTCCCAAAACACGTGCCGTCGTCGTCTTCGCCGCCGCCGCCGCCGACGTCTGCTTTGAATTTGACAGCCGGGGAGCCACGACGTTTTGGCAGCGGCGGACGGCCGGGACGCTAATTTCGGACGCCGTGCAACGTAACACCGCGGGAAGAGTCCGCGTTGGTTATGGTGGATTCCCCAGGCCCAAAAAAATGGTGTAAAAGGTCATTTGTAAACCCCCAGGGTTCAAAGGTCACACAGGCCTCGTCCCAGAATGCCCTCCATCGCAAACCTGGCAACCTGAGCTAAGCTAAGCGTAAGCTAACCCTTTGCGCTAATGTCCACAAAGGGTTAAACTTGGTGTGTTTGACTTGCCAAATGGGGCAGTGAAGCGTTAGCGCGTTAGCGTGCTCGTTAGCCGCTGGAAAACGCATTGGTGTTGGAACTCGTCCCACAGTTTTACGATTTTGTGTCTTTGAGTCAAAGACCCGAATGGGTTTTTAATATACAACGTAAGCGGAGATGCTGATTTGAAACCAAATCCGGCACCCCTGCCCGCCCCAACGTATTGTAGGGCTAGCGTTTTCCCCCTCCCCTCTGGCGCCGGGCCTTTCACGAGCACTTGACCACGGATGTGTTTTCGCCGCGCTCTGGTTGAATCCGGTTTCCCCCGTGGGCCCGAGATAGACCCGCCTGATCTCGTATTTTTTTTGTTTTTTTCTTTCTTTTTTTTTCTTCCTAGCGTAATCTCTTTTTATCCGAGACGCCCCCCCACCCGCTTTGTCTTTGAATGTTGACGCGCAAACTTTAATGAGAGTTTTTCTCGTGATGGGAAGTTTGTCCTCAGGGAAAACTGGATTTTTTTTGGTACTTGAGTGGAGATTCCGTCTTTGGTCAACTCCATTTCACATAAGCAGAACCATTTTTTTTTAAAAATAAAAATGGATTAAAAGAACTGAATTAAAAGCCCTGGATATTCTGCTTTTTATAGATCTAAAACAATGTTTATTTTAGTGCTTTTTGAATTATCTTTTTAGATTTTACAACATGATTTTTGAACTAAAAACACAGCAAAATGAATAAAAAATGACAATTATGGATTAAAAAGGGGTAAAATCAGGAAATGTAATATACATCATTATTTTTCATTTGATAAGTTATAAATGAGTGCATGTGTGATGTAAAAATAGTTTTGAGATTCCGTGTTTATCATTCTTCGACCTTCAAAATGGCCGACTTTTCAGAATTGTTAAAGCTAAGCTAGCTGCGAGGAAAAGTCGAGCGTCTTGTGCTCTCTCGCCGACGGCCCCAAGCCATGAAATATTAACGAGAGCGCGGCGCTTGGGTTAAATATAGCGTGGTGGTGCATCAAAGTGGGAGTTGGACTGGCAATGCCGGCCCTCCCGGCTCACGTGGATGCTTGGGCAGCCAAAGGGTTAAAAAGAAAAGAGGCTTACTTGGCTTTTTAAGTTTGTTGGCAGCCTTGAAAATGGGCGAGGTCATGTGCTCGTACTTCTGCTTTTGGCAAAAGCAGCTTTTCTGGCTTTTTTTATGCCGCTGCGACACACCCACATCTTAAAATATCAAAAGTATTTGTGACTGTCACTTGTATTTTTACTCCCAATGACGTCAGCAGGCGTCCATTTTATTCTCTACTTGGAATGGATGGGATGTTATTGTTTTTTTGTGTTTGTTTTTCTAGGTGCTTGACTGTGTTTTTATGGATGGAAAGCAAGTCCTGTACTGCCATCTAGAATGCGGAAAAGTTATTGACTATTTGGAGTTGTAATTACAGTTTGTGTCCGCAAGAGGGCGGTGTTTCACAACTTTTGAATGGGCAAAAGTGTTTGAATAGAAAAGGCAAAGGGGATTCACTAAATGGACATTTTGGGATAGTGGGATTCAATTTATTGGGATTTTTGGGTCATTATTGTAAGAGAATTGTTACAAATGTTGAGGATTATCACCATTTGTTAATTATTTATCTAGCATTTGAATTTAAATGCCCTTAAGTATATTTTGGTAGTCAGTGGTTTAATAAAGTTATTTTGTTGGCTATTTTGATACTTTGATACAATTTTTGGCTTCATTAATTGATGCATTTTAATGCCCAAAACTGACTATGGCAACTTATGTATTTAAATTCATTTTGTTTTTTCACCAGTTGACGTCCAATCTATTTGATGTGGAAGCCCGGCAGCAAATGGACTGGACGCCGATGCCTGTCAATGACAGCCGACAAGGTATAAAAGGGAAAAAATGACATCATATGACAAAAGAAGTGAGAATATTTCTGCTTTTGAACTAAAAATGTGGAAAAGTGTCGTCAACCATTAAAAAAAATGACTTTCCATTTGTTGGAAAATCCAAAAATGGGAAAGAAAAATTGATAGATGGCCTTTTTTTATATTCTCAGACTAATGTGGAAATTATTTTGCTGACGGCACTCAATATTTGCAGTGGAATTTTTGTGCAAGGAAGGAAAAAAAATGCAGCCGGCGGCCGTCTAGCTGGCTGGATTCTCCTATTTCAGCCATCTTTTATTTTTTTGGGGCTCATCTCTGTCTTTTGTTTTGGATTGCAGATAAAAATCTGGCACGTCTGGAAAGCTCGGCATCATCCCGTGTCCGGCGGAGCTGGCCCCGACGTTCTCCTGGGGAATGTTGACGCTGGAAAAGGGGGGAGGAGGAGGAGGAGAAAGAGAGAGGGAGAAAAAAAAACGGACTTGACCGCCCCCTTTTTCCCTCTCTCTCTCAGCCTCTCTCCGTCTCCCAACTTTTTCCTCCCTCCCTCCTCCTCCTCCTCCCAAATGTTGTCGGAAGGAGGATCGGCGGCAGAGGGGAGCGTCACGCGGCCCGACGTCGGCGCACTGGGGCTGAAGACCACCGTCCGGGCCCAAAAGGATGGACTTTGGGGGCGTCTTTCTATAGATTTCAACACGACCACCACACACTGGATGGACCACCAGGAGGAAAAAGCCATGCTTTTCAGGAACAAATTAAGCGCCCCTTTTCTAGAAGAAGTACTAGGTAAGAAATGGGGATGTCGGGGTGGGTCCTACTGGCTTTTCTCCGGGTAAAATTGTCAGGTTTGTCTCCCACATAGGTCGGCGTTCACCCTGATTGCAACCCCGACTTCCACAAAGACCCTCTAATCCAGATCTTCGGGTTCAACCATGTCCACGTTGCGTTGGACCTGTTGCCTGGTTCTCCTGTGCGTCCTGGATGGACGGGCGGCGTCCCCAGACCGTCCCAGGGAGACGTCCCCGCCGAGGACGGGCGAGCTCTCGGAAAGCGCCGAGAGAAAAGTGGCCCGCCTGGGCGCCGCCTTCAAGCGTAACCTCCGACAACTGCGAGACAAAAGCGCCCGTCTGGACTTGGTCTTCCTGGTGGACGAGTCGTCCAGCGTGGGCGCCGGTAACTTTGGCAGCGAGTTGCGTTTTGTGCGTAAAATGCTGTCCGATTTCCCCGTGGCGGCCGAGAAGACGCGGGTGGCGTTGGTCACCTTCTCGTCTAAGAACCACGTGGTGACCAGGGTGGACCACATCACGGCGCCCCGGCCGCATCAACACAAGTGCTCGCTCTTCAACAAGGAGATCCCGTCCATCACCTACCGAGGGGGCGGGACTTATACCAAAGGAGCCTTCCAGCGGGCCGCGGTGAGTCCCGCCGTCCATATTTTTCAAATCTTAATAACTGCTGTTGCGTAAGAATGGCCGGAATGGCTAAAGGCCCGCCCTCCTCGCGGAGGAGATTAGCTCGGGGCTAACACGTTGACCCCCCGGGACGGCTTTTTGCTGATAAGGAGACTCCTCCCAACTTGTAAAAACCATAACAATAGGCAATTCCAATCCAAATGAGACCAGTCAGTCAGGGCGATTGGTTAGTTCCAGATTGACCTTTTTTTGTCTCGACCTGTCCATCGTCCAAAATGCTCCCAGTGGACGTTTGGACGGCAAGAATGTTGCGGGGGCGGGGTATGGAAATGCCTCGGCGCCGTTCCCGAAATCCCCCCCAGTTGATTGGCCTGGTTTGTCCGCCAAAACAATCTCCTCAATTCTTAAATCAAAATGAATACCCAAGCCACTTGTCTCTGGTTTTCAAGTGGTAAAAACAGTGCCGTCTACGTCACGGTTTGGGTCGGCGCTAAAAATATAAATGTCGGTGGCGGGCTTGGGCAGACCGCAGCGGTCCAAACAAATAACGTGACTCTCATTCCAAGGTCTCCCCCCTTTTTCTGTTTTCCGTCTCCACCGGCGAAGGCTGTCTGGGAGTTGAACCGGGGCCCCGCCGGTCAAATTTCACGGCGCGCTGGTGGCGAAAACCACTTGGTTTGGCGACCCCAGCGGCGCCAGGACGCGCTTCGAGTGGAACGCCATGACAAAGCGTTCTTTTTCCGGCCAACTCGGTCCAATTGGCAAGCGGACGGGCGTCCCCGACCCGCCTCTTTGTCTGAAAAGGGCCGCGGAATATTTTCCAGAAGCCTCGGAGCGTCTCCAAAGAATGGCCTCCCGTTTCCATCATTTTCAGACATTACATCGCCACATGTTTATTTCCCCGGAAAGCTAACCCCGAGCCGCTTCGATCCCCAAACCGGGCCAAAGTACTTTTCTTTGAATTCCCGCGTCTTTCCCGGCGAGCACTCTTATCCAGTCACCCACTTATACCCAATCAACATCCACACGGGCTTTAAATATACACTGATAAATGAGGTGTAGTCTGAAAGTGTTGACGACAACTACTTTGTCACCGGGGTCAGCTATGCCCGCAATTCCCCGGTCACGTGGCGTCCAATCATCGAACTAGAAGGATGGCAGCAAAATGATTGGACATCCACTAAGAGAGATCCAGTTCTCGGGATCTCACGGTCCAGAGCCAAGGACTTTCTGGGGTTTGGCGTCTCCCCGAAAATAGCCACTCCGGGCTAATTGCACGTGGCGGATGCTAAACGGCGGGCTAAAGTTAGTCCGGGAAGCCGATCGGCGTCCGCTCGGAGACCGTTCCTTCACTGGCTCTCACGCTGAGGTCGGTCCCAAACCCAGAAAATGACGGGTTGCATTTAGCGGTCACGCTTGACGTTCTTCCGCTATCGCCCGTGTCATTATAATGGCGGCAGTTTGCGAGGGCGCCGTTCCTCGCCCAAGGTCACGTTCTTCCGGTTCTGACCAGTTTTAACCCTAAAGCCCTCCTCTTTACAGCAAATCCTGCGCCACTCCCGCACCAACGCCAGCAAGGCCATCTTCCTGATCACCGACGGCTACTCCAACGGCGGCGACCCCCGACCCGTAGCGGCGGCCCTGAGGGAGCGCGGCGTGGAAATCTTCACCCTGGGCATCTGGCAGGGCAACATCCGAGAACTACACGACATGGCGTCGCCCCCCAAGGAGGAGCACTGCTACCTACTACACGACTTTGCCGAGTTCGAAGCGTTAGCGCGGCGGGCGCTACACGAAGGTGGGTAACTCCCCCTGCTGGATCCCCTCCATCTGACCCCATCGCGATTGTCACCCTCAGATCTCCCCACGGGCGGCTACGTCCAGGACGATCCGTCCCAGTGCCGATTCCTGTGCGAGGCCGGGCGGGACTGCTGCGACGCCATGGCTAGCTGCAAGTGCGGCACCCACACTGGACGCTACGACTGCGTCTGCGAGAAGGGCTACTACGGGAAGGGGCTTCAACACGAGTGCACCGGTGGGTTTGCTTCATTATTATTTTCTCCTTCTGGTTTCTACCAGCTTCCCACCAGCCGAGCCGCCGCCGCCGGTGGTTCTATGTTTATGTAAGCGCCCCGCCCTTAAGTTAGGTAGACGTGACTTATTCCGGCTTGGGGGCTGCAAATTGCTGGAAATAACAGGCGGCTTTCATCCGTCTGCTGGCAGCCATTTTTGGACCTTTTGGCTTCCAAACGTGGGATGCCGTCGGGGGCCAATTAAGGGGGAACTTTTCAAAGGTTCCTTGGTTCCCTCCTTCCCCGCCTACCGTTAGATCCGAGTCCAAATCTCTGCCGGGTTCGTGTCCCGAGCGATAAACTTGCAGGGGAGACGCACGATGGGTAAACTTGCTACTTGTTGGTCTTTCCTAGTTTGAGCGACCTGTTAAAAAGCCGCTCTTTCTTCCTCTTTCTGGGGCAGACTAATAAAAAATAGGCATAAAAGTCAGAGAGAGGGAGCGGGTGGGTTTTCAGACGGGTTGCCAGGTGCACCGGCTACAAATGGACCCTCTCGGGGGGATGGAGGCGCTTTTGCAAAGTCGCACTGCCTGTAATCAGGCGCGGCGGCGGACTGGAGGCCCGCCCGTGTTTTTACAGTTGTTTGGCGGTTGGCCTGACTGTCCCCAGAGACCGCTCTTTCCCGCGGTCTGTCACAAGCGGCCGGGATCTGGCCTTTGTCCTTGGGAGTCTGCGCTAAGTATGGCGGCGCCACTGAACGGATCCGGTGGCCAAAATGCAGCCTTAAACTGGCCAAAAAGCGACCCGGAATCCATTAAGGACCAAAAACTAAGACCTATACAGGGAAAGGCGCCCTAGAATCCAAGTCCAAAATGGTCAGAACTCAAGAGAAAGCCACCCAAAATCAACAGGGAAGATTTTCAATCCCCCATCTGGAACTGGCCAGGACTAAATAAACCAGATGAAGACCAGGACCAGATGTGCCCGCAGATTTTTGACGGGAACGTGAAATTGGGAGATTTGCTGCCTTGCAATTAAATCATTTGTGCCCGAGATAAGAGACGGAGAGCGCCGCCGCCACCGCCGCCCAATACGAAATACGAAACCTCCCTACGGACCGCGGCGGTCTCTCTAAACCTTGTCCCGGAGTCGTTTGTGACGTTAGCTTGCGAAGCTAACCGCTGCTGAGACTCAATTTAATATTGTCAGTCGTAAACTGTGAGCGCAACACCCCCGACCCGCCACCCACGCACAGTCAGACAAACTGGAGAGATGGGAAAAACAGGGGGGAAAGTCTCCACGGGGGATTTGGGGGGGGGGGGGGGCAGGAAGTGTTTTCCTTCCAACACATTTGAAATTCCCTCAAGAGAAACTTGTCTAGTGGGAGTCAAGTCATCTCAAGTCGGGCCTGAAATGGAACAGGAAATTGTCCGTTTTGGTCTCGAGCTCTCGAAAGGTCATGCTAGGACTTCTGGGATGGAAGGGGAGTGGCTAGAATATGCCTTACTAGTGTCTTTCCATGTTTTGAAACAGGTGGACTGCCATGGTCACAAAATAACCACATAAACGTCTGCTTTTTTTCCCCCTTTAGCGTGTCCGGCCGGGACCTACAAACCCGAAGGGACCCCCGGCGGTCCCGCCACCTGCCTGCCCTGCCCGGACCGCCAGCATACCTCCAGACCCGGCAGCACCTCGCCGGACGACTGCGTCTGTAAACCGGGCTACCAGAAAGCAGGCTCCGCCTCCTGCCAAGGTAACAGCCGTCATAGTTGGGGTTAACCAGGCCGTCCTCGACCTAACCGGGTTTTCCCCGCCCCCCCAGCGGTGCACTGCGCCCCGCTCTCCGCCCCAGAAAATGGCTTCTTCATTCACAATGTTTGCAACAACCACTACGACGCGGCCTGCGGGGTCAAGTGCCTGCCGGGGTTCGACCTCCACGGGACGGGGATCCGGTTGTGCCGGGCCGACGGCGCCTGGTCGGGTTCGCCGGCCTCGTGTCAGGGTAAGCCAGATGGTGGTCCCAACAAACCTATTAGTCGGGGGTTTTAATGGGATGTCCGTCCCCCTTTCCCGCAGCACGGTCCTGCCCCCCTCTCCCCGACCCCCCACACGGCACCCTGAAGTGCAACCGTGGCGGCGGCGTTGCCTCCTACGGGTCGGAGTGCAAAGTGGACTGCCACAGGGGCCACAAAGTGGAAGGGGACCCCACCATCACCTGCCTGGCCAATTCCCAGTGGAGTGGCCCCCTACCTCAATGCGTGGGTAAGCCTACCTTCTCTGACCGTGACCTTTTTCTTGACCCGGTGGATGTCCTGATCCTCGCTACCTGGCTTCTTGTCTTTCTCCCCTCACCCAAGAGGCACGCTGTCCTCCAATGGTCCCCCCCGAGAACGTCCTGGTGTCGCCCCCGGCCTGCGCCAAAAGGGTGGCATCCCCCGGCGCCATCTGCGCCCTCACCTGTCGCCGAGGATACGCCTTACAAGGGAACAGAAGAGCGGTGTGTCTGGGCTCGGGAAACTGGACCGCCAACGTCTACAAGGCGGTCTGCCAAGGTAAGAACCGGCTCCGGGGCGTCCCACAGAGCGGCACCCCAACATCCCCATTTGCCCGCAGACGTGGAGCCACCGAGTATCCAGTGCCCGGAGAGTATTGTGGCGGCGACAGATGACCGGCGCAACACCGCCCACGTGACATGGGACACCCCCGAGGCCAGCGACAATTCCAAAGACAAGGTTTGATCCAGCAGAAAGTTGATTTTGTCTTCATTTTGGACTCAAGTTTAATGATGGCTGGCTCTTCCCGCAGGTATCGGTGCAAGTGAAACCAGTGTACACCCCCCCGCAATTGCTCCCCATCGGAATGGAGACCATCACCTACCTGGCCTCCGACCGCTCTGGCAACCGGGCCAACTGTTCTTTCACGGTCACCGTCATCGGTAAGCCTTTCTCCATTGGTACTTTAATTGCTAGCTGGACTACTATTTACTATATTTATCTCAAAGATGGCTGCATACGTTCCTATACTTGCACATACTCCGTGTAGCATGCACTACTACACATGTATATTCCAGTATACTCACTTACAACAAGTACACAGACTCCTGTACTCTATTTATACCACAAGAATGCATACCTGTAATCAAGGTACCCACTTGTTTGTACTTGTTTTACTCTAATTACAAGGTTGACTTCAACCCCAAGTAAAAGTGGCCACGTATTCCTTGTACAGACATACTTCATCATTTCATTTCCTTGTACTACAAATAGGTGCAAAAAGTGCACAAAGGGCTAATCCCAAATGGTGACCGCGTTCCCATTGGCCGCCCGCCGCCGCAACCTCCGAAAAGCTTTTAGCGGCGCGCAACTGCCAGGAAACGTAATTGTAGGCTGACATTTCCAGGAAATGGCGTCCAATCTTAGTCACTCAGACGGCTCATTCATCTCAGCAGGTGCAAAAAACGGAAAAAAATCCCCAAAACAAGACTGTAATCCCAGTAGCCGAGGGGGAGGGGCTCCGTGAACATTTCCATATGTTACTACGGGGTTGAGGCTTGTTATTTCTTCTTGGGAAACATATGTTTAACTCATCGGCTGCCAAGATATTTCAAGTCTGGAAGCTATTCATGTGGTTTATTGACTCAATTGTCGTCTGTCTCCAGATACGGAGTCCCCGGTGATTGACAGGTGCCGCTCCCCGCCCACGGTCCGGACCTCGGAGGCCGAGACGGCGGTGGCGTGGGATGAGCCGCAGTTTTCCGATAACTCAGGTATGTCTGGCCATGGATAAACAAGATCTTTTCCTGGAAAAATGGGGGACCACTTTCTGCGGTTCTGGGGGTGGGGGGGCTCTTTTACAGACCCCAAATTGTCCCCAGGGAAAATATGCTTTGACTGTCAATAACTTTTTAACCTAGTCCTTGTTTCCCATTTGCAACCAAGACTTGACTGCCCCCTGCAGGCTAAGCATGTCAACTCCATCTGTTTCTCCTAGGTGGCCGGCTGTCAGTGACCGCCAGCCACTTGCCGGGTTCGCTTTTCCCGGTCGGGGAGACGTTGGTCCAGTATACAGCGAGTGACGCGGCGGGGAACAACCGCACCTGCAACCTTACCATCACAGTGCGAGGTACGCCTGTCCAGACATCTGGAAATGGTTCCACTGGTTCTACATCTGTTGTTATTGACCAGTTGACCCTTTGGGATTTTTCCAGGTACAACTTGCCAACAACCGTACGTCCCCATCAATGGAGAGTTTGTCTGCTCAGAGGAAACCGATGGCGTCAATTGTACGCTACGCTGTAAGCCGGGCTACAGTTTCACCCGGGACGCCGTGCACAGTTATTTCTGCGCCAACGATGGCTTGTGGGAGCCGCCGTACTCCCCCGACAGACCCGACTGTTCCGGTTGGTGCCACGACTTGAAGACTTCAGTCAAGCGACGGCCTGTTATTGACCCTTTTTGTCCAAATAGTGAACCGAGTGGCTAATAATGGGCTGAAGCCGTTTGAGATGCTGTTCAAAGCCTCGCGATGTGATGACGCCGACTTAGTCCGGACCTTCACGGGGGAGTTGGAGTCCAAATTGGGCAGCATGGTACTTGGTTTTGAGTTTTTTTGTCCCTCAAGGAAGTTCTCTTGACGTGTTTTGGTTCTCTGCAGCTTCCCAACATTTGTAGCGGCGAGGACGTCACCTGCAAAGTGGAGGTGACGCCGCAAGGCGACTGTCTGGAGTACAACTACGACTACGAGAACGGTTTCGCCATCGGTATGTTTCGCCAGGGCTCCGCTAAGTATTTGCGCCCAGCCCCGCTTAGCCTTCATTTAGTCTTTCTTCATTTCAGGACCTGCAGGTTGGGGTCCCCCGACCAGCCAAGACTACACCTACTTTGAGTCGGGTTTCGCCGCGGCTGCCCGGCAGCCTATAGCAAGGCAGCAAGGTCGCTCTCGCAGCAAAAGGCACAGAAGGATTAGAGGCCCCACCCGGGATCAGAAGATCCAGATCTTTTTCAACATCACAGGTAGAACCAGACCAGGAAGAAGGGGAAATGTGGAAATTGCTTGTGAACTTTCCCCCTTCTCCCAGCAAGCGTCCCCCTCCCGCTGTCGAGGAACGATTCCCTGGAGGTGGCCAATCAGAGGAGGCTCCTCCGAACCCTGGAACTGCTGACCAATCGCTTGAAGCGAACTCTAGCCAGGCAACCGCTGTCCAGTTTCCATCTGTCCTCGGAGATGATCGTCGCCGACGCCAAGTCGCTGGATAGCAGGAAGGCTTCGCTCTTCTGCCGACCCGGCTCGGTACTCAAAGGGAGGATGTGCGGTAGGTGGGCCGGAAGAACCTCCCCGTCGTCTTAGCGTTCCACCTCGGCGCTGACATCTTGCACCGCCTACAGTGCAATGTCCGGTGGGGACTTATTTCTCCCTGGAGTATCATGAATGTGAGAGCTGTGGGTTGGGCTCCTATCAGGACCTGGAAGGTCAGCTGGAGTGCAAATCCTGCCCCGACGGGACCTCCACGGCGTACCTGCATTCTCGCAACGTGGCCGAATGCAAAGGTAGGACCGTTTTCAGAGCCGATCCATTTGTTGGTTTCTCCAGACCAAACTGGAATTATTTGTGGGCTTTCAGGACAGTGTAAACCCGGCAGTCATTCGTCCAATGGCTTGGAGATGTGCGAATCCTGTCCACTGGGTCACTTTCAACCCGCCTACGGAGCCAGGGAGTGTATGGAGTGTCCCGACCGGACCTCCACCGTCACCCGGGGGGCGGTGGACAACGTGGAGTGTGGAGGTGATGTCCCACCCGTGGTTTTGGCAAAGCAGAAGTCCGAAACTGGTCTCGGCTGACCATATTCTGAATCTCCTCCGCAGTTCCGTGTTCGGCAGGTCATTTCTCCCGGACTGGTCTGGTCCCGTGCTACGCCTGCCCTCGAGATTACTACCAACCCGACCACGGGCGCTCCTATTGCTTGTCCTGCCCCTTCTACGGGACCACCACGGTTACCGGGGCAACTACCATCCAGCATTGCTCCAGTAAGGATTTATATCGAATCCAACGTGGCGGTCTTTCGTAACCAAATTGTCTCATTTCAGGTTTTGGCTCCAGTTTTCTTCCCAAAGAGGAGAGCGTGACTGCCGCTCCAGAGGTGGAGGTCATCGAGGACTACCAAGCCAGCAGCCAGGTTTGCCGCCCACTTTTTCTCCTTAACCGGGCCACGTTTTGATCCGGATCCGTTCCCCCCTCCAGGTTTTCCACGAGTGTTTCCTCAATCCCTGTCAGAATAAGGGCACCTGTGAAGAGGTCGGCGCCGGCTATGTCTGCACATGTATGCCTGGATTTACAGGTAAAGAGGACCCAGCAGGTCTTGGGATTGGGAGAATCTCGGACCTAGGTGAACTGAACTTGGTTTGAATCCTATTCAGGTGCCAAGTGTGAGGTGGACATCAACGAATGTGACCCGGATCCGTGCCGCAATGGAGCTCTGTGTAAAGACGGCATGGGAGATTTCCAGTGTCAGTGCAAGTCGGGATATTTAGGTCAGGAGGTCTTGTAACTTTCTGTATTTAAGACTTTGGCATAAGCCTAACACTCCTATTTTGTCTCAGGGTCCTTGTGCGAGGTGGAGGTCAACGAATGTCTGTCCTCCCCCTGCCTAAATGATGGCGTTTGCGTAGATGAGGTGGACAGATTCACCTGTAGCTGCGATGGAGGATTCACAGGTTGGATCACAGCTATTTCTGGACGTCCCAAAAAAAGGCAGAGCCGTCTTCTAACTAGTCTTTGTTTCCTCAGGATCTCGCTGTGAACTGGAAATTGACGAATGCGTGTCCGACCCCTGTCTGAACGGCGGAGTCTGCGAGGACTTGACGGGTTCATACGCTTGCGAGTGCGCGGCGGGCTACTCCGGGGACCGCTGTGAGGTCGACGTGGACGAATGCGCCAGCGCCCCCTGTCTCAACGGTGCCTCCTGCATGGATGGAATGAACGATTTCAGGTGTTTGTCATCTCGAATTCCTGTCTTTGACTGCCAGGAAGCTTAGTTTGTCCTGAATGGATCCCAAAAGTCCAGTCCAGATCTTTTAAAATCCCATTGTACTCTTTGGACAGGTGCGAGTGCGCCAAGGGCTTCAGGGGCTTATTTTGCGAGGTGGATGTGGACGAATGTGACCCCAACCCCTGTGAGAACGGCGCCAGTTGCCTGGACGGTCTGGGATCTTACACTTGTCGCTGCCTCCCTGGGTTCAACGGAACCAGGTGTGAGACAGGTACTCTAGGATCAGATGAGAAAACCTTCAAAGTACTTGCCTACTCATTTCAATATATTTTGATACTCCCCTTGATAGAAATGTCAACCGCCTTCAACCTGGACTTTGAGGTGTCTGGCATCCACGGTTACGTATTGATGGACGGCATCATGCCGACCCTCACGGAGATCACTTGCACTTTCTGGATGAGGTCTTCCGACACCACCAATTACGGCACGCCCATCTCTTACGCCGTGGAGGGCAGCGATAATGCTTTTCTTCTGATCGACTACAACGGGTAGAACACACAAAATGGCGGGAGAGTGCGTACCATTTGACTGACATACCCTCACGCAGGTGGGTGCTTTACGTCAACGGTAAAGAACGAATTACCGACTGCCCGGCGGTGAATACCGGAAGCTGGTACCACATCGGGGTCTCCTGGAGGAGCTGGGACGGCGAGTGGAGGATTTACATCAACGGAAATCCCTCGGACGGCGGCGAAGGACTGTCGGTCGGCACCAGTATCCCAGGTGTAGTGCTATCCTCCGACCGGTCGCCGGGACGGCCAAGAGTCTCGCAATTTGCGACGGTGGTTAACGGCCCAGGCCCCGTTCTTTGTCCAATAGGCGGAGGTGCGCTAGTTTTGGGTCAGGACCAAGACCAGAGAGGAGACGGATTCAACCCGGTGGAATCTTTTGTGGGCTCCATCAGTCAGCTCAACATCTGGGATCGTGTCCTCACTCCCCAACAGGTACAAGTACAAAACTCACCCTGTGACATAACACGTAACTCTTAATTCCGATTCCTTAGATCAAGGTCCTGGCCAGTAGTTGCCCCGCCTCCCACGTCACTCACAGAGGAAACGTCCTGGCTTGGCCAGACTTTCTCAATGGAGGTCTCGGGCGAGTTAAACTCAACTACAGCAGTGTTTTCTGCGCCGGTAAGTGGGCGGGTCATAGGCTGTCTTTGCAAAGATGGCCCTCAATGAGAACGGATTGGTCTCTGTTTGCAGATTGTCCACAGCTGGACCACGCCGTGCCTCACCTCCACGCCTCAAACCTGGAAGTGAGTCCTGGGGCTCAAGTTCAGCTGTCATGCGACCCTGGCTTTTACCTGGTGGGGGAGCCGCTTCTCCAGTGCCAAAATCAGGGAGAGTGGAATCACCCTCTTGCCAGTTGCCAACGTAAACACACCACCATCTTTGGTCAGGATCCCAAACATCTACATGACCCGTTTGTATTTTGTCCCTTGCGTGTATCAGGGGTCTCCTGCGGACCTCCCCGACCCCTGCTCAACGGCGACTTTCAGGGCGACGACTTCCACGCCGGCGGTTCGGCCGTCTACCGTTGCCACCCCGGCTTTTACCTGCTGGGAGACGCTAAAGTGCACTGCTCCAATGGCGGCAAGTGGGGCGGAAATGCACCGGCTTGCCTCGGTACGTCACCTCAACTCGAGTCGCTCTTGACAGAAGCGTTGACACAATTATTTTCTAGATGTGGACGAGTGCTCCCTGGGATCGGACTGCGACACTCGTGCCAGTTGCCAAAACACAGAGGGCTCTTATACCTGCACGTGTATCCCCCCATACAGTGGAGACGGAAAGAACTGCACAGGTACACGCACAACTCATTGACTGTCCTCAGCATGTAAATGAATTGGATGTCTAAGTAGTGTTTGTCCGAGTAGAGCCGGTCAAGTGTGACCCCCCCGGTGACCCCGACTTTGGCCGCAGAGACGGCAGCAGCTTCCTCATGGGGAGTAAAGTCAATTACCACTGTGATACTGGCTATGAGTTAATAGGCACAGCTCAAATACAGTGCCTGGAGACGGGAATGTGGGACCACCAAGTTCCGTACTGCAAAGGTGATATGCCTCATTTTGTGTGGTTGGATCCATTTGAATGACTAATACAGTTTTCTATGTTTTTGCGCCACAGCCCTGTCTTGCCCAGCCCCATCTGTACCGGACAACTCCATTTTAAACGGAAGCAACTTCACCCACGGAAGCAAGGTGACTTTCAGGTACCCTTAAATGGCCAAAACCAGTTTCTCCCATCATTTGAGCATGGAATCCCAGCATTGCTTTTCCTGAACTTGTCCTTACAGCTGCATGAAAGGTTACCTTCCTCAAATCCCCTACGAGTTCCAGTGTCTCTCCAGTCTGAGGTGGAGTGGGACCCCGCCCATTTGCCATCCCGTGACTTGCGGGGGACCGCCCATCGTGCGATACGGCTACTACACGCTAACGACGAATACGTACTTGTCCAAAGCCTCGTACACCTGCGGAGAGGGCTACAGGTATGGAGGGGCGCCAGGTATAGTCTGGAAGTCTTGTCCTTGGCGAGTGATGTCATGGCAAGTGGTTTCTTCTCACAAAGACCACAGGGACCCACGGAAATAGTTTGCGAGGAGACGGGCGAATGGAGTCGTCCTTACCCACGATGTGTCAACGTCCTGTGCGGTGACCCCCCGGCTCTGCGAGACGCCGAGACTCAAGGAGAGAACTACGAACTGGGGGGCAAGGTCCTCTACGTCTGCAAGGAAGGGTAAGTCATCCAGTTTCTCCGAGGCTACGTAGTCTTAGGCTAGTTGTGCCGTATTCCCCCCGTCTGTCTCCTTGACAGGTACACCATGATTGGTTCCGAGACCAGGGAGTGTCTCCCCAGCGGCCAATGGAGTGACAGCACTGCCCAGTGCGTTCCCCACTCCTGCGGACCCCCGCCTTCTATCGACCACGCAGAGCCCTTTGTCAACCACCAACTTTTTGGCGACACCGCCGATTATTACTGCACCGACGGCTACACGGCGGGCAACAACTCCAAGATGGTCTGCAATGCGCAGGGCGTCTGGGCGCCCCCCGATGGAACGGAGGTGCCTCGCTGCGTTGCCGACTTCTGCCTTCGCCCACCGCCACTCCCCCACGCCATTTTAGATACGCCAGGCAAACCCAAATACTCCAGCGGAACGGAAGTGAGCTACAAATGCGAGGAGGGCTTTGTACTCAACGACACGGCAACGCTACGGTGCCTGTTGGGAGGGGAGTGGCAGCCCCGCCCCCAGGATATCAGCTGTGCGCCCTTGAGGTGCTCCAAGCCGGAATCTATCGACCGGGGCTACGTGAGCGGAAGCGACTACAGCTTTGGAGCCGTGGTGGCGTACAGCTGCGATAAGGGCTTCGTGATACGTGGGGAAAAGAGGCGGACCTGCAAAGCTGACGGCCAATGGGGCGGAGTTTTGCCCATCTGCGTTCCAGTGTCCTGCTCTGTAGCGCCGCCGCTCAAGAATGGATACATTCAGGTGAGCGTGTGGTTATGTTGGTCTATTAGCAACATTGGACACGCCCACAGAAGGCCCATGACTTAATTCTTTCTTATTTCTTCTCAAAAGGTTCGCAGTCGCAACAGCTTTAACAGCAAGGTCATCTACGCCTGCAACGCCGGCTACCGACTAGTGGGCCGTCCGGAGAGAGTTTGCCAAGCCAACCGCCAGTGGTCCGACAACGAGCCCCCCACCTGCGTCCTCTTGACCTGCGACCCGCCTCCCGACATAGCCCACGGGCGATTCGCGGGCTCCGACTTCCAGGTGGGTCGGAAAGCCGAGTACGTCTGCGAAGACGGCTACGAGCTAATAGGAGACGCCGTCTGGACCTGCCTCAAGTACGGACGCTGGGACAAGTCCAGGCGTCCTCGCTGCTCGCCCGTGCGATGTCCGGAGCCCCACCTGGAGGAGAACCACCTGGTTCTGAAAGGCTTGGACTCTGAATCAGGAAGGGTGGAGTTGTCCTGCCAGGACGGCTACGTGCTGGAGGGTCCACACATTCTACGTTGCTTACCTTCCCGGGAGTGGAACGCCAGCTTTCCTTTATGCAAGAGGGTCCAATGCGGTCCTCTGCCCGATGTGGCTTTTGGTGGTCCCTCCTCACCGTCTCCCCCTTTTCTATTCAACTCCGTAGCGCCCTACAAATGCGTGGACGGCTTCACTTTACGGAAGGAGGACTCCGTGACCTGTCTATCCAACGGCGAGTGGAGCAGTCCCCACCCCGAGTGCATCCCAGTGGAATGTCCTCAGCCCGTGGAGATCTCCGATGGCATCGTGGACGTCCAAGGTCTGATGTACCTCAGCAAGGCGCTGTACAGCTGCAAGAGCGGATTCAACTTGGTAGGGAACGCCACCGTCCTGTGCGGGGAGAAGGGATTCTGGATCGGAGGGGTTCCTTCTTGTCGCCCCATCGAATGCGGGCCTCCAAAACAGATCCCCAACGGGAAAGTCACGTTTACCAAACTCCAGTTTGGTCAGAGCGCCACCTACTCTTGCCGCCGTGGTTTCCGCCTTCAAGGCCCAGAGACTCTCAAGTGTGGAGCAAACGGGGAATGGAGCGACCCAGCGCCCGTTTGCGTGGAAATATCCTGCAGCCCTCCCCGGGCCATCCAAAATGGTTTTGTGGAGGGTCAAGATCACGGTTTTGGCGTCACCATCTTCTACAGCTGTTTCCCCGGCTTCCATCTGATTGGCCAGGACCACCTGACCTGCGAGGAGTTTGGCTGGTCCAGCGCCGTCCCCCTCTGCGTAGCCTCCGATTGCGGCCTGCCCCCCCACATTGACTTTGGAGACTACATCCGGGCCGTAGAACTCGGGGAAGCCCCCTCTAGAGATCTGAGTTTCCTCCACGGGACCACCATTGAATACCGCTGCAACAAAGGTTACGACCTGACCAGCCCCACCAGGTTGGTGTGTCGGGAAGACGGCAGCTGGAACGGGACGGCCCCCTCCTGCGTCCCGGCCGAGTGCGTGACCCCCCCGACTCCCCAGCACGGCCGGGTCAACGTGACGGACACGTCCCTGGGCAGTATGGTCACCTACACTTGTGAGGAAGGGTACGAGCTGGTGGGCGAAGCAGTCCGCCAGTGCCTATCGGGTCAGCTGTGGACAGACCGAGCCCCCAACTGTAATGCCGTTTCCTGCGGGGACCCGGGGCCCGTGGCCAATGCCACCGCTCACGGAGGTGCCTTCGTATACCCCGAAGTGGTGCGCTACGAATGTAAACCGGGCTTTGTCCCAAAAGGCGCCGACAGTATTACTTGTCAGGCTAACGGGAAATGGACTGAGGACAGACCTCGCTGCGAGTTGGTGTGGTGCGGTCCTCCCAAGACCCCCGTTGACATCACATTCCAAGGCCAAGACTTTTCCTACAGTCAGGAGATCCAACTCCGCTGCAAACCAGGTTTCCGGATTGAAGGGAAGTCCGTCAGCGTCTGCCAGGCCGACGGAACCTGGAGTCACGCTTCTCTGGACTGCGTCCCCGCTCAATGTGACAAGCCCCCTCCCATTCCCCACGGCCGAATACTGGGCTCGGACTTTGGCCTGGACGGCCGGCTGAAATACGAATGTGAGGAAGGCTACGCCCTGGTCGGCGACCCCATACGCCGCTGCCGGTCTGACGGACTCTGGGACCAAGCGGCGCCGCGCTGCGACGTCATCACCTGCGACCCGCCCGAGGACATCGGCCACGGCTTCGTCAACGGTTCCGGTTTCAACTACGACGACATCGTGGAGTACATCTGCTTCGAGGGTTACGCCGTCGTGGGGGACCCCGTCCTACGGTGCTCGGCTCGAGGCCTCTGGATCGGCGCCGTGCCCCAGTGTCGACCTTGCGTCTGCGCCGCCCCGCTTTTGAAATTCGGGGCGGTTCTGGGACGAGACCGAGCCTGCGGAGACCGAGTCCACTTCCAGTGTGACGAAGGATACAAACTTCTGGGTCCGGCTCAGGCCGTTTGCGACAAAGGAGGGCTGTGGAGCCCCGGGATCCCCCTGTGTAGCCGCGGGAGGTGCTCCGTCGCCCCGCCTACCGTTCCAAATAGCATCCTGCAAGGCGGTAGCTCCACCTTCCCGGACACAGTGGTGTACAGGTGCAGGCCCGGCTACCGGGCCAGGGGTTACCCGCACCTCTCCTGCGGGAGAGATGGCAGGTGGGCGGAGCCCAGGATCAGCTGCGACCCCGTGAGCTGTGGAAAACCTCCTGCTTTCGCCAACTCCAATATAGAGGGAGACGTGTACACCTTCCCAAACCAGGTCATGTACAGGTAAGTCCCCACTAACAATGCATTGAAATGTCCCCCCGGACTTGGGACTAATACTCTAAATCCCTGTTTTTCAGGTGCGATGACGGCTTCGAGCTGGCGACGCAAACAGCGACCCTCTCCTGCCTCTCCGACGGCACTTGGTCCAAGCACGCCGTTCGTTGCCGCCCCTTGCCCTGCACACCCCCCGTCAATCATTCCATCCCTCATCTGTCCATCACCGGAACGGAGCCGACCCCCGTTGGGGGCACGGTCACCTTTTCCTGCCCTACTGGATTCCACCTGCAAGGCTCCGCAATGGCCGAGTGTCAGGTATGTAAAGACGTAACCTGACTTCCAGAGTTGCCCGAATCTGAGATGTATTGTTTTGTTTTTGTCCCAAGCCGGGTGGAAACTGGTCTCCGAGCATCTCGTCGGTTTCATGCGAGCCGGTGATTTGCGAAAAGCCGCCTCCTCTTCCAAATGGCATCCGAGAGGGGGACAGCTACAACTATGGGGACTTTGTCATCTATTCCTGCCTGCCTGGCTTTGACATTCAGGTTTGTGATGTCGTCTAACGTTTGTTCCGGGAAATTTCAAGCCAAAGCACTTTCACTTTCCACCGGCATTGGGTCCAGACTCAAATTACAGCAGGGGTTGGCAGAGAGTGAGCCTTACATTACGCAAAGTCACGTGATTTCCCCGATACTTGAATCTGATAAGCCTGCAGGGCAAGGCCATTGTACTTTATTGATCCTTTGAAGGTGCGGCTTTTGCAGCAGGAAATGATTCAAAAATGTTAAGATAAAAGTGCTTTATGGACCCCCAAAGTGTTAATATTTCATAGAAAGATGTCACTAGTCCCAGACTAGCAGGTTAAGACGTCCACTGTCTGTCCCACCCACAGGGGGACTCTGTCCAGACCTGCCAGGCAGACAGAAGCTGGAGCGGCACTCGGCCGTTGTGTCTTGGTAAGTCCTTCCAGCCAGAAGAGCGAGCCGTGTCCCCCAACGCTTTGTTGATTCGGGCCTGCGTCATCTCCCTAGCACAGTCCTGCGGGTCTCCCCCCGTAGTGGACAACGCCACGGCGCAGGTAACGGGGGGGACGTACCCGCGCAATGCCAGCTACTCTTGCCATGCCGGCATGCGGCTGGTTGGCCCGGCGACCCTAGTCTGCCAGGCTAACGCCACTTGGAGCCTACCCGTGCCTTACTGTGAAGGTAAGTGCTAGTCACGGCCCATTGGATGTCATTTTTCTCCCCCTTTTTTAATGGGACTATGTCCAAAATGGCGTCTGTAGTCAATCTATTGCTTATTTTGTTCCAGCCAAAACGTGTCCCGCCCCTCCGGGATGGAAGGACGCCGGGACCGAGGTCCGCAAATTCTACGTGGGACAGTCGGTGCGGGTGAGCTGCCCCAAAGGCCAGCAAGCGGCAGGCGGTGGAACTGTCACGTGTGGGGCGGACCAGACCTGGACCCCCCTCAGCGCCGTATGCGAGAGTACGTACACATTTTTTTTCTCTGCCACGTGGCTCGGGGGGTCACTGAAGCATCCGCCATTGTTTGGCTATTTGTCAGATGTAGCGCCCTCCCTTCATGTTCCCTTCTGGGAGCTTTTGATCCCGAGCCATAGAGGCTGCCACTCCAATTATCCGCTTCCATAGCAACCATTGTCCGCCAAGCCTCTGGTCTGGCTCAAGTGCGGCCAGGGTTTTTGTATTCCTCCCATAGCGTGCGCCGCTTAATATTTCCCGATACACATAGATTAATAGACGTCCAATCCCGACTGTCAATTGTAGTTTCGTTAAACTTGGCGGGATGGCGCGTCTTGGCCAGAGGAGGAACTTCTTCTGAACTCCTTAGTTATCTTTTAAAATGACAGTCCCGCTTCCAACAGATAGGACGTCTTCTAGAGTCCTACCCCACGATTGGACGTCAATCTAACGATGCTAACCGATAGCGACCGAGTAACCGGCGGCTCGTTCCGTCTGGGCTGTTGTGCAGGGGTCTCCTGCGGACCCCCCCTCCACGTGACCAACGGGGTGGTACGGGGGGCGGTCTTCCAGTTCGGGGACGTGGCCGCGTACTCGTGTTTCGCCGGCTACGCCATGGAGGGCGTCGGACGGAGCCGCTGTTTGGAGAACGGCAGTTGGACGCCGCCTCCCAAGTGCAGAGGTAGACAGGACCGCCAGCCCCGCCTTCCGGGGACAAACCCTTTCCACGTCCAATCCATTTGAACGGGGAGGCTTTAACATTCGTTAAAAAAGACATTTGTGATTCCTCTGGCCAAGACTGTCCAAAAAAACGTGTCCATTGATTGGCCGGCTCCCAGACGGGAAAACCGGTCCCGCCGCATTCCTAGCCGCGCAAAACGTCTCTTTGTCTTGCAGCCGTTTGTTGGCTCACCTGTCAGAACGGAGGCGTATGCCGACGCCCCCACACTTGCGCCTGCCCCGAAGGATGGATGGGGCGACTCTGCGAGGAACGTGAGTAGACAAAGTCACCCACTAAACCTAACCCAGGCGCTCATCTCCGCCTTCTCTCCGCAGCCATCTGCATCCTACCTTGCTTGAACGGAGGCCGCTGCGTGGCGCCCTATCGCTGCGACTGTCCCAAAGGTTGGACCGGAACCCGTTGCCACACCAGTGAGTCATCGGCGTTGGGTTAGCGGGGAACGCCGCGAGGCATTTTTGTCATTTTTTGTCTTCCTTTTTCACAGCGGTGTGTTCAGCGCCTTGCCAGAACGGAGGCAGGTGCGTCAGGCCCAACAGGTGTCACTGTAGTCCCGGTTGGGGTGGACACAACTGCTCCAGGTACAGGTTTTCCTTAGAACTGCAAAAACTGTTTTGTATAGCCTTGTTAATAAGGCAGAATATCTAAAAAATATGCTCACACGTAGCAGAATATTTCCAGTATTTGAAAACTACCCACTAACTATTTTTTTCCTCTTAGGAAAAGAAGATCAGGATATTATCACTTCTAAATGTCGCCGCCATGTGGATGGGAGTACCAGAACAAAGCAAGAACCCATTTGTAAATTAAGCTGTATTTTTCATATTAAAAAAAAAACAGTATTTAACATATGCTGCTATATACTTGTAAAATATGGATGTGTTTGTCCAGTGTATATGTAAACTAACTTTCTTTTTTATTAAAGCTTAAATGGCCATGTAAGTTGGGTGTCATCATTCAAAAATAACAAAAAACAAGGTCACAATTTATTCTTTATTAAATTATATTGGCTGGCAACAACATAGACAGAAAATCATTTCTGAGCAAGTCAAGCCAACATTTGAAGTAACTAAAGAGATGCGCGATGAGTTAGCATTAGCATCGCGGCTGGCCGGAATGAAGGGCGTGTCGTGGTCAATTGGCGTTCTTCTCAATCTTGGCCAATAGTTGCGATTCGTTCGCTCCCGTCAGGGTGTCGATCTGTCAAAAAAATGGAAAGGGGGTGCAGTTACAATATGGCTAACGGGGTAAAGTAGCCAGTTACCTTCTCGCCGTTCTTGAAAAAGAGGAATGTGGGCATGCAGCTGATTCCGTACTCCTGGGTGACATCCTGTCAGGCACCAAAACAACAACAACACAAAGGTAAGGCAAAAAAAGGACCGCAAAATGCAATTTTAATCAAAAAAGGCTAGCATACGTACGTCGCAATCGTCCACGTCGACCTTGAGGAAGACCACATCAGTGTACTTTTTGGACGCTTCCTGCAAAAGAGTCCAGAGTGAGCTTTAGGGTACAGTTATGGCAGGGATTGGGGTCATCAAGTCACCTCAAATTTTGGGCCAATCATCTTGCAGGGTCCACACCACGTGGCTGTGAAGTCCACCACAACCAACTTACTTCCGCTTCCTTTCAGGATGTTTCGGAACTCCTCCTGAAGACAACAAATGGAAATGGAATGTAACCAGAAACAACATTTGAGTTAGCATTAGCAATTCCCAGACCGACTACTTCTAGTTTGTTTTTGTTTATTTTGGGCAACATTTGAAACCTAATTTCGCCCATATGCTCCAAAATTGTTAACAATTACGCTATGCAGTTGCGTTATTGAATCTTCGATTGTGGGGGAAAACCCCTACTCATGTTACAAAGCGTATAAGAATATAAAAGTAGGCGAAAGTACGCTTTAAAACATGTAAAGATAAGTAACTTACGATGTTCTCGATTGATTTAACCATGGTTTCGATTCGGTCGGGGGAGATCGGTTGCGATCAAGTCAATAGCTGGAAGGCGGAAAGAAGACTGCGTTCGAATATGCGCAGTCACAGCGGGTTTGAAACGCCTTCTATTGCGTCATTCTAAACCCCCCTACTTGAGAGAAGACAGAGTCGGCGGTGTAAGTAACTGGCAGCCATTTTTCGTCAGATACCCACTGTGGTAATCTCCACCTAGAGACGAGAAGTTAGTGATTTTCCTTCACTAATATTACACTAAATCACACTTTGTTTGCTTCAGAAGAAACTATATTCCACAATTGTGATATTAGGTTTCGGGAAAGTATGAAAAATATTCTTAAATGTGCAATAACATTAGTGCACAACTTAAATGGCACCGAGCCAAAATGGCTGGCGAAAGACAGCGTGGAGCGCATAGAGATCTAAATCTACGCGACATTACAGCACATAATTACCATCATTTGATGCATTGCTGCCACCTATAGTTGAATTTGTGCTCATTTTCTTCCCACATCTGCACTTTTCAGATTCTTTCCATTCCAGAATGCTGCACCTGCTTGAATATCGCTGCCAGGCATTTTCTCCCATCTTATTAATAGAGCAGATTGTTTTACGCTCAGTCCAATCCATTGGAAGTAATGGACTCATTGGTGGGAGGGCGAAACAAATGTTATTAAACTAATTGTCAAGCTGACAGCGCATTAATATTAGAAAATATGACATTTGAGCAACAGTTTGGGTGTGTGAACTTTATTTCAATGGCAGGTGTGTCAAGCTAATGACAATGGAAAAGATAAGAGTCTGTAATTGTGGCCGATACAAAAGAAGCAGCTTGACGACGTTTGATGTCGACATCCCGTCGCTTGTCACACCTCCACGATGGCCTTGCCCGTGTTTTGGCCTCCAAAAATTCCCATGAAAGCCGCCGGCATGTTTTCAAAGCCTTTGGTGACGTGCTCCCGGCTCTGGACTTTACCCTGTGACACAAAAAATTAATTTTATGGCCGTAAAACGGAAACCGTGGGCGCCGTTTTCTGCTAGCGACCTCTTTCAACCAGCCCATCAGTCTCTTCAGGGACTCTGGGTGTTTTGACTCCCATCTGCTTTGCATGAAGCCCTCCATTTTGAGCTGCTTGACGATCATTATCATTTGAGGATAAGGACCTGTCAGGAAGAAATATAAATCTCCCATCTTGTGGCTATGCTAACGCTAACGCGACGGAGAAGACACCTGTCTGAGACTCCACGTCATTGTAAGTGGAGATACTCCCACATACGGCTATTCTTCCGAAATCTTTCATCTGCGACAGGGCCACGCTGGAGAAAGCTCCTCCCACCTGAAAAGGGGGCCAATGAATGGAAAGATTTGGAAACAACCTGCCGCGGATTGGCTCACGTTCTCGAAGAAGCAGTCATATCCCTCCGGAGAGGCATTCCTCAGGGCCTGGTCCAAGGATGCCACGGTTTTGTAGTTGAAGACCTGGTCAAAGCCCAGCTCTTTGAGGAAAGCCACCTTAGCGTCGGAGCCCGCCGAGCCCACCACCTTGCAGCCCTTGAGCTTGGCGATTTGCCCCACCACCGAGCCCACCGCCCCCGCTGCGGCGTTGACCAGCAAGGTCTCGCCCGGTTTCAGCGCCAGGACTTCCTCGATCCCGTACAGAGCCGTCAGACTACGGAGATGGAGGTGAAAAGGTCGGCGTGGACAGAGGCTCCTGGACTATCTTACCCGGGCATGCCCACGGCGCCCAAAGCCAGGGAGAGCGACACATCACCGGGCCAGTCGGGCATGACGGGGACAAGGTCCGACCCATCTGAGATGGCGTGCGTCCTCCATCCGCCGCGGCTTACAACATGGGCGCCGACCGGGAAGGCTTTGTTGTTACTCTGGACCACCCTGCAGAACAACAACAACTTTGAAAGTCTGGACCAGAACATTCCGAGCCGTTGATTCAGCCCGTTTGTTTCCGTGCGGCCGGGGTAAACAAAACCACATGCGGAAGAGCCGCCCCCCCTCATCGAAGTTCCTTACTTGGCCACTTGAGTTCCGATCATTACGTCTCCTTCCTTCATGCGAACGCGGCTGAAAGGCCTGGAGAGACAAAAAGCCACTTTAGAAGCCATTTTGTGCCAAACGGACGTTTCACCCACCTCATGTAAGGGTCAACGCTCAGAAAGAGCGCCTCCAAAAGTACCTCTGAAATGAGTCAATAAAAATTTATGAGATGGAGAACTTAGCATTTCATTTGAAGGGGTTACAAAAAATGTCCCTACGTCCATCTTTGGGCTCAGGGAGCTCCTCCGTTTTGAGTTGGAAGTCGCTTTCCTTGGGGAAGCCATCAAAGTGCTTGGTCAGGATCCACGTCTTAGCTCGGACCATGGTTTGACCTTTGACCTGCTGCGGGAGGGTCGCACAATAGAACTGCGTTCATTTTAACCCAATGACTGCCAACTATTAGACGTGGTCTAAAACTAAACTCATTTGTAAAATATGCTTGTGGATAAGAGGAAAACATCTTTTATCTACAGATAAATCAATCAAAATCTGCATGCATTTTTACCATTAAAACAACAGATCCTCACTAGCTCATCCCTGTGTTTATTAGATGATCATTACACCATGTGCAGTACAATTGCCAATAAAACTAGATTACACAGTGATCGGGTTAAAAGCTTATTGAAAAAGAATACTAAAAAACAACCCAACATTATTAATAGTTGTCTAGTAAAGCATTTCCCTTACCAGTAATTGTAGACAGTGGTGTAATAACTAAGGACTTGTAAAACAATGAGGCTCGTATAACGCTTCGAGGCAGTGGACGAGAGGAAGAAGGGGCGTCAACAAAATGTTTAGCTCGCACTCGATTGGTTGAAAGCTTTTCGTGCGCCATCACCCTAACGCCGTCCTCTCTTGATGACGTCGTTTGAATTCTTGCGGGAATTTTCAAGTATCTGAAGCTACTTGCTGAAGCTAACGGAACTTTTTAAACGACAGTGATAGGTAAGCGTTTATTGTTATATGAATTTGAAGTTAAATTCGAAGTGTCATGAGCGTTAACTGCGTAAATTTAACCCGAATGCGTGAAGTAATGTTATTGTGCTCTTTTCGAGTGTTAGCGAGAGGTTTCGTTTGAAGTCGCCGCCCGTGTTCAAAGAAAGCCGCATCAAGTAGCATTATATTTGGTATTGTACACGACGTTTATTCTTAGGAAAGTATTTGATGTTATTTTTTTCTTTTCCCAACACAGTCAGAGACAAGTTTGTCATATTATTTTCGGCGACCCAGTCAAAACGTCCACTATGTTAAGTGGGAAAGATTTTGTAGAGGCCATGACCCGGCTTGGCTACCCCGGCGCATCCTCACTGGGCTCCTCCGAATTTGACTGGCTATTCACCGGACCCCCAGAAAACCTCCCTTTCTTGAATTTTATCTGCCGAGGCCTCAACCGGCGTAATGTTTTGACCCATGAGGAGGCACGGGCGTTCGACAAGCTCCAAAAGTCCGGAAAGCCCATCCTGGCTCAAGAAGCCTTGGACGAGGTCCTGAAAACCGTCCCCTTGTTGAAAGTTGACAACCCGTCGGCGGAAGGAAGGACGTTGGAAGATTTGGAAGCCGAGCTCCAGGCGTTGCGAAAGGAGAAAAGGCAGAAACAGCAGCGTCTCAAGATGCTGGAGGCCGCCGTTGCATCCGCCGCGGACCTCGACGTCTCCCTGGCATCCCATTTGGACGGAGTTTCATCCCGGCTGACGGACGCCAAGGCATCCCTGGTGGCCGAAAACGCCCGTGCTAATGCCGGGCTGCAGAACCTGGAGAACCAGGTGGGGGAGCTAACGCGACGTCTTCTGGATTCGCCGGCGAACCCCAGCCCTTTCCAGGGGGACTTGGACGAGAACTTTTGCTCGGAGCCATTGCTGGATTTGAATAGGGAAAATAATCAAGTAGAGGACACAAGAACCCAGCTAGCCAGACTCAAACAGGCGTACGTGGTGGTTCAACGGCAGTTGATGGAAGCCATGGCGGAGGAGAAAAGCATCCAGGCTGGACTCCGTTGGCTCTCCAACAATTCCTCCAGTGTCCAGGTATTCCAGAATGTTTCAGCCGGTCTGTTCCACTTTTAACTTTCTCCATTTTCTAGAGCCTCGACGACTTGTCTTCCCTTCAACTGTATGAAGGCGAATCCGGAAAGAAATTGCGAGCGGCAGAGGCGGAGATGGAGGCTCTGCTGGTGGGACCGCTGCCTCTCGCCCTTCGGGAGTCAGCCCGTCTCATCGCCGTGGCGCCCGTGAAGGCGGATGATGCCCTGCTGCTGGCCAGGCTTGGCGACGTCACGTTGCGGCAGAATCAGGTTCGACAATGGTAGGTTTTGTGACTTCTCGTACACTCATTGTGGATTTGCGCCCCCAGATACGTGACAAACTACTCTGCCAGAAGGCGGCTTTGGATATTCTCCACTTGGCCCAGCAGATGGAGGCTAGAAAGTGGAACGAGTGCCTGGAGCATCTGGGCCACATGAGCGACAGGCTGGTCGGGATGAGGGAGGACGCGTCCCTCACGTCGAGCCATCCGGAATTGTCCGTCAACGTGAAGCCAAACCCCATCATCGGCAGCAGAGACGCCACATTCGCCAGGTACAACTCTTTAATAATTGTAGGCCTCTGATTAAAAATCCTCAAGAGACAAGAAAAATTTAGTAGTGCCCTTTTGTTGATGAGGTTCCTGATATAGCCACAGGAGGGCGGTAGATCGCCATCTTTGCGAAAACCATTGGCGTCAAATCAAACTTTTTTTTCCTCGCTTTTAAAAATATACAATAATAACTAACAAAATCTCCATCTAGTGTTCAAGACGAGAAGTGCAGCCAAATCGATAATTTTGGCTTCTTCATAATAAATCATGTTTTGATTTTCATGCAGACTGTAATTTCAACATCACTGGTTCAAATATTACAATATTTTTCATTGTTGTGATGTAGCACAAAAAAACCTACCATTCAAATTGCGTCTCTACTGCAAGAGTCCACAGGAGGGCGCTAAATCGCAATCTACAGCCCAGCTCGGGGTTACCATTTGCCAACCTGATGCCCTCTTCTCCCCAGACTCAAGCAGATCCTGGACCAGGACTCTTCCCATAAGAGGGCGGAGCCTTTTCTCACCTACGAGGCGTTGGAGCGCGCCGCCGCCGACCTGTCGGACAACCTCCGGGCCGGCCGAAAATCCCTGGCGGCGTCCGGCCGGGAGGGGCGTGCCGCCGCGGCCCAATTGGAAGACCACCATCAGGCCCTGGACGAGGCAGTGTCCACCGAGTTGCGGCAGCTGGTCTCTGGACCGCAGTTGTGTCTCAAAGCCATCGCCGGCCAGGAGCTGCTATGCGCTAACGCTAAGGTGGCTAACTCATGTCACTTTCTGACTGTCTTTTGCCACTTTTTGGTTAGCTTATTGGCTACTGTTCATTAGCGCTCACTTTGTTGTTGTTTTCCGCCAACAGGAATTGAAGGAAAAACTGTCGGAAGTGGATTTGAGGCTGCAGCATTTGTTGAAGCGCATTCAAGAATCCTCGGGTAACGTCAAATCCCTGCGCTCCCGGCTAGCCCGAGAACCCATCCTGGCCTCGGAGAGGAACGTCTACTCCCGCTTCCACACCGACGTCGTGGCCTTGCAGAAAACCGTAGAGGACCTGGAGCGAAAACAGAAGCTGACCAGAGGAAAACCGTAATGTCACCCACTATTGGACTTGGCTTCAATTGCCATTTCTGTTCAAAAACAACATCTCCCATCTCAAAATATCTTCTTCTCCTAAATAAAAGTTCTGGTTCCCCAATGGACATGACACATTTCTTCAACGTACTTAACTTTGTAAGCGATAACGTTTTTTAGTTCTCAGCAGGAGACGAACCCGCCAGCTTCAAACTTCTAACGTAAGCTTCTCTTCTACGTCGTCATGTTCTTTTGTTTTTTGTCCACGTGACATTCGTGTTTGCGTCTTTTCAGGCGCAGCGTCCACGTCGATAAAAAGTGCTTCTCTAGAACTACGTCTCTCCAAATCACGGTAAGAGTCGACACTGACGCGTCATGTCATGTTTTGCGCGTGCCAACATGGCTGGGGGGGGTGCCGTTGCGCGACCTGGGCCAATATGCTGAGTCGGATGCGTCGTCAAGGTCGTCTCCGGAGGCTTTCTCATTGAATATTGATGCCACAGCCTGCCGTTTGCTCTCGGCTGAGAAAACAAAAAACTCCCATTTGAGTTAAAAATAGACACGGAGGACTTTAATCTCGGGGAAATAGTCAAGATATTATTGAATATGACCTGCAGAAGAAGCTTGAATTCAACCTTTTGGAGTGAATTCTTTAAAAATGGCTTCTCTTTGAGATCTAATCTTAAAAAAAATCTTTGTTATTGCGAGGTTGGTGCCAATTTTGTGGCCAATGCGGCGCAGATGGAGCTTTGGCCTCCGGGGCGGCGACACCCGGCGAATAAAGATGCGTTTTTTTTTTATGGTAGGGCAAAAAGTAGCGCGCTTTGTGGGCTAGTTTTATGTGTCCGCATCTGCAGACCTTTATCGCTCCTTCCCATCCTCTGCTGAATAATAAATGAGGCGTGGAAGCACTATTCATTCCTCCAATAGCCCAAACTAATTTGTACCACAACGCCAATTTAGAGTTTGAAAAAGTCATGTTTTATGGCCCTAAATAGAATAAAATGTTTGAGAATGCTAAGATAAAGTTTTAAAAGGCCCAAAATGGAGGTTTTATAGCTAAAAAAAATAGCAAACAGCTTTAAAATGGCCCTAAATTCAAATTTTATGGCCCAAAAATAGCCAAGTTTGTTTATTTTCGCCCCTCCTAAAAACGGCATTTTCTTGCGGCTAAACCGAAGAAAACTGCTGAGTCTGCCGACTTCTCACTTTCGCATTTAGCTTGCTTTGCACGCCCAAAAAAAGCTCAGCGCCTGCTGGCGGGCTTCCGGTTCGATCGCCCCTAGCGCTATTTCAAGACGCGTCTCCGATTTACGGCTCTCCGTGGCCGCCACTGGTGGAAGTGCCGAGTCACCACGGCAGGGGGGAATTTAGCCTCCATCCCTTCGTCGCTTGGAATTCCACGTGGTGATTGACGGGCGCTCGCATCAGCACCTTAAAAGCTACTCGTCATCAGTTCTTCCTTCGCCACCCCCCGCCCCCATCCAGCTAAGAAACAAATGAACGTCGCTTTTTCAAAACTTATTTTTTTCAACTCCCGTACCGACAAATTATTTGACGCTAAAGAGACAGAATGGAGGAGCTAAACATAGCTAAACGTAGCTAAATGTAGCGAGCATTCGATCGGCAAAGACAGACAGCTCCTTGTGGAGGGATGTGTTGCCGTGGAGACGGAATACTAAGATGTAGCGTTCTCCGCAGGACAATAATCAGGCCATGGAGGAGGGGCGGCGCCTTAGATGCACACACACACATAGACACACACTAACTTGATTTAACCCCTTCAACTCCCTTGTTCTGTCAGTCAAAATAGCATTTAGCCTCCAAACAAACCCAGACCTAAACCCCAACAAGCATCTATTTTTCATATTTTTGTCTTACAATGGGAAAATATAAATTCTATTTCATTCATTTTTCTAGGTTTAATCCAAGTTACTTTTTGGACCCCAGTTTGAGACCCCCCAATTTTCAACGTTTCTGTGAGAACCCGATAACGTAGCGTCAGCAAGCGCATTCCGCTATCGCGCGCGGGAGGGGGGGGGCCGTTTTCAAAGCGTGCCGCCGAGGGGGCCCGGAGCAAAGGTCGCGACCGGGTCGGCCACAGGGGTTTTTAATCTTGGCCCGTGAGCTCACTTCCCGCGTATTTGGCCTTCGGGTTCCACGCACGGTTGACTTTACTCACATTATGGGATAGCGGGGGGGATTTAGTCGGAAAGCCGCGTCCATTGTCCGCCTATCGGAATGCCGTGTGTACACAAATTGACGCGTTAGCGGCCTGTTGGCTCAAAAACTTCCTAGATTAGATCTCATTACATTCAACTTTATTCGTACTTGGGAAATTTACAGGGAAACACCGCCACAATGTTTGTTATTGTTTGTTTCCTCTTCAATTTGGGTCTACGTTAGTACTACGTCAAAATCAATTAAAAATAGAAAGAAATACTTTTTAGGTTATTTGAAAATTGTTTGCTAACGCCACTCAATGTTCTCCACGTCTCGCCTCATTTGTCCAGCATCCCCGTCGCCATGGAAACCCGGCAGCTGCTCCCAGCGCTCGCTCTTTCCGTCCGTCTCCGTGGGCAACGGCGGGAGGCGCAGACTGGATCGCGCCGGTTCTTCTTTTCATGCTTTCCCAACACTCAAACACGAGGTATTTCCAGTCTTGCTTTAGCTCCCAAAAAGCTAATGTTAGCATACACTCTTACCTCAAGTACCCCCATTATTCATTCAATTCTATGTGAAGTACCCCATTTTTTCTCCTCCCCCATACATGGCGGAGGGGGGACCCTTTTGTCTCCATTAGAACCCGCATTCCACACATACCCACACGCGTTTTGCTCAATTCTAATGGGAATATGCGGGTTATCGTCTTAAATAAAGGGCGCCATTATTTCAAATGTCTAATTTCCTTTCTCTCTATCCAACAGTCTTATGGAAATCTGTCCACGGCGCCCCTCATTGTTCTGTGTGACAAGCCCCGCCCCCCCTCCGTGAGACCAGCATGTGCACATTCTTGAGGGTCCTGCAGTTTTTGGATAAGAAAAATCCAAAGTCAGACAGGTAGAATAAACAAACTTAAACTTAATTTATGCGCATATAAGCCCTACCATGGATTCAGTCATCATTTTTTTTAGTGAAACATACGGCCTTTATGCCAGAAAATATGATAAATTAAGAATAAGGATTCATTCAGCAATAGAAGACTGCCTTCCGCCCGTTTAGCATGCTAGCGCTAACTGGAGTGAATAAATAATTAGCCGTGGCGTAACTGCGTTGAAGCCAAAAGCATTTTTTTAATTGATACAATATATGTACAGCCAAGTGGTTCATAATGCAAGGAATCAACTGACAGGCCAACGCAAAAGTCCAAGAAAAAACACTTTGTACAATCATACATTGCAGCATCGAGACAAAATTTGCGCCCTACAATTGCGTTTTATTGCTCCGTTGGATGGCACGTGGGTTGCTTGGACTTTCCCCCCTAAGATTGCATCGGTTTTTTATATGTTTTTCTTGACAAAAATGCAGCATTTGGCATGGGATAGCTTCCCGTTTGAATATTATCATGACACCATGCAAACGACGTCCATTCGAGGAAATGTCGATGAAAAAGAAGAACATTTGGGAAAAGTACCGCGTTTGTGCTACCGGCGCCGAGGCTACCCACGTGCTTTCCAAAATGGCCGCCGTATTTACAACCCGCGTGGGGGGAAAAAACGCAAAGTCGGCATTTTTACATTCGTGCCTACGGGCGCTTTGACATCATCGTCGGGGTTAAAAACTCGGCTGGATATATTTGTGCTGTTTTTCTTCGGGGGAGGAGGACAAAATGGCCGTATTTTGACGTTGGGGTTTGTCATTGTGGGTAAACGGGGGGTGTGCTTGGAAGCTAGGCTTTGTTGACGTTAGCAAACTGCGGAAAAAGGCACAGAACACGTGGCTACGCGTCCAGTTTGTTTGGAAATATAGCTTCTTTAAGACCAGTTTTTACAGAATTATGAATATTAACTTGAATATTGTACCTCCTAAAGGTCGCCGCACCGCCAAAACAGAGATGGCAGGCCACGCCCACTGCGCTCGGATTGGACACAGTGGAATTTCTCATCCCAGAACAAGGTAAATTCCGGAAAAAAAGTGAGATTGGACGCCAATAATATGGGTGTCGTAAACTGAAAAATTGGGGGGTGGGTGTTTTTTAAAATGTCATTTTAGAATGCATTTTAAGCTACTTTTAATTATTTGAACTTAATGGTTATGAGCCAGGGGTGTCCAACTAGGGGTCAAAGGTCAGATCTGGGTTAATGTTTTTTCCCAAAATTTTGAGGATTATTTATTCATTTTTATCCTATTTTTTTAATGAGGTGCTAAAATGAAATGAAAATAAGTCTATTTTTTTAATTAGAAGGAAAAAATAGAAAGTATTGACTGTTAGAAGACAAATTTTTGATGATGATGAGTTACAAGGTCATAGGTCATCAATAATGGTATTCCCATCCGATGTGGTTCGCTTTGTAGTTTGGCTAAAAACATGCCGTGCAAACCTCTTTTTTGAGTAAATCCCCTTTTGCATGCATTTTAACATTCTCTTATGATCTTAAAAAAAAGTAGCACAATTCATATATATCTCTATGTTCATATATATATAGCAGGCATATACACCGTATTTTACAAAATAAAAGTTTGGCTGGAAAATACGGTACATACGTAAATACTACGTCGGGTGGTGGATCCAATTTTTGCGCATTTTTCTCCCATAATAGTGAAAAAATTCATATTTCTTAACTTTATCTGATTTGCTATAATAAAAGGCAATAATTAAGTATGCTAAATATGCTAGTCACTCTTTTTGGTCTATTTTTATGTATCAATCTAATCCGTATTTTCAGGTTTGTCTTTTTACTGGGTGGACAGGGCCTGGAATTAGCCACACCCCCAGATTTAGTGAATAGTATCACAACTGTCAAAAGAAAAACATTCAAATCTGCAATATGGTAATTTAAGGACACCTTTTGATAAGCCATTGTCATATTTCAATATCATTTTTTTCTAACATTAACCCCTCCCCATTATGGGCATGCTGCATTGCATTGCGTTTGCATTCCACTTTTAGGGCAGTGTTGCATCAGGCCGGTCTGTGCGCAAGGGGGCGGGGTCAGTTTCTGGGGGAGGGGTGGGGCTTCACAATCTTGTCATTTAAGCGGAGCGGCCAGGCAAAAAGGGGGCTCATGCAGAAATGCTGTGAGAGGGCCGAGGCCGGGGACTGGGGAGGTCAAAGGTCAAAGGGGGAGGGGCTATCAGACACTCCCATTACCGAGGTTTCGTTCCAAGATATTTGGATACTTTCACTATAATACATTGCTGGCTTTGCTATGTTAAATGAAGGAAATCTGGTGGCCTTGTGCTGAAAATGGTGGATATTGCTCGCCATTGCTCTTTTTGGCTAGCGTCCACCGACCGCTGTGGCGCGTTAGCGTCGGTAGAAAATGTAGAAAAGATGGACTTGCCCCGCCCGCGTGTGCCTTTTGTTGGATTCTGTTTGCGTACGTTAACGTGTCGGCGGTTCTTTTGCCAAAATGGAGGGCGGAGGGGGGGGGGGGTTAGCGAGTGGAAGAGGAGACAGCCATGTTAAATAAAAATAAATAAAAAGCCTTAGGGTTAGGCAGGGGCTGACTCCCGGTCTCACTCCTCGCGGAGTTGCAGGCGGTAGCGGCTGTACCGGATCTGGAAGAAGAAGCTCTCGGCGGCCGAGCGGTTGGTCCCCGGGAGCCGGTAGTCCTCGCTGCGCCCCGTCCGGCGGAAGCCCAGCGACTCGTACAGCTTGTGGGCGGCCATCTTGACGGCCGTGGTGCCCAGGACCACGGCCGCGTAGTTGTTGCGCACGGCAAACTCCAGCACGCGGCGCCCCAGGGCCTTGGCGATGCCTTTGCCGCGGTAGTGGGAATCCACCGACATGCGCCGCAGCTCCACCGCGTTGTCGTCCTCGCGCCCCTGCGCCGCCACGATGCCCACCACGCGGCCGTCTAGGATCGCCACCCAGAAGCAAGAACCTGGGGCGGAGGGGTCAAAAGGTTATCATTCTTGAAGGACATCCATCACTGTCAATAAATGCTAACTGCTAAATGGCAACATACATTCTCTGAATATGCTAGCTTGCTACAAGTAGCATTCCTCATTCCAACTGCTATGAATTGCATTGCTAGCTTTTAAAAACCAAGATTTTTGACCGTTTCTCACTCAAAAAGAGGTTTTTCGGTCCTAATTGTTTTTTCTTCTTGTTTTTTTAGGCCAAAGTGATGTTGAAGTACCGCCTCCCCATTGGTTCCTTCTTGGATTGTCCCAAAGCAGTGAGCCAAGATCAATGGTGACCCTTCCCGCCCTCGCCCTCCTCCACTCGGAGCTTCAACAGTGGGGGGAAGGTAAGAGAATAGCGTGGGGAGGAGGGGCCACGTATCCCCTTCCCGCCATGCGAGTCTTACCAGCGGGTTTCATGTAATAAGCCTCGATGTCGGCCATGTCGGTGTGCAAAGCGTGCTCCAGGTAATCGTGGATGACTTTCCCGCTGTAGTAGTAGCGCGCTCCCATTAGCGCTAGCGGCGCGCAGCAGGTGAGCGCCAATGATTTGGTCACGTAAAAGCACATCACTGCCAAGGAAAGGGAAAGTGTCAGAAAAGCGCCTGACCAATGCGGCTCCTTGGCCACACGTGGCTTATTGCATGAGATTTGAATGTAGTTTTCATATTTGATTTGAAATGTACTGTTTTGACTTTAGCTCTATTGTGGTAGTTATGTGAAATAATACATTGACTGGGATAGTCTAGGTAAATGTCTTTCATTGTATATCACTAGCAGATGTCCAATCCGTTTCAAATAGATGGGAGGGTCGGCAATACATTCTGCAGAACTGTGAGCAGGTTGTTGCAACTTAAGCGTTCTCCAACCTTTTGAAAAGCCACTCGTTAGTTTGTAAGGATGGACGACGGCGATACGCATGCGCAAATAACACCCCCCCCAAAAAATTGCCCCCCTCCTCCGTGCCTTTTGTTGCCAGCGTTTTCCGACGGGTTGCGTCAAAACACCTGTGGCCCCCCATGACGACCCTTACCTGTGACCAGAGCGTAGAAGAACTGCGTCCGGGGCTGTTGCCCCAAGCCCCGAAAGGCCGTATTGGGGATCCTCTCCATGATGCCCTCGTAAAAGATGCGGCGCACCTCCTCGCGGTCGCCGCGCTCGAACTCGCGGATCGTCACCGTGTCCCGCCCGGCGCTGGGGTCCTTGGCGGCCTCACCGGCGGCGGCGGCGACGGCGGCGGCGGTCCACAGGATGGCCTCCTTTTTGGCCCCGGGTATAGCATCGCGTTCGTCCGCCACAATTTTGGTCTCGCAAACCATTTTGGGAGACGAACAATGCATGCAAGTGGCCTGCCGAGTCGAGCCCCCCTCCAAGCAATGTGGCCGGCCGGCGCCCCCCTCCCCAAACCAATGGGATCAAAGCAAAAAAAAAAAGAAGGAATGGAAAGGATGGCGGTATAGGCAGACCAAGGTGTTGCTGGGGAGGGAGGGCTGTGTGGATGTGTGTGTTGTGTGTGTGTGAGTGAGTGAGTGTGTGTGTGTGTGGAATGGGGGTTTCTGGGGGGGCGTCCGCTGCAACCCTGAGCGATTCTGGCGACCGAGGCTCGCCGGTTCGCCACCAGCTCTATTTATAGGCGGGGCAAGGCAGGGCGTGTGGATGCGTCGATTGGTGGAAGCCCCGAGATGCTGACTGACGGCGGAGGAGGGTGCTGCTGTTCTCTCTTCTTCTCCATTTGGGTCGAGTTGGGAGGGAGGGAGGGCTGGTATGGGCTGGGCTAGGCTGGGCTGGGTCGGGACGAGCCAGCCCGGCTTTGCTTTCTGCTCTGCGTCAAACGGAACTTGAGCTTTCTACGTACCGAGAACCTGAAAAAAAAGGGAAAAAAGTACCTTGGAATAGGAAGGCGTTCCCATGCAGCGTCTGCTGCACTGCAGTCAGGCCACGCCCCCCTTTCCCGAAGAGCGCTTTTTACGTGGTTCACCAGCACCCCCCAGCCCAGCCCACTCCCCCAACCATCCCACAAAGCTTTATTCGTGTCTGATGGTGCTTCTCTCAGTTTAAGTGCATTGGACATCTACTAGTGTGAAACTCATTGGACATTTGGTGGTGATTTCAATGTAGCTCTCCCGCCTAGTGGTGGAAATGTGTTAGTGTAGTCCAATGATGGCGCATCTTTGCCATTAAGAGTGATAGACAGCATTTTGACTGGTGCATTGCTGCGACAGTGCGTTGGTGTGTATCAGTGCCCTCCTGTGGTCAATATGCGGAATTGCAGTTTTGGGGTAATGGTCAAGTCATTCTTCCACAGGGATGAAAAAGCAAAACTAGTATAGATTTAGAGTTAAGATAACAATTCAAATATCATTTTTCAATCTTTAATTATCATTTTTTTATAATTAAACCCCATCCCAATCCATTCATTGAGCACAAATTCAAAACCATCAATGAAAAAACGTTAAATACACATTTTATTTGCCCCTGCCCCAACATATTTCACACTATTGAATCATAAATATCAGTACTGACGTCACGTCCATATCTACGTATACATGCACTTTACGTTTACATAAAAAAGGTGCCGTCAATTTATGCTACAGTGCTGTACTCGGTCGGGGAAAGCCCAGTGAAAGATCGTGTTTAAGTGCCATGGACGGCGATGGACGTCTGAACGTTCATTCGCTGTTTTGGACGCCCCTCGCCGTCAATGGTCAGGAGGATTCAGCGTAGCAAACTGGACCCGCAGTCGCAAAGAGCCCTCCTCTCTGCCCTCAGCACCAACGTCTCCGTCTATAACAAACACACAGACACACAAAAAGACAATTATTAATAGAAATCCAACCAAAATTGAATTCGATTCCAAAACTGGACTAGCGTACCCTGGCGTCCAGATTGAAAGCGGTCTTCTTCAGGTCCTGCAAGGCCCTCTGCATGAATTCAAATGCATGGCAGTCGACGCACGGGCGACCTGAACAGACAAACATTGCGTTAGAGTTGCACAAAAAAACGCATTTGATTGGAGGACTTACTCTCTGCCGGAATGACCGTCCCGGTTCCTCGGTCCATATCGGCGGAGACCCCGCATAATAGGACGAGCTGGGCCGCCAGCAGTAGCGTCGCTGCCTGCATCATCCCTACGGATGTCATCTTCCGATACCTGCACAATTTAATGTTCATTTTTGATTGGTTTTTAATCCGCACGAAATCGAAAACGCGAAATTCGCTTACCTAATTGGAATCGGTCGTATAATCGGACCGGGGAGGGGGGGCGAAATTGGGTTTGCGGAGATGTTTTTAATGGGATGCTCACTCACGCATGCGCACGGTGAACACCGAGTGATTCAAAGGAGGCGAATGGGGAATGACGTCATAAGGTTTTAGCCCGAATAAAAGAGAGGATCATCCTCATCAATAGTGTTTCTATTCAAGTCGACTAAACAATGAAAAAAGATGGAGGAATTATGAGATGTAAAGTAAAGAGGCTCGGCGACGCCATTGTTTGCAATGCGCTTTTATTGAAAGAAGCTGTCTCGAATGCGTAAAACGTTTACTATGTGAAACGAGGCCGTCAATACACATCGAGTCCACAGGAGGGCACTGTGATCCCAACGGTTGTTTGCAAAGCACTTATTATTGAGAGAAGATGTCTCGAATGCGGAAGTCGTTTATGTGAAAGGGGTCGTCGTTACACATTCAGTCCACAGGACGGCGCAAGGATCCCAGCGCTTTACGCAAAGCTCTTTTTAACGAAAGAAGAAGATGAATCGAATGCGGAAGTCGTTGATGTCATTCCACACGAGGGAATTTACGCATGCGTTATATCCTGGACTTCCCCCGGACTGACGTCAGAGAGAAACCCAGGAAGTGGGAGACGAATTCCTCGCGTGTTCTATTGTTTGTAAACTGTTTTTTCGGCGTTTATCGCATGATCTAAATGGGGGAATCTACAGTAAATACAACCGAGTCACGTTTGATAGATTACACGACCAGTAGTCCGCAAGAAGGGAGTTTTTTGGGCTGATTTTGTGCACTCTTTGCTGCAGGCTGTACAAGGAAAGTCAGGAATAAGGTAAGGCATGCTGCAAATGTCTACTACAAACGCCTCTCGGTGAATATTTCTATTAGTAAAACGTGTACTTGTTTTCTGTTGAGCTTGATCCTCCAAACCCAGATCAGATCGAAACATTTTGCCAACCTCCACAATTGAATGAACAATTTTCCCAATCAATGACAACATGGCTCCAATATTGACCTTTCTTCTTGAAGAAAGAATGTGTATTTTTTTATTGCTTTTAAAAAATCTAGCATGAGGACAAGCCTGACTGAAAATAATGCATCGAACAATGTTGACATTTGATGAAATTGTTACATTGACTATTAATTGACTAATATTTTTGGGTGGGAGGGATGTTTATCAGATTCCATGGGCATGCGCAGTGGGGCCGAGGGCGTGTTTTGCCACTTGGAGGGGGTGTAGTTTTGTAGGTGGGATGTGTTCAGATTTCATGGGCATGCGCAGTGGGGCCGAGGGCGTGTTTTGCAACTTGGAGGGGGTGTCGTTTTGTGGGTGGGATGTACGCAAACTTCATGGGCATGCGCAGTTGGGCCGAGGGCGTGTTTTGCCACTTGGAGGGGAGTGTCGTCTTGTGGGTGGGATGTGTTCAGATTTTATGGGCATGCGCAGGGGTGCCGAGGGCGTGTTTTGACTCTTGGAGGGGTGCGTTTGTGTGCGCGGGTGGGTGCGTCTGGCTCAAACTCCGCCCACCGACTCTCGGAAGGCTTGGAAGGCAAGGGGATTGCCAGGGTTTGAGTCGACGTTTTGCCCCGTTTCATGCCGAAGGGGCGTGTCCAACGTAAAAGTGTCTGAAATGAAGCCAAACTGCTCGGATCAGAGGCCAAATGTCTTCCCAACACTCTTGGTAGTCACTTGCCATGCATTCCAAGCCTGAAAATCCAAAAATGTCATCTGACAATATGATGATGCGCTTCCTAAGCTCTGCCCACTGGGTAACATTCTCCTCTTTTCTTGCCCTTCAAAGCTTAAATAAGTGATTATGATGTCCAAATTGCCCATTTTGAGCCCCTTGCATACTTTTTCCAATTGTTGTTCATATTTGGTGAGATTTTAGTGTTGTGTTCATAGTCAGTTGGCCTGAGTAGACCCATTCCATAGGCGCTCCATTGATTGTGACTAAGTGGAGGGGTTCCCTCCTTAGACCTTTGGCCTCCAAAACCCACAATTGTACCTGATACGTGTCCAAAGTTGCTCAAAATATGATGTGCATCTTTTAACAATGTGCACATCCTCTATTTGTGGTCAGTAGAGTCCCATTTGAGGCAAAGTGTGCAAAAGGCCACATTTATAGGGGCCTCAGAGGTCTCTGGTGGGCAAAAAAATGGCTTTTTCCTCAATGTTTTGTGTTTAAAACATGCAATCTGAGTCAAATTGGATTAGTTCTAACGAAAACATGTCATTTTGTTTACAGGAGCGGAGGCCCGGAAGATGGAGTTGCTTCCACGTCCATCAACCTGCGCCACACAAGTGCTAACAAAGGTAGGAAATGCTCCCTTGAATGTATATTTGTATTGAAAAACATGTTTTTAAGATGTATTTATCATGCTAGTAATTGAATAGCTTGAATTAGAACCACATTTATTTGACCTCCCGTGTAGAGCTCAAAATAATAATGTCATTGTAGGTCTTACAGTCCAAGATGCTAATACTATTTTCAGGCATCATTGTATGTAAGGTTATGTAAGGCTAATTATGTGACTGTAATGTCATATCAATGCTAGAATGGTCACTGATGCTAATGCTATTTTTGCACTCACATCACCTTATGTACAGTTAGATGTAAACATTGCTAGGCTAATTATGTGACTGTAATGTCATATCAATGCTAGAATGGTCACTGATGCTAATGCTATTTTTGCACTCACATCACCTTATGTACAGTTAGATGTTAACATTGGTAGGCTAATTATTTGTTGGTGATGCTTATGCTATTTTGCCGCTTGCATCATCTCATGTAAGGTTACTTATCATGATCAGTAGACTATATATGTGACTGTAATGTGGTATGAATGCTAGAATGGTCACTGATTGTTCTCGTTGTCGTCTTCTTGACAGGATGGGGGACGTTTTGGAGGTACACGGCGCCTCCGGAGGGGCCCGCGCTGCAGCCTGATGGCTCCTGGACACTGGCGTGACCTGTCGTGACCTGGCTGGGTATGTGACGTTGCCCGTTTCAGCTTCTGCGGTGGCATCTGGTGCCGTCAGAATGTCAAAAAAAGCCATTTTTTGCTCACAATATATTGTTGAAATGGAATCAGTCTTTGTCTTTTCTTGCGAAATGCATCCTTACTAAGTTTAAAATAGGTGTTTTCCTTCAAAATGTGTCTTTTTGGGGCACAAAACGTCCACCAAAAAGAGCTCTCGGAAAACGGGGCCTCAGAAAAGCAGAAAATCTTCCCGGCAACGAGACGTGTCACGTTTCGGCCATCCAATCAGAGGCCTTAAAAATTGGATTTAGCCACCTCCCCTCTATGCAAATCTATGCAAATTTGGATTTAGCCCCGCCCTGGCCTCGCCCACCGGGACAGCCAATCACAGCCCGGCATTTGGCCGGACACGCCCCCTTTTTCCAAAAAACGGCGTTTTTTGGACCGAAACTCCGCCTCCCGCTACAAAGCCAGCCCCCCCTGACTAAAGCCCACCCATTCCGAGAGAACCAATCGGATGGCAGTATTCGCCTCCCCACTTCCTGATTCTACACCAATCAGTGAATAGACGCCCCTTCCCGGAGAACCAATCAGGTGGCAGCATTCACCTTCCACTTCCTGATTCTACACCAATCAGTGAATGGTCACCCCCCTCCCAGGGAACCAATCAACTGGCAGCATTCAATTTCCACTTCCTTATTTTAAACCAATCAGTGAACCTAATTTAAGTATTCCACCAATCTCTGGCCAGTCATTTGCATAGCCACACCCAAAAAAATAATAAAAAAAAATAATAAAAAGTAAAAAATAAAATTAGTTTAAATAAAATAGTAATAATAATAAAAAGTTAGAAGAGAGAAGTTTGTTTTTTGTTCAACTTTATTTGTTTTTCTTTCAGAGCAAAAGTCCAAAGTTAGATGTCTTGAAGTTCTTCTTCAAACCAGTAGGAGTCGGATCGGAACAGAGTGTGGAGAGATCTGAAGACAAAAAAAAGTAAGTTAAGTGCAAGTCAAGTACAATTCAAGTTAGTTAAGTGCAAGTTTAGTGCAATTTAAGTTAGTTAAGTGCAAGACAAGTAAGTGTAAAGTGCAAGACAAGTTTAAAGTGTAAAGTGCAAGACAAGTTTAAAGTGCAAGACAAGCAAGTTTAAAGTAGAAGGCAAGCAAGTTTAAAGTAGAAGGCAAGCAAGTTAAAGGTGCAAAAGAAGTAAGTTAAAAAAAGCATGCAAAGAAGTCAAGTGCATACAAAGAATTGTGCAAACGACGATAAGACTCACCATAGAACGATGCGATGTCACTTGTTCTTGACTTGAGCAGGAAGGCAGCAAATGGACGACTTCAATTGTGGAAGGACTTCATTTGATGCCACGTGTCACTTGTTCTTGAGCAGGAGGGCAGCATTTGGACTTCAACTGTGGAAGATTTGGACGACTTCAACTGTGGAAGAACTACATTGCATTCCAGACAATTGTCACGAAAGAGTTCACACGGAGGCAAAACATTTTGTCCTTTTATTTATTTCCAGAATTGAGCAATCAAGATAATCAGCTCGTTGTCTCACAGGTGCAGCACTTGGGGCTGACTGGTCAAGGCGGGGCTCCAAAATGGCGTCTTCACTGGAATGAGCCTAAACACAAGAAAGTGGGTGAGCATTCAATTCAGTTTTGTTTAGTCAAAAAATGGTACATTTTTACTCACCTTTGCAGTATAATCAAGCCTAAAAAAATCTGCTTCAGTTACCTTGAGCTGCAGCGCCCTCCGGTGGACACGAAGTAACTAGTCTGCAAAAGAGAGTGGAAGGTAAAACATAGTTCACAATAGACCGTGTTCACGTCCACCATTTTGTGTTGCAGTGTGCATTACTAACCTACTGGACGTCGTGGTGGATGAAATCCGACTGGAAGAAACAAAGACAGAAGTCAAAATTGGACATGGTGAGTCATCTCAGGCGTTCTTACCTTCAACTTTGTCACACTGCTCACAGCTTCTGAAACAGATTAATAGACACATTTGCACTTGGATCAATTGTTTGCTCGTTTCACCTGTGCTGCTTACCTGCAGGGTCGAATATCTTGGAAGTGGCCTGCAAAAGAAAAAGGAGAAAGAGTCAAACAGTATGGTTAAACAGCCATTGTTCGTGCAAAATGGACCATCTGGCAGAATACTTACCGACTGCAGCCTGTGAAGGAAGAAAGAAGATCCATTAAAGTATTTTCGAGCTTCATTTGGAATATTCAAAGTACTTACCAACTGCAGCCTGTGAAGGAAGAAATGGACCATTAAGTATTTTCAAGGTTGATTTGGAATATTTAAAGTACTTACTTGCTTCTTTTTGCACACTTGTGAGCTGTTGAAACAAGAGAAATGTAAGTTAGTCTCAAATAAAAAAGTGAAAAGACTTGGGAATAGTACTTACTTTGGCTTTCCAGTGTGGAGCGACGCGCAGCATTCATTAAATGAAAAAGACCGTCTGCGAAAATGCTTCCTCTTTAAATAGTTTTTCGGAAGTGACGTAATTGCGCGAAAAAATATAAAAGTTTAAAAAATAATTTAAATGTGTCCTTCAAATTGAAAAGCGGACGGCCGGGACTCGTACCCGGGTCTCCCAAACCAAAGTCTTATGCTCTACTCATGAGACTAATGAGCAGATGATTGAGAACGATCTCATAGTGTATATGTCCCATTCTTAGTCACTCACATTCGGTAGTCTGTCAAAAAAAAGGGTAAATATGACTTCCAATTTTTGAATTTGCAAAGCGTTGGTGGTCTAATGGTTAAAGACACCGACTGCGAATACTTTAGACTCGGGTTCGATCCTCTCTCTTGCCTTTACCGCTCTAGCATTTAATTCGTAAATGCAGCTGAGAGTGGGAATCGAACCCGGGTCGCCTGCATCGCAGGCAATGACTTATGCCATTCGCCACCTTGGCTGGATTTCCGCCGAAATTTCTCCCGTAGAAGTCCTAAATAATACCCAAAACACTTAGCGCATTTCGATGCAAGCGAAGTCTATGAATGTACTACAGTGATGCACTGGTAACAAGGAGTTGGTTGGAAAAAAAAATTGCAGAGTGTAATGCTTAAAAGTGTCACAAGATGGCAGCCGAACATGTCCAGTCAGGCACACTCCAGGTGTCCAGGTATACTACATACCATGTACTATACGAGGAAACAGCATACTTAGTTGGTTGGAAAAGCCATTGCAAAGTGCAATTCCTTAAAACCGCCAAAAGAGGGCAGACAGTTAGAACATGTCTATTCAGGCACATTCAGGACAATATGTGTGTCCAGGTATTCTACATAAGTACGTAGTTGGTTGGAAAAGCCATTGCAAAGTGCAATGCCTTAAAACCGCCAAAAGAGGGCAGACACTTAGAACATGTCTATTCAGGCACATTCAGGACAATATGTGTGTCCAGGTATTCTACATAAGTACGTAGTTGGTTGGAAAAGCCATTGCAAAGTGCAATGCCCAAAAACCGCCACAGGAGGGGATCAGGTCTAACATGTCTTGTGGAGAATAACATAGCATGTATTCATACGTGCATACAGTCACAACACAAAATCAAGGTATTAGGAAATGTTATGGTTTGTTACTTTATTGGAGAGGGCTCAAGATGAATATTGCACATCATTTATATGAGCAAGATGAGGCTGACGCTGGGGAGAACATTGAAAATAAAGTTCCACCAAATACACAAGTGCCTTGTCTGCTTTTGTCATGAAATAAACACAAAACAAAGTTGGTTGTCGTGCATGGGATGGCAAGTGGAAGTCAGCCGTCTGCCTGCAGGAACAAGTCCAGTCTGCACCAAGACAGGAACAAGCATTAAAGCTGCACCTGGCTGTGAATACATGGATAAAAGAACAATGACATGAGAACGGCCGAACGAACAGCTGACGCATTAACAATGACGCTAATATGAAGCGGATGAGTCCACTCACCTCATCTGGCCATGATTCTGACACGCTTAACAGTCGCACCTTCGTATCTTGTTTCTATTGACCGCATAGTACGCTTAAAAAGACTACATTTACCTAAAATTATGCGTAGAAGGATTGTTTTGATCGGCTGCTGGTTACCACGACTTCCGCATCGGAGGATCTTCTTCTTTCAATAAGAGCGCTTTGCAAACAACCCTTGTGACTACGCTGCCATCGTGTGGACCGGGGGTGTAATGACAGGACCTCTGTTGGTGTCCAAACGGAGGCCCGCGGGCCAAATCTGGCCCGCCGCATCATTTTTTTGCGGTCCGATAAAATAAACCATGAGGATATTTTAAAAGGCACAATGCACCTCTATTGGTGTTCAAACGGAGGCCCGCGGGCCAAATCTGGCCCGCCGCATCATTTTTTGCGGTCCGATAAAATAAACCATGAGGATATTTTAAAAGGCACAATGCACCTCTATTGGTGTCCAAGTGGAGGCCCGGGGGCCAAATGTGGCCCGCCGCATCACTTTGTGCGGTCCGAGAAAGTAAACCAAGAGGATACTTTAAACAGGATAATGCACCTCTATTGGTGTCAAAATGGAGGCCCGGGGGCCAAATGTGGCCCGCCGCATAATTTTGTGCGGTCCGAGAAAGTAAACCAAGAGGATACTTTAAACAGGATAATGCACCTCTATTGGTGTCAAAATGGAGGCCCGGGGGCCAAATGTGGCCCGCCGCATAATTTTGTGCGGTCCGAGAAAGTAAACCAAGAGGATACTTTAAACAGGATAATGCACCTCTATTGGTGTCAAAATGGAGGCCCGGGGGCCAAATCTGGATCCGAGAAAGTATACCATGGTTTAATAAAGTTCAAATATTTCAAGCATTCACAGTCAACTCATGAACAGAAATCCAATCATTTCTAGTTAACAAAGCAGAACGAGGCTAATCTTTAGCCGTTATGGTGTTCTTTTTACCAGGTATCAGGCAGACAGGATCAGTGTGCTTTATTGCCCCAGTCAGTAAACCATGGTTTACTTTCTCGGACCGCACAAAAAGATGCGGCGGGCCAGATTTGGCCCCCGGGCCTCCACTTTGACACCATTAGAGGTGCATTGTGCTGTTTAAAAACGTCTTTCTTGGACCGCACAATGTGATGCGGCGGGCCAGATTTGGCCCCCGGGCCTCCATTTTGACACCAATAGAGGTGCATTATCCTGTTTAAAGTATCCTCTTGGTTTACTTTCTCGGACCGCACAAAATTATGCGGCGGGCCACATTTGGCCCCCGGGCCTCCATTTTGACACCAATAGAGGTGCATTATCCTGTTTAAAGTATCCTCTTGGTTTACTTTCTCGGACCGCACAAAGTGATGCGGCGGGCCACATTTGGCCCCCGGGCCTCCACTTGGACACCAATAGAGGTGCATTGTGCCTTTTAAAATATCCTCATGGTTTATTTTATCGGACCGCAAAAAATGATGCGGCGGGCCAGATTTGGCCCGCGGGCCTCCGTTTGAACACCAATAGAGGTGCATTGTGCCTTTTAAAATATCCTCATGGTTTATTTTATCGGACCGCAAAAAAATGATGCGGCGGGCCAGATTTGGCCCGCGGGCCTCCGTTTGGACACCAACAGAGGTCCTGTCATTACACCCCCGGTCCACACGATGGCAGCGTAGTCACAAGGGTTGTTTGCAAAGCGCTCTTATTGAAAGAAGAAGATCCTCCGATGCGGAAGTCGTGGTAACCAGCAGCCGATCAAAACAATCCTTCTACGCATAATTTTAGGTAAATGTAGTCTTTTTAAGCGTACTATGCGGTCAATAGAAACAAGATACGAAGGTGCGACTGTTAAGCGTGTCAGAATCATGGCCAGATGAGGTGAGTGGACTCATCCGCTTCATATTAGCGTCATTGTTAATGCGTCAGCTGTTCGTTCGGCCGTTCTCATGTCATTGTTCTTTTATCCATGTATTCACAGCCAGGTGCAGCTTTAATGCTTGTTCCTGTCTTGGTGCAGACTGGACTTGTTCCTGCAGGCAGACGGCTGACTTCCACTTGCCATCCCATGCACGACAACCAACTTTGTTTTGTGTTTATTTCATGACAAAAGCAGACAAGGCACTTGTGTATTTGGTGGAACTTTATTTTCAATGTTCTCCCCAGCGTCAGCCTCATCTTGCTCATATAAATGATGTGCAATATTCATCTTGAGCCCTCTCCAATAAAGTAACAAACCATAACATTTCCTAATACCTTGATTTTGTGTTGTGACTGTATGCACGTATGAATACATGCTATGTTATTCTCCACAAGACATGTTAGACCTGATCCCCTCCTGTGGCGGTTTTTGGGCATTGCACTTTGCAATGGCTTTTCCAACCAACTACGTACTTATGTAGAATACCTGGACACACATATTGTCCTGAATGTGCCTGAATAGACATGTTCTAAGTGTCTGCCCTCTTTTGGCGGTTTTAAGGCATTGCACTTTGCAATGGCTTTTCCAACCAACTACGTACTTATGTAGAATACCTGGACACACATATTGTCCTGAATGTGCCTGAATAGACATGTTCTAACTGTCTGCCCTCTTTTGGCGGTTTTAAGGAATTGCACTTTGCAATGGCTTTTCCAACCAACTAAGTATGCTGTTTCCTCGTATAGTACATGGTATGTAGTATACCTGGACACCTGGAGTGTGCCTGACTGGACATGTTCGGCTGCCATCTTGTGACACTTTTAAGCATTACACTCTGCAATTTTTTTTTCCAACCAACTCCTTGTTACCAGTGCATCACTGTAGTACATTCATAGACTTCGCTTGCATCGAAATGCGCTAAGTGTTTTGGGTATTATTTAGGACTTCTACGGGAGAAATTTCGGCGGAAATCCAGCCAAGGTGGCGAATGGCATAAGTCATTGCCTGCGATGCAGGCGACCCGGGTTCGATTCCCACTCTCAGCTGCATTTACGAATTAAATGCTAGAGCGGTAAAGGCAAGAGAGAGGATCGAACCCGAGTCTAAAGTATTCGCAGTCGGTGTCTTTAACCATTAGACCACCAACGCTTTGCAAATTCAAAAATTGGAAGTCATATTTACCCTTTTTTTTGACAGACTACCGAATGTGAGTGACTAAGAATGGGACATATACACTATGAGATCGTTCTCAATCATCTGCTCATTAGTCTCATGAGTAGAGCATAAGACTTTGGTTTGGGAGACCCGGGTACGAGTCCCGGCCGTCCGCTTTTCAATTTGAAGGACACATTTAAATTATTTTTTAAACTTTTATATTTTTTCGCGCAATTACGTCACTTCCGAAAAACTATTTAAAGAGGAAGCATTTTCGCAGACGGTCTTTTTCATTTAATGAATGCTGCGCGTCGCTCCACACTGGAAAGCCAAAGTAAGTACTATTCCCAAGTCTTTTCACTTTTTTATTTGAGACTAACTTACATTTCTCTTGTTTCAACAGCTCACAAGTGTGCAAAAAGAAGCAAGTAAGTACTTTAAATATTCCAAATCAACCTTGAAAATACTTAATGGTCCATTTCTTCCTTCACAGGCTGCAGTTGGTAAGTACTTTGAATATTCCAAATGAAGCTCGAAAATACTTTAATGGATCTTCTTTCTTCCTTCACAGGCTGCAGTCGGTAAGTATTCTGCCAGATGGTCCATTTTGCACGAACAATGGCTGTTTAACCATACTGTTTGACTCTTTCTCCTTTTTCTTTTGCAGGCCACTTCCAAGATATTCGACCCTGCAGGTAAGCAGCACAGGTGAAACGAGCAAACAATTGATCCAAGTGCAAATGTGTCTATTAATCTGTTTCAGAAGCTGTGAGCAGTGTGACAAAGTTGAAGGTAAGAACGCCTGAGATGACTCACCATGTCCAATTTTGACTTCTGTCTTTGTTTCTTCCAGTCGGATTTCATCCACCACGACGTCCAGTAGGTTAGTAATGCACACTGCAACACAAAATGGTGGACGTGAACACTGTCTATTGTGAACTATGTTTTACCTTCCACTCTCTTTTGCAGACTAATTACTTCGTGTCCACCGGAGGGCGCTGCAGCTCAAGATAACTGAAACAGATTTTTTTAGGCTTGATTATACTGCAAAGGTGAGTAAAAATGTACCATTTTTTGACTAAACAAAACTGAATTGAATGCTCACCCACTTTCTTGTGTTTAGGCTCATTCCAGTGAAGACGCCATTTTGGAGCCCCGCCTTGACCAGTCAGCCCCAAGTGCTGCACCTGTGAGACAACGAGCTGATTATCTTGATTGCTCAATTCTGGAAATAAAATAAAAGGACAAAATGTTTTGCCTCCGTGTGAACTCTTTCGTGACAATTGTCTGGAATGCAATGTAATTCTTCCACAGTTGGAGTCGTCCAAATCTTCCACAGTTGAAGTCCAAATGCTGCCCTCCTGCTCAAGAACAAGTGACACGTGGCATCAAATGAAGTCCTTCCACAATTGAAGTCGTCCATTTGCTGCCCTCCTGCTCAAGTCAAGAACAAGTGACATCGCATCGTTCTATGGTGAGTCTTATCGTCGTTTGCACAATTCTTTGTATGCACTTGACTTCTTTGCATGCTTTTTTAACTTACTTCTTTTGCACCTTTAACTTGCTTGCCTTCTACTTTAAACTTGCTTGTCTTGCACTTTAAACTTACTTGTCTTGCACTTTACTCTTACTTGTCTTGCACTTTACATTTACTTGTCTTGCACTTGTCTTACACTTAACTAACTTAAATTGCACTAGACTTGCATTTAACTTGTCTTGCACTAAACTTGCACTTAACTAACTTGAATTGTACATGACTTGCACTTAACTTACTTTTTTTTGTCTTCAGATCTCTCCACACTCTGTTCCGATCCGACTCCTACTGGTTTGAAGAAGAACTTCAAGACATCTAACTTTGGACTTTTGCTCTGAAAGAAAAACAAATAAAGTTGAACAAAAAACAAACTTCTTTCTTCTAACTTTTTATTATTATTACTATTTTATTTAAACTAAATTTATTTTTTATTTTTTATTATTTTTTTTATTATTTTTTTGGGTGTGGCTATGCAAATGACTAGCCAGGGATTGGTGGAATACTTAAATTAGGTTCACTGATTGGTTTAAAATAAGGAAGTGGAAATTGAATGCTGCCAGTTGATTGGTTCTCTGGGAGGGGGGTGTCCATTCACTGATTGGTGTAGAATCAGGAAGTGGAAGGTGAATGCTGCCACCTGATTGGTTCTCCGGGAAGGGGCGTCTATTCACTGATTGGTGTAGAATCAGGAAGTGGGGAGGCGAATACTGCCATCCGATTGGTTCTCTCGGAATGGGTGGGCTTTAGTCAGGGGGGGCTGGCTTTGTAGCGGGGGGCGGGGTTTCGGTCCAAAAAACGCCGTTTTTTGGAAAAAGGGGGCGTGTCCGGCCAAATGCCGGGCTGTGATTGGCTGTCCCGGGGGGCGAGGCCGGGGCGGGGCTAAATCCAAATTTGCATAGATTTGCATAGAGGGGAGGTGGCTAAATCCAATTTTTAAGGCCTCTGATTGGATGGCCGAAACGTGACACGTCTCGTTGCCGGGAAGGTTTTCTGCTTTTCTGAGGCCCCGTTTTCCGAGAGCTCTTTTTGGTGGATGTTTTATGCCCCAAAAAGACACTTTTTGAAGGAAAACATCTATTTTAAACTTAGTAAGGATGCATTTAGCAAGAAAAGACAAAGACTGATTCCATTTCAACAATATATTGTGAGCAAAAAATGGCTTTTTTGACATTCTGACGGCATCAGATGCCACCACAGAAGCTGAAACGGGCAACGTCACATACCCAGCCAGGTCACGACAGGTCACGCCAGTGTCCAGGAGCCATCAGGCTGCAGCGCGGGCCCCTCCGGAGGCGCCGCGTACCTCCAAAACGTCCCCCATCCTGTCAAGAAGACGACAACGAGAACAATCAGTGACCATTCTAGCATTCATACCACATTACAGTCACATATATAGTCTACTGATCATGATAAGTAACCTTACATGAGATGACGCAAGCGCCAAAATAGCATAAGCATCACCAACAAATAATTAGCCTAGCAATGTTTACATCTAACTGTACATAAGGTGATGTGAGTGCAAAAATAGCATTAGCATCAGTGACCATTCTAGCATTGATATGACATTACAGTCACATAATTAGCCTAGCAATGTTTATATCTCACTATACATAAGGTGATGTGAGTGCAAAAATAGCATTAGCATCAGTGACAATTCTAGCATTGATATGACATTACAGTCACATAATTAGCCTTACATAACCTTACATGCAATGATGCCTGAAAATAGTATTAGCATCTTGGACTGTAAGACCTACAATGACAATTATTTTGAGCTCTACACGGGTGGTCAAATAAATGTGATTCTAATTCAAGCTATTCATTTACTAGCATGATAAATATATCTTAAAAACATGCTTTTCAATACAAATATACATTCAAGGGAGCATTTCCTACCTTTGTTAGCACGTGTGTGGCGCAGGTTGATGGACGTGGAAGCAACTCCATCTTCCGGGCCTCCGCTCCTGTGAACAAAATGACATGTTTTCGTTAGAACTAATCCAATTTGACTCAGATTGCATGTTTTAAACACAAAACATTGAGGAAAAAGCCATTTTTTTGCCCACCAGAGACCTCTGAGGCCCCTATAAATGTGGCCTTTTGCACACTTTGCCTCAAATGGGACTCTACTGACCACAAATAGAGGATGTGCACATTGTTAAAAGATGCACATCATATTTTGAGCAACTTTGGACACGTATCAGGTACGATTGTGGGTTTTGGAGGCCAAAGGTCTAAGGAGGGAACCCCTCCACTTAGTCACAATCAATGGAGCGCCTATGGAATGGGTCTACTCAGGCCAACTGACTATGAACACAACACTAAAATCTCACCAAATATGAACAACAATTGAAAAAAGTATGCAAGGGGCTCAAAATGGGCAATTTGGACATCATAATCACTGATTTAAGCTTTGAAGGGCAAGAAAGAGGAGAATGTTACCCAGTGGGCAGAGCTTAGGAAGCGCATCATCATATTGTCAGATGACATTTTTGGATTTTCAGGCTTGGAATGCATGGCAAGTGACTACCAAGAGTGTTGGGAAGACATTTGGCCTCTGATCCGAGCAGTTTGGCTTCATTTCAGACACTTTTACGTTGGACACGCCCCTTCGGCATGAAATGGGGCAAAACGTCGACTCAAACCCTGGCAATCCCCTTGCCTTCCAAGCCTTCCGAGAGTCGGTGGGCGGAGTTTGAGCCAGACGCACCCACCCGCGCACACAAACGCACCCCTCCAAGAGTCAAAACACGCCCTCGGCACCCCTGCGCATGCCCATAAAATCTGAACACATCCCACCCACAAGACAACACTCCCCTCCAAGTGGCAAAACACGCCCTCGGCCCAACTGCGCATGCCCATGAAGTTTGCGTACATCCCACCCACAAAACGACACCCCCTCCAAGTTGCAAAACACGCCCTCGGCCCCACTGCGCATGCCCATGAAATCTGAACTCATCCCACCTACAAAACTACACCCCCTCCAAGTGGCAAAACACGCCCTCGGCCCCACTGCGCATGCCCATGGAATCTGATAACCACCCCTCCCACCCAAAAATATTAGTCAATTAATAGTCAATGTAACAATTTCATCAAATGTCAACATTGTTCGATGCATTATTTTCAGGCAGGCTTGTCCTCATGCTAGATTTTTTAAAAGCAATAAAAAAATACACATTCTTTCTTCAAGAAGAAAGGTCAATATTGGAGCCATGTTGTCATTGATTGGGAAAATTGTTCATTCAATTGTGGAGGTTGGCAAAATGTTTCGATCTGATCTGGGTTTGGAGGATCAAGCTCAACAGAAAACAAGTACACGTTTTACTAATAGAAATATTCACCGAGAGGCGTTTGTAGTAGACATTTGCAGCATGCCTTACCTTATTCCTGACTTTCCTTGTACAGCCTGCAGCAAAGAGTGCACAAAATCAGCCCAAAAAACTCCCTTCTTGCGGACTACTGGTCGTGTAATCTATCAAACGTGACTCGGTTGTATTTACTGTAGATTCCCCCATTTAGATCATGCGATAAACGCCGAAAAAACAGTTTACAAACAATAGAACACGCAAGGAATTCGTCTCCCACTTCCTGGGTTTCTCTCTGACGTCAGTCCGGGGGAAGTCCAGGATATAACGCATGCGTAAATTCCCTCGTGTGGAATGACATCAACGACTTCCGCATTCGATTCATCTTCTTCTTTCGTTAAAAAGAGCTTTGCGTAAAGCGCTGGGATCCTTGCGCCGTCCTGTGGACTACATGTGTAACGACGACCCCTTTCACATAAACGACTTCCGCATTCGAGACATCTTCTCTCAATAATAAGTGCTTTGCAAACAACCGTTGGGATCACAGTGCCCTCCTGTGGACTGGATGTGTATTGACGGCCTCGTTTCACATTGTAAACGTTTTACGCATTCGAGACAACTTTTTTTCAGTCATTTTGTGTTTTCACAATAAATAGGATTCTGACCAGTATTAATACATAGGATTTATGACTTGGAGTAATAGGGGATATAAACTAAATAAATTTGTTATGAATACTAATACTTGGTAATGTTTGTGTCCACTTCATCCCTATACTGACTCTAACTCTAGTAAACACTTAGCTGTAAGAGATATACTTTGGTGTCAAAGTGGTGGCCCGGGGGTCAGATCTGGATCACGATTGGACGCAGAATGACAAAAACAACATCGCTCTTTAAACATGTTTTATTTTGGTACTGAAATGAAGGGAACTCAATTCCATGAGATTAAAACAAAAACAATAGTAAAGTACATCCAATTTAATAAATGAATGAATATAAACAAGGCAGACTCGACTATTTCATTTGTCCGGACGACATAAAAAATAAATGACAAAAAGACTGACTTTCCAGTTGTTATTCAGGCTTTTTTTTTAAACACTGAGCAGATATGCATCACAGCTTTCTCCAACTAAAAGATGTACAAAAAAAAAACACTTATTTCTAAAGCGGAACTCATTTCATAACATTTTTTTAGAGAGCAATACATGGAAAACAAGAACCATTTTTTTTTCTCATTTAGCGAACGAGACGGGGGAAAAATATTTTGGACTAATTCATAAGCTTTTTTTTTGTCAAACTAAGGTTTACTGACCCTAAAATGGCACCATTGGGCACTTGAAGGGAAGGACAAAATAATATTTACACTAAAGATGCGTTCTGGTTTGACAAAACGTTGAAGCAAAAACTAAAGAAATCCAATTTGAATCAGAAAGGTCACGTGACCCTCCATCGTAAAGATTTGTAGGTCATAAACCTTCGCAAATTAAGTACTTTTTTAAACATTTTTTTTTACCCACAATTCATATTTCGACTGCAGTAAAAAGTTTCTCGGAACTCGTCATCTATAAAAAAAAAAAAAACAACAACAAAAAATAGACAGTTAAACCTGCCGGAACGATTTCACGTTTCGCGAACACGACAGAAACGCTTTTTTTTAAAACAAAAAACTAAAGGAAAAACATGGCAGGCAAACGAGAGAAAGAAAGCAAAAAGAAGGACAGGGGGGGGGGTCTCACGCTTTGTGGGTTTTGCTGGTCTTAAAGGAGACCTGCAGCACGCGGTCGCCAAGGCGATAGCCGTTCAGGCTGCCGATGGCCACTGCCGCCTCGTCGTAGTTGGTCATGGTGACGAAGCCGAAGCCTTTGCACTTGTTGGTGTTGAAGTCGCGGATGACCTTGACGTTGGTGACGGCGCCGAAGGGCCCGAACATCTGCCACAGGACGCTCTCGTCGGCGTCCGGGGCCAGGTTGTACACGAAGATGCACCAGGCGTTGGGGCTGGGGAGGTTCATGCCGGCCAGGCCGTTCACCCCGTCCATGGGCACCGGCTGGAATCTGCTGTAGTCCAAACACAAAAAAAGACACATTTAAAATGGCGTTCGGAGACAGGGTCGCTAGCCCCGCCCACCTCAACCACAATACAGAAAAAATGCATTCAAAAATGACAATTCTCGATTTAAAAGGCCAACCTTTTGACTCCATAAGCCATATTCAGCAGGTTATCCAGCCTAAAAAAAAAACATTAAAAAGGCACAGATGTCAACACAATTTTTAAATCCTTCAAAAAAATGAGTTCAATGAGTATTATTACATGCAGATGACACTTGCATACAATCATGCATTTTCTATGCAAAAAAAAGAGTGACTTTGAGATGCGTGTATTTCAACCCCAAATCAATTATTAATGAATTCTGATTCATATTGAAGCTATTTCTTAAAGCGATTTGACCTTTTGACCAACTTCTTGGTTTCTTTTGTTGCCAAATACAGATCAATATTTCCCTACCTTGACTTTTTAGATGGCTTTGGTTATAAAATGCACGCATATGAGGCAGTCAAAGAAAAAGGCAAGGCGATGTGAACGTGAGTGCCACCATTCCCAAAACCTGACCACCGTTTGGGGGGGGGGGGATGCAAGATTTGAACTGGACGCGTTTTTGGCTGTGCCCCTTTTACCTGAAGCGTGCCTGCTGTGCGAGCGTGCCCGGGTACCTTCGATTGGGCGAGTGATACAGTTGGGACAGCAAGGCCTGGCTGCTCTTCTGGCTGGGGTTGTTGGCAAACTTGACCGTGATGGGCTCGGCGGCACCGGGCGGCTTCTGACAGTGGAGGCCCTTGATGGCCTCCTCGGCCTCCGCCCGCCGGTCAAAGCGGATGAAGCCCACGCCTCTGGAGAGACCTGGTGGGATAACACACACACACACATGGACGGGTTAAAATGGCCACCGCCAAAGCAGCCTTATCTGGTTTTTCCAAAAGAAACAAGGACACACTCACCTGTCACTTGGTTGACCAAAATGCGCGAGGTGATGATGCGTCCGTACTGCGAGAAGAGCTGCTCCAACTCCGTCTGGGTCATGGTCTTGGGCAAACCGCTCACGTACAAATTGGCGTCTCGGATGGAGGCCGAGCTGGGGCGGGCGTACGAGACCTACGGCCAGAAGAGGAGGATTTCTCAATCACAGATGGCTGGCCAAATGTTTATCTATCTTAAGAGTCCTACCTTGATGGTCTTGGTCTGGAGTCTCAAGCCGTTTAAGGTGCTGATGGCTTTTTCCGCATCCTTGGGGTCCACGTAGTTGACAAAGCCGTACCCGAGGCTCTGCCCTGCAACGGACGCTTTATGGTCAAGCCGTCATGGGAATGAGGGACGTTTTAACGTGAGGAAATCGCCAACAAGACCAGAGAGACCGCTTTTAACCTGTTATCTTGTCCCGTACGAGTTTGCAGGACTCGATCTCGCCGATGCTGCCGAACAAGCTCTTGAGCTCCTCCTGGGTCATGCTCTGAGGCAGGTAGTTGACGATGAGGTTGGTCTTGCTCTCCTCGAAACCGCCCGACTCCAGCGGGGATGAGCAGTCGTCGGGGATGTTGGACGAGCCGTTGGCGGGGGCGTTGTTGCACATCGGACCGTTGGACAGCTGGTTCTCCATGGCGGCGAGTACCTGCTAAATAAAGGGGGGGGGGACGTCACAAAACTCGACTCGATGTGGGCTGGACCATTTTAGATATATTTTTTTATAAATGTATTGAAAGAACTGGATTAAAATCCCCGAATATTCCATTATTTATAGATCCAAAACAATGTTTATTTGAGCTTTTTAAAATATATTTTTGGTCTAAAAACAATGAAAATATGGATTAAAAAATTGCAATTATTCATTTCAAAGGGAGATAAAAATCTGAAAATGTAGTCTATACTCTTCATTTTATTTGATCCTAAAACAGAAAGTAGCCACTCATGATTGACTTTCCCGGGCCGCACAAAATGATGCAGGGAGCCAGATTTGGCCCCCGGGCCGCCACTTTCCTACCACAGGAAAATATTGAAACCAGAATTGGCACGCACCCCGGTCCAAGGCTCGGAGGCCCACGAGCCACTCCTAAGCAGGGAAGCCACATCGCACAGTCTGACGGCCATTTTGGTGATGAGGTGACGTCTGAAACGTAGACACAGTTACGCCACGTCGAGGAAGAGTATGAGCGACATCATCGACACGGGGGCGGGGTCACTCGTTGCCAGGGAAATAACTACCACAATCTAAACCAATAAGAATAATAAGCTAATGCTAATGTAATAGGGCAGCCATTGACGGCAATAGCCGTCGAAATCATTTGGAGTTGGTTACAATTGTGTGTGTGAGTGTGGGGGGGTCCGCAGGTGTTTGGTACTGTAGGAAATACGCTAATGTACTTTTTTATTTCATCATTTCAAGTGTCAATGTTACCAGTCAATAAATGGATACTTTTTTTTCGTTCTATTGTTCGACCACCAAATGGCGGTCATTCCGAGCGGAGCCCAATGCGCATGCGCACTGCACTTATTAAACATGTGCGAGGGCTTTTCTAGAAGCATTTGTAAAGAACAAAAACATATAAACTAGCAAAAAAATATTTACAGTGACATTATTTTATGGGCGATACATACAATTATTAACCTTCCATCGAATAGATTGACCACATTTCGGCAACAATGGCGAATTGTAAAAGTGTTAATTACTCATCTTTATTGACGCACATATTGATTATACACCTATATAGTTGTATATAACACTTATATAGTTGGATATATAGCGAAAATTTCGGAAAAAATATTCGAAATTTGGAAAAATTCGATAGCACCATGCGGGATTTTTCCGGGGCCTAGTTCGACCCGAAAGTAGCGGAACAAGGTAGTTGCCCCAAAAGTATTTTTTCCACGCTGTTCAAAACCCAGCGTTTGCCTGAATTTATAGACGCTTTCCTTTGCTTTCGAAGGCGTACTTTTAAAAAAAAATTAATAGGAATACGCAATGACTGCTTACCTTTAAATGTTGGAGCGACTTTACGTGCTAAAGTGTGCTCCGTAGAACTTTCTGGGATGACGCGGTCGCGGCAGGGCTGGGCAGACTAATCAGGCCCTCAGCCAATCACAGAGGACGCAGCGGTTCGATCCCGGAAGTTACAAAGAATCACTTGAATGGCCGCAGGTGCACGCCAACTCAAAACCGATTTGAAGCAAAAGCTTCCAAAATTAAATGAGATAATACGAGTTAGTTCTTAAATAATTACAAGTGTTCAATAAAGGATTCATTCGGAGAAAATTATATTATAAAGGCGTGCATTAGGTCGTCTGCGCTGTGTTTAAGAGCCTACTAGTCATGCATGTAATAATGCCGGTACCGTCACGTCGGAAAGATCGTGAACGCACCGTGGTGCGCTCACGTGCAATCGGAAACGAAAGGTCCATCATAAAACAACGTGCAAACAACAACAAAATGCCATCTTACCGTTTTTACTCAAATGTAAGTTACAGACGTCCAAATAAATAGCCAATGGCGTTGGATGTTTTCAAAGGTCAAACAAAAGGGACACACAACATAAAATGAGGAGGGAGAAATTAAATATTTATTAAATCAAAGCTTACAAATTAATTTCTTTCTGGATCAAATTGGAAAATGAGAGGGGAGGAGGAGGAGGAGAGCAAAAAAAAATAATCAAATTCAAAAGAAATCAGAATAAAACAAAAGAAAAAAAAGAAAAAAAAGGCCTGCGGGTTGTGGGTCGTGCCTGTCTCGCGCTATCGCGGCTAGCTCAGACGAATAGGCGACATCGCGGCGAGTGCCGAGCGGCCCGCCGAGGAGCTCCACTTTTGCTGCCGGCGAATATATAAAGAGGCCCATCTATCACAGGGCTGGCATCTCCCTCCCTCTCTCTCTCTCCGTCTCTCTCTCTCTCTCTCTGTGTCTGGCATCCACATAAACTGGACGGCGAAGCCACATCCCTCCCCGCACGTGCCCGATCTCACCGTGATTGGCTGCTGGATGTCACAAGACGTCAATGGCTGCCGCTGCCGCCACTCACTCCAACGCAGGCGACCTCCAAGGTCACTGTCAAACTCGAATTTGGGCTCAGTGTTGCGTACCTTTAAATCAGGCCGTTGATGGTGCAAACTGAATCGTCTAATGGATGAGTTTTGTATCATTTGGATAAATCATCATCAGCATCACCTAAAAGTCATCGTTAGCTCTGGAGAGAGACATGACAACATTAAAGCCATACGACGTTAGCACAATTAGCAAAACCGTGGTAAACTGACATTTTTAGGAAAATTTGGTGTCAAAGTGGTGGCCCGGGGGCCAAATCTGGCCCACTGGATCATTTTGTGCGGCCCGGGAAAGTCAATGATGAGTGCAGACTTTCTGTTTGAGGATCAAATTAAACTGATAACAGATGTATATTAAATTTCCTGATTTCCTCCTTTTAAGATGCGCATGGTCATTGTGATTTCCCAAGTAGGAGCCCAATCAAAACATGTCCACAGAGGCATTGAGCCAAGAGTAAATGTTTTACATTCAGCTTCCACAAACAAGCAATGGCCCCATTAATTATTCAGCGCCGGCACTTTGCCAACCAAGAGCACCGCGGGGGGGAAACATATTAATCCATGGCGGAGCAACGTCTTTAACACTTGGCTGAGTTTCCCAATGTTTTTGTCCTATATTTCCCCACCACGTCAATTGAAATTGGATATAGTAACGCATCAGCTTTTCAGGAGAGGACAAGAATGGGAAACTAGAGGCGCTTTCTTCAAGTAGGTCAAGGCAACAAGCTTGACTGATTCCCCCCCCACTGTAATGTTCTTTCACCTGGCTGACATATATTCACCTTTCTCAAAACACATCCTGGTGCCCATGACAAGAAATGACCACCGCTAAGCTAGCTCAAATAAAAACTACTCATCCCTAGTGCTAACCAACAAAACAAAACAAACAATAGTCGGAAAATCCATTGTAGCTAGGAGTCAATTTATCACTTTCTGTTAAATTTGGGGCAATTGGCAGTAGTTAAGATAGCAAGAATGAAAACACAAACATGCTATCAAGCTACAAAAAGCACATTTTTAGTAGTTGGAGCTACTGCAGTGCGCAGGGAGTCTCTCTCTCTCTCTTTCTCTCTTGTCTCGCTCTATAAATGGCAGCGACAAAGTCAATACCAACTCTTGTCGCAGCCACTAAAACAACTGGCGCTCATCCCTCCAGCAAAAGAATCTCTGGCAGGCTCTCCAGTCCCCCTAAAAGCAAAAATAGCTAGTAGAAAAACCCACAGAATCCATAACCAATGACTTTCTGGGGCTGCTATGCTTAACCAGGACCTGGGCAACTAGCCACAAGCTAACCCACATAAATCTAGAAACTTTGACCCCTAACCCCCAAGCGACGACAAAGATTTTCTGTAGTCAGAGCGAGCAACCCACCCGGCACCCCCAACCCCCCCTCTCGTCTCCAAGGCACATCGCGAAGATTTAATGATTCCTCATGCGGCAGTTAACGCGGTGAAGGCGGGCCATCCATCATAAGTGACAATTTAATAGCATCTTCGCAGACGGGACTTGGCCGTTAGCGTCGGCGCTAGCACGCCAGGCGCATACTTATTACAAGTAAATGAAATCCGTGCTAGCACGAGGCACATTTAAGACACGGCCGGGTAATGAAGTGCTGGCCCGTCATTGTCTGGCATTCAGTTACATCCGTCTGATACGGCACCCCCAATATTTTGAACGGGGAAACGTTGTGGAGGATTTTACTAGCCTGCCATTGGTCATTGAACTCTGGGCTAATTCCTAGCGCTCCAAAAGGCGGCTAGCCAGTTAAAGGAGGGCCTCGGCGGGGATCCCCGCCTGGCCAGACGTCTTCAGTGTGTGGGCGGATCTTATCTAACCTTTCCCGCCTCATGAAAAATTCAGCATCCCGGCCACCAATCTCCCGCGTGTCGGGGGCGCCGTGTCCAATATAGGCCTTCCGGTGCTGCTGGCTGGAAACGAGAGAGGAAATTGCCTTAGTGCGTGGGATCATTTCATTTTTGATTTTACAAGTATTTGTGAATGAAGCGGCTCGGGGTTTGTGATCAAAAGCACTGGCTATGTATTGTGGTTTTAGATTTGTTTTCAGAGGGGAGGGTTGAGGTCAGCCTTCAATCCTACGCCGCTGACATTTTTCAACTTGACATTCTGTGACATTTTCCGTGAAATATTGCAGAATTTCCCGTGGCTGCATTAAAAGCTGCCCTTAAAAAAGGGACGCCGTGCCTTTAACGCCGTCACGGTTGATACCATAATGTCGGCGACAAAAACAAAAATATGGTACCTGTTGGAATAGGGCGGGGTCAGAGTTCACTTCCACGGGGATCTGAAACAAACAAAAGACGGTTTGCTAAAAACATTAGCATTGAATCCAAAACTAGCATCATTCGCTATTGTGATGTATACAAATGCTCTCCAAGCTAGAAAAGAACATCAAAATCAATAAAAATAAATGCGGCATTTCCCCCAGGGTGAATTTTTCTGTTGTTTTTTTGAATCCTCCAAAGGTTAACGTGCGTTCTCTGAAGCCCGGCGGCGTGGTCGGGAAGATCTTTGGCATTTGGGCCTTCCCGGGATTTGACGAAACACGCCATGACATGACTAGAACCAAAAAAAAGGCTCAAAATATACTTGGATTTTCTCTCATGAGCTTGATTTTTCAACTAAATCCCTTTCCTTGACACAAAATCTAATATTTTCCTCAAGGAAGGCATTTTATGACCCCCAAATTAGCCATCCGAGCTAAAAAGATACACTGATGCCAAAATGGAGGTCTAGTGCCCTTTGCTCTCCATCATTTACGAGTTCTCTGGGTTCAATTACGGTCCAAACGGTAAAGGTCACATGAGCGAACACGCCAAGGGTAGGGAGGGGGGGGGGGGGGGGGGTTGATGGACAGCCGTTAGATAAGTGGGGCTGAAAGGGCAAGAGCATTTAAATAAGCCGCTCGCTATGGGGGGTCCTGGCTTAAATGGAGGCAAATCATATGTCTGACGGGTCTCCATTTTGCTAAAGTCCACTTAGAAACACGCCTGGGTGGGAAATATTACAACTTAGCAAACGGGGAAAAGGTGTCCGGATAGATTGCCTGCTTGTAATTGATTCATTTGGGTTTTGTGGGAAAAGCAGCCAGACTATTTTTAACCAGGCCTTTACCATGTGATTTCTCACTTTGCTAACTTTTTGCGTTATTTGTTCGCCACGGGCGGCGGAGATATCCAAAAAACGCTGACGGAGGCTTTCAAGTTCTTTGGAAGAATGATGCAAGTGTTGCTTTAAAAAAAAGGGGGAAGGCGGGTGCTTATTTAAAAGCTATTCGGATGGACCGGAGGCCCAAAATGTAGTACATTTGGTTCGAGAAACAAAAAAAAAAAACTATAGAAATGAAAGGGACTAACCTTTTCTCTGGTGGGCGACCACTCAAGCCAAGCCATCCATCCTGACCGCTCAGATCTCCGCTAAGCCGCTTTCCATTGATAATTGATAATTGAAATAATTTTAAAAAACACTATTGTTCCAAAAAAAAATGTTAAGCTTTGTTCTATTTTGTGCAGTGGATAAATAACAAACAGAAAATTGAAAGATGGAAACATAATCTATTTCAAAAGTAATATACAGTACATGTAAATATCATAGAAATGAACAAGGCTGAAAATGCCATTGGAATGCATTGTGCTACTTTTGGAGTATTTACAAATAATTCGGGTTGTTTTAGAGGCATTTCGGGGTCACTTTTTACTCTGATATTGGCTTTCTTTCTATCATTTGGGGGTCTTTCGGGTCCTACACCAAATAATACTGTAATACTGGAGTAATACTGCCTTCTAGTGCACACTTGATGCTAGCTTGTGTATCAACCCGAGTTACATTTTTGAGTTGGTGGGGGTTACCTTGTCAAGGCTTTTTGGGGTGACTGGCCTTCATGAGGGCCTTAATGGCACGAGCCCTCATCTCTAGTTCCAGAAGTTCCAACTGCTGAATGGACGGCGGGCAGGGGGTGGCGCCGGAGGGGCGGCGTGGGGCGATGGCGGCAGGACGCTCCTCCGCTGGAGACAAAATCTCGCTGACGCTACGGTCAATGTCACTTTGGATGTCCTTTTTGCCACAGGTGGCGGGTTCGGGGTCGGGGGCGGGGTCTTGGCCACCGCTTTTTGTCGTGTCCATGGGCGGATCCTCCGCCGGGGCATCGATGTCGCTTTCGCCGGCGTGGATGACCAGGACATTGGCGTCCTCGGTGGGGACTGCGGCCTCTGTGGAAAAAAAAGACGCAGGTTTTATGAAGGTTTTTCCTATAGGATGACAATGTTTTGATGAATGCTAAAGCTTAGCTAGCTTATGATGCCCTTTGACCTTTGGGTGGTGACATCTCCATTTTTTACTTTGACTTTATTGTTGGACTTTCTGACATTTTTCACCCTTAGAGCTATATTTTATTGATCTTTTTGAAAGTATAAAAGCGGATCTTACCTTGCTGCGGCTGGTGGGTTTTTTCCGCTTCTTTAGCATCTACATTGTCTTTGTCGTCCCTTGGAGTGGAAATAAAATAAGATTTGACGTGAGTGAATTGATACAAGTGGCATTTAATCAACCTATTTTCACTTAAACAACACATTTAGGAAGCAACTGACTTCTTTTGCGTGCTCTGTTGGCCGTCGTCCTCCTCCTCTTTGGTCACTTCTTCCCCTAAAGAAAAAAACAAGACAGATCAGAGGGGAAGACGTCAGAGTAAAAAGAAGCCATTTTGCTACCAGATAGGATCTGCGCAATGTTCCTTTCCGAAATGGGCTCCAGTTGCTCGCAGCACAGTCGTCGGATCTCCTCAAAATTCAAATCCTAACGGGATGAGGACAGTATGATCAGAAATGGGATCCATTTTGGACTCGAGCGCCGGCGGCGCTTTACTTTGAAAGGCTCGGGCAGCATCCTGCGTAGTTTCTTTTCGCCCAGCACTACAAAACACTGCTCCAGCATCCTCTTCTTGTCACTAACGTAGGCGCTAATGGGCTTGAAGGCTACCCCGAGATCGAGTCCGCCTTCCTCGATGTCACTGCCGACCCTGTCGAGCTCCGGGTCGGCTAACTCGTCCTGGATTCAACGCCATGCTCAATTTAGCGATCGTCCCGCCCCCCACAAACAAAGCCAAGTGTTAATAAATGTCTTACCTCGACGTGGCTTTCGGCACTTCGACGCTTACTGTTTCGATGACGCTCGTCAGAGGCTGGGTGTTTCCTTTTCTTCTCGCTCTCGCTGGATTTCTTTTTGAGCATTTTTGAGCTGCAGGAAAACAAAAATAGCGACCACGCTTCGCACGGAAATGGTCAGCTGTCAAGAACCGGTGTTGTTTGCAATTACGCATGCGCGAAGCATTCGTCACGTCCTCTCAAGCGATAAATGAAGTTACGTACCATTGTTGCCACACCAATAGTGTCCGCCAGAGGGCTTATGCCTGGCGGACACTTTTGGTATTGCAACAACCAAGGAGTGTTTTTTCCTTTCTGAACCCCCTTAAAAATGTAAAAGGCTCTTTTCAATCAATTTTCAGCAATTTGATGTATTTTTAAACAAAATTTGTTTCTTATTTGAATTGAATAGACGAAACTATATCAATTTTAATTGGATTATTCAGTTTCAAAAGTGTATTTGGCCTTAAAAATAGTTAAAACGATTCAAATCAGCCCTCTACTTTTTGGGATTGTTGTTTATGCTTAAGAAAATAAATGTTCCCCATTTTTGCAATAAAAAAAGGAATGCCTTTCTTTGGGTGGTCAACACTGCTCTTGTTGTTGCCGTCGTCCGAGGCGTGTTCTGGGGGTGACGAGGCGGAGCTTTAGGGGGCTTAGCCAGCGGACGAGGGCGTCGCAGCTATTTTGAAAGTGACCCACCTCATTGGGGCAGCCAACTGTGCAGCTGTCAGGAACCATGACTGAAGATGACCGATTCGGTGGTCGTGGAGGGATACGCCAGACTCAAAGACGGGAAAAAGGTAACATCTCCTTCCATCTTAAAGTCTTCTTTCATACTTGAGCTTTTTTGATGGGGTGGCCTGTCATCCACAGTGGAAAACTAGATGGGTCGTATTCCGCAAGCCGTCTCCTGTCGCAGGTGAGAGAAAAAAAGCAAACAGAACAAACGTCACCAATGTTTTGGGGTCTTAAAAGTGGGTCAAAGTTAGGAAAATGATGTATTTTTAACATTGTCATGACCTAACATGGCCTAAAGTGGCGAAGCAGTGATTTGAAGTTGTTCCGCATTCTCACCCGGGTGCTCTGACACCCTCCAGATTGCCTGCTCCTGCTAGTTTTTAAAGACAAGGCGGACAAGAGCGAGGAGGAGGAGCTTGCCCGAGTCACCCTGGAGGAAATCTGCGGCCTGGAGAGTGGCGGACGCTGGGGTGAGGGCGCCGCCCCCTTCGCGCTGGCCCTGGTTTGCCTGAGCCAGACGGCCGTGCTGGCCTTCCACAGCGAGGAGACGCTGGCGGCGTGGGAGCTCCGCCTCCGCCACTGCCTAGGAGAAGGTCAGACCAGCCTCCACGCATTCAAAATACCACAAAAAATGATCCCAAACAAAGAAGATTGGCGGCTAATTTCAGTCTGATAGCTAACCGCTAATAACAACAGCAAAAAAGTATTTGTTTTTAGCCCCGGGCTAGCTCCCATTAGCTTTAAAGCTGCGCTACAATTGAAGCCGTATCCAATGAGATTTTGCCACCGCCCAGTTCACCGCTTTAACGTGGGCGTGTTGGCGGGAACCAAACTGGAGAAGGGCCCTGCGACCCTTCACCTGTGCAACAACTTGCTGGCCCTGACGCGGGACACGCCCCCCGTGGTGGTGGGCCACTGGAACCTCCCGGACCTGCGGCGCTACGGGCCCGTAGCTGACGGATTTGTGTTCGAGGGAGGGACCCGCTGTGGTTTTTGTAAGTCTAAAGAAATGGCTCTTGACAATAAATATTGAACCTGGGGAGCTCGTTGTCGCTATCCACGCTAACGGCGGCGTTCTACCTACGCTCCACAGGGGCCGGCGTTTTCCTGCTGGCGTCTCCCGAGGGCGAGCAGATCAGTTTTTTGTTCGACTGCATCGTCCGGGGCGTCTCCCCGACCAGGGGTCCTCGCGGCCTGCTCCCCGTCCCGCCAGGTCAGTCGTGTCCGAGGTGCCTGATCAAAATGAAACAAAAAGTCATTTATTTTCTGGCTTGGAGAAGGTACAAATCCTAATCAACACAAACGACGGCTATATTGGAAGAGTACGAGCTGGCGTCAAAGGGGTCAACGTTGTCGCCGCGCTGGCGTTAAACGCTTACGGCGCTATTAATAAACCGTGTGGTGTTGCTCAAAGGCCCCGCGTGACCTTCTGCAAGGGCGCGCTGGCCAAAGCCTTATTTTGACATGGAACCATGACTAGATTTCCAGTTCCCATGCTGGATTTGGCTTGACTGCGTCCGCTCAAATACTTTTCCAGATGTGGCGACCCATCGGAGCAGCTTGGAGGAGCGTCTGAACCAGGAAACGCGGGAACTGGAGAAGCGCCTGAGCGTCCTGTCCAATCGCAACAGCGCAGGTATGCCACGTTCCTCCGTGAAAACCGTGCTTCGGCCAATCACGTATCTCGTTCGCAGCGCCGCCCGGAGACGACGACCGCAGCCTATCCGGGTCCTCGGAAAACTCCGACGTCGGCGTCCTCAACCGTTTGACCGTCTGGACCCCGTCGGACGGCAAAGAGGAGAAAGCCTTGGCCGACCGGGGTGCCGGAGCCCAGCCTTCGGGAGTCGAAGACCCAGGGAGGCTTCTGGGGAGCGGTCGCCGGAGCTCTTTAGACAGCGGCATGGCCACGGGTAGCCACTCCTCTTCTTCTGGGAGTTTCTCCTCCTGCACTGAAAGCCTGGACGCTAGCGTGGGTCCGGATTTTGGCCCGGTTTTTAGCCTGACTCCTCCCCATTTGGCCCGAGAGCTCCGCCCCTGTGGTTGCCCCATTGTTGGCGGACTTGAATACAAAGTACCCACCCAGCTCAGGTATCTGTACGACACTCCCAGGACTCTGGTGAGGGACCACGCTACGTTGGCTAAAGACTCTGATGATGATGATGATCCTGTAACAGAGTCTTTAAAGGGGAGCTCTGGGGGTCTCCTCCAAACCTGGGCCAGGTCGCAAATCGGCAAAATGGGGGCCACGCCCTCCGCTGACAATCCTGAATGGGGAACAACCAAAAGCATCTTGACCGTCTGCTCGCTATGCGGGGGACTTCAGGTGAGGCGCTCATTCCCACATGAAGCACCAGTGGGAGGCGGCCTAGCAATTTGAAACTTTAAGAGTTTACACATCAGGGCTTGTTGTCAAGCCTAACATATCTTTTCGCAGGGGGTCCCCTTCCATCCCGCCAGTGGCGCCACCATACCCGCGTTACCAGGTAGGCGCCATTACCAAACAAACACTTAGCCTGGGCATTTTGCATCTCATTAGCTCAATTCATAGGCATGTTGTGAGTCATTGTAAAATATTTCAAAATGTCTCTCTTTCCCACATTGGAACTCATGCTAGATTTCTTTTGGCCAGACAAAAGGCCCAATGGCAGGGAGGGGCGGGGCCAAGCTGATCCCGCTTACGAGGTCATGGAGGGTCGAGTGCCGGAACCAAACTCAGAGGTAAATTTGTTTTTTTTTTTTGCAATCGAAGCTAATTGACTTTAGCGACCGTCATGGCGGTCCCAATATGTCTTCTGGCAGGGGGGTGACAAAAGCAAGTACGAACTGATGCTGGGATGCGAAGGTGAGGCTTCCACTCATTCCAAATGATCACCAAAACATGGACAAGATTGCGTTATTACATACCTGGGTGATGCGTTCAAGTCCCACGTTGCTTTCAGGCGGCGTGGGGGCCTTCCCTTGGGAAAGGCCCGCTATCAACTACGTCAATATTCCGGTCAGTCCCACGTCCAAGAAGGAGCTCAATTACATGGAGGTGGAGCTTCGGGACTCTGCCGGCCGGGGGCTCGCGTCTGGACAAAATAAGGGTGCGTTTGGGGGGCGGAGTCAAAGTTTTGGGCTTCTAAATTTGCTAATATGCTATTTTTCTGGGTACGGGCAGGGAAGGAATCCACCAAGTACGCTCAGATCGACATCACTGCCACGGAGACGGCCCACAAAGTGGGTACCCAGCATGCACTGGGGCGCCAGGAGGGTCTGCACACCCTGGAACGGAGAAAAAAGGGGACGCCCCATTGACCCGGAGGACCAGTTGAACAAAAATTTGGAATTTAAGTCTTGATGCTAGTTGCTAATGCCGTGCGTGTCAACATGTATATTGGAATATGATTTTTTTTATAGCTGTAAATAGTGGATTTGATTGATGTGTTTGGAAATGAGACAAATTAAATTTTAAATCCTGAAGCTGTTTGGGTCACTAAAAAGTGACTTGAAAAAGAGTCTACATGCCAGATAGGGTCTCTGACCTCTGACCTTTCACCCTCTTTTTGAACCTGTCCTCCTGACTTTTTGGCTCCTCCCTAAAATCAAGGAAAACAGACAACATGCAGTCGGAACATCGATACTTTTGACGTAAAGAATGACAACATAAAAGGTCATTCTTTTAACTGGAGTGTTTATTTGGGCGTGCGCTCGTGACATCAAATAAGGAAAAAACAACCGGAAAATCTGTCAACAGGTCAATTCCTAATTCCACCATCAGGTAAAAAAAAGGGAAAATGGATGTGTGTGGACTGTACAGGTTTAAAGATGGCGGGCTAAGCAGGAAAAAAAAAACTAGCGTGTCAGGAGCATCCAAAGGGGGGCGGGCGCTCCCGGACGGTTAAAGTAGTCCCACCACTTGGGTTTTTCCACCCTTTCCGGGGCGCGGCGGCCAGCTTCCAGCCGGAGGTAGCGTTCGTACTGGTTGTCGGGGTCGAAGCGCAGGTAGGCGGCCCGGGCGGCGTCTTCCTCCGCCTCCCGCTCGGACTCCGGCTCCGCCTTCTCCAGAATGAAGTCCACCCGGCCGGCCGAGTGCATGATGGGGGGCAGGTGGACTTTCTTGGCCGCTCGGGAGTAACCCGGAGCCCACGCCGACACGATGTGGATGCCCGGGCTGAGGAGGCGCCAGTACTCGCCATTTTCCGCTGGAAAATGAGAAAAAATGGCTAAGTAGACGGCTACGTTTGACATGGGGGAGTATATTACCCGCGGTGATGTCGTGGCGGATTCCTCGCACCGACACCCTGGCGCCTTTGATTCCGTTTCCCTCCGCGTCCCTGACGATGCCTTTGATGCCCCGGTGGACCTGGGGGGGTTTGGTAAGGGTGCGGCTGGTTAAAAGCCACGGAAAAGCAGCCCGTAGACGTGGGCGGGGCACTCACCGTTTCCAAGAAGGACAAAATGGACTCTTGGTTTTCGTGCCAGATGCCCAACAGCTCCTCCTCGGGTGGGAATTTCTCGCATCCCAGGTGCACTGTCACTTCCAAGCAGTTGGTGTGGAGGTAGTTGAAGTCTTGCATGCCTAGTAAAGGCAGGGAAAAAACACATTAGTTTTGGACCGGGCCGGTCCAGGCTGGGCTATCTAACCTCCGGTGTTGCTGGAGCGTTGCGCTCCGTTGACCGTTCCCCGGTGAGCGTCGGCGGAACTGGAGGCGCAGCGGGCGTGGCCGCCGTTCAGGGTTTCGTGCATGCTAGCGTAGCTTCTGGACAGGAACTTGAAGACCTGTCAATGAGATGTTGAGCTAGGAAACTAGTTTGGGTGGCCTTCATCAGAGCCAAAATGGTCGCACCTTGTCATCCGGCGTCGGCGAGAAGAGGTTCAGATCCTGCGGGTGCTTGGAGCGCTCGTACGGGTAGGACACGGCCAAGTCGCCGCCGGCAAAGTTAGCCGAGAGCACGAATGGGAGGGAGCGGATCCACTTCATCACCGAGTAGGTCTCGGGCGCCACCCGCCCGAACCAGTAGTGGTCCGGGATGGCCACGTGGTCGGTGCGGTAGCCCTTTTGACGACGCCGGGCGTACACCACCGAGGTCAGGTCGGGGAAGTTTCTGTTCAGGTCGATGTTTTGGGCGTTGTTGCGGCCCACGTTGCTCTGGGTGTAGCCCTGCAAAAAAAAAAAAAAAAAACATTAGCCAAAAAGCTAACGGGCGCCACGTCGACTTGAAACCCACCGCTCGGTCGTCGTCCTCATCCTGCCGCCCGAAGAGCGCCGCCTCGTAGCCGTCCGGGTTGACGGAGGGCAGGATGTGAATGCGGGTGGTGTTGAGCAGCGTGCGGACGCGCTCGTTGCCAAGGCGATACTCCGAGCACAGGTACTCCGCCAAGAAGAGCAGGATCTGGCGGCCCACCACTTCGTCGCCGTGAACGTTGCCCGTCAGCTTCACTTCTGGCTCCACTGTGGGGAAAGGTGGGAGGAGTTGGCGGCCACTCCCGGTGTCCTAGGGGGAAGGGGGCGGAGTCCACTTACGCAACTCGTGTCGGCCGGGGCTGTCGGAGAACTCGATGACCAGGAGATCTTTGCCTTCCGAGCTGCGGCCGATGCTGTACGTCTGGCAGATGTGGGCGCATTCCCGCGCCGTCTTTTTGAGGATGGCGTCGGCCTGGGCGTCCGATGTGTAGGCCATTTGGATTTGGGGCGGCGGTGGCGGCGCTTCCAGAAAGTCGTCCAGGGCGTCGGATGGCGCTGCTGCGGAGAGACATTGGGGGAGTTAGCAAAAATGTTTTTCTCTATTTTGAGTGTGGGAATTGTAAAAATAGTCATTGTGAAACTGAAAATAAGAAAAAAAAACATCTTTTTGAGCGGAAAAGCCGCTAAAAAACGTTGTGTCGTGCAAATGTAGTCCTAAAAGTAAAAAAGTGTTTTTGACAAAATTAGTCAATGTTATTTTATATTATACAGTATTTAATAAAGGTCATATTTTACTAGCCAAAAAATGAACACAGCTCAAGAATAAAAGTCCTCTTTAAAGAATGCATTTCTTGCAGAGTGCGGAAATTTGGCATGGGCGTTCCGTTTTGGCGCCAGAAAAGTCGACGAGACCAGACGAGAACATTCCAGTCCAGTCCCTCTCAAAAACAAAGTCCACTTTGGTTGTTTTTTAAATCAAAACAACATGAACGACTCTTTTGTCTTTGTCTTTGAAACCAAAAGGAATCAAGTGAGTGAGGCTCCAGCACAAAATTGAAAAAAATAGGGTTTGAGTCTGGGGAAATCCTCATTTTTTTTGTCAAACCTGCGGATACTCACCGGCCAGGTCTCCGATAGGATCGTAGCAGGCCTCCTGTTCACCGGCAAAGAATCGGTCGCAGTCCAGAAAGTAAGGCCAAGCCATGCGGATGGCCTGGAAAGCGGGCGCGCAGCGTTGGCGCGCCGCCTCGCAGCTCCGCCGACACGGTTTGAGCGCCAGGCCGGCCCGGCAGGACGGCGCCAACACGGAGCAACCCAGGAGGCGGGCCTCGGTGTGGCACTGGTCGCCCAGCAGCGTTTCCAGCACGCTCAGGAGGAGGTACTCCACGCCATTTTCCGCCTCCTCTCGACTGGCGTGGCCCAGCGGGTTGGGGAATAGCGTGTCCGTGTAGGCCGCGTCGGCGCAGTACGACAGTTGCATCTCCTCGCATTGCGCTGAAATTGATGGATTATTAAAAATGGGATGTTCATTATATATATATGCTACTTTAGTGTACTTACGTTTTTCTTCTACGATGGGCTTGCAGTGACCTGAAATAAAAAGAATATTGCCATTAGGATACAAATTGCAAACTTTTATTTCCCTCTACAAAAGCCCAATATGACTGAAACGTGTTTTTTTTTATCTAACTAAAAAATATTTTCCCACAACCCCCCCAAAAAGTGCATTAAAACTCAATGAGGGCGGGGCTGTATGGGCTTTTTCGATTGCGCAATAGCTGATCCAAAAGCCAAAGGCAAATCAGAGCATTAAAACGCGTGGAAAAAAAGGTGAAATAGCGCAAAAGAAAGCAAAAAGGAAGGAAAGTAAATTACCTCGTATGCCCGAATCGCATCGCGGGGGCGAAGCTGCCACCAGAACGGCGCAGCAAATTTGCAGCAAAATGCGCATTTTCCGCACTTTTCTGTCCGACGATGTGGCAAAATATTAGACGCCCCCCCCCCCTTCCCTCCCCTCGCGAAAGCGAATTTCTTCCAACCCCCGTGGCTTGATATCAAATTACAGGCGCGAATTTTGACAGATAAAAAGAATAAGCGCTCAGAAAAGTGCAGACTGCGCTCACGTGACGTCACGCAAGTCAATAGGGGGCGACGGCAGGAGCCAGGTATTGTTGTGATGACGTCATATTCGCGTGACACTGTTTTCGGGAGGTGGTTGGATTTTGGTGTCACGAAGGAATTTGGAGATTACTCCACAACAAGTCATGGGATTATTCAATTGGAAAATAATTTTATGTTATGAAATGGAAGCCGGTTACATTTTGGGGTCCTGAGGTCAAATTGGACGTTTGGGTAGAGGTTCACAGTCCTTTCTTAGTTTTGGCTTTTTGTTGCCATTGCAAAGGTCAAAGGTGCTCGTTCATCATCATCATCTTCTTCGGAGGTCGACTGGACTCTCGAAGCTCGCCCTCTCCATGAGCATAGTTGCACTTTTCGGCCACTAGAGGGCATCCCTCAGGATGGTGCAGGTGGAACCAGCACGTCCGGGTTTTTAGGGCGCCGGGCGGGGTGGGCGCCTTCCTCTTGCCGGGGGGTTTCTCGTCACGCCAGTCTCGGATTCGCACCGTCCCTCCTTCCACTGAGAGACAAACGCAGTTGGACGGACGGACGTCGGAAGGTCCAAAACAAATGAACTCGTACCTTGAAAAACTTGGTGGTTGTTTTTCAAGAGCGTCTGCAGACCGCCACACTCCTTTTTAAGCCGCTGGAGGATGTTGTCGCCCAGAAGCGCCACCACTTGGCCCACACGCAAACTGCCTAAAAAAAATTGTCTCACCACAACGCCGCAGGCGGTCGAAAACCGACCTCGTACCTCCTCGCTTCCAGCCCTCGGGGCAAGATGGCCTCTCGTCGGGCATTGCCAGAAGCGCGTGAGCCACGCGCAGTACCACGCCGTCCACCAGGTCCCGAGAGAGCGCCATGCAGTTTCGGACCACTTCCACTCGCTCTCGGGGACGGAAGCCAGACCCCCAGGCTTTGCCGGTGTCGTCGTCTACAGACGGCGACTGGCGGCTACGGATGAATTGGACGCGGCGTTCCTCCGCCTGGGCCTCGTCGCACGCCTCGTAGGTCCGCCTCCTTCCCAGCAGACACACCTGCAACGCCGCAATCTCTCATGTAAATCGAGATGTTATCAATGTGGCATTTTTGCGGCGTACCCGTTTTGTGGACGGAATCCTGAGGCAGTCCTCCCGCGTGCGGAAGCCGCACACTCGGCTAACTTCACCCACGAATCCCACGTATTCTTCGTACTGAGACTTTTGGCTGCATCGACGGCGGTACTTGCCGAAGAAGTCGAAGAAGCAGCAGGGTAGGACGAAGTAGCGGCACGAGTACGAGGACCTGGAAAGGCCCGGGGGGGCCACGTCAGGACGCGGCTCGGTCGCGGACCGACCGAGGGGGCGGGGGCACTCGCCTGGCCGCCATGACGGGAATCCACGGCGTCAGCTCGTCCGAGTGGTTCCCGATGAGCCAGTCTGTCTCTGGGAATAGGGAGCTCTCGCCTGGAACGATAGCCTGCTCCTGGAAAAGCGGGAGGAAGAAAGCGTTTGGCTATCTTAGCATTCGGCTAGCCTAGCGTTAGCTTCCGCTCGCTCACCTGCAGGATGGTGCCGGGGCCGTACATATCCCAGATTTTTCTTTTGCGGACGTCGATGCCCTTACCGGGGTGCTGCGGAAAAAGTTCCATCATCATTTTTATTTTTTTAAGTCAATTGGCAAATAGCAACCTACCCCTTCATTGGCAAGAATATGCACCAGGAGTCCGTTTCCGCAGCCCAGGTCCACAAAAGACTGCGGCGCCTGGACATGGCGCTTCGCTCGCTCCTCAGACCAAAGCACCTGCAAATTTAGTAGTGTGTTGCTATCTGGAAAAATGCTATTGCTATCGGTTTAATGGGAATTTTGGGGGCGATTCCGGGTCACAACCCACCAGGAGATAGGTGGCGATGGCGACATCTTCGTAAACAAACTTCTCCGGATCCGTCACTTCGGGCCATACCTAAATATGCAAAAAAAAAAATGAATAAAAAGAGTTGCGATGTTGACATTTGTAGCCACGCTAACCTTGACCATGGCCTTGTACTTATTCTTGAGTTGCTGGTACACCACGCCATACTTTTCCAAGGGTAGTAGCGACAAAGTGACGCCGGGCCAGCCGCCACCGCGGGGTACGGCGGCCCAGCGCGCCAACTTAGGCAGCAGGCAGCCGGACAGCCAGGGTAGCTTAGCGTACGCCACGCCGTCCGAGTGCCACGCCTCCGGCGCCCGCAGGTGCAGCTCTAACGCCCTTTTGGAAAGATGGACGTAAATGGAGGTCCTAAGCGTTGCATGGGGGGACGACTCACCATTGTGCCGAGTCATCCAGGCGCAGTTTGATGCTGTAAACGTTGTCCTCCTTCACAGACACTGAACCCGCTTCCACCTCCTCAAATGGGATAAACGTCACTTGTTGTCCGTCTGGGTCTGCGGCAAAAACAAATAAGAATCCAACAGGAAGACTACAAGTCATAGTACAAAAACAACAAAGACAAACAACACAGGCCGCGCAGAAGTTAGCTCATTAAAAATTCAAAACAATACCAATTAGTATAAAAACATTCCAGTCAATTTCTAGCCCAATTGTCAATGTTCAAGGCTCTCACCTTTGGCAACGAGTTCTTTTTGTTTCCGAGTCCCGTAAATGTCGACTTTGGGGATAAATGTCCTGACATGGGTGGACAGACATGTTTGGTGTTCGGTGTCGCCATTTTGGGTCAACAAACCCAACATTGCTTCGTGTTTTTCCTCACTTTCAGCCTCGTGAACGCCGCACAAGCGTTTGTTGACAACGTGAGGTTTTTGAATCCACACGTCCATTGCTGACCAAAAACCGTCAGGAAGGCTTTGACATTCCAACGGGAATTTAAATTCAAAGAATTTGCCCATCGTTTGGCGTCGGCGAGATCAAACGAGGGTTATTTTTTGTCGTTTAAACCTTCTCCCAAATGTCTATAAATTACCGCATTTTTTGCAAGAAGCCATAAACAATCACTTAAAATCAACAAATTAACCAACTCACGTTTGAAGACGAAAAAATAAGCAAAAGTGAATAGAAACCATGCGTAGCTATTTTCTCCTCAAGTATCGATGCAGTCGCTGTGTGATGACGTAACGTCGCGCAAACGTGTCTTGATTGAAGGCGTTTTTTTTCCTTAATTATTTTTTAAAATTGAATTCAAACAAAAACACACGTACTTGGTACTCATTCAGAAACCTAAAATATTGATTTTTATTCATCAGCTACGTTCCAATATTGTAATTTCAATTGTTAGTTATTACTATTGCTGTAATAGATTAATATTTCGACTTTAACTGCATTTGGTGATTTATTATGGCTATAATTTCTACAGAAACAACAAATAGTACATTTTGTGGTGAAAAACAAACATGTTTAACCCCTCACAATCCTCGACAAAACGTCACACGAGACTGGAAGTGCAAAGTTTCCAGCTTTACAGTCGAATAACATACACGTCAGTGCCTGTCAAAATCCAGTTGGACCTGTTTACCCTCACGCAGTTCTGTCACAATCATTTTGGATTCTTTCTAATGTTCGAACACGAATACATTTCCAATGAATTTGGAGCTCCAGCGAAAAACAACTGACGTTTGCTCTGTAATTATCAATTTGTTTATTCATCTGGAATGCCATATTTCATGCTAACAAAATAAAGTACGAGATACCATCACAAGTATAAACCAACAAATGATTTTTGGAGTATAATCTGATTTGATATAAATCATTAAATCTGTTGGAATGTTTGTTGTGATTTTTTTTCTTTCCTTTGCGTGTCCACTCAGGTGAGGCAAGACCGGGAAAGGGGCGTGCCCTATCCCGGAAGTGTAGGAGGAGAAAAAGTTTCTCAGGCAGGTAAGATCTTCGAGTTTTGTTCCCGAATCCCACCGAACGATCTCTGATTGACATTCCTGAAGTTTCCCAGTGGCGAGAAGAAGCGATTTAGTGGACTTGGACCAGTTTTGAGGACAATCCAATCGATTTTTGTATGGATTAGACCACCTCCATTTGAACCGGATTGCGTTGAAGTGATTGTGTCGGAAGACTTGAGTCATTACACTGTCGTAGCGTATGATATCATATCCTGTTATGATCCTTATTAGTATAATGTGTAAGATTTGATTCATCTGGATTGAAAAATCGGAATAGAAAAAACAACAAGAAGAAAAAAGACCTCCATCAGGGTCATGCGGACATCTGGGAAAGGCCATTAACGCCAATGGAGCAGGACACGCAATGGCTCTATCAACTCCTGACCGAGGTTCAACTGGAGAAGTTCTACCTTCGCGTCCGCGATGGCCTCAACATCACACGCGTGGAGCACTTTTCCTACGTCAAGGAATCCGACCTGGAACACGTCGGGATCAGCAAACCGGGTAAAGCCAGTCGCCGGGCAGAATTACGGTTTGGCGCCGTTGTCGTGTTGTCACGCTCAAACATGTTTGTGATTTTGGGAGGAAGCCCAAAGAAGATTATGGGATGCGCTGAAACGTTACAAGTCTTCCCGAGGATGGCGCTCGTGGGTCCCCAAGGTTTGTGGCCACCCCGCTCAAAAGAAAAACTACTCCAAAGTTCTCACATTGAGCCGTCCGTGTTGATTTTGTGTGCTCAGGGCTTTAGCTTTAGCGCTCGCAGTCCCGAAGGCGCGGACCCCGGCTCGGAAGCCCCCAGGCCGGCCCTGCCCAGTCTCATCCAGGACAGCGAGCTGGTTCTCGGGGAGAAGTTGGGCTCCGGGTCCTTCGGGGTGGTCAAGAAGGGCGAGTGGCATACCCCCGCCGGGCGAGTGGTAAGAAAAAGCACAACAATGCGGCCTAGGCTAACCTTCTTTGCGTTCCAGCGCTGACCACCCGTGACTGTCATGGCAGATACCCGTGGCGGTGAAATCCCTCCGCAACAGCATGTCCCGACACCCGGAGACCTTGACGGACTTTTTGCAGGAGGTGACCGGCATGCAGTCGCTGGACCACCCGCACATTATCCGGCTGTACGGCGTGGTCCTCACGCAACCCTTGAAAATGGTGAAAACAACGTAGTTAAAGCCTTCCATCGTGACAATTCAATTTATTTTAAAACCCAACAGGTGACCGAATTGGCTCCGCTGGGCTCGTTGTACGACACGCTACGTTCGCGGCAGTTCGAGTACCCGCTGGGCCGCCTGTGGCTGTTCGCCGGACAGATCGCGGCGGGCATGGATTACCTGGAGTCGAGGCGCTTCATCCACCGCGACCTAGCCGCTCGGAACGTCCTACTGGCGTCCAGGGACACGGTCAAGCTAGCCGACTTTGGTCTGATGAGGGGTCTGAGTCGCGACGCCGACCACTATGTCATGTCTCCGCACCGGCGCATCCCATTCGCCTGGTAAGCGCTCGGACCCAGCCGGGGCCCGGCCGGGCGTCAAACCCGCGGCAAACCCAATGTTAACCCTTCCCAGGTGCGCGCCGGAGAGTCTGCGGGTGGGTTCCTTCTCGCATTCCTCCGACGTCTGGATGTTCGGGGTCACCCTGTGGGAGATGTTCACTTACTGCGAGGAGCCTTGGTTTGGCCTCTCTGGAAGACAGGTACAAAATATTAATGACGGAGAACATGGGAGCACTCTGACCTTGTACCCCATTGGGTACAGATCCTGTGGCGGGTGGAGCGGGAAGGCGAACGCCTGGAGAAACCGCCCGACTGTCCTAAGGAGATGTACGCCATCATGCGCAAGTGCTGGGCGTGCAATCCGTCCGAGCGCCCCAACTTCGCGCGACTCATGGCCATGGTCAAAGAGGCCAAGCCCGCCGAGGTGCAAGTCGCCCGCGAGTTCTCGGAAGCTAGGAAACTGGCGCTGGTGCCCGGAGACATGGTCACCCTGGTGGAACACGGGTAAGCCCGCTTGAGGGTAAAAGGTGGTGGTGCGGAAACGGGACCCGACGTTGGCTACGTCCCCCACGCAGGCTGGAGTTCGGCGAATGGCGCGGCCAGAATCAGAGGACGCTGGCAGTGGGTTGGTTTCCTCCCAGCGTGGTGGTGCCGCCGGTTCCGTCGCCCGACCCCGTTGGCAATTTCATCTCGCACCCCTTGAGGGGCAGCCTTCACCACGCCTCTCACGGGGACACCCACCCAGACCGCAGCTGGGGAGCACCCGAGAAGCTGGACGAGTCAGTCCACCCGCCCAAGACGTCCCCATCTACTTTGAGGAACTGACTCCATCTTGTGTGTGTGTGTGCAGAAGCTTCAGAGCGACCACTGGCAGGGTGAAGGCGGGCTCCAATCTGCTCAAAATGTCAGGTAACACATCTTCTGAAGGCCGCTACGTCCCAGTTATTTTCCCGCAGTGAGGCCAGAACTTTCCGCAGGACTTTCCCGGAGCCTGGAGTCGGTTCTGAGCAGTCACGAGAGCCAGGCGCCCCCGTCGGCCCCCCAGGGCAGGTCCAACTTGATAGCGGGGACCCGCAGCGTGGTGGTCCACCAAGACCCCCGGCGCTTCAGCGAGGCCAATGTGGCGCCACCCCCACGTCCGCCGCCGCCTAACCTCAAGCGCATTAACTGGAAGCCCCAGCGAAAGGCCACCACGCAGCCGGTTCCCTCCCCGTGGTCGCCCCCGTCGCCGTCGGCGGGGGTCGTCAACCTGCTGAAAGTCCCCCAGCTGGCGGCGCCGGCGGGAGGCGCCAACCTGCTGAAAGTGCCTCAGTTGGCGGGGGGTGCCAACCTGCTGAAAGGCTCCCAGCTAGCCCGTTCCTCGCCTCAGCTGGACGAAGTGGGAGGAGACAGCAGGGAGCGCCTTCGCGACAGAGAGAAACCCGCACGAGAAGCGCTGGTATCCCAGGTAACACCACTTTTTTTCGGTTCAATTGGGCCGTCTGGCCACGTCTAAGAGGTTTGCGGCGCTCAGGTGATGGAAGGCGTCCACGGCGTGACCACGGAGGAGGCTCACGCCGCGCTGCAACGCAACGATTGGAACCCCCAGCGGGCCGAGCAGCAACTGAAGGCAAGTCAATTGGCTGGCATTTGGGTGACTTTTGGAGCCAAAGTCTGCTGCTAACACATCTTTTTTTAACGAGTGTGGTTTTGTTGCAGTTGGAACAACTCTATTCGCTGAGTCTGTGTTCCATGGAAGACTGCCTGAGGCTCCTGGAACGCTTTCAGTGGAACCTGCAGTTAGCCAGTCGCTACTTGCTCCGCTGGTCGCGCGAAGATCGCTCCGCTTCCGCCGACCGACGTGTGTAAAAACCTCACTTTTTCCATTTCTTTTTTTTATACAAATCTATATCAACAGTATATTACCAGTATATTATTCTGATGAATAAACTCATTTCATAACTATTTTTGCAATCTTTTTTTCATTCAAAATCAGACGTGTATGTATATAACATTTTTTTATTATAATAAATGTATACAATGTATTCTCAGAGTAATAACTGCATGAGTTAGTAAGTAGTATTTTAAATATAGTCATTAAAGGCAATAGATTCATATGAAAATATCTGAGTTAGATACTAAAGTTCATGAAATAAAGCATCTGGTATAGAGTTTTACAAAAATGAGTTGCATGGATTTATAACTAACTGGCCAATAGTGCAAAATATGCAATTTAAAAATAAAAACTACAAATGTCCACTTTTTCCTGGCCTTGAAATATCAAAAGAAGGGAGATTAGCAACGGCTGTGTATTAGCCTTAGCATAAACATGCATGAGGTCAAATGGCAAAACAATAAGGCACTTACATTGGAATATTTCTCAAAATGTGGACTTTGAAAAGACGGACGGACGAACGGACGCTTTAGGAAAAGACGGTGCTGCGCTGATTGGCCTCGCCCACCTTCTCAAAGAACATAAAATCCTGGAAGACGACAAGGACCAGACACTCAGCTTGGGATTTTACGAGAGAGGAAGAAAAAAGGAGAAGAAAAAATACGTACAATGAGGAAGCAGGCGCCCAAGAGGACGGCTTTCATCTTCACGTCCATGTTCAGCGGGAACTGGATGCCAAAGTTGTCCGTGTCGGTGAACACTTCCTTCATGAGGCCGCTCCACTGCTTGCTGATGCGTCCGATGGGCGGGCCGCCTTCTTTGCCGCTCAGCTGTCAAACCAAAAACAATTTGGAATTTGGAGCCGGAAAAGGACTTTTGCTGCGCATCTCACCTCAAAGTTGACATCGCTACAGCAGTTGCAGGCAAAGCAGGGCCCTTCCAGCTTCATCAGGGTCTCCTTGTTGGGCCCCTGGATGGAAAAACGGGGCAGGAAGGGGTGCCAGTCTTGCTTGACGTAGCCCACCGTGGTTCCCGGGGGTGCTTGCACCTCCATCTGTCCACCATACAACTTTACGTTAGGATCTAGCTCCACCAATAGGCCAAATATTGTATTGTCCAGAGTACAAAAAAGCCAATGAATGTCCTGACAATACAATATGCAATACACATCAAGTCAAAATAAGGTTTTTGTCATTTGTTTTGGTATTTACCGACTTATTGCATTTGGCTCATTGCAAAATTCCACGGAATTTTTTCAACGTCCACAATACCAAGGGAGCTAATGAGCGTCCCGAGTTTGTTGTTAAGGAGCCAGACAAGAGGCCCTCAGTGAGCCCCGCGGAAGCCAGTCGCTCCTTTTTGCCCTCTTAAATCATGCCATCGAGGCTGCGCGAGCAGCCATTTTGGGTCAAAACGCCGTACGCTATTCGAAGGCCCCGTTTGAAACCTACCTCCTGCAAGCAGCACGGGCACCAGCAGGAGGCGCAGCGGAAGGGCCGGACCAGGCGGATGACCTCGCGGGAGCCGTTGTCCTTGATCTTCATGTCGAAACTGCGGAGGGATCCGCAACAGTTTCTGGTGCAGCAGTCGTTCTTCTCCTTGGCCGTGTAGATCTTCTGGCCCAAGCTGTTTTTGATCTCGTACTGGTTGTTGGTCTCGAAACCCAGGAATGCTGGGAAAAGAGGAGGGGTCAGCGCAAGACGGCCTTTCAGGGTCGACGTTTTGCCAACTACCTTCCACAAGCTCCACTTTCTGATGAATCAGAATCTGGTCAATCTGAAAGGGGCAAGGCCATAAAATGAGTTACGAGGTGCTCCGTGCCATAAAAATGTGGCAGAGGGTTCAAAGGTCAAACCCCGTGGCAATAAAAATACAAGTAAAAAAAAACACACGATCGAGAGCCGTCACCTGAGTGAGGTATTCGAGTCCCGGCGGAACCCCGACGGGGATCGCCGCGGCCGGCGCCACCGGTTGGACGCCGTGAGGGTCCCCGCCCATCTGTCCCGGTTGATGCATGACAGGGGAGGGTCCTTCGTTGTAGTCGAAGCTGAAGCCCGGAGGAGGGGCGGGCAGGCCAGGATCCCCGTAGCCTCCCTGAAATGCGGGGTAAGGAGCCACCGACTGGCCCCCTTGTGGTGACATGGGGTAAGGCCCCTGGGCGCCGTAATCTAGAAAAAAAAGAGAGGCAGGATATATGCTGTTTCTAAGGAATTTTACAATGGCCGACGCCCATATTGTAAATATGTGCTGATGTCTGATTGGGTCAGGGGTGTGGTTTCCTTGGTTCAATGTCATTGACGGCACTAGCTTGGACGTATAGTACTGTCAATGGCATGCAATGACTTTAATACTATAGAGGAACAAAATGACTAAAGTGTTTAAATTATTTTTGATTTTAATGTTATAAAATATTCATAAACAAAAAGGAAGTTGAGCAATAGCACTCACTTCCATTTAGGATGAAAGGCCAAGTATCAATTTTGGATGAAAGGTCAAGTATCAATTTTGGATGAAAGGTCAAGTATCAATTTTGGATGAAAGGTCAAGTTTCAATTTTGGATGAAAGGTCAAGTATCCATTTTCAATTGATGTCACCAAAATGGTTCCTTTGCGACACAGTTTCCGAGCCAGAAAAAAAAATCCAAATGTTCCTTTTTGAGATGTTTTCGTGAGCATAAAATTGTGGAGTTTTAAGTGTTACCGGTTTTTTTGTGTAAATACTGACCTGCCATAACGCCTGCGCTTCCGCTGACTTCCTAATAAAAAGAACAATAAACAATGAGGACAGTAAATTAAAGCAGAAATAATTCCGTTTTTAAAAACACCACGCTTACAAAAACACAACAAGCATGTTTTCTTTAGTAATATTTAAAAAAGTAAATGTGTTTAATGTTGGAACTACGCCACTTTTGCCGTACAGTAAACATAACACGGATGTTCATTTTTCCCCTTTTGTCCTTCGTGGCTCAAATTAGCTCACGAGAGAAAAACTAGAGTTTGTTTAACAAAAAGCCCGAAGCGAACTCACCTTTTTAGTTCTGGGAGAGCAACAGTTTGCGGTTACTCCAAGCGAGAGAAATGAGAGTTATCAGCCTCGAGGTTGGCCGTGTTCTTCCCGACAGTCTCGACGACTCCTCCCCGATAAAGCCCTTTCCCTCCTATTTTGGGGGGCCGGGCGTTCTTCCTTCACTAAAAGTCACTAAAAATGGTCCATCCTATCGCTAATTTCAATATGAGGCCAATGGAAAAGGATAACATATCTAAATAAAGGCGTTTCCGTCTTTGAATTGTGTTGGGTTTCTTTTCATTCAATATGCGGTTATAATCGCTTCATCTAGTGACGTCATCAGGTCGCGCTGTTATGCCGCTAAAGTCCACAGGAGGGCGTTCATTATTCAATTGACGGATCAATTCGTCGATTGCATGATACATTTCCCCCTTTCATCCACAAATTATAATGTTTAATCCTTATGCAGCACTCATTTCAATGTTTGGCCATTGATCTTTAACCCTTTGTTGAGAAAGAAGTTTTAAAAAGCCAATACGCAGGGCTAGTTGTGTTTCCAAAGACTTTTATTTCCTTGAACTACAATTATTGAAAACAATATTGAACTGCAGAAAATATATCTTTTTTTGCATTATCTTTTATACGGAAGCGTACCACTGCCATACGAGGGGAAAAAAAATACAACAACCTCACGTTAAAACGTGAAAAATTCCCTCTGATGCGGCGATTTTGAAATATTCTCTCCCGACGTGACAGAAATACGCTTTCGCATCTTTCACATATGTACATATTTTTTTTTCCCAGAACAAGATATGTACAGGTTTTCTCCCCGCCGAGTCGAAACGAGACATCCCAAGCGTTCCTCAAGGGAGAGTCAAAGAAAGAAAGAAAACAAACAAAGAGAAAAGGGCGCCTAGGAGCCGAACATGAACAAAACCGGACGACCATTTAGGAGCTATAGCGAGCCTCACGACACCAATTTTTGAAAAGAAAAGGTGAACGAAACAACAACAAAAGGCCTTCATAAGCGCTCTGAGTGAACGTACTTGCATTGTCAATCTCCAAAAGTGCACTGCTTCAATGGTAATAACAATTTTTAAAAAATCAAATTCAAACAAATCCCACCAAAAGTGGAATTTGAGCAGACGGCTTCATGTAAAACAGCAATTTAGTTTTGCTAATCACTTTTCGCATGATTCAAGTGACATTTGGCATCAGTGTACTTTTCCACTGACAACAACAACAAAAAAAACAAAAAAAACGAACGCATTTTACAGAGGCCGCTTGGACACAAACAAACTTTGGGTGAAGACGGATAAATAACGAATAGTGATTGTCAAACCAATTTGGCCACCGGCGGCTAAATGTTCGCTTCGAGGCAACGGGGAGGAAAACAAAAGCGCCATGATTTTTTTGGGGGCGCTCGTCTTTTTACGGGTCTTTCTTGTGACCCGAGCGCCTGGAGTGCATGCACTTGTGGCAGTAGAAGATGTCGGGAACGTTGGATTTCTTGATCTTGACGCAGGATAGGTGGACCCAGATGGCGCACTGGTTGCATTCGATCATGGGTCGGCCGGCGAACGGCTTGCCGCAGTAGCACGTGATCAGATCCCACGAGTCGTCACCTGGAGAAAAAAAAAAAAACACCAAGTCAGGGGTCTCAAAAATGACACCTTGAAGTTAAGATGGACAAAAAAAAATCCTGGAGTAATTTATTTGGTATCAAAGTGGCGGCCCGGGGGCCAAATCTGGCCCGCCACATCATTTTGTGCGGCCCGGGAATCACGAGTGCTGACTTACTGTTTTAGGATCAAATTCAAATGAAGATTATAGATGTATATTATATTTCCTGATTTTTTTAACTATTGAGCAAAACTTGAGTGTATTTGGAGGCTAACGCTAAACTCACCCGACTCCACCATGATGTCTTCGTCGGCGATCCAAGTCTCGCACTCGCTGGAGCTCACATCGACGTCCCTGCCGGCGTCCTCGGCCCCAAATTTGTCGTTGGGACGCGGACTGAGGCCGGGATCGGCGTGCGTGGGCGTGGCGGCGCTGGGGCTCCCGCAGACTGGCCGCCACGTCTGATCGTCGCCGTGCTGCGCCGAACTCTTGAGCTTCTTGGCCGTGGGCAGCTTGGAGTTCTTGCTTCGTTTGATGCGTGGGCGCTTATCGCCCTCGCTGGGCGCCGCCGCTAGCTTCTTGGGCTTTTTGTCGTATCGGCGCATGGCCTTGGCGCCGGCGGCCTGACTGTCGTACAACGAGTCCTTCAGTCGCATCTTGTCCAATAAAGTGCTCTCGTTGACGGCGCTTTTGTCTTTGTTGGCGCGGGCCTTGTGGACAAAGGTGTGGATGGTGTGGATGTCTTGGTTGTTGTCCACCAACGTCCCGCTGACCGAGTCGCCGCTGCCGTCCGTGGACGAACTGTGGGCGGAGCTGGAAGAGGTCGGCGACCACGGACTTTCCTGCGAGTCGGGTAAACAAAAGCTAAGTACGCCTGGCTTGCGTAAAAGCCTAGCTGTCAATCAAAGTGGATGGCGCTAACCTCGGTTGGACTGGGGATGTAACCAGAATACGCCAGAACAACGCTGCAGAACTGCTTGAAGTCCTCCACTGTTCGTCTCTTCTTCTCTGGGGGCTGCAACCAATCATAGAGCAGCACAGTTGAGCATTATTTTCAACTGTGTAATAATAGTCCATGTGTGTGTATTGCATTTGGTGACTACTTACCAAAGGTTCAGTTTTGCACGTCAAAAGCGAATCTGTAGGGGGAGAAACACAAATATATTGGAATCTATTATTTGAGATATAAAACAGCACCAAATGCACGCATATTAGAAATAAAAATAATCAACAAAAGCACTTAAAAAGCGACGTCCACTGGATATATATGGCCTATAACGCATTGTAAGAAGAAATAGGATCAACACATTGGATTTTTGAAGGATTCACAACTAACAGTGCCCTTTGCTTGACATAAATAAAGTGATTAAACGCATTAAAGAGAGAAAAGGCTGCAATCTGATAGGAATTCAAAGTGAAAACATGCGGCAAAACATCAATGGTGAGAAAGTTGTCTTAGCATTTAGCAGCTAACGTGCTAATCGAGCCGAAGCTTGTCAAACGCGAGGCAAAAAAAGCTTGCAGAGACACTTTTAGAGTCAAAAGTCGACGTAAATTGGCTTCCATTGCGACGGGAATGATTAAAAGAGCACTGACGCGCAGGTATAACAACTTTAATCCCGAGTCCCGACGTCGAACAGCTCGGGCGCGTATAGCTAGCCAAACCGAACGCCGCGTTGAAAGGCGTCCAAGACAGGCGCCCGATTCCAAAAGTAGCCACTTATCCCAAATAAGGAGTCAATCAATTTCTTCTATTGACTCATAAACTTAGCAGGCATGGTCGCCAAAATGTGACAATTGACGATCGACGCAAACAAAATGTCGTTAGCCATTGCTTTCGACGTGCTCCCATTTCTTTCCACGGCGAACGTGTTAAACCCCCCCTCCAGAACGCAAATCGGCTTACTTTATGAAGTCCACGTCGATGCGAGTAAACATACCTTGGTGTTCGGACATTATGTCAAGCATTGTCCCCTCGACGAGGAGGCCTCGGGGTCCGAAAAAAAAACGGGGGCCAACTAGCCGGAGCGAGGCGGCCGTCGCGGTGTGCCTTCAGCCCGGCGTGACTTGGGCCAAACGGTCGGGGATGCAAATATGCTGGAAGACCGACTGGAGAAAAGAGATGTTTCTTCAACAACCTTGGGGGGTTTGAAAAGTCCCCTTTTCGATGTCTCTCGCCTCGTTCAAGTGTCGTCACACTATCGATAGGAAGGAAAAAATGCACTTTTCCGCCATTCGTCCCATTCCGCTAGTGCTACATTCAAACACAGCATCTCCCCTGCACAACATGGCTGCAAAACATCGTTCACTCGAGTAAGTAGGCGCAAGTTGAACCTGCGAACTTGTAATATGTCCAAATGGAGACTTAGAAATGGAAATGCATTGAATCTTTCGTAGTTAGTCCACACGACAGGATTTCCCACACTCCTCCTCTGTGTCTACGCGCGGTAGAACGCTCTTGAGAATCAATCGGCGGAACAAGCTGCCCCGGAGGATGATGGGAAATGTAGTCGGAATGACCGGCGAAGCAAGGCGGATTTTTCACCTGGAAACCGCATTTCCCACAGGGCGCTGAGAAGAGGAGTTCCTCCCCTGCCGATGCGATTTGGCTAAACTACGCAACAAATATATTCCATACGAGACAGGCTATTTATAAGGAATTTGTAAGATGTGAAAAAGGCTCTCGCGTGAACAATTTGAAGAACTTTAACGTGTGCTGTCAGTTTGAGCTATTTAGGATGAAGGAGAGCTCCGTTGTGGTGTATGGTAACTAGCTTTAGCATCATGTTGCGCGACCTGCTCCAAGGAACCGAAGCTGGAGGGTTCTTGATCATACAAGGTAATTGTACTTCGTAACTTTTAGAAAAGAAAAGGACTAACTAAGTCTTTTATTTATACAAGATTCCTGTTGTTACTCGGCCAGACGTCTTCTTTGGAGCTTCATTAAAGCTGCGTTGAACAGGTGGCCAAACATGCAGTTGTTGACATTTAAAAAGACTTCTCGGATATGAAATAATATTGCGAATTGCAGAGAGGAAGACGTCCACGTCCTCAGCTTTGAAGTCAGCGAGGAGGAGCTAAAGAATGGCTTGAAAGGATCACCTGTCCAAAGGTAGTCGAGGGTCGTCGGCATGGCGACAGAGTACTCGACTTCTCGGCATGCTCTATTTTTCTGGCTGTATTTTCAGGCTCCACTTCCATGACGGTTACAGCGACCCGCTAGCTTGGTTTGACCAGTCCGCCTTGACCGCGGAGCGATTCTGCGCCCAAAGCGTCGAGCGGGGCTCCCGAATGGAGCCGGCCCTTTGGGTCATTGACTCGCTGTCGTGGATTCTCAGACACGTCGGGCCGACCACCGTCTGCCAAACTCTGCGGCGGCTTCGAGAAGGTAAGCACAAAATGGAGGATTTCAAAAAAAAATGCCCCGAGAGAACCAATGGTAACTGTGTGTTGTCATTTGTGTCAGGTTCATCTGGGGTCATCGGTCTCCTCCACCACGACATGCATCCGCGGGGTACGGTGGGGAGCCTGTGCCACTTTGCCACGTCCACTATCGCCATAACCGCGGGAGCCAGGGGAGCCCGGGCCAAAATTACCAAGCGCTTAAAGTCGGGAAAGGTTTTGCAAGATGTAAGCATCCCACGGGCAATCGTCAAAAACAAAACAAGAACAAGAACGCCATTTCCTGACATGTAGGAGGAGCTTTTCTCCATTGACCACGACTTGATGGTGATTGGACAGAGCAAGGCGAGCCGGATGGAACCAGAAGAGGAAGAGGTAAACAGTCAAATATCATTTCAAATGCAGCAGTTCACATGATTGATATGATTTTTCATTGCAGGTGGACCCGACAGCTAATTTGACCTTTAACCTCCGCCTGTCTGACGCCCAACGCGAGGCCAAGGAGAAGCTAGCGCTGCCCTTTGTTTTCACTAAAGAGAAGTAGGCAAAAAAGTCCAACTTTTGCCATTCTGAGGAGCTTTTTTGAAATGTTTTTTTTTTGTCTTTTAGGAAAGCGGCCCTTTTGCACACCGGTACGGGAAGAATCGTGTACGAGCCCGACGCTAACGACGACTACGACCAAGAGGACCCGGATGACGATCTTGACGTGTGATGATGATGAAATGACTGCATGAAATGTTACAGATACAAAATACTAATCAATAAAACATTTTCTACTTGAATTGCATCAATTTGACTTTTCTGGCACAACAGGGTGGCGCTAAAAGTTTAATCTAGTTTGAGTCAAATCATTGTCATTATTAAGACTCTTTTATGATCATCATTATAGGGTTAAACGTCCAATCCATTTTGACTAGGAGATTGTTTTGACAGTAACTTTGGGTTGTTTTCAATTTTTGTTCATTTTAATTGAATGAATTTAGCTTTTATTGAAACTGAATCAATTATCCTACTTTAAAAAATCATATAACAAACAATAAATGCTCATATTCTCGTTTTGTATACGTCTACTCGCGCATCCACGTCCATGTGTTTATTTTCCATCCACGTGGACGTGCTGTGCGCGAGCCCGAGATTTCTCTGGCGGAAGTGACATCACGCCGGCAATGGCGGCTCGCATTCTCATTCCGGATTTCCAGTGGACTACAAACTGAATTTTACCCCCACAGTTGGGCTCCCCCAGACTTTTTTCCCCACACCGTCTTGGCGTCGGACGCAACTCGGGCAGCGAGGAACTTAGACGCCGTCCTAATCGGAGGCCCCCGGTGGCTTTTGCGCTTGTTTTGGAAGCAGGTTCAAGGTGGTCACCCTGTCGAGCTAGCGCTAGCTCGGCGGCTACTTGGCTAACGCCGCTGAGCTCAACGACGTTCAAAACACAAAACGTGTCTCCACATTCGCCGACTATGCCGATCGCGATTATTTAACGTCGATCGTGCCGCGAGTGTGCAGAGCGAGGTATTTGCATTCATTGGGGGTGTTAAGCGGCACGGGGAAAGGCTAAATAGCCGCTGTCACTCACAGTTTTGCCACCTTCTGCTGAGTTCTGCTGGTCCGTCAACATGCTGAAGACCCGCCAGTGTCTCCTCGGGATCCGGACTTTCCTGGGTGTCACGTCCAGAATATGGGGGTTCTTCATGTACATCCTCAGAAGGCACCTGCGAACGGTAAGACGTGTTGATCTCTCATGATATGACTTTTTGTTCCTAAAACTAGGCCATTTTTTTCGTCATTAGACTGGGATGTCCACTCTTGTGTTTATTATGGCTGTGATGAAACAGATATTGAACAATATTTCTTTTCTTAAAGACATTTGTGATTCAAACACTTAATAACACGTTTGTCCCTGGATTTTTGCAGATCATACAGTATCAAACTGTGCGCTACGACACTTTGCCTCTGTCGCCAATTTCCAGAAATAGACTCAGTGAGTACCATGAATAGTTTAATGTTTCTAAAACGTGTGCATAAAATGTCATTAGAAAAATCAAAACAAATCACATCCATTTTGAGTGGACGTTAGCCTCAAAATGAGCATTTGGGCCCAGGGAGACACTTTTTGTCTGCTCCAGACGCAGTCAAGAGGAAGGTTCTGGTGCTGGACCTGGACGAGACGCTGATCCACTCCCACCACGACGGCGTCCTGAGGCCCACAGTGAGGCCGGGAACGCCGCCTGACTTTATCCTCAAAGTAAGAGCGCCGCCATCATGCCGCCGCCGCCGTCCGTCTCAGACCAGAATAACTAACTGGGTCTGTACGCACAGGTCGTCATCGACAAGCACCCGGTGCGGTTCTTCGTACATAAGAGGCCACACGTCGACTTCTTTTTAGAAGTGGTGGGTGTCATACCTCGTACCCGCCGCCCGCCCTTTTTAAAAGCCTCCTGTGTGTGTGTAGGTGAGCCAGTGGTACGAGCTGGTGGTCTTCACAGCCAGCATGGAAATTTACGGGTCGGCCGTGGCGGACAAGTTGGATAACAATAGGAACGTCCTACGACGTAGATACTACAGGCAGGTAAGAAAATGCTATATTTGATTACAAAAGTATCAGTACTGGAAATACAATACAATTGATATACTATTCTGTTGGGGGATTTTGCCAGCATTGTACATTGGATTTAGGAAGTTATATCAAAGATCTGTCAGTAGTCCACGACGACCTGTCCAGTGTCGTCATCCTGGACAACTCGCCCGGCGCTTATCGAAGCCATCCAGGTGAAAAAAAATGAAATAAATCTCTGACTTTTTGTCAAATGTGAGTATGAAAAACCAAGCTCCACCCCCTTGTGGTCAACAGACAATGCAATACCTATCAAGTCCTGGTTCAGCGACCCCAGTGACACAGCACTTCTTAACCTGCTGCCTATGCTGGATGCTTTAAGGTACGTTTGGAAAGTTCCATTCTTTCCGTCTTCCGCTCACTCCCGTCATTTTTGCGTCCCATTCAGATTCACCGCCGACGTCCGCTCCGTCCTCAGTCGGAACCTCCACCAGCATCGGCTCTGGTGATTGGCCGGACGGAGGGTATCGCTCAAAAGACCCCGGGGTACGCTCGGGATGAACACTTTGGGTGCCCGATTTTTAGCCGCCGCCCACCCGCCGTCATCTTAGTTCTTCTATACTTGAGACAAAAAAATACGATGGAGTATCTCCAAGGCCTTTTTAAACTTTGCCCCCCGACCCCTCCCGATGCTGAAATGAAGAGTAAACAATGTATCGAATTTTTATGATGCCCTGATCATCTCAGAATTTTGGCCCTGTTTTCGACAAGAGGATACAAATCCAGTCTTCACTTGCAAGGATGCTCTCGTCTTTGGATATTTTTGTTTTTCTTTGTGAATTTTTAAACAATTACTGAGAATCATGCTGATTAAAAAAGGCTTTCTATCCAATGTGTCGTCTTTTCATTTCATCTTTTCGGTGTTTTTTAATGTAAACATTCTCTCCTTTCTGTAATCATTAATCTTTCATTCTGGGATTTAATCAGGAGTGTAGTGACGTCAACAAGCATTTCCTACCACACTTTGTTTTTCTTAGGTACTGCAGCGTCACTACGTGGCTGAACTCTGTAGTTGCGCGTTAACTTTTGTTAGAATTAAACACATGTATCGTTTGCTGCTCATTTTGTTTTAATTGTGGGCATTTCTTTAGTAAATACGCAGATTTTCATACACTACTGGAACAGTTTAATGGAGTGTCGCACAGTGATGACGTGTGAGGACATCATTCTTACATTGCAGTAGTGAAATGTAATTGTAGGCTGCCAAAACCCCTTTTATTTATACTCAAAAGAATCAGCAAGTGAAGAAAAACATGACCTGGTGAGACTTAATCTTAGTAAAAGTTGCTTATGGTTTACATTTATGATTAAAAGGCTCAGCATTCCGGTTCTGGCAGTAACTTGACTCCTCCTCGAGTTTGGGCGGGCCCTCACGGGTCTCGAGGCTGTCTGTCGTGAACGCGCGCCTCAGCTCAGGCACGCACCCGGCGCGCGGCCACGCCACCGGCCAGGGCGCCCCCTCTTCTCCTTCCTGTTTTTCTAACTCCATTTTCCCCTTTCTAAATTCCACCTTGACCGTCGACAACCCGTATAACTTGGGCAAAAAGCCGAGGGTCGCCGCCGGGGAAGGCTCGCCGCCGCCGGGTAAGGCTCGCCGCCGCCGGGACGAGAGTCTTTGGTTTGGCCGAAACTTTTCCACCGGAGGAGAACGTCATTTCCCTCTTATCGTAAGTCTGGCAACTTTTTATTACACCCCACCGTGTACATGCGGGACTGAATTACTATTACTACTACATATTTTGTCAACTTTGGTGACGGTGTCCCGGTACCGACAGGCCGGGACCGGAAGCAGAGCGCGGACAGTTCCGGTTATGGTGAGGGGATTGCGCCCCCTCCCTTCCCCAGGTTCAGGTAGACTTAGGATGACGTCACATACAGTGTGGCGTTCAATGCACTTCGGGTTACTATCTGTAGTCATTTAAAAAAAAACAACTTCAATATCCGTTATTATTCTATCACTAGTATTTACTTTTTTTTGTGGTTATAAACCACAAGTAACACTTGTTTTCACATTGTAACCAACTCATTGCATGCCATATCATGTCAAAGGTGACAGAGTGCAATTCGTTTTAACTGGGAAAACCGGCTGGGAGTGCCAATGTCAGTTTGTAATAATTTGGGGGTATTGTGAGGTTTTTCTTTTTTAACTAGGGCTGCGTTGCCCCTGGCAACCCTGGCGTGCGGCGCCAAAACAAAATCTGTCGAAAAGCTCCCCCGCGAGATCCCACCCGGTGCTGGAACTGTTGCTAAAGTTAGCCGGCGCGGCTAGAGAGCCGCTTCGTCGGAATCCCAGCAATGCGCGTGCGGGCGCGCACGTGCTCGTATTTTTAGCCGCGTGTTGTTGTGACTTTTACGGCCCTCCCTCCGCCACTTGCGCAATCGCCAATCGATGACCCCTCCACGCACGCGGTGACCCCTGACCCGACTTTTGTTTCATTGAATGTCCAAAGGTGCGGCCATGGCGAGCGCTTCGGTCAAGGTGGCGGTGCGTGTCCGCCCGTTTAACAGCAGGGAGACGGGCCGCAACGCTAAATGTGTCATCCAGATGCAGGGAAACACCACCTGTAAGACCCGCACACACACACACGCGTGTCCGTGCGCACGCAATCAGCCCACGCTTTACTACGTGTTGTCCTCTCAGGCATCGTCAACCCCAAACAGCCCAAAGATGCCGGCAAGAACTTCACTTTTGACCACTCCTACTGGTCGCACACCACGGTAACGTCCGCAGACGAGTCCGGCTCATCCCGTTGCGAACTGACTTACTACGTGTAACGTGATAGGCCGAAGATCCCGACTTCGCCGGCCAGCGTCAGGTCTACACGGACATCGGCGAGGAGATGCTGCTGCACGCATTTGAAGGTGATTGGTCCACGCCCACAAAAAAATGAAAATAATAATAATAATATTCACTCACCATCTTTGTCTGCTGCAGGATACAACGTGTGCATTTTTGCCTACGGCCAGACGGGGGCAGGAAAGAGCTACACCATGATGGGCAAGCAGGAGGCGGAGCAAGAAGGCATCATTCCGTTGGTGGGTGAGCCAGCGGCAAAATGGCCTCCGCGGCCCGGGTTGACTGACGGTAAAGTGTCGTGCGTTCAGCTTTGCGAGGACTTGTTCCGGAGAACCGGCGCCAACGCCGATCCCGAGCTCAACTATTCGGTGGAGGTAAGCCCCGCCCTCCCCCGGCCGGCTCCGTCTTCCCTCCTCCGACTGACGGCCATTTTGTCCCAAGGTGTCCTATATGGAGATCTACTGCGAACGCGTGCGGGATCTCTTGAACCCAAAGTCTCGGGGGACCCTGCGGGTGAGGGAGCACCCCATTTTGGGGCCCTACGTGGAGGATTTGTCCAAACTGGCCGTGACTGGATTCCCTGACATTCGGGACCTGATGGATGCTGGGAATAAAGCTCGGTAGGTTTCTTTTGACCATGAAAGTAGGTTGTACTTTGGTTATTTTCCAAAATCAAAGGAAATAGTTGCCAAAAAGTCAAATGTAATTCCACCACCCACAGGACGGTGGCGGCCACCAACATGAACGAGACGTCCTCCCGCTCGCACGCCGTCTTCACCATCGTCTTCAGCCAGCGCCGCCACGACGCCATGACCCAGCTGGACACGGAAAAGGTGAGCGTGGAGCGCCTTCTCACCTGCGCGTGCTGACCATCTTGGCTTGGGTCTTCGCAGGTGAGTAAGATCAGCCTAGTGGACTTAGCGGGAAGTGAAAGGGCCGACTCCTCCGGGGCCAAAGGCACGCGACTCAAGGTCAGAAAACCAAACAAATATATGAACAGAATTTCTTTTTATATATATGTCACCATGACATTTTTTGGGGGGGTTGCAGGAAGGAGCTAACATTAACAAGTCCCTCACCACGTTGGGAAAAGTCATCTCCGCTCTAGCTGACATGGTACTGTCAATTTTCTTACTTTTCTATACTTTTGACTTGTGATGCTAAATTGATTATTTTGTCCATTCCATGGAGTAGCAAAGCAGCAAAAAGCGCAAAAGTGACTTTATTCCATACCGAGACTCGGTTCTGACGTGGCTACTGAAGGAGAATCTGGGTGAGTCAACACGCCATTTTTTTTTTTTTTTTAGGATTACCTTCTCTAATAACGAGGCATTTTCTCTCTCTCAGGCGGAAACTCTCGCACGGCCATGATCGCCGCCCTGAGTCCCGCCGACATCAACTATGAAGAAACGCTCAGCACTTTGAGGTCAGAGTCGGCAATGGCACGGTGGGACGAAAACGGGGCGGGGTTTGACGCTCCTCCCGCCGCAGATACGCCGACCGAGCCAAGCAGATCCGCTGCAACGCCATCGTCAACGAGGACCCCAACGCCAAGCTGATCCGAGAACTGAAGGGCGAAGTGGAACGTCTCCGGAACCTTCTCTTCGCTCAGGGCTTGCACGAGCTCATTCGCGACCGGGGTGAGTTGCATTTCCAGTTTGCCGCTTCCGTGTGCTCGTTAAACTCAAAACGAGTCGACATTATAAACATTATTTTTGACAATGTCGGCGGGCCGGATTAAAAGGCCTTTGGGGGCCGGATGTGGCCCGCGGGCCGTAGTTTGCCCACCCCTGATTTCGACCCTTTTCCTTCAAAAAGCGGAACATTTTTTCATACACCTTTTAATGACACAAAACGTGTCTTGGAGAAAACAAACACAACGGGAAGCCAATAAAAGCAAAGCTAATGCGGCGTGTTGCGTGCCACGTGCTAGCTTGCGCGTGGGCGTTCCCCGTCTGGTATTTACAGATGTGCGCATACCAAAGTAACGTGACCCTTCTAATTCTCCCTCCCAAGTCAACGACAATGGCCACTCCTCTGGGGGCGTGGCCTCCCCGCCGACGACCACGGACGACCAAATGGAAGATCCCCAAAACTCCATCTGCGAGTCGGCGGCTGTCAATCATCTTGGGGTCGGAGAGGAGGGGGAGGAGGAGGAGGTTGCCACGGAAACCATCAGCAAAGAGGAGGCGGCCGAGCGACTCCTGGTAGGACGGTCGTTGTCATGGTTACGTCAATGTGGGCGTATTTTCTCAAGTGACGTTTTTTGTTTTTTTTATTTTAGGAGACGGAAAAGATCATGGCCGAACTCAACGAAACTTGGGAGGAGAAGTTGAGGAAGACGGAATCCATCCGTCTGGAAAGGTGGGTCCGCTGCGGTGCGTTGGGGAAAACTCCGAAATCTTCACGTCATTGCATCCGCCCGGCGCAGGGAGTCGCTCTTGGCCGAGATGGGCGTGTCCATCAAAGAAGATGGTGGGACTCTTGGGGTCTTCTCTCCCAAGGGGGTGAGTAAGCGCCCTGGCAAAAAATAACGCCTTATATTAGTGTTATTCATTCCTTTGTTCCTTGTTTGTATTTTTCCTCAGACCCCTCACCTGGTCAACTTGAACGAGGACCCCCTCATGTCCGAGTGTCTCCTGTACTACATCAAGGAAGGATTCACCAGGTTAGACTCCCAACCCAATCCAAGTTTGTGCCAAAGATGTTTTTGGATTATTTTTTGTGCTGCTGATTGCCAGGGTGGGACAGCAGGACGTGGACATCAAACTGTCCGGTCACTTCATCAAGGAGATCCACTGTGTCTTTGTGAGTGAGACCAACGAGCAGGGAGAAGGTGAGTGGGAGGGGCAACGGGGTCCGTGTCTTTCCGTCCACGAGTCCCTCCTTTGTTATTTCCGGGCAATTCTGGGTAGAACAATTCGACAATGTCGATATTGTGCGACACCGCCCTCTGGCGGTACAGTTCCAGCAAAGCGAGCCCGTTTTGTGTGTGTGACTTTTTCCTCTCTTTGTGTGTGTGCGTCTAAAAGCTGCCACGAAGCCTGTCAGGTATTGTGACTTGTTGAATTGTTCTCCATTTGGACAATTTGAAATGATACCATGCGTGGCCACTGGAGGGCGCTTGGGCTTTGCTTATTCACTCCACTTTGTTTGCTATGAAAAATCCCTCCCGGCTTGGATGTCCAAACGAGTGCCCGTCCCTCCCGCCTTCTTCGCAGTGGTGGTGACCCTGGAGCCGCTAGTGGGGGCGGAGACTTACGTCAACGGGAAGGAGATCACGGAGGCGGTGGTCCTCAAGCAAGGTGAGAGCGGCGTGGGCCAAGACGGCGCCGCCGCCACGCTGACCCCTGCGCTCCCCTCCCCTCTAGGCAACCGCATCGTGATGGGCAAAAACCACGTGTTCCGCTTCAACCACCCGGAGCAGGCCCGGCTGGAGCGCGAGCGCAGCGTCACGGCCGAGCAGCAGGGGGAGCCGGAGGACTGGACCTACGCTCAGCGCGAGCTCCTGGAGAAGCAAGGCGTGGACATCAAGTTGGACATGGAGAAACGGTGCGCCGACCTCTCCACCCGGGGTGCGGGGGCCCCCCCATTGACGGCCCGTGCCCGGCAGGCTCCAGGACATGGAGACGCAGTACCGCAGGGAGAAGGAAGAGGCCGACCTCCTGTTGGAACAACAACGACTGGTGCGTCCGTTGAACTCTGCCTACTTTTCCAAGTTTGCCCCAAATGTTTGACGTTATGTCCTTCCGCCGTAGTACGCCGACAGCGACAGCGGCGACGATTCGGACAAGCGCTCGTGCGAGGAAAGCTGGAGACTCATCTCGTCCCTCAGGGAAAAACTGCCCGCCAACAAGGTAGGTGGCAACTACCGCCCCCTACCGCCAGGGGGAGCACCTCCGCGACACTGACCTTGCGTGGGCATCCGCCAGGTGCAGTCCATCGTCAAGCGCTGCGGTCTTCCGAGCAGCGGCAAGAGGCGGGAGCCCCGACGGGTTTATCAGATTCCCCAAAGGAGGCGGATCAGCAAAGACCCCAAACGGGTCACCGTGGAGGATCTCCGCCTGCAGGCCGTCAAGGAGATCTGCTACGAGGTGGCTCCTGGTCGGCGCCCGTCCAATCCGTGCGGCCCCCCGCCCCAGGCTCAAATCCTTGTCAACAGGTGGCGCTGGGAGACTTCCGCCACTCCCGTCAGGAAATCGAAGCGCTGGCCATCGTCAAGATGAAAGAACTGAGCCGCATGTACGCCAAGAAGGACGCCAACGAGAAGGACAACTGGAAAGCCGTGGCGCAGGACGTCTGCGACACAGTGGGCATCGGCGAGGAGAGGAGCCCCCCCTCGGAGGAGGGCGGCGGGGGCGAGGCCGGCGAAGGCGGGAAGGCCTATGACCTCAAAGCTCACATCGATAAGCTGACGGACATTTTGGAGGTTAGTGGCCCCGCCTCCAATCCGACGGCGTTTTCCCATCTTGACCACACCCCCTTTTCCTCCAGGAGGTCAAGCTCCAGAACGACATGAAGGACGAGGAGATCAAATCTCTGCGGGATCGAATGATCAAGATGGAGAGCGTCATCCCCGTCAAGGCGGAGGGCGCCGCCCCCGATCAGGTGAGCGCCCCCCCCCCCCCCCTGCCCGTGCTCGGCCTTCACGCTTTGACCTCCGCCTTCTTCCAGAACGAGCCGGTAACCGGGGGAGAAGGCGGCCCGGCCCCCCAGACGGAGGTGAGGGTTAAGCGTCTGATGGATGAGGACCCGGCCTTCAGGAGAGGGCGCCTCCGCTGGCTGAAACAGGAACAGCAGCGCGTGGTCAACCTGCAGCAGCAGAATTTTGGCAAGAAACTGCGAGGCCTCAACCAAGGCGACCAAGGTAGGCTGCAATTGATTTGAGCCTTTTCTCTGTGACTATTGATGGTTTGAAATGCATGCCGTCGCCCCCCACAGGTCAAACCGTGCACCTGCCCGGGACGGGTCGCTTCATCCCCCCACAGGACTGCAAGCTGAAGTTCCCGTTCAAGAGCAACCCGGCTCACCGCTTCTCCTGGGGACCGGCCAGCGCCGCCCTCCAGGCGCTGGGTCTGGGAGACGGGGGCTTCCCGGGCCAAGGCCAGGGCAGGGGCGGCGCCGAGGGCGGGGAGGCGGAGCCCCCGCGCCTCCGCAGCCCCAGTCCGCGGCGTGCCTGGCAACAGCGCGACGGGCAGCGCTCGCGCCACCGGCGAAACTCCTTCGACGGTTCGGCCCGCGGCAACGGGAACTACGGTGAGCAGCACCAAAGGGGCGGGGCTCACCCGGGAAACGGCAGGCAGCGGAGGGGGCCGTCCCCCGGGCCAGGCGGGGAACCGGCTTTCCATTACAACCAGCATCCGCCCCTTCTTCCTCCTCCTCCTCCTCACCACCACCACCACCAACATCTTCATCATCCCTACTTCAATGCCCACAATGCACCATTCCCAAACTACCACCCCGGAGCGCCCCCTCCTCCTCCTCAAATCCTTTTGGGCCCGCCCTTGGCGGGGTGGGGCTTCGGCACAGCGCCGCCCCGCATGAGACGACAGTTCAGCGAGCCGGACCTCAACAACCAGCAAGCGCCTTCTGACCTCTGACCTCTCCCGTCAATCCAGGTGAATTCAACCTTAGCGGGCGTCCAATCCATTTGAACTGGAAATGGGCGGGGCGTCTCAAGTTTTAGGTTGTTTTTTTTTAAGTCACTTCAATGTAATTCCTTGACAATTTTTGCAAGTTAACGTAAATTTTGAAATGGCCAGGGAATACTGCTGTTTGTGTATGTGGTTGCCATGGAAACAGGCCATTGCCTCCTGCTGTTAGCTGGTTAGCTTAGCTTTTTCTTTTTTTTTTTGGGGCTAAGGCCGCGTACAATCGGGGAAAGGTCGCGTAGGTCACGCGACCCAAAGGTAGCGAGCGAGACCAGTCGAACCAAAGATGGCGTTTTATTGTGGAGTGCGAACGTTTGAAAGGAAAGTGGCGAGCGATGATTGCTGGAATGCAAAAGTCAAGTTTTAGAAGGAGCTTTTTAAAGAACTTTTTGGATATATTTGAGTCAATTACTACTTTTTTCTTTTTTTGTTGTTGTTTTGATTTCCTTTTTTTTTTCAAGCCACTATCATGGACACAATCCTGATAGGAAATGACAACAATTTGTAAGCTACTTTTTAACCTGGTCCTGCCTGGCTCATATTATTATTATTATTCTGATGATTATTATCTTAAATGGGAGATACTTTTTGGCTGCTGCTTTTGTGTATGTTGGTTGCGTGCGCTTAACTTAGTTCAAAAATAAGTTTTTTGCTTTGTCACTCTCTTAACTTGACACCCCCCATCCCACAAAATTGGACCCCAATAAACACTACAGTTTGACGGCGTCCATGTTTGTTTGTGTGTTTGAATTTCCCCAAAAACGTGTATTTTGGGGACTATATATATATATATTTAGTTGCTTATCGGCCAACACGCTTCCCGTGGAAGTTGATAAGCACAACAAAATTGGCGCCTGCACCCTCAGTCAGTCCCATTCGCCATGAAGCTCGCCTCGACCGTCTTCATCTGGGCCGCCGTTACCGTGGTTACCGCCACAGACTTGTGCTACAGCGACCGAGACAAGGACCACCGGTTGCGGCTAAACTGCACGGCAGCCAATCTCCACGTTCTCCCCGAGGATGTCCAACCCACCACGGAGGTAAGCCACGGCTTAAGGTCTGTCCGTGCCATGGACTGACGTGGACGTCCAAACGTTGTAATTGGGGTAACAGAATGTCTTTTTGTGTCATGATGAGAAAACACGAAATTAAACTCATGCCGTGGCGGATTCTTTGATGCTTTTTGTTCGATGGACACTTGGTAGACAAGCACTCGCCTTGTGCTTCCTGAAAGATAATGTCCACCGCCGCCATGTCTTCCCTCGGCCAGGTTCTCTTGTTTCCCGGAAACCGCTTCTCCGACCTATCCTGGGAATCCTTCCGGATTTTGAGCCAGCTCCACGAGCTGGACCTGACGGCTAACGAGGTGTCGGGGGTGAGCGCCGTCACCGTGCCGCTCCTGCTCCATCTGGGCGTCCTCCGGCTGGGACGCAATCGGCTGACGACGCTACCCGGCCGGGCTTTCCTGGCTTGCCCCGCCTTGACGGAGCTCCACCTGAACGACAACGCCATCCAGTCTCTGGACCGGGACGCCTTTGCGGGACTGGGAGTTTTGGAAGTCCTGGACCTGTCGTCCAATCGCATCCGAGTCCTCCCCGCCCTCTTGCTCCGCCCGCTGCCCGTGATAGAAACGCTGTACCTGGAGAACAACCAGGTGAGGAAAGGAAGCTCTGGAGCCAGCTGGGGGCTGACTTGTGACTCGTTTGGGCCTCCTCAGGTCAGCGAGCTTGCGGACGATTGGTTCAACCCGCGGGAAGACGTGCCCTACCTGTTCCTCTCTGCCAACCCGTGGGCGTGTGCCTGCCAGCTGGTGTACTTGAACACCTACTTGAAAGACTTCTACTTCAACTTCTACGTGAGGGACGGCCCCATTAAATCCGTCGACCCCAAAAGTTTGGTGAGATCTCCCGACTCAAGCTCCGCCTCCTCACACTTTAACTTTAGCCAACCCTTGGTCACGCCCACTCTGGCTTTGCAGGTGTGCCACTCGCCTCCCAGGTTCAAGGGTCGAGCCGTCCACGACATCCAAGAGGACGACATATGCGGGTGGACTACGCTTCCGCCAACCGGCCCAGCCGCGACCACGCCAGGCCCGACCGCCAGGGTCACCGAATGGGAAGCCGGCAGAGGCGACGGGGCCGTGATTCGGCATCCTACGCCCACTACTTCCCCGGCGCCGCTTCCTACCACAACATGGATCTCCACCACTCTGACACCAACGCTTCCGCCAACTACTTCTCCAGCGCCGCTTCCGACCACGGCGTTGGATCCCACCACTCTGACGCCACGGCTGACCACCGAGCCCTTTGGGACATGGCGGCCGGTGGGCACGCGGGGTGAAGCGGTGTCCCTCCGCCGCTCGCCCGCCGTCTTTTGCGTGTGGTTGTTGGCCGGCTACGCCTGTCTGTGCGTGGCGGCGTTGGGGAGCATCCTCCTTACGTTGGTCAAACTAGCCATCTGGTACAAAGTAGCCTACAAGCCGCTAAGCTCCGCCCTCGCCGGGCGCCGCGGCGGAGCGGCGAAAGGCGGCCGCAGGCCGGTTTATCGTTCGGTGCTGTTCGTGAGCCGCGAGGCCGAGGCCATGTCGTACGTGACGAGCCTGCGCCGCGCACCCGGGACGGAGAGGGCGCTGGAGCAATGGAGCGGTGCCGTGGATGGGCCTCGGGGCGGCGAGGCGGGGGTCGGGTGGCGTCAACGTTTCAGCGTGCTTCTGCGGCAGGAGAGGGAGGTGCCGGGTGGGGGGAGGGAGGAGCGAGATTGGGTGGTGGGGGCGTGGTTGGCGCAACACCTTCCTGGCTCTCCGCCTACTGTTTTTTTCGACTCAAACGACACAAATGGTCTTGAATAGGCTTTTAGAGAGTGTTTTAGTCGCAGACGTCCAATTGTGGGAGGGTTGGCAGACGTTTAGTCACTGCCATCTCCTCCTGGTCCAAATGGGATGGACGTCTAGCGCCGTCAATTGCAAATAAACAAGAGCATTCAAAGCTAGTCTTGCCTGTCTATGCAAAACTACGCCAATCTGTGGCGATATTATGAATTGCTATCAGGTGCCTCGTCCCTTTCACTATGGAGCTTTTCTTGCTTAGCTTTTGCCTTGTTGCTACGGGAAAAGAAGTAATGCTGTGATTGGTAGATGCCTGCCTGCCTGCCCTGTCAGCCAATAGGAAAAGAGCACTTTTACAGGTGGCTCAAATCAACCCAATATGAATTAAAAGGTATATTAACACTCAACTAATAGGTTTTTTTTAAATCACTTTGAATGTATTTTTCGTCGTTGAATTTCATGCCTTTTCGACATGTTGGAATAACATCAAGTTAATGTATCGATCTCAAGTTTGCTGCTTTTCAAAACAAGAGCAAGCTTCTAGTTTATATTCACCTGGCGTCACGTAATGGCGTCATTTTTGTCACTTGACATCTTCCAATAAAATACTCAAAGATAGATCAGTCCTTAGACCAGAGACTCTCGGTGGTTGGAACAAAAAATGCCACGGGGATAGCTTTTATTTGCAAAGGGTGCCGGATGCAGAAGGGCGACTGAGTCCCTCCAGCTCGACGCACGACGGGAGCTGATGGCGGCGGGGCTGGTGGAGGGTCTCACCGAGGAGGAGGCGGGGAAGGCTCCAAGCAGAGCGAGGAGGCCCGGCCGGTATCGAACCAGCGAACCAAGAGCAAGAAATAAGGACGCATGGAGCGGTACGTGTCGCCTTTGTCTTTACGTGTGTGTGTTTACAAGGCGACTACGCCGCCATCATGTCCTCACGCCAACGCGCAAAAAGCGACCGGTCGTCCCTCGTCATGACGCCGTCAGAACGCCGGAGGGCGCCGTAGAGGCGCTGCGCCCTCAGTTGTCATGACAACTCTTGCCAACACACACGTGACCGCTAGAGCCGGAAAAAAAACACATTTGTCCTATTGTGTCTGGAAGCGAGACACATGGTTTGGAATGAGCCAGAACTCTCACCCACTTTCACGCTTTCCTCCGCAGGTGGGATCGCTCGCCGGCCGCCATCTCGTCCCCGTGGCGTGGCTCACCCAGGATCTCGGCCCTCGCCGTAGCTCGTCGCTAACGACGGGACGCCATCACAATCGGATTGGAATCCACCGGTCGTTCTCCAGATGGACTCGCCCGCCGCTCGGCCGGCGAGCGGATAGTGCAGGCTAGCGGGCGCAGCGGGCGCAGCGGGGGTGCCATGGAGTACCACTCTGGTGGTAGCCTGCCCCTGCTGGGGAGACCGCGCTATTGCCCCGGGGCCAACGCCAATGGCGGCTACCTCTGCGAGACGGGGCACTGTTGCGGTCAGACCGGATGCTGCACCTACTACTACGAGCTGTGGTGTGAGTGTTTGAAAAGTGACCATTTTGGGGGCGGGCCTGTCAAAAATGGCTGATGGGGCTAGCCATGATGCTCCATGACTAACTGATCTTTTCTTGGTAACGTGCAGGGTTCTGGTTGCTGTGGACGGCCCTCATCATGTTCAGCTGCTGTTGCGCCTACCGCCACCGCCGCGCCAAAGCTCGCGCTCAGCAGCAGCAGCGACGCCAGCGCGAGATCAGCCTGCTGGCGTACCAGGGCACCGCCTCCTACCCGTCCTCCATGCTGGACCTCAGTAAGCCCACCTAGTCACCCACTAGGCTACATGCTAGCTACGCTAACGTGGTACCCGCACGCAGGTTTCCTGGCGTCACTCAAGCTGCCCTCCTACGAGGAGGTGGCGGCGCGGCCTTCCACGCCGCCGCCCCCTTACAGCTCGGTGTTCACGGCGCCACGCTACCCGCAGCCCCCCCGCGCCGCCGACCCCCACCTGCTGACTCTGCACCGCCCCCTCAGCGACGGCCCCTCCTCCCTCAGCTCGGACAACAGGTGCGTATGCCCGAAAGGCCAAGGCGCCCTTTCTCATTTTCTGACCTGTCCGTCACCCCCCCCAGCTCCAGCTGCTCCTGCGACTCCTGCTGCCCTTCGTCCCCGTGTAGCTCCTCCCCCTCGGCTCCCCTGACCTACGAGACGGACACCAGCCACGCCTCCACGCCCAGCGAGGCGGCGGCGGCCCTCCCTTTTGACGTCGGAGCCGCGCGGACGGCTCCGCCCTCTCCCGACCCGGACGGTCCGAGCCCCGCTTCGCCGGCGGAGCGAGAGCCCGCCTGCCAGGTGCCGGGGTCGCCCGGCGAGGGCGCGGCTCCCCCCACCCCGGCCCCTCCCTCCGCCCTGGCCCCTCCCCGCACCTCGCCGTCCCCCCGGCCCTCCCCGTCGACGGCCAAGCAGACGCTCTTCTCGCCGTGCGTGGACGTCTTTGAAGCGGAGGCGGGCGAGGATGATGACGACGAGGACGAGGACGTGGACGCCGACGAGAGCCAGTATCGCCACCGGCGTCTGACGGGCGATTCGGGCATCGAGGTGTGCCGCTGCCGCGTCCAAGGCCAGGAGACGCGGGAGGAGGACGCCGAGCCAGAGAGGGAACGGGACCCCGACGTCCACGACAGCACCGACTGTCCCTCCAAGCGCACGCCCTTGCCGTGCCCGCCCCCCGAGGAGGTGGTGATCGTGGTGGAGACGGCCTGAGAGGCGGAGACGGCCTGAGAGGCGGAGCCGGCCGGCCGGCCGTGGAGCGCACTGGGAAAGACGCAACTTTCCTCCTATGCTACGTGTCAGCTCACCTGCGCCCCCATTGGACCTTTCCTGACATTTCTCCATTGAATGTGGACGTTGACTGCTGGAGTCAATGAACTTCTCCAAATAATTTGACCATGCTACACCGGCCTTTGCCCAGACAAAAAAAAAGCAGGCACTATCCTAGTTGGAAGGGAATATTTCCCGGCGGGCCGTCATCGTTTAGAGTAGGACGCGTCCCGTCGGGCGCCGCCACTTCCCCATTGGTCCTATTAAACCTTCTGTACACTTTATTAGTGGGAATGATCTCCTGTGCTAATGTTGACGTGACAGGCGGGCGAGTGGAAGATACTTTCCGTGTACTCCGTGTGGTGCTTTTTTGGTCTTTAGCGCCCCCCCCCGTGGTAGATTACTGTTACTACAGCTAGCCGAGTTTGTAGCGCTCTTCTTCTTTCTCCTCCTGTGGCTTTTTACCCAAGTGGAAACATTCGAAACGATTGTATAAGTTTGCCCAACAAGGAAAGCCACCGTGAAGATTTGATTTGGGGTGGGCGGGGCTTACCCGTCGCACTATTAGTCCCGGTGATCTCCAACGTGTGTTTTTGTGCGTTAAGCCGTGCTAAATAAACCAACCCCGCGTCCAATCTGTCCTTTATTGACCATGTTTGGGTTTCCCACCTCAAGCACGGGCACCCGGGGGGGCCCAACCGGCCCTGGCCGTCACGGCCATTTTGTAAGGTAGCGGCTGCAGGACCACGCCCAGGCGTCCGCGCAGGTCGGGAGGCGGGGCCCCGGGGGGGAGCACGAAGCTCATTCGCTGGAGCATGGTAGACAGGAAAAGAAAGAGCTCTGTCCTGGCTAGCGATTCGCCCACGCAGATGCGAGGCCCCGCCCCAAACGGCAGGAAGCGGGACGGCGTCACCCGGCGACCTCTCTCGTCCAGAAAGCGACCTGGAAACGTTGGACGCCATCCATCATTCGTACTTAGTCGGCATGACCTATGACCTACCCGGAGTGAACAGGTCGGGGTGCTCCCAGTGGGCGGGGTCGTGATGGATGGCCCACATGTTGACCAACACCCGAGTCCCGCGGTGGACGGCGTGATGGCCGATGCTACGGCCGGAGAGTTAGCGAGTGGGCGCGGTGGCCCCGCCCCACGTGCTTGGACTTACCTGCTGTCGGTCATGGCAACGTGCGGGATCAAGACCGGGCTGACCGGCCGGATCCGCATCCCCTCGCTGATGACGGCGTCCAGATACGGTAGGCGCGCCCGATCTGCCGCCCGCACCGCTCGATCGCCCACCTCGTCATCCAGTTCCGTCTGCACGCGCTCCTGGACCTGTAGAGGGCGCAACTCAACCCCTGTCTGTTGCCCGGGTCTCCCCGCCTACCTCGGGGTGATGGAGCAAGTAGGCCAGGATCCAGAGAAGCGTGGTAGACGTGGTCTCCACGCCGGCACCGAAGGCTTCCGCCGCCGTCATCAACACGTGGTCGTCGGTGATGTGCTCGCCGTCGGACCCGGAAGAACTTTGACCTTTCAGCAAAGCGTCCAGAAGATCTCGAGGCTCGCTTTGACTCGGTGAGGCCTTAAAAGGTCAAGTTGGCTTGACAGGGTTCAAAAGGAAGCCTCCGGATTTGACGTTTTCCTCGCACCTTGTGTTCCCGCAGCTTTCGCGCCAGGAGGCGGTCTCTCACGGCGATGCAGGATTTCAGTTCAGTCAGTGACGCGTTGGGGAAAACCTGAGGGCCAGCCGTCTCCCTGTCAAAACCCCCCACGGGAGGACCTAGGGGTGGACTCGTACCTTCATCCAGGAGAAAACGTCCACCAGTCCTCCCCGGGTGATGGTGCGCACGATACCGTGGTTGTAGCGCAAGACCTCTTCCAGTTCCTGGTCCCCGCGTTTGTAGGCGGAGCCAAACACCAGCGTGCAGACCACATTGGTCACGGCCGCCGTCACCGCCGCCGACGGATCCACGCTACGGCCTTCCCCGGACAGTAGGTCGTGGCAGAGGCCCTCCGCCTCGGACAGAACTGAAAAAATGGACCCGTCTCGAACCCGTGTCTGTATGAGAAGACCAAAAATAAAATATTCTCACCCATCTCCTGCAAACGGTTGCTTCCTTCTCCAAACAGAGCGAAGGACGCGTGGACCAGACGGCGGTGAAGCTTCCACAGAGGCGAGTAGTCGGCGAAGGCGATGTCTTTTCCCCCGCGGGTCAGAAGGTCGGTGGTCACCATGCTGGGGCGTCCGGCGAAATCCCGACCTCGTTGTAGGAGAACTTCTTTGGCCTGGACGTGGTCGTTGATGACCACAGTGCGGTGCGGACCCAGGTAGACTTCGAACAGCGGCCCATATCTGCCACACTACTTTAATTATTGGCCGTAATATTTCAATAGACATTATTAAACCTGTTTTGGGAAATATTACAGTCAATAATTCCGAAATTAGCTCATGAAATATCGATAAAACAAAGAAAAATGTCAATTCACTATAGTTCACTGGCTTGAGGCTATACACACTTTGGCCACAGGTAGGCACTAATGAGTAGAGAAGCACAGTCATGACGACGCTAGGTGATGGAAGAAGAAGGCGTATTTTGAAAATGTTATGATTTACGTACTGTTTATTTATGTTCGTTTTTACGTTTTGATAACGCTTTTGGGTGGCATACACAAGGACAGCTTGCACCTGAGTGTTGTTATAGTGATTTCTATGAGTTCTTAACCGAATATTCCTGCTTTAGGATGCAATTTGAAGCAAAATACTATGTTTGAAAATCATGAACATATTTAAAGTGACTTTAAGTATGAATGCATGCTAGTTTTATTATTTGAATGGTGGTAAATGAATTAAGTTGATCTGTAAAAAGTATAAACAGTATGTTTAAGGTGACTTATTTCGGTTGAAACTGCCAAAAAGACAACAAAAAGCCAATCATAATAATCAAAATAGCTCACCTTGTGCCCAACTGCGTGAAGAGCAGGTGAGGGGGCGTACGTCCCCCCAGCCAAGGAAGGCTCCCCACCACAGGCAGACGCGGGAGGCCCGGCATCCCACCCCGGCGCCGAGTGGTCGCCACGGCCAGGATGGCCAGCGCGGTGAGGACGAGCGGCACTGAAATGAACGGCCAACAAAACAGCCACATGGTGATGAAAATAAGACGCGTGGGAGTGGCGCTCGCCTTTTTAACTTTCCGCCTGGGCCTTGAGCGTGTTTATCTGTGCCGGGCGACCTTGTGGTGTCACGTTGCGTGCCAGTTCAGATGTGGATTCAAAAGAAAAGAAGAAACTATTTAGCTAGCCAGCTATCAAGACTTTTAGGATAGGATTTTATTACATTCATACATTCTTGGCCAGTGCATATCGATTAGCAATATATTGCCTGGTGTAGGCCCATCTTAAGTCAAGAGCAGCCAGGCTCGCGGGGGTGCTGGAGCCCAGGCCAGTCGGCAACAGGTAGAAGGTGACAATAGACCCGGCCACTACTGATGTTTTCCCACCCCTAGAGAAAGCGCCGCCTAGAGGGGGCGACACTGAGACCGCCGGCATCCTCGGATGTGCGGTTGTCGCCATGGCGACCGTATCCCCGCATCCGAGAATCCGCAGCAACACGTTGGGCACATTTCAATGCTCTGTCGTCGCAATGTTGTTGTTGTTGTTGTCGTCGTGTGGATGGCGCGGGTGGGCATCCAGAGAGGCGTCGCCATGGAAACAAGCGGCTCTGGCCCGGCCCGCCGGTGGTCCCGCACCCGAGCGGTGCCGCAGTGAGGAAAGCCCGCCGCTCCTTTTATGGCATGGGGATGCCCGCCGTCACCGCAGGAAGTCGGCCATGTTTGGGCATCCTCGACGCGCACGGAGGGGGGAATCCCTGGCGCCGCTCTCCGCCAATCAGGCGGCGCCGGCGTTGCCGCGGAGACGGAGGGTATAAAAGACCCGGCCGAGGACCGGAGCTCGGCATCCTCGTCGCCAATCCGACGTAGCGACGCGAACCGTCCCGGCCGAAACCCCCTCGTAGGGAATTCCCGCCCGCTCGTCCGCCGCCATGCTCGCCGAGCGCCACCGCAGCTTCCTGTCCGACTTTGAGGACGCGTGCAGCGCCTGGGTGAACGGCGCCGAGTCCGACCGCCTGGATGTGGAGGAACTACCGGGTGAGTGGTGGGATTGTGGCTAAAGCTTGGCTAAAGCGTCGCCGTCTGTTATGCAACCGTGCTGAATGTGCCCCCTCCCTCCCTCCCTTCCAGTGGTCTCGCCGGGAACGGACGCCTCCGATTCCGATTTCTTCTCCGACTTCAGCGACTCCGACTCGCTCTCGCTGTCGCCCTCGCTGGACTTTGGCGGCGGCTTCCCGCCCGAACCGGTGGCGGCCGCGGGTTTGAGCAGCACGGCGGACGCCATCCTCAACATGATTACGGAGATCGTGGGGATCTGCACGGAAATGGAGCAGGCGGGTGACGCAGCCCACGCCCCCGGGGCCACGGTTAAGGGCGAGTCGGCCGGATACCCGGTCACGCCGTCCACTCCGGACTTTGTCATAGAGGTCCCGTTGAGCCAAGATGGAGGCCGGGGAGAGGCCAAGGGGCCGGAGGTCAAGCGGGAAGAGGACTGGGAGGCGGAGCGGGTGAAAACCGCGCCCTCCACTCTGGACCCCGAGCTCCTGTCGTCCCTCCTGCAGGGCGCCTTCCCCACGGCGCACCTGGGCGGCGTCCCGGCGGGCGGCAAATCATCCCGGAAGGCCCGCGGCTCCGTGGCCAAGAGCGGCGCCAAGAGCAAGGCCAAGGCCAAGGCTTTCCCTTGCTCGGTGGAAGGCTGCGAGCGGCGCTTTTCGCGCTCGGACGAACTCAACAGACACGTGCGCGTGCACACGGGACAGAAGCCCTTCCAGTGTGGCGTGTGCGCCCGCAGCTTCAGCCGCAGCGACCACCTGACCACGCACACGCGCACCCACACCGGCGAGAAGCCCTTCTCCTGCGACGTGTGCGGGAAGCGCTTTGCGCGCAGCGACGAGAGGAAGCGGCACGGCCGCGTGCACGTCAAGCAGCAGCTTCGGGCGCAGATGATGGCCGCCTACTCGTTGGCCGTCTGCGCCGTGTGAGGCGGCGGCGACGGCGGAAAGCTTTGCCAATCCCCGAAAAGTTCCTCTTTCGGCCTCCCGGCTCCGGCGAGACGTGTTGACGTTCCTGCATGAGGGTGAAAAGTGACGTGACCTCTATGTTTGTACAATAGCTCTATTTTTCTAGATGTTTCTATTCTCGTCATGTGACTTTTCTATGACTTGCACTAAAGCATTGTGGGATACATGTCCATGTCCCAGCTTGAGGATGCTTCGATTAAAAACAAATGGAAACAAATCTGCTCTGCGTACTTATGCAGTGTGTGTAGGTGTATGTATGTGTGTGTGCGTTTGAGCGGACTGGAAAGGTTGAGTCTCCATGGCAACTGAAGTTATGTGAGTCATCTCCACCGCGTTCCCAACGCAAGGTCACTGTGGCGTCGTGAGGCATCTCCATGACGACCCCGCGTCCTGCCAAGGTTAGCCAACAAGTGTCACCTGACCCCGAAGGTCATACAGGCAGCAATGAGGCTGCACGTAAGAGGCTAAAACGATAGTTAATTATCTAATTCATGACGCAGTGAGAATTCAAATCAAGGAATGGGGGGACAAAAGAGTGGAAAAAGTGCCTTTTATTGTCCGTCAAGTTTATAACTTGCACTCAGAAACGTCCTGTGATTAGTTGGACTGTGGACCTTAAGGAAGTAGTAAACATACAGCCTGAATGTTATTACATGAATTCGCTTTTCCCTTAAAACTTCTACTCATTCCTGTCCGCTACGCGGCACTAAAGAATGTTATTGTTTACATCCGGGTATTCAGTCTGTTACTGCTGTCCACGACTGATGACGTACGGTGAAGGAGCGACTCTGATACCCGGTGCAGCTAAGCTACAAGTCACTCATATTTTGACGGGAAGGACCATTTTTTCCTGCGCAATTCGTTGAAAGTGGGTGAGCCGTGAAGTCCAATTCGCGTTTTTGACGGTAACGTGAAAGGCCACTGAAAATTTGACGTTTTGGAACAGCGTCCAGGTACGGAAGGTAGCTTCTTTAGCATGCTAACGCATTTCTTTCACACTAAACGTGCACGAAGGGCAATTATAACTATGTCAAATGATAGGTTATTGAGGCCAATGTTTGTAACGTCGAGAGACATTCATAATTTGTTCATAGCATCATTTTCAACGACAAATGTCGGTTTCAAAATCATGCACTTTCAGTTTAACTGCGCTCGGCAACGTTTCCATAATACAAACGTTTGCTCTTTTGTTGTTGTTTTTTTTAATGACAATGGCAATTTGGTCACAGACGCCCACCCCGTCGTGGGACCATGTATGACTCAAAATGTCCCATCTGCCTGGACCGCTTCAAGAACATGGCTTACTTGAACAGCTGCCGACACCGCTTCTGCTCGGGGTGCATCGAGGAGTGGTCCCACACCAAGGCCGAGTGCCCCCTCTGCAAGCAGCCATTTTCCTCCATCCTGCAGTCGGACGACGTCCAAAAGGAAAACACTCGCCAGGGGGTCAAAGCGGGGCCCGTCGAATTGCAGCGCACTCGCTGGAGTCGGCGCAAAGCAGAGAGGGACGCCCGACGCGCGGCGGAGGACTGCGGCGGCAACGATTGGGCGCCGCGGGAGTTCGCCGCCCGACTGGCCGCCAGGCTGAGGACGCAGCGGGAAGGCTCGGAGCCGCGGCGCCTCAGCGAGAACGAGACGTTGGCCTTTCGCCGAGGCCTCTACCTCAGCGGAATCCGCGCGCAACTAGTGCCCGGCGTGGGAGCGGCCCCGCCCCCTCGCGACCCGGCCCCGCCTCCGCGGGACCGACTGCAGACTTGGCTGCGGCGCGAGCTGACGGTGCTGTTGGGGCCGCGGGGCGGCGGGCCGGCGGGCAGCTTTCACCAACTGGTGATCGGGCGGCTGGTCCGCCACGGCCTGGAGGAGGGCGGAGACCCGGCGGACGCCGAAGAGGAGCTTCGCTCGGTGCTGTCGACCCGAACCCATCATTTCCTGCACGAGCTGCGCTGCTTCGCCCGCTCGCCGCTCAGCATGGATGAGTACGACCTCCGGGTGCAGTACCACCCGCCCGCCGCCGACCCCGGCGACCCTAACCCCGAGCCGCCCCCCGGCGAGGAGCCGCCGGGGCCGTCGAACGCATCGGCTCCCACGTCGGCGCCCCCTAGCCCCGGGGGGGAGGATGACGAAAACGAATGCATGATCGTGGACTACAAAAAACCGATGGCCGAGCGCACGCCGGAACTGGTGCACCTGTCGTCCGATTCGGAATGCCCCTCGCCAGTGGCCCCTCCCTTGGAGGCCTGCCCGGAGACGGAGGCCCCGCCCACTTCGGATCAAAAAATGAAGAAAAAAAGGATGAAAAGCAGCCCCAAGCGATTGATGGAAAGCAGTGGTTGGGCCACGCCCTCCCCCGACAGACTTTTGAACCCCAGCTGGGTATTGTCCTCGTCTCCGTCCCCGTCTCCATCGCCGTTTTCCGTCCACTCCTGCTCGCCGCCACCGTGCCACCTTTTGCCGTCTTACCCCGTGGACGAAAAGCCCCGCGGGAAGATGAAGTCCAAGAGCCGACACCTGAAACGCGACGGCGACGTCAAGCGGCGGCGAGGGAGGGGCGGCGACAAGAAAAGCCAAAGGTGAGGGCTACCTGTACTTGATGCTAAAAAGCTATTCAAAAAACCATAACACGCTTTTCCGTCCCGCAGCTCGGCAAAATACCGACGCGACCGCAGTCCCAGCGTGGAGATCGTGTACGAGGGTGCCGCCCCACCCAAGCGCCGGCGCGAGACGCGGCCACGCGACAGGTACAAAATTGACCACGTCGAGGCTACGCCGTGGCTAACCTTTTCCAACGTTGGCAGGTTTCCGCTCATTATCACGCTGGACAGCGACAGCGAGGACGACGGGGGCTTATCAAACCAAACCCCCAAGCGGGTAGAGAGCGTCACTCCGCCCCTGGACCTTCAAGACCCTCACGCCAGCGACATGGGAAGCCACCCTAGCTCGCCACTCCTTTTCTCACTGCCGTCGTGGCCCTGCGAGGTGGCGGCGACGGCAGCGGAGGGGGGCGACGGAGCCGTATCAAACCAAACCCCCAACCGGGTAGAGAGCGTCACTCCGCAACTGGACGTTCAAGAACCTGACAGCGTCAACACAGAAAGCGACCCTAGCTCGCCGCTCCTTTTACCAGCGCCGCCCTTGTGGCCCTGCGAGGTGGCGGCAGCGGAGAAGGACGACGGCCTTCCGGACGAACCCCAAAGCAGCGCCACAGAGGTCGCGAGGACCCCATCGCCGCTCAACCTTCAGGTAAGCGAGAGCGGCGGCGACTCGGCAGCGAATGGGATTGGACCAAGTCCCCCGCCGCCCCCCTTTGAGCAATCCAACCCGGATGGAGAAGAAAAGCTATCACTGCTCAACTGCTTGATTCAAGTAGACACGGCACCAGTAAGTCAACCCAGCGCCCCGCCCTCCCCCTCACTCTTGGTCACATGACCCGCATTGTGCACCCCCCCCCTTTTTTTGACTCTCTAAGTGCTGTTGCCCCAGCAACACTGTTCCACTGTTGTGCGCTTCGCTCTCATGCCACTGGAGGGTGCTATGTTTCTAAAAAAGAAAAATGTTGCTGTTTTTAACTCATTCACTGACAGTCACATCAGACCCAGTTGGCATGAAGTAACATTTCACTGCCAATGAGGGCGCTAGACGTTGAGTCGAATTTGACTGGAGACCTGCCAAACCCTCCCAGTCAAATTGGATTGGACGTCTAGCCTCATCAATGGCAGCCAGCAGTTTTGGCTCATTTAAAAGTACAACTTTGAATAGACATTTTACATTTTGGCATCACCAGGTTTGTCATTGATGTCATGTTTTTATATGTTTTTTTCTCCAGTACATGAAAATAAACAAAATGTGAATCAAAACAAAAAATTCCAATAAAAATAAACGTTTACACCCCCAAAGGAAACAAACAGTAGTTTTTCAATTCTTAGTATTGAACTCATCACCCGCCATTTTACAACAATAGACATCCACGTCAATGCCCGACGCCAAAGACGCTGGTGGTTCATGCTGTCCATCTGTGGGAGGGGGGGCGTCAGAAGCCCCCCCCCCCCCCCCCCCCCCCGGCCATGTTGGCCAACCCCCACCACAATAAACACTTTGAGGTGTTTTTGAAATATGTCCGTCATTGTGTGGAAGCATTTGGCCGCCACGCCCACACCGGAGCGCATCAGCGCGGTCCATTGTTAGCAGTCGCTAAGCAACAAGGCGCTCTGTTGTCAAGGACGACCGGCGTTCTGCCAAGCGCACGCAGTATGATGCAATGAGCTCGGCGCAACGTCCCTCGTCATTTGGACGTCGTTTTGTGGCCCTTGTAGTCCTCTTCAAGACATTTGTAGTCATTCCAAACGCCCAACCGGGAGTCGGCGCTTTTCGGGAAACGCCCTCTGATCAACCAAATCTGTTTAGCACTCGGCATCCAAAAATGACAAAGGAACAGACCGTAAAGTCCTTTTTTTAAATCCAACACCCCAAAAAATGCTGAAAAAGACAGATTTTTTTCCCCATTCAAATTCCAGGCTCAAATGAAAATGTGCAATCATTTCAATGGAGTTTCTGTTTCCCTCTAGCGGTACAAGGAAGAATAATTGACGAAAGTACAAGTCCGATTGAACGCTAAAAATACTGCATTGGTTTTTGAGGTTCCATTTTTGAAATTGTGACATCATTTTCCATGCCTTAACGTATGAAAAATGCACAGGTTAGCGTTCTCGTACCACGCTAGTTTAGAGTTAGCTTCCCGCATTCATTCAGTATTTACCGAGCCTGAATTGTATATGCCAAAAAAATCTGTCTTTTTTTGTCCCCCTTTCAGTTCAAAACAAACGATAGTCTCTTTGTCTTTTTCGTTATTCATACACGGATTCGCCGTCAGTCCTTTGGCCGCTCGTCGTTTTAGAAGAACCATCGGAAGGCCTCGCCGGTCGGGACGGAAGGCGGTCTCTACAAATGTAAACAAAAGACGGCGTTAAATCTCCTGACCGCACACCCTCGCCGTATCTTCATTGGCGCTGGCGCCGTGGCACCAATTAGCGTCTAATTGACCAAGATTAGCCTAATGTGCTAGCACGTGCGCGTCCCCATGTCACGCTAATTAGCTCCGGTTCGCCGCGACTGGCGCGGGGGGGTCCGGCCAGCGCCACTCGTTAATTGAGACGCGCGCAAACTTTGGCCCTCCGAGTGGGAGGGGCTAAAGCAGCTCAAAAAAAGGAAGACATCATTTCACCGTGAGGCGCTAACGGCTAAAGACGGGTGAGTAGATTTAAGCTTTGTCTCACCTCGAGGGAGGCGCCCCCGCCGCCCCCCGGCTTCTTCTTGAGCTCCTCGCACTTCCTGAACTTGCAGATCTGGTGGCCGGTCTTCCTGTTGCGGCAGGACGAGCACACGCCGCAGTTGATGAGCCGCCGGCAAGGCCCGCACACGCCACAGCGCTTGCGCTTCCTCTTGGACGACGACGAGGACGACGACGAGGGTGGCGAGAGGACGGCGCCCCCCGCCGCCATCCCCGACGACGAGGGCGACGACGAGGAGGGGCAGGGTGAGGAACCGGCGTGCTGCTGGCAGTCCGCGGCCCCCCGCTGGCCGCCCGTCATCTGGAAGGCGCTGCCGGCATCGGGCATCCCGCCCGCCGTGGAGCCCATGGCCATGACGATGACCCCCGGAGGTAGACCCAATCCCCCCAGGAAGCCGCTTCCCAGAACCCCGCCCCCGTTGCAGTTGCCGCCCTCCGACAGGCCCATGACGTCCGGGTGGCCGTGTCCTTGCTTGCCCGCGCCGCAGTCCACCCCGCCGCCGTAGCCGGCCGGCAAGAAGTTGCCGTTGCTGGGCGCCATGGGGTGGTGGTGCGCCGCCTGGGCCACGGGGAGCGAGGCGGGCGACTGTTTGTCGGTCCGTCCCCCGTCGTCGGACCCGCCGCCCTGGTGCATGCCGCCGCCGCCTCCGCCCCCGTGCGGGTGCGAGGGCGTCACGTGCGCGGGGGCGGCCGGGTGGTGGCGGTGGTGCGCCGAGGCCGGTTTGGGTCGGCCCCAGAAGACGGCCGCCGGGTGGTTGACGTTGTCGTGGCAGCCCCAGGGCGCCGTGGCCATGGCGCCCAGTCGGGTGGCGCCGGGAGGAAAGATGGGCGCCGCCGCCGCCAAGCGCGCCGCCAGTTTGGCCGACTGCGGGAAGTTGCCCACGTCCACGTTGCTTTTGTAGAAACTGGCGATGGACGAGCGGTAGCGGTCCATCTCGCTGCTGTAGTCCAACATGGGCGCCAGCGTGGAGACCTGTGGGGGGGGAACGGGGGAGCGGAGTGAAAAATGGACCATCGCAAAAGGCCTTAGCATTTTGTTTTAAACAGTAATAGTACTTTTGCCCCTTTGCCGCCGGCAGCCAAAACTTCCCCATACGTGCTATGCCCAATTCACAACAACAAGTTGAGTGTTTAGCCGTAGTTGAACCCCGGCCCGCTACGGCCCGCTACGGCTCGCTACGCCCCGGTACGCCCCGGTACCCACTCACCTGGCCTTGCCCGCCGTAACCGTGGTGATTGGGGTGGTGGTGCGAGGAGGCGGAGCTTCGCTGGAGCACGGACGACAGGTCGCTCTCCACGCACACGCCGCTCGTCATGCCCGACATGGCCGCCGCCCGTGCCTTTTGTTTACTTTCCTGCCAGGGGTGGAAAACACACACACAAACACGCTGACTTGCCGTGACCTCTGACCCGCGGCCAACGCTCCACAGCGCTCCCTGGAGGCGGGACTAATTATCTGCTCGGCCTGACAGAAGGTCAAGAGGAAAGCCATCTCCCAGGCGGCACATTAACGCCCCCCGCCGCCGCCCCCGCCCCTACCCCCCTTCCCGCCGCCTCCTTCACGCCGCCTCCCCCTCGTCCCGCAGGCGCAGCGGGAGGAAGACGAGGGGGGGCGGGGGGTGGCGGTGGGGGTTTTGCCAAGGCGGCTCGTAAAAAGCTAAATAGCGTGAAGGCGGCATGCGGCGGTCAGAGGCGGAACGTGAGGAGATGAGGCTACTCACCGGGCCCGCCAGGAGGAGAAGCGCGAGAGGACGACCGTCTGGGAATTAGCCCGCCACGGATCATGGCTGGCGGGGAAGGAGATGGAGGAGGAGGAGGAGGAGAAGGAGGAGGCGGCGGTGGGGGGTGGGGGTGGGAGGGGGGTGCAGGTGGAGGCTGAGGGGGGGTGGCGGTGGGGGGGCGGGAGCACCGGGAGGGATTTGTCGGTCTGTCAGCGGCGGGGAAGGGATGGCGGGCTATGGGGCGGAAGGGGGGGCGGGGGTGATGGATAATGGGAGGGGGGGCGTATAATCACCTGGGCTTGGCACAAGCGAGCTCGCGCGAGGCAGGAAGAAGGAGTTTAATTAGCAGGTGGCGTGGAGGCAGCGAGAGACCCTGCAGGGGGGGAGGGGGCGATGAATAATGGCGGAGGTTATGAACGAATACGTGCGTCGTCCTCACGACGCGGCGGAGGGGAGGGGGCCGGGTGGGGGGGATGGGGGGTGGGGGGGGCTCGTTGGCAGGCTGATGCTCGCTGACAGGAAGGGGGAGGGGAAGCGCGCGTGTCGGCTCGTGCCCTCCGCTGCGTCTGGCGCCACCCGTGGCCGCGCGCCGCGTGGCGTCTGATTGGCGCCCGGGGAGGAAGAGGAGGCGGTAAAGTGTAAAGATGATTGGCGGCTCGCCAGGAAGCCGTGTCATGCACACACTCACACACACACACACACACACAGTAGCACACACACACTCGCACACACACACGCCAGAGTCCTCTTGATGAGTACACGGCTTCCTTGGAGCCAGGTCAGAGGTCAGGCTGTGGTGTATCGACTCGGGTGGGCCGGTGACCTTTGACCTCTTTCCTAACAAATACTCTCATAACAATAGGAGCTGAACGAAATGTCGCCGCCTCGCGGACACAAGTGGGAAGTGCACATTTATGGGGAACAAATGGCTCCTCCTCCATTACATTTAGCAGACAAAGAAAAATAAGATTAAATATTTGCATGTAATTGATTATCATGTGGAGAATAATATACGAATAAAAAAAATAAACGCCAGAATGATTTTGGATGACAACACATTGACAGTGCTACACGTCCAATCCATTTCAAGTGAAACAGTTGGCAGCAATGTTTATCATTAAACAAGACCAATCCCAGTTTAAATGTTTTGGACGTCCATTGCCGTCAATTGTTAATTATAGCCATCGAAAGCCTGTTTTGTATTCCTTGTATAATCTTCTGATCGTATTTTATCACAAGGCGTTGGTGGTGTAGTGGTTAACATAGCTGCCTTCCAAGCAGTTGTCCCGGGTTCGATTCCCGGCTAACGCACAACGATATTTTTGTTATTGTTTTTATTCATTCAAATGATATCTAAAAAATGGTTTGATTGCTACAACTGCAGCCAATCCAGATACGCTAACAATCATTTTGTGTACCACACCAATGCACGTTTAGCATTCCTACCCCGGGGTGGGTGGGGGTTTCTTTCGGGGGAAAAATAAAAGGTCCCCCTCCTAAATACCCTCCCTGGCCACCGGTACTCGCCGGAACAAATTAGCGTCCACCTCGGGGACACCGATCCTGATAGGCGTCTTTCGTCCAGTCCCCCCTTTCCTTCCCCCTGTTTCCCCCCCTCGGCGGCCAGATTGCCGAAACGGAGAAACTCGCAGCGATCGCGACTCGATTAAACGTCGAGTGACAAGCGCAGAATGGCCGAGCAGCAGGACGAGCAGGGGGAGATGAGCTCCCCCGACACGCCGGTGCCTGATTCCTCGGCCACGGGGAGAGCCTTGAACCTCGCCCGGCTTCTGCATTACGAATCCAGCCGCTTGCTCGAGTTATACGTGAGTTATTTTGGCTTTTGGATTTGCTCCAACTCATGCACAAGTGCTATTTATTGAACGGTAGATTTGCTCTCTGTGGTGCATCGCGGTTTGATAAACGATCATCTCGATGAGATAGGCCGCACCTTTTGTTGCCTTGACAACAAGACCTCAATATTTTCATAGTGTGGATTAGAATATATGTATATTAGAATTGAAATGCAAAATCATTGAATGACATTGAGGAAACGTCAATGTAAATAAATACAGCATTCAGAAAACCAAAAATATATAAATGAGACAATATATAGAGAGAGTTCTTTTTAATTCAAAGATGCAAAATAACTATTTATATAATATTTAGCACTATTTAATTGACCAGGGTAGGACTGGGCATAGTCAATATGTACTTTTTAATTTTGGGAAAGAGTTAAATAGCCGGCTATGTTAAGTAATACACATCCAGCGCATACTGGCATTAATCAGACTAAAAGCAAGAGTGTTTTTTTTTTTTTTTTTTTAACCCCAAGTCTCGCTCTCCCTAATGGACTGTGTATTTTTTCCATCTCCCGATCGATCCGCCTCGCAGACGGAGCAGGAGAGCTTCCTGTCCGAGCGTCCCCCCGAGGTGGACCGCCTGGTGTCCCTAGGCGCCGGCCCCGAAGAGCCCGACGCGGAGGGGCGAGTGCGCCTGCTGCACGCCGCCCTGCGCCGCTGCCTGGGCCTGCTGCACTGCGCTATCGCCCGGGCTCAAGAGGAGTGGGGCGAGCTGGGAAGCGACTACGAGTTGCTGCGACGCAACGTCCGAGTCCGCTTGGAACATTTGCTGTACAGCACCAAAGCCCTGCTGGAGACGGACGACGGAAAGCTAGAAGTCAGCCCGGATTTCCACGGACATGAGGTGCACCATGAAATAGCTCGGTGTTTGTAAACAAAGAAAAACGGCGTCTTTTGTACCGCTTCTTTTGTCCCGTCTGGGCTAACTTTTTTATGCTAGGAAACTGATGGCGGCGGGGGGTCTTTCCAACTGAAGATTTGGACGCATCTGGTTCTCCAGGAGCTGGTCCATTGGGCCCAGCACGTCTCCAAGGCCCTTCATGTCCTTCACACTCAGCGGCAAGAAACACGGGACGTCTAAAGCGGCAAAACATTGGATGAACTCACTCCACACTAACTCACTTCCAAAGAGCAGCATTTGGACATTGACCATCATTTTATTTATATACAATCATATTAGAGGTGAGGCTTTAGCATGAAAAATATGCCACTATTTATAGATACATAGATATATTATGCTAATTTTTGATCCAAATACCAGCTAATGAGTTCATTTATGAAAATAGTCGGCCTGTGGATGATCATCTTTTATGCCATTGACAGCACTAGACAATTTGGGCCTATTTAACATCATTTCTGGAGCTGGAGGTCAAAGGTCGCTGTCCAAATGCTGTGGTATGCCTCACTGCTTGACTAACCACTGTAAGCTCTTTTAATAAGGCCCGGCTTTGTCCGTACGGTATTTACTCCGCACGTGCTAGAATGACCTCTAGTTGGCCAGCGTTTGCTGTGAGGCTGGTGCGCACTCATCGTTTTTTTCTCAGTGTGTGTGATATTTATTATAACATATTTAGGACTAATTGCTAGAATTAGCCAAAAATACCCGACTGACAAACTGTGACTGTTTTGATTCCAAATAGGACGCACTTGATATGATGTTCTACTTGAATGTGCTGCTATACTATTTAAAATAACAGAGGTTTCCTAACCTCAGGGGCCGGGAGGGCTCGAAATGGGCCGTGTTTTCAGGGGGGTGGCGATGAATAAATTATGATCAATGATAAACTGTTTATCTTTCTTGTTTGTTTCATAGGTTGAAATGTAGCAGTTTGAGTCAATCTCAAAGTACAGTAGCACATCTCCTTTTGAATGCTATCTCAAGTTATGTGACGTTATGTTATGGAATGGCTCTGACATAAAATGGCCGACAAGTGGTTGATAAACAGTCACCCCAGTTCAATGCGTATGTGACATATCTACGCGGGAAGCAAATGAAGCCACCCCCGAAAGGATGCGATGCACATGCGCAGTAGGCTCCCCTCCCCACCGGGAAGGAACGCGTCCGCGGACGTGAGGGAAGCCAGGCAAGCACTGGCAGTCCTAATGGCGGAGAATGTGCGCTCGCCTTTCGACTACCGGGAGCCCCCGACGCTCGATAGCGACGGGGATGGCAGTAAGCCGCCGCCGTCGCGGGGGTAAGTGGACGTCCCCGGGACCGATATTTCTTCCGTAGCGCTCCTCAATTCAAACGGGCTTTGTTAGCATGCTTCTGGCCGCGCGTTTACGCCACCCTCCAACCCCCCATTTTCATGGGGGTTTTGGTGACAAAAGGACACATTCAGGTTTTTCGGGGGGTCTGTTTATGAACCGAGAGGGTCGTCGTGGACTTTGGTGTCGGTGGGTGCCTCTTCTCGGGCAGAGCGGCGCTCGTCGGTCGGCTTCGCTTTGATGTTTTGACGAGACGGGGAAGCTAATTGTTTAGCCGCAACGTTAGCATTCATTAAGAACAGCCTGTCGGGAAACATCAATCAAACTTGTGTATTCGAGATGATATTGATGCTAAAAAGGCATAAAAGCTCCCAAAATATCCATATGAAAGAAAATATAATATCTCATTTAAATGATGTCTCAAAATGGCTGACGTCAGCTTTCAATTAATGAATGAATAAATATAAGCAACCGTCTGGAACCGTCGGTGAATGTTTGAGTTTAGTTATTGTGACGACATTGTAATATCATGAGAATAAAGTCATAACATAAGAACGCAGTAATTACAGGTCACCTCTTGCCTATACTTGACGTCCAATTCATTTTGACATCTTAAATGTATCATTTTAAAAATGCTTAAAACGCCTCTTATTTCCCCATTAATATACGAATATGAATACACTGATTAATAACAACAAGTATATGTAATTACATATGAGCCTATCCATCCATTTATATAGGCAATACCAAATGTCAATACTATTGTGGTATTTTAAAACTCCCACTATAAAGAATAGAGACACTTTCAATGAACATGTATACATAAAAATATGATATTAAAACCATTTTTTTGTCATTACAGTCGGGTGTGTGGGAGAAAACGCAAGGGCACGCCGGTGAAGGTGTGCGACCGAGCGTACGTGACCGAAGATGAGGAAGAGGAGAGCATGTCAGAGCACAGCTACAGCCCCGGTCAGCACGTAACCCTAAATGATATGATAAATATTGAAATGTAACGCCATAATCATCATTCAGGTGACGGCCAATACCCAGAGGGTGGCGAGGATGGCCTCCATCCGCCGGGGAGTCCCTACTACATAACGGATCCCGCTCAGCTCTGGTAAGGAGGCCTCGTTACCAGGGTAACTACGCAGACTCCGCCACTATCCTTCCCGAGGTCGACTTAATGCTCACCCCATTTTTGCTTCTTTCCCCGCCAGCGTGCCGGAGCTGGGCGAGGAAGGAGCGGGCGGCGTGCGGGGACCGGTGCTTTTCCACCCGCCCCCCAACTGTAGGATTCGGGAGGTGCACTGCGGGACTCAGGTGCGCCTGGTGGTCATAGCCATCCGAGACATCGCCAAAGGGGAGGAGATCACCGTGGACTACAGCTTGACGGACTGGGGCGACAATGCTATGGTAAATGCCTAGGAACATAATTACTATGTACTTGTAAACAGAAAATAACCCCAAAAATAGTCAATGTTACTTTTATACGGCTTTAGAGGCTAAATTTTGGGCCTTGTGGCGTCCCCCCACCCCTCTAGGACGAGGAGGGCGGCCCCCACCCGCTGTCCCTCTCCGTTTCGGATTACCTGACCCCCTCCTGGTCGCTGTCGCCCTCGTCCTCGCCGCTCACCCACTCCGAGCCCAGCGACTCGGACCGGGAGGAAGACGAGGAGGAGGAAGAGGACGATGAGGACGAGGAAGAGGAAGAAGAGGAGGAGGAAGAAATGGAGGAGATGCGAGGTCGGCTGCTCCGGCGCCGCAAGAAGCGCAAGATGGCGGCGGTGGTCGGCGCCAAGAAGAAGGGCGGTCCGCCCGCTGCCTCCCGGGGGCCGGGACGCCCCTGCTCGTCCTTCTCGGCGCCGCCCACCCGCTCCGAAGCGCCGACGCCGGCGGCCAACGTCACCGGGAACGCTAATGCGGGCGGCGCCCCGGTGAGCCGTCGTCAGCATTGCCCGTACTGCGGGCGCCACTATCGCTCTTTGGCGCGCCACCTGGAGAAGCATCACGCCAACCAGCTGGAGGTACGCTCCGCCATGGAGTTGGCGCAACTCTGCGCGCAATCCAACGGCAACCCCCCGCCCGCCTCGGGGGCCCACGGTCATTCCTTCGCCGTCCCGCAGACGTCGGCGCCGTCTCCCTCGCTCTTCGCCAGGGAGCGCGAGTTGCCGGGCACCCGCTCGGCGGCGGGCGCCGTTTCCTTTTCCCTCTCCCTGTCGCCTCCCGCTCAGAAGAAGCCGACGAGCGGCTCGCCGCCCCCGAGCGCCAAGCGCTCCGCCCCTCCGGCGGGGCGGGTCAAGAGCCCCACGCCGCCTCCCGCCACCTCTCCTCCCAGGAGAGGTCGCAGGATGAAGAGGGAGAAGCTGGAAGAGCAGCAAAAGGCAGAAGTGGAACGCGTCCAAGAGGATCTGGCTCCGCCTCCCACGCCAGAACCCAACATCGATCCGGAAGAAGATTTAGATCTGAGTGCCGATGGCGACTGCGACACAGTAGAGGACAAAAATGGCGAGACAGCTAGGTTGGTAAATTTCAATGTCCTTCATATGTGTTTGTATGTAGATTAAAGTTTATGCCTATATTTTTCCAGCAGGCCACGGCGTCACCACATGTCCCCGCTGCTGTCTTCTCTGTCGTCGCTGGTGGCGTACGTCCAGCAGCAGCAGCACGCCGCCTTCCTGTCGCTGGGGCGCACGCGCTCGGCCGAGGCCTGGCGCCAACTGTGCCACGCCAGCCTCTCGCTGCTCATCCTCTACAACCGCCAGCGCGAGTGCGAGGTGGCCAAGTTGACCATCCAGGACTACCACAAGCGCGCCCTGGCCAAGGAGGGCCCCCCTTCCGGCGCCGAGGCCACGCTGTCGCCCTTCGAACGCAAGGTGCTCTGCCACCTGCCTCGGGTGGGCGTGACGGGCAAGCGGGGTCGCGTGCAGCCCCTCATCCTGCCCCCCAACTGCGAGTCCTGCATCGACCAGCTGCTGCAAACGGCCGCCGAGGCCGGCGTGGACCCCGAGAGCCCCTACGTCTTCTCCCGCCCTTACCACTCGCCCGCCACCCCGCTGCGGGGAACGGACCTTTTGAGGAACTTGGCCCGGGCCAGCGGCGTCAAGAACCCGGGGGCCATCACCGGGACGCGGGTCCGCCGCCAGGTGGCCATCTTGGCGCAGCTCCTGCTCCTGGACGAGGGCGCGCCACAAGGCGGCGCCGTCAAGCGCTTGGAGAACTTCCTGGAGACGGAGTTCCACGTCACGCAGAACTGCTCCACCATCCCCCGGGACGCCGCCTTGATGGGGCGGGTGGCCCGCGTCATCCTGTACGGCGAGAAGGAGGGCGTGCTCTTCCGCGGCATGAGCCTGCAGCACATCTGCCTGGAGTTGGACGGTAAGTCCGGTGGACGCCATGCCACGCCAGGCCACACCCTTCAAATCTTTGCTCTCCCACAGTCATGTCCGGCAACTCCCTGGACTCCTTCTCGGAACACTCGGAGGCGGAGGTCTCCAAGGAGGAGGTGCCGCCGCCGCCGGAGAAAGTGGAGGTGGTGGTCAAGAAAAAAGGCCCCGGTAGACCACCCAAGAAAAAGAGGGGAGGGCCTCCCGCGCCGGTTACCCCGTCGGGCGCCGCTGGCCCCAAAAAGAGGTCGCTGACTCCCAAATCAGGTAGCTCCTCCCCTTCTGCGTTATTATCTAGGTCACGGGTGTCAAAGTGGCGGCCCGGGGGCCAAATCTGGCCCGCCGCATCATTTTGTGCGGCCCGGGAAAGTCAATCATGAGTGCTGAATCTGAAATATTTCCAAAATAGTCCAACCCACTCTAGTCCTAGTTGTCTTTTTTGCCACCATTTTCAGTGCCATTGCCAAACAAACAATATTTCCCTTCCGACAGGGAAGCGAGGCGTGCTGAAGCGCCCCTGGTCGGAGGCCGAGCGCGTGGCCGTGGAGACGCACCTGAAGCGCAACCTGGCCGAGCTACGCGTGCCCGCCAAGGCGGACTGCGAGCGTTGCCTGGAGCTCTGCCCGCTACTGGTCAGCAATCAACGGGATTGGCGCTCCATCAAATTCTACGTGCACAACCGCATCCAGCTGCTGAAAAAGCAGGTCCTCCGGGAGAGCGCCGCCTTGGCCGCCGCGGCGGCCGCCGCCGCCGCCGTCACCGCGGCTGTCTGCTAAAGTGGCGCTTAAGCTAGACTCTTTGGGTGTAGTATAAAGACACACTAGAAAAAAGCCAAAGACTTTTTGGGTGTGGGAAATGTGCCATCTGGACCAAGTGCACATATTGTAGCATAACATGGCAGCCATTTTGATGACCAAACGTGAATGTTCAAACTTTGTCATTCTGTCCTTTTTAAAAGCAGGGCGTCTCAAGTCCCCTAGGACGCCATTGCCTCTGTTTTTTCAGTATGACAACAAAAAAAAAAATGAATTTTTTGCTCGTGTTGAGCCCGTTTTTGAAAATATAAACAGTGGTTGAGAATCACTGCTTTAAAGGCCCGAGCGTAAACTGATTGATGTATAATGTGTGTTGACGTATTAGTATTATTATTTTATATATATATATATATAAAAGTTTCACCGTGACATGAAGTGTGCCATGGGGTCGACAAACCTCTTGAGAGGTTATTGACAAATCTTGTAATTATTTTACAGTTGTGATCCTGACGGTTTTTGTCTTTTCTGTACATATTTTACTGTAGATATTATCTGTATTAAAGTCAATGACTGTTTTTTTTTTAAAACCTGGTTTTGATGTGAGTTTTTGGGTACAGTTTCATTACAGGAAGGTCTCATTTAAAATATGTAAACTACAATATAAAGTTTACTAGATGCCCTTTCAAAATAAAATGATATAAGCCTGCCAACGCTGATAAATTTTAACGAAACATTACTGTTCAATCTCACTTTCAGCAAAGAGGCGTAATGATATTATTTATATCCAACATAAATCACCAAATCATTGTCTTTAAAAAAGTGCGTCTTATTTTGAAGTCTTGTCGGACGTGTCGTCATGATTTAAGTGAGCAGGAAATGTCAAAGTTGCTTGCACAGTCGTGCCAGAGTCCAACTTTACTTCTTTATGGGCATTTTGTTATGCACGAAGTAAAAAATGTGGATCTTTGACTCGAGTTAACACTATGTGTGGAATTTGTCACTCGAACAAGCTCGTTGAGTTGACTGTCGTCGCGTTAATTATTAGCTGTAGTGGCTAACTGAGCAGCTAGCTTGTTAGTTAGCGTCCCGTAGCTTTGCGTTAGTGTGTAGGCTAATTGTTGTAGTATTTCTTCATTGCCATTTAGAGCTAAAATGTCTGAGACTGTTGACCCAGATGAAAATAGTCCTTTACTCCCGGATGAACCAAGGTGAGTGCATTTAAACTGTCAAAGCAGTGTTTAATTTGTGTTCCAAAAATATTAAACTTTATTGAAATGTCCTTCGTGCAGTGATGACGTCCTCGATGACGATTACCAGAATCGATGGAGATCCATTCGAGTCATGTATTTTACTATGTTTCTCAGCAGCGTGGGTGAGAAAATGTTTATTTTGTTACATACGCATATTTTGTTGTATATTCACATTTTGTATGCAGTATTTGACAAACAGCCTCACACTGCATCAAATCGAGGTGGGGATTTGTCGCCGCCTTGCGGACGCAATGCAAAATGGCAGCAATAGTTCTGTTTTGACCATTACAGCCAAAATAACAAAAATAATTGCGCCTGTATTACGCGTGAAAAAAATACATATCACACTGTGATAGTGCAATGTACAAATAAGAGTATTTAATTCATATTCAAAATTGTTAATGATGACTTTTTGCTCTGATTTTTCCAATTGTGCCTAGGTTTCACCATCGTCATCACGTCACTGTGGCCGTACTTGGAAAAGTCTGACGACAGCGCGGACGCCACCTTCCTGGGATGGGTAGTGGCGGCCTACAGTCTGGGCCAGATGGCGGCGTCACCCCTCTTCGGCCTGTGGTCCAATCACCGACCTCGCAGAGAGCCGCTAGTGTGCTCCATCGTCATCAACCTGTCGGCCAATATTTACTACGCCTACGCTTCCCTTCCGCCAACCGGGGACAAGTACCACATATTAATTTCTCGTGCCTTCGTGGGCTTCGGCGCAGGTTGTTGTCGTTGTCGCGGGATGATGACATCATTTTCTCTGTGTTTTTATTTTAACGCTAGTCTAATCCTGGCAGGTAATGTTGCTGTGGTGAGGTCGTACGTAGCTGAGGCTACGTCGCTAAAGGAGCGGACCAATGCTATGGCTAACATGAGTGCATGTCAGGCTTTGGGGTTCATCCTCGGACCGGGTGAGTTTCTATTTTGTTTTTTTAGTGTTTCCCTGATATTGTGTGTTGATGACAAACCATTGTGATTCATCAGCTCTTCAGGCCTGTTTGTCTTTCCTCGGGGAAATGGGTTACACGGTGGAATTCATCCACCTGAAGCTCAACATGTACACCGCCCCGGCTCTATTGGCAGCCATTTTGGGGGTCATCAATATCTTGTTGGTGGTCTTAGTACTCAGGTGAGGTTTTTCCAATGAAATGAGACGCATTGGAGTGGCGCCCGGCTGATGATTTTGTCTTAATTTGCAGGGAGCATCGCGTTGACGACAACGGCAAATGCGTCCAAGCCATCAACTACCTTTCGCAAGGTACAACAGTGACGTCATGGTTTGTTGCACAATTTGGCTGCCATCAACAACACTAATTGTCTTCAATCTCTCACAGATGAGGAAGACCTCATCGACAACCCCGAGGAAACCATCGACCATTTGGCCGTCTTCACCTCCAACGTCCTCTTCTTCGTAGTCATGTTTATATTCGCCGTTTTTGAGACGTATGTGAGCAGCCCGGCGTCTTCGGCGCCTCGCCCAGGGTCGTCATCTTGACTCCTTTGCCGAACAGGATCGCCACGCCTTTGTCCATGGACATGTTTGCGTGGACGAGGAGACAAGCCGTCTTCTACAACGGCATCATCATCTGCTGCATCGGATTCGAATCCATCCTGGTGTTTCTGGCCGTGAAAATGGCCGCTCATAGGTCACTCAGATAAGATGAATGATGATAACAATAATAATGACAAATAGAACAGTACCTAAAATATAACATGTTTTTTTTTCAGGGTTGGGGATCGTCCTGTGCTACTAGCAGGTCTGGCCATCATATTCTGTGGCTTCTTCATCCTGCTACCATGGGGAAACCATTACCCTAAAATCCAGTGGGCAGGTAGTATTTATAAGAAAAGTTCCCAAATGTGGAATACACCATCGCTAAGCTCCACCTCTCCCTTCCGCAGACCTTAAAAACAACTCTTTGGTCAGTCTGACATCATCCAATAGCTCTTCAGAGTCCACGGGCTGTCCTTACGACCAGACCTGGTGTCAGTACACACCCGCCATCCACCTGGCTCAGTACATCACTTCGGATTTTCTCATCGGAGTGGGTTATCCGGCCTGCAACGTCATGTCTTACACGCTCTATTCTAAGATCCTTGGACCCAAACCACAGGTAAAGATAAATGTGGAATTTTCTGAGGGAGCCCCATTAAATACAACTTTCCTCGTTTTACATCCAGGGTGTGTACATGGGCTGGCTAACGGCATCGGGGAGTGGGGCACGGACCCTGGGGCCCGTCTTCGTCTCGCACGTCTACACCCTCCTCGGGCCCCGGTGGGCTTTCAGCATCATCTGCGGCATGGTGACGGCGGCCATCGCCCTCCTCAGTTGCGTCTATCACAGACTGATTGCCTTTTCTGTCCGTCATGGGAGGACGATAGAATGAAAACGTTTTTGCAAACAGGACCAAAAACTAACTTTGAAAGGGAGTGAGCGTCAACTAGGCATCGAGATTGGCCCAGTTTTCAATCGAGTTACTACAAATTGTATTTTTTCCCAGTCCGTCATGTATTATTTGTTACTGACTTTATTATGAATTATTATTATTATTTTTTCTCAGTTGTTTTTTGAATGAACTACCTGAATGATGCATGTTTTAATGTCACATTCAATGGTCTAGCAAATTTGTACTGAAATGTGAAAATGAAATGATAACAGACTTATTTTCCTCTTTTTTTCTATTTGTTAATAAAGATCTGAATATATTTTGAAAGCAATACGTGCCCTAATTATTATTGTTTTTATATAGTGATAAACATTTTGAATATTGGTCAAAAATAGAACAATCTGGCTATTTAAAAGCATTTTCCATTGACTGTTATGTTATTCTTAGCGAACAACTCTGATGCATGATGCCAATAAGTGTTGATGTTTGTCCCCATTGTTTCACAAAGCGTATTAGATATCTAGGTCTGGAATGTGATATCTAAAATGACGAAGGTCAGTAACATTTATTTTGAAATACAAAATAATTGTTTATTATTAAATTATATAATTAAAACTGTAAAACATGAAGAAAATGACCACAAAAACAAAATAAAATAAAGAAATACAATGTTTTGAAAAAGTAGCTGAATCTTCCCGCACTTTTGCTTCGTGACGTCATTAATTAACCACCAGATGACATCAGAATCTCTTTTTTTCCGCCGCTCGAATGTTCACCTCACTTTTATCATCTTATTGAGCCCCAAACGTGAGTAATAACGCTTTTAAAGTTACACGTTTGGAAAAATATGTCGTTGTTTGTGTATATATGTCGAGTTTCTCGAATATGTCTAAGTATGGAAAGCTTTTAAACCGTGTGCTAATTTCGGCGGTCGTTCTTTGATGTCTGCCGCCGTCATGTATTTTGGGTTATAACATTCATAATGCTTTTTTACATTCTATTTATGAATAACAAGGAAATGGAAAATGACCCACTGTTATTACTTTTATAAAACATATGGGTGTTATAAAGGGCACATGAGTTCTAATAGTCTTTTTTTTTTCCTACCCAAAATTCGTAGTCTATGCTAATACTGCTACCTGTGCTAGTCGGTTTGATTGAATGAATACATTGTTTCATGAAATTATTTTTCCTTTCGCACTTAAAACGCGACCTCAAAGTCTCAAAATGAAAAATTATGTATTCTAGTGGTCGCTATTGACATTGCTACATGTCCAAACTATTTTGACCGTGAGGTTAATTCTATTTCTGGTGTTGAATTATCCTTTATATGTCTATTCCGCAGCTTGGTATGGCGCAAAGTTCGCCGCCCGCCAGAGGTGAAGGCTTCTGGGTACGAGAATTCCGTGAACCCCCGCGAACGTTTGGCCGAATGAGGTCACGGCCAAGTGGAGCCCGGCCACGCGCCGACCGTCTGGGGCAAATGTCGCCCGTCAGCTGCCACATTTTGGGGCCGTTTAAGCGCAACGCTCATAGGCTACGATTGGCTGGCAACCTGTCCGGGACGCCAGCTGGGATGCGACTTGGCGTGAATTTGCCATTTCGTTATGTCCACAACTCAAAGTCCTTGGCGTCGCCCCGAAATGTTTTGCCAGTGTTTCGTTCTGAAGGCCGGCTTAAGTCAACATTTGGAGGTTAGTGTTCTTTCTAAATACAGTGCTAGCAGCAAGCTCTTTTCTGCCTTTTTTTTTTAAATGACGCAATGGTAGAGATGTTTGAATTTTTATCTTTTACACAATATCTTTCCACTTATCTGTGAGTACTTTGGCGACCTTTAAGAAGCCAACTCACGTGTGCTCGTGTTATCTTTGCACATTCACGAAATGAGGCTAAAGTGTGCCGGTTTGCAAACAAGGGGTCCTTTTTAGGCCACAAAGGTGGTCCGATAGGCCAGCCTCGCCTATAAAATGGAGGCGGAAGGCCGACCCGCAGCCGCCACTCGCCACTTGCCTGCCAGAAGATGCCACGAGAAAACGCCATCTCCGTGTGGACAATTTCTCTTTGCCTGGCGGTGCTTCTACTGTCCCAGCAGGTGAGTGTCGGCCATAAAATGTTCAAAACTCCCGGTTAACCGAGTCTTCTTCACCCAGGTCTGCTCGGACGGCGAGGTGCCGAGCTCGCATCAAAGAGTAGCTCGCATGAGCCCACTGTGGAGGATCATGAACAGCAAACCTTTTGGGGCTTTTTGCCAAAACAACTACGAATGCTCCACCGGAGTCTGCAGGTAACCATGGCAAAATGCTGAGGGATTTTCCAAAATGACATAGTCACTTTCCCTGCCTGATATTTTTTGATCCATTTCAACATAAAGGAGAAGCCAGATAAGTGCTCAGCAGTGAGGAATCCAGATTTGTTATCACAACCGTGATGTGTGGGTAGCTTTGTTATACCGGTCTGTATACTTGTAGTACAAGTCAATGGAAGTACTATTACTTGTAATGCATGTACACATAGGTTTAATTCAAGTACACATATATTTAATACAGGTAAATGAACGTTTATTACAGGCACATGCCAGTACAAGTGCTTTATAGTATTAGTACACATAAATATAGTAAAAATACACATACTTTGAGTTGAATTATCTCTTCCAGCCTCTCCCAATTGAAATAGAATGACCCTCCATTTGCGTCACCTGTTGTTTTCAATGTCAATTTTCCTTCCTTAACACATTATGTGGCCTGGACTGGCAGTGAATGCGTTAAACTAATGATAATTTTTGAATAGATGTTCACTAGTTGTTGGAGTATTTATTTATTTTCCTGTTTCAGGGCGGGACACTGCGCAACCCACCAGAGGCCGCCCGCTGAGCCCCTGGATGACTAAACGACGGAAGCCAGCGAAGAGTGGATCTTGTGCCGGTGTCATTTCCACACAACTCTGCAATTGGCTCATCACACAACAAGGAAAGAACAGGCAAGATGGTGGCACACTTGGAGGGAATGTAGCACTTTTAATAGACAAAATATCGTTGTACTGTTAGCTGTCGACTGTTATAGATGCATTAAAATACAAACTCAATGAGGAAATGTGGATTTATATTAAGGGGACTCAACATTTTATGACTGACGTTTACGAACATTGCCTGCCATTGATAGACGTCCGATCTAATTGAACTGGGAGGATTGGAAATGTTCAATAAAAATTGAGGTTATTGCAGTACCACGTTTGACCACTAGGCGTCAAAGGTAAACATTTTAAACTAGTTTAAAATTACTGACCATTTAAGATTATTTATTTAAACGACTACACTATGGTAAAGTATATATATTTTATTAAAAAGAAACGATTAGTTGCAATCCTATTCCTACAATTTACTTACGTCATTACCTGTGCCCTGTTTCTGATGCCCTCCAGTGGAACAATAGCGTAATTACAACATTGTGTCTTATTGCAGTTGAAGTGAACGTTAATCACATATATAATTTCAAGCAGCCAACCAAATCCAAACCAAATTATTTGATTCCCCCTAAACACCAACACTGTCAATATTTTGTTGGGACTTTAATGTAAAAGTAAAATCTGAAATGAATCTGAAACGTCAGTGCGAGAGCAGAGGAAGGTCGCCGGAATTGATGATGAGGCTGGAGTCCAAGTTCAAGGTCTCTGCAAAAAAAACACAAAAGATTTACACGTCGTCCGCTCATGACCTTAGAAAATGGTGGCGGACCTTGATCAAAGTTGAGTTTTTTAGACGGGGAGCCTCGCCCCAGTCCCTCCATGTCCACCAGGTCGCTGTTAACGTCAGAGTCGTTGAGAGCGCTCAGGGTGACATCTGGAGACAGTTATTTGATTATTTGTAGAATCATCTTGACGGTCATCCCTCCCGGGATTGAACCTTGCAGCGTACCTGCGGTCTTGCGCTTTTTGGCTGCTTGCTGACTGGCTTGCGTGACCGCTTGCCCGATGACGGCGACGGTCGCGGGCCGGGCGGCGGCGGCGGCAGTTTTCTTAGTTGCGGAGGGCTTATGCGGGACGCTTTTTGATAAGCCATCGTCTTCGTGCTTGCGCTTCACTGGACTCTTGGTGTGCGCGCTGCGGGGGTAATAGTGTACAATGTGTTATTATATTTTATTAAATGTTAACTCGTCTCAGCTACCCATTAGCTATTGGGATACAAATAATGGATGCACCTGGTAGGAGTGACCTCCGCCATAGGGTGAAGCTGCATGGTGAGCTCTCCAAGTCGACTGAAGGCAGCACCGGCTGCAGAGAAGATTTCTCCAACCTGTGTTTGGAAGAGAAACATTGGTGAGCTTAGAGGCGACGTACCGTTGCCATGGCTACCCTAACCACTCTCCATCACTTGACCTGATGTCAAATGTCTCTTTTATTCTTCCTCGATTCACGTTCACTTCAAATAAAATGGGTGCAATGTCAGTGTGAGAACTTACTTTGGTGGAAGCTGAAGTCATGTTTGAGTGGCTTGAACGTTAGCTCCTATGCTAACAAGTATGCTAATAACAATGGCGTAGACGGTTAGGTATGAGTCGATGCTGTTAGCTTCTCTTAGTCTGCTTTTCACTGTTACCAAAATTGCAGGATCCACAAGGAATGCCGCATCGTAGTTCGAATAGCGACGAGATGACTAAACAGCGAAAAAACAAAAGAAAGTGAAGGCAGCTGATGCCTTCAGGTTCTGCTGTAAATTTGATAAATAAAATGACTTCTTAGCTTTGAGGTGCAGTCATCAACTCACATTAAACGTCGGGTCTTATCAATGGCAGATAATGTGGTATAATGAAAAAAAAGTGTTGTTGATTTAACTGTGGTTAGCTTTACTTTAGCGAGATAATAGCAATGAAATGCATTTGAATTGTCGATTGTCCGGTGACCAACTTTACGTGAACGCAACTTGCTAACGTATAATCGTCGAGCTGAATATACTACAAGTCGACTGTCCCGACTACAAAACAAAAGCCTCCCTCGCCAGCTAAAAGCTCCGCCGATTTAATTTTGATAGTCCAAGGAGGACGTTTCGTTATTTCTTTCTCCCTTTTAAAAGAAATTGACACGCGGAGGGAACCAGAGAAGCAAGCGGGGAGGCGCCGAGGCAGGCAGAGTTGAGCAACCGGGCAAGGAAGAGGGAGAACGGGGTGATAGGGCGCCACCACGGAGGCTCACCGGGATGTACAGTAAACACAGGCAGAAAAATGGCCACATATCTTCGGCAGCGTGCGCGTTTTTGCTTTTCTTGGCTGTTTTCTTCTCGCTAGACAGCGCCCCGGGAAGAGCCAGTGGAGCGGGTAAGTCCAACTTGGGGTCAACCAGTTGCGCGTTGTTCGAATCCAGCCCACAAAGGCTCGTAACCCAAAATTTCGGATGATGGAGTAAAAACTTGACGTTAAAAAGATTCGGTTGTTAAACGCGCGTCATGAGTCAGGCGAGTTATTCTTTTTGACATCTTTGACTTGGGTGCTGTATTGCTCGTTTTTGTCCTTAAAAGGCAGACTTTTGGAGACTAAGGGTCCCATTTTGCGAATTTCTCATGGACGAAAATACTTGTTTATCCATTGACATTCATGAGAACAAATGACACGCCCTCCCAGTTCCAGAGATTGGACGTCCCTAGTCGTCAATGGCAGCCACTGAGTTAACTTATTCGTCTCTCTCGTTGAAATGGACAGTCAACTGCAATCCTGCCTTTAACTGAGGACTCCTTGTAGTTGGAATACTCTGGGTCACGTGAACTGGATGATGAGCAGAACAGCAGCACCCATTCATAAAAAAAAAGCTCTTTATTTCAAAAATATATAATACAAATCAGTCTTTAATTGTAAACATACATTTTTATTGTAATTCAAATGACAGAAACAAATATTCCCAGAATGATGTCATCCAAAAATTATGTTAATATTCAACATGATTTTTCAATAAAAAAAAAAATGTTGTCCCCAAAGTAAAACAATGCAATATAATTGAGAATGTTGACTTGTGTATTTTATAAGTCTAGCAGGTGTGCGTGTAGTTGTCACCATTTAGCATCGGGGGAGCATGTTTACGAATGTAGGACAGTTCTCTCCATAGGACGATGATGTGAATTTCAATTTTTGGGGAAGTAGACGAGGGAGTTTTGAAGCCTGCAGCTGCAAAGGGGGTCCAATTTTTGACTCGCAACAAGTGGGAGTTCACTCTTTTCTCCTTTTTTTCAATCCACATGATGAAACCGCCCTAGTTTATTATTTCAGGTCATTTCCAGGCCAATGGGGTCAAATGGACTGAATTTCTTCCTGGAAAACAACAAGTGAAATGAGTGTGTATTTATTTTTCTCCAAAAAATCTCTAATGATTTCCCATAATCAATTTAGCGCCCCGGTATACTTTGCTTTTCTCGACCTTGTGTTTCCCTGACTTGCTATTAAATTGGAAGAGTCTGGCAAGTCTCCTTTTTCCAATTCTTTCCATTTCTTTACTCCGAATGCCACTGACACATTTGCCCTTGCCTGTCGGGAGCCATTCCGGGCCTTCGCTGGCCGCCGCTGACATTTTATGGATTCTTTTACGTGTTATCCGCGAATAATCATGACTTTTGCCGGCGGGGGGATGGGGCCATTTCGTCTGGCTTTCCAGGAAGAAAAAAAAAAACAAGTCCATCAGCAAATTTTGTGGGGCCCCCCCCACACCTCCTTCCTTCTGGGTGAAAAGCACTCATCGCGTCGGCAATCTTTGTTGTTTGGCAATGCAAATGACGTCCCGGGATTCTTTTGTCACGTCTCGAATCAAAGCTTCCCTGGATCGAGAAGCGTCCCATGTGACTCGTACGACTCCAGCGAATGCCCGGACGTTTGTTTTCATCCAATTTGAGGCCAGACTCGTGATTCTTAGCGGCAAAACCACCATTTATGGCTCTGACACAATCATTCACATCCAGCGAGTCATCATGAATACCATGCTTGTATTACTAGGAATTGTTTATTGCCAGCTTACGCTCCAAAATATACTTGAACTAACCCTTTTGTGCATGAATAATGTCTATTTTCCTTTTGCTTGTAAACCAGGTCTTAAACTTGTGGCCCGGGGGCTAGTTGTGGACCACAGTGAAGTGAATTGCGGTCCCCGTTTGGGATTACATTGGAATATTATCATTTTTTTTACTGCTATCGGCGGTAATTTATACTGGACTCATTTCATATTCACATTCATATTTTTTTTTCTTTTCCAAAGGGCTGCAGGGAGGACGCACGGTGACGGCAAGATGGCTTTCTCAAGGCCGAATCAAGAGGGAGGCCAGGGACTCCGTTCAGGTAGGTGAACTCAAGTGATCTGAAAAATATGACTGGCACACTATCAGGGATTTCAAGACGCAGGATATTAAGTTGATGCTTGTAAAACACAAAGCTAGCGCCATTGTTTGCCTCCCCAAAACCGTGCATTTCCACTTTTTGTCAGCCATTGACAGGGCTAGATGTCCCATCCATTGAAAGCAGAAAATGGCAGCTTGCTCATTTTAGTGCCATATTAATACTACTTTTATTTGTTGTTGTTTTTTTCCCTCATTTTCCTTCGCTACAGTATTTTTTTTTAGATCAAATCATAACATGGGTACTGGGAAAAGACCAGACCTTAACTCTTGTCTACATTCTCCAAAATAGATTGTTATTCATGTTAAATGCTTCTTTTTCAAGTTTGGAATTGTCAGCAGCGCCGACCGACTTCAGTCATCTGAAAAGCGTCGGGGGATAAATACATTTCAATATTGTGTATGATGAAGGAGGCCGCGAGCGCCACTCTTCCAACAGAACGCCGCCTCTTTGATCAAGTCCGCTTTAGGACGCCGAGATGTCTGCTGACAATTCGACGGGAGACGCCAGTCTTGGGGACTCGGGGGGGATATTTTTTGGGGAGCGCAAATGGGATCCGACGTGCTTTCAAAGGACCTTTTTTTCGGAGTTTGGAGAGCCGGCCGTGCATTTTTAGCCTCCGCCGCCGTCCCCTTGCAAAAGTAGAACAACGCCGACCACCAAAGCGGCCCTCGTAACACTCGCCGCAGATAATGGCGGCCTTTCCAGTGAACGGATTTAAGATCGAAGCTCTTTATTGCAGTTTGCGCGGCAATTTGGCCTTCCAATCGTCAGTGAATGGGACTCAATTGTTGTCGTCCGGGAGTTCCAAAATAGCTCAGACGATCCGCTGTATAAAAATACCCTTCCAGTCTATTTTAAAAAGCCACTCTGGATTTTTTTGGGATTTTGGAAAAAGCGTTTCTCCGGCGAGACCCTCTCCCCGGTTATCGTTTACGCAAGCCGCCTGTGTAAATTGCAGCGTAATTCTATTAGCCGGGGCAATGTGTACGGGGTAGAGCATGAATTATGGATTAATGAATTCTCTGGATTGCATCTTGTTGTTTCAGCTGTATATCATCAACACTGCACCTGAAAAATGCCACAGATTTATGTTTGGTGTTTCTTCAATTGCCCCCAAAATCATCAGGAAGTGCCCGAAACTAATAGAAAGTGACCCACGGGTAAAAATAGATGACCTGACGGTGCCCCAAATCCACAGAAAGTCAGCCAAAACCAACAAGAAGTCACCAGGAAATGTCCCAAAATCAACAGCAAGAACAGATTCACCCAAATTTGCCACCTATATTCCTTCTTTTCTTCCATACGACTGGTGTTTACATGAGTTAGCTTGTCTTGGAGCCACTCCGCCCCTCGGGAAGCACTGTTGACCTAAATGTGGCTCTCATTAAGAATTATTTTTTTATTTTTTGGTCTTCCCGTGGTGGTGAAAAAAGTTCATTGGCAGTGGGAGCCATTTTTTTCTTAGTTTTAACCAGGGAAAATGTCAAAAAACAATTTTCCAAAGGACCAAAGTGCTGAAAAAAAGAAGAAATGAGACAAATGGTGATTTAAAAAAGAAAAAATCTCTTGATTGCGTCAAGTTCCTGAGCCTTTGATAGCTCCGTTGCATTTTTTACGGCTGGGGAATCGAGCCTGCATCTCTCCGATAACCGTATCGGCCGTCTTTACTTAAAGCCGGATTGCCCAGATCCTTTCTCTGAATTCTTTTACTTCCAAAGAGAGAGAGACTGAGTTCCAAGTGGAAAGATTTTCCCTCCGGGGGAGTTTCCGAGTCAGCTTCTAATCCGTGGAATTGATCCCCGCCCCGCATGACTTTAAGCACCTCCTAATAGCCAAGATGCTAACTCACCTGGGAAGAAGCTAAAGCTGGCGGGCCAATGGAGCCCCGACATTGCACCCAAGTCAGATCAAGTTTTCCCTTTTTTTTTGTATCTTGTGGTTTTGCTTTGTTTCTCTTTACGTCCGTCCGGCATTTGGGGATCCAAATGGCGCGTGAGGGAAATACAAATGGCGAAATACGATGTCGGATATCAATTTCATTCCGTCGGCGAAGGTGGTGGTGGTGCTGGTGGCAGCTATTTTACTTTTAAAGTAGACTCCCAGTTGAAGGACAGAATATATTTGCCCTAATCTAATATTTGTCTTCCCCGATGGTCTGGAATGATGAATAATCCACCATGTTGTGTGTTTTTTTTTCTCTCTCGAGTCCACGTTGAGCCTGTAGATCAAGGTTGTCAGACTTTAACGTCAATTCAATTTCTTGTGGGCCGGATCATTTTACATAGAATATTCAGTTTTATACAGATCTAAAACAATGTTTATTTTAGCTTTTTTAAAATATATTTTTTAGCTCTCACTAAATGATTTTTAAACTAAAAACACAGAAAAAATGACAAATATAGATTTAAAAGGGAGAAAATCAGGAAATGTAATATACATCTATACTCTTCATTTGAATTTGATCCTAAAACTGAAATTTGGCACATTGAATTTTTTCGGACCACACAAAATGATCCGGCGGGCCAGCTGTGGCCCCCGTGCCGCCACTTTGACACCCGTGTTTTAACTCTAAACAATTTCTATTTACAGCAAGCAGGCTTTCCGGGAGAGTTGACTTGATAATCTCCAAATGTCTCTTCTTAATCCAACAGGATGAACGTCCAATTAGAGGGGAAATTGTGCTCTCCTCCAGTGACCTCCTACTGGTGCTACAAGTGGAGCATAACCAGTGAGTATTTCTTCCCCAGTCCTTACAAAATCCACGCTTTTCTTGCTTTTCTTCGCTTTCTGTCATCTATTGGAGTATCTGTCGCGTGGCAGCGTTTCGACATGAGAGTTCAACGCCAAGAGTCGGACTTTTTTGAGGTAGTTGCTTGGAAACACATTGACGTTCCAGCGGCAAGACGAGAGACAAAGCCGGACGCTTTTTCAGAAGGTCACATGTAAAAGTAAAGCTAAGACACAAAAAAATATATATACAAATTCACCCATTGGCCATCGTAGGCTTAAGTACATGCGTGTATATATCTCAGCAACAATGAACTTACTTATGACCTATCTATTTATGTCTCTAATGTCTTTTGCTGTGTCTGTATTCTCAGCCTCTTGCTACTGTGACATGAATCCATTTCTCCAATCCAATACTGAGCAAATTCTCCTTTTATTTGAATTTTAAAACAGTGAAAATTGGTAAGTTTGCATATGTGGTATTTGTGTAAGCCCAATGACACCAGAGTGTGGAATAAAGGCGTGGCCAAATCCCGCCAGAATGGGGATACTTTTATGGAGAGGCATCCGTCTGTTTTAGTGGGCCACTTTTCTTCATCGATTTCTTTTTCCAACCCCTGGAAGGAAATGGATTGTTTCAACTCGCCGTCGGCCCGTCTCCGTCTCTCTCTCTATTCGCTTTGTGATTTCAAATCAAATACTACGTCCTTTCTTTTTATCGAAACCTGGCCGACACGTTCACATTTTTTTTCTTTGGGCCTGGCCTCCGCTTGCACAAGTCGGGGTGAAGTGACTCGACAGGAAGTGTAGAGGAAGTTGTGCGCCGCACATGAAGACATTCTGCTTTCCTGCCAACTGCCAGGAGGGAGGGGCTTAACTGGTGGACTGCTAGAGAAACTACACATACAAATACACATACATATACACACTGGTACATGTATCTATCCGTCTCAGTCTTGGTCACACACAAGCAGTTATGGTGCATGATTTTTGTGTGCTATTGACTTTGCAGCCATCTTGTGCGTTTCATTGTGCACGCCACGTAATTGCGGGCCGTCAAGCATCCGCAGATGCCACGTCTGTTTTTCCAGATGTCTCCCAGCAAAAGTGGGGAATACCACATGCACCCGAACGAGCGAGATATTCAATTACATTTTTCTTAGAGGACCTCTGAGGAAAAAAAATACAAAACATAACCAAAATATACTTTTTTTCTGTTGTTATCTCACTGTTGTTTGGGTTGGTGAATGGAATTGTTGATGTATTTCATATTTCGGAATGTGACGGATGATGAGTTTCAATCCCGGTGGGCTGCAAAACAACACAAAAAGCAACACGTTTTTTTAACTTGACAATAATCCATTTTTTTTTATTCCAGTGGGCTCTTGTCTCCGGATTTCACCGAGACTTACTACACAGAAGACGGACGACCGGTGACGGCGACCCGTCGGAATCACACCGTGAGTCAAACAAACAAACAAAAACAAAAAATTTGGACAATGTCAGCGGGCCGGATTCAAAGGCTTCTCGGACCAGATGTGGCCCGCGGGCCGCAGTTTGGCCACACCTGATTTAAAACCAGTCAATGATTTTTAGTCTAACCTAACCCAAAATGTGTCAAAATCCCCAAACTAGTCAATCCTATACTCGACTAAATACAGATATCTTCCGACTTTTGTAAATGTTCACTTAAGAAAAGTGGGTCAAACTCCAATTTAAATTTAAAGAGTGAACTCTGTCAATTTTTTTTTCCAGCCTATAAAAATCCATCTCCATTGGGAAGCCGCACCTCCACCACAGACTAATTGCTGGATGCGGTGTATCCCGGGCGAGGGGTGGCGGCTCTCCTGGCTGACAATTAATTTGTATGTCGGCTATAACCGAGCTGGAATGAAAGAGCTCATTTCACACTCTGATGAACTGACAATTTGGGACGGTTTCAAGAAAAAAAGAAAAAAAAGATCCAACCTGCTCGCATCATTTCAAACCTGGTGGCGATAACGTCTCCTTTCAACCTCAGCAGCGACTAATAACGCCAACACGGACGGCACCAACTGCCATTCTTTTATGTTTAAACAAAGACAGCCAGCAGCTGTTTGCTTTGAACGTGCACTAATGGAAAAAAAAATGTTAACGTCCTTCCCGCCCGCCTGACAAATGGATTAGACTCTGGTTTAAAAATATTTTTTTCTATTTCTTTCTTTCTTTTCTCCTCCTCTTCAGGATCACTGTTTCTATCACGGCAATGTAAGAGGACATCCGGACTCTTGGGTGGCCCTGAGTACGTGTTCAGGTGTCAGGTAGAGACAAACGGACATTTGTTGTACCGTTCTTTGACCTTTGTTAATATTTCAAAAGGGCCAAGCTGATATGATTCACATCTTGGCAGTTTATGCATGCAAATGGCCTGCTGCCTGGACTTGACCAAAAAAAAAAAAAAGCTCCAAAAATGTTTAATATGTGATAACAAGAGTGCATTAGTTGTAATAATATAGAAAATATTCAAATGGGGGGTGCAAACAGTACACAATTTCATATTAAAGCTTTATACCAGCTGTACATGAACACTATTGATTTATAGGAAAGAATATGTCAATCAATCAATATACATATTTATACATATACACATATATACATTTATATATATATATATACATATATACAAATATATATATAATATCAATCAATACATTGCCTAATTGTAGTATAGGGAGACAGCAATCTATGAAAGCTAACACTTGAATAAATAGCATGAAAATAATTGATTGATTGTTTTATTGGCACAGGGGCCTCATTTCTTTGAATTTCAACAAGACCTACTACCTGGAGCCAATGAAGAACCAGGCTCCTCAGCGCCATACCTTGCTGCCCGCCGACCAACTAGAAATGAAAGGCGGAGACTGCGGACATGGCGGCGACGGCGGCGTGCTTCCCGAGCGGATCTCCCACCTCCTGAGGCCGCCTCATTCCAGGGTGAGCAATGTCAATGTTTTCTTTGTGTCTTGACACGGGATGAGTCCGTGCCATTAATCCCGACTGCTTTGTGTGCTTTTCTCATTTATTTGCCCATATTTGGATCATCAATCACGTTAAAAGGTTCACATCATTGGCTCCGGGCCTCTCGGCGCTCTGCTGGGGTTCCATTTATTTCTCTCTCTCTGGCATTAACCGGACCGTGGCGAAGAAAAAAAAGAAAAAAATAGGAGTCCAGAGGCAAATAACGCCATGCATTTTTAATTCAAAAGCTGACTGTCATTGCGTCCTTTTCATTTCAGGTGAAAAGGAACACGTGGGGAACCACCAAGTACATGGAGCTCTATGTTGTGGCCGACAACACGCTGGTAAGTCCACAACCATAAAGTACTAGTATAATATAGGATGAAGGAAAAAGTAGAAATGACAAACTCTGAATGAAAAATGTGCAATTTATCATCTGGAAAAAGCATCCCAGCTTAAAGTGGCGAAAAGATGAGCTGCGTTGATTTTTTGGACTTGATCAAGTTGAAAATGAACCAGGCAATATATGTCTTCATAAATGTCACTTTAAGATCTCCGCTTGTTTCATTAATGCCTTTCCTCGTCAAGTGCGGTGGGAGCCTGGCATAATTTGTCAAATTACCGTGATGGACAACGGCGGAGGCGGCCAAACGGAACTCGTCGCAACGCTTTTACCTCACTGTCTGTCGCCGCTCTTTTTCTCCCCCGCAGTTTAAACGGCAAAACAGAGACTACCACAAGATCAAGACCAGGATCATGGAAATTGCTAATTACGTGGACAAGGTAAGATGGGTTAAGGTCTGCCGGTGACGGACACAATGACGTGGACGTTTGGCTCTCTTTCAGTTCTACAGGGCTCTGAACATCCGCGTGCCCCTGATTGGTCTGGAGGTCTGGACCGAGCGGGACCAGTGCATGGTGTCTGAGGAGCCCAACGCCACCCTGTGGTCATTCCTCCAGTGGAGACAGAAGCTAAAGTCCCGCAAAAAGCATGACAACGCGCAACTGCTCACGTGAGGATTCTTCCAGATATAAGCCAAAAACTGTCCTTATTTGGCCTATTTGCCCATACTTTGTGACCTAGCTGTAGTACATGCAGTACACGTTTTGTGCAGTCTGGATCAATGTGCAGCCACTGTGATGTCTCTAAATTAGAAAGGGAAGTGGTGGATATGGAGGGTTGTTTACGTGCGTGCCTCTCCTTCCAACAGCGGAGTCATCTTCAAGGGGACGACCATCGGCATGGCGCCGCTGGAGGGCATGTGCAGTCTGGAGAACTCTGGAGGAATCAATGTGGTGCGTACGTCCTCCGCTGGGACAAGGGATACAAGGATCAATAGTTAGCCGGGCTCAGCCACTCTGTCGTCTCCCCAGGATCACTCGGAGTTGCCCATCGGCGCCGCCGCCACCATGGCCCACGAAATCGGACACAACTTTGGGATGAGCCACGACCACGACGGCTGCTGTGTGGAGGCCACCGCCGACCAGGGGGGCTGCGTCATGGCGGCCGCCACCGGGTGAGGCGAGCCGTGACGAAACCGGGGATGACTCGGAGGGGGCTAAAATGGCGGACCTTTGTTGTTTTGTTTTGTTTTTGGCAGGCATCCTTTCCCCAAGGTGTTCAGTCAGTGCAGCAAGCGCGATCTGGACGGCTACTTCCAGAAGGGGGGCGGGATGTGTCTCTACAACATGCCCGACATGAAGGACCTGGTCGGGGGCAAAAGGTGCGGGAACGGCTTCGTGGAGGACGGCGAGGAGTGCGACTGCGGCGACCCAGATGTGAGTAACATGTGGCAAAATGCACTCATACTAATGACTTTTCACGAATCCATTTGAGTGACAATTTTGTCACTTTCTGTCAACATTTCTGGCTCATTTTGGAAATCCAAAGCTATTGGAACCGGAACCAGGTCATGATAACTTAGTCATTTGGCAAATTTCCCATATGGTTTAGTCCATTTAGTTGACATTTCACGCTAATCCGTCCGGGCCCTCCTCCGTCACCCCCCTTCCGATACAATAGTTGGCCCCTTGTTTGGCGCAATGATAATTCAATCATTGGCGAGTGACGGCGTGGCAAACAAGCGCTCGCCGTCGTGGCTTCTAATCCCCTCTCGGTTCCGTCACGCCGGGCTAATTTGCGGCCCCCTCCCCGTTTGAATCGGAGCCTCCACGGAGGGCGCCATGGCAACAGGCGATGCCGTGTGTGTGCGCCGTGCCACACCAGAGCAGCGGCGTGTCGCACCCCTGCGTTTTTATTTTTATACACGGCGCCCACCCCTGGCTGCAGCAACATTTTTGTGAAGTTTTGACTCGTCTGTCAGCCTCCTTTAATCCTCCCGCCGCGGAACAGACACGGTAAAGTGTCTGCCGCTTTGCCATTGCCGTCACGTCGGGGGCGGGGCTGGTCCCACTGAGAGACACCAAACAAATTGGCCATTTCCTCAATGAACAGGCTGTAATTGTTGATTCGCCACTTGTTTATCTCCAGGAATGCGCTAACGACTGTTGCAATGCCAATAATTGCACCCTGAAGGAAGCGGCTCAGTGCGCCCACGGAGTTTGCTGCCAAGGTTGTAAGGTAATGTGCAAATTAGGCGCCCAACAAGCATTCCAAAGACAATATTTCAGTTGAAACAATATTACAGTTGAAACAAGCGGGTACCATGTGCCGGGGCCCGGCCGGATCCTGCGACCTGCCCGAGTACTGCACGGGGGCCTCGCCGTACTGCCCCGCCAACGTCTACCTCCTGGACGGCTCGGCCTGTCAATTGGGGCGGGCCTACTGCTACAACGGCATGTGTCTGACGCACCAACAGCAGTGCTTGCAGCTCTGGGGCTCCGGTAAGGAAAATGATGATGTGAAGGAATATATTGCGGCGGATTCGAACCCATTGGCGTGCTCCTTTCCAGGTGCCCGGCCGGCGCACGACGCCTGTTTCCAAGACGTCAACGCGGCGGGGAACGCTTTCGGAAACTGCGGGAAAGATGAGCGCGGTAACTACGTCAAGTGCGCCCAAAGGTGATTGTTAACAACAGTACACGTCCAATGGGCGAGAACTGAGAGGAGGAATGGCGGTGAAATAGGTGTTATTTATACCTATTATTTATGCCACCATCTGTGTTTTTGGGGGGGGAACTGTCACCGTTTTCATGGCACGCCGCCTCAGCTAATTAACGGATCCAAATGAGCAATTTGGTTATGTTAATGAAGCCGAGGATTAAGGAAGTGGATTGCGGCGCCGCCCGGAACAATGACGACGCTGCCCCCGCAGGAATCATGGCGCATTGTTCTGATTAGCGGATATGGAAAGGCGCTGGAATCGGACTAATCTCTGCATTAGTCACCGCCATCACTACCTTGTTTTCGCCCCGCCGCCGCCGTGGTGGTGGTGGTCGTCTCTGCCGTTTTCAATTTGCATGCTAATGAGGCGGAACTTCCAAAGAGCTTAAGAGTAAACGTGAGTGACGCCAACGCCGCTTTTGTTTCCCAGCGACGCCAAATGCGGCAAGATCCAGTGCCACAGCGCCGCCAAGAAGCCCAAAGGCACCAACGCCGTGTCCATCGACACCACCATCAGGACCGGAGGCGTGGAGGTCAAGTGTCGCGGCACGTACGTCTACAGCACCCAGGACGGCCAGGGCGACCTGCCCGACCCCGGCTTGGTCATGACGGGGACAAAGTGCGGCGAGGGCAAGGTTAGGCCATCTTCCAGCTCACGTTTTAGTTCAAATAAAGATCATATTTACACACAATGTTCCCTCCAAACGTGAAAGTCAACCAATGTCTTTCTCTCTTAGGTGTGTCATGACCGCCGATGTCAAAATGCATCTTTCACCGAGCTGGACGCTTGCATCTCCCGCTGTCACGACAACGGGGTGAGTCCATCCCGCCGTCCCATGGCGCGCTAAAACGGCAGGAGCAATCTAAACAATGGCTGAAATACGAGGACGCCCGAAGTGAGGATTTATCGGAGCGCCAGAAACCAGCCCGAGGCAGATAAAGGCCACATGATGCAAGATTCATTAGTCCGTCAAGCTCTTGGCGGCTCAGGTGCTTTCGGACTGATAATGAAAGCAGCCGCTAGCCGCCGGCCCCAAAATGTCCGAAAGGTTTTCTTTGTTGTGGATTGGGCCAAAATGACACTCGATTGAATCATTCTCTTTTGGTAAAAATGTCAAGATGGATTGATTTCTTTGTATTTGTTGTTTTCACTCATATTCCACTTTCCATAGCAAATAGCGTTCGAGGACACCAATGTTTTATTTCTTCCAAAATTGACTTTGCTGGAAATGTGTCAACCCCAAAGGTTTGCAACAGCAACGGCAACTGCCACTGTCACAGAGGTTGGGCGCCCCCTTTCTGCGACAAGCCGGGACTGGGCGGTAGCGTCGACAGCGGGCCCGTGCAGTACGACAGTGAGTACTTTTTGCCTATCTCTAGTATAAGTTCAGTGCTATGTGTTGAAATGCCGTGTTTCCTTAGGTCAAGTGGGCTTGGTGGTGGGCCTTTTGTTCACCTTCCTGGTGGTCCTGCCCACCGTGCTGCTCCTCTTCTACTGCCACCGGATCAAAACGTCCTACTTCCACCAGTGGCTGGCGCGACGAGAGAAGAACAAGAGCGTCAAGTAGCGTAGCCACCGTTTCCTGGTCCGCTTCCGTGCCGCTTCTGGTGCTAACTAGCGCTCGCCCCAAACGTTGCGCTCAGGACGGAGAAAGCCAAGAAAAATGGACACCTGAATCCGCCCTTTCACCTCAAAGTGGTGGGACCCACGGGAAGAAAAGCCAGCGGCCACAAGGGGGTACGTCAAAGTAAGTGACTTCAACAATGTGACTTAAAACCAACATGGTGTCTTTTTTCATCCTTCCTCCAGTTTTCTGCCACCAGTAAAGAAGTGCTCCCTCTCCGACCGGACCCGAGCCAGCCGCTCAACATGGTGCGGCCCCTGCCCTCGGCCCCCAAGAAGGCCCGGCCTCCGGTTCCGGCAGCCCCCCGTAAATCCTTGCTCCAAGCGAGCCCGCCCAAGAGGCCGCTGCCCGTCAACCCCACGCGATCTCCGCTGGTGAGGCGCCCCAATCGGTCACCCGTGAAGCCACGGCCATCGATACCTTGAGCCTTTTTTCTTTTCCAGCCCAGGCCGTCATCCTCCTCGCCCCCCCGGAGGCCCCTACCCCTCAGTCCCTCCAGAACGGGCTCTCCGGTGCGGGTGCTCACCGCCAAACCGTCGCCGGGCCTGCTGGTCACGATGACCCCGACGGGAGGACTCAGACCAACGGATAGAGTTATAGGAGGCCATCCTTTCAGAGCACTCAGGTAGGTGATCTGTGTTTTTTTTTTCATGTACCAAAAGTGGCAAAAGTATCTCATGATTTATCGACATTAACATTTTGACACGACTTCCATCTAGTGGTCATCAAAGGGATTACAATGACTTGTTTCTTTATTTTCTATTCCAGACCGGTCCCAGGTTCCAAAGCAGCTCGGTCGTGAATATGGCTTTTCCTTCCTCCCTTCCTCCCATCCTTTTTGCACTAAAGTCAAACTCGGAGGGGGCGACTCTGGGACAAAACCCAGGCGACGAGCAGGACATTTTCCGCCACATTTGTGGCGGTTTTGCCGAAGTCCTCGGCGATGGAGCGTCAGCACATTTTTGCCAAAATAGGTTTGATTTTAAAGTCATTTTTATGATGTAGGAAAAGTGTCGCCGTGTTTACAATTTGTGTTCTGTGCCAAAGAGAATTCCCTTCACGTTCGCACCGCAACCTTAAAGCCTTGATGATTTTTTTTTTTTTGTATTTGCTAGCCTAGACGACCATCGCCCTGGGCGCCATCACAATGGCCAATATTGGAATAATTTATAATATCAGAATGTATGCGGTACCCTCGTTTTACAGTTGCAATTGGGGCTACAAACCAATGTTTCGGAATGAAAACTAAGATTTAGTTTTTTTTTTCAATATTGTTTACATGTTGATACAGTACTTGATGGTACAACCACTCCCTCGTCGTCCCTGTGCATTATGAATGTTTTTTGCTTTGTGTCACCACTTTTTGGAATGTTACTTAAAATATTTTTTACAAACTGTCATCCTTTTGTGCTGCTTTTAGTTAACTTGGAGAAATACAACATTCTCTTTCATTGACGACTCTTATTAATTTGAAATCACTTCAAATACGAGTATAAAGTGTTCACTCATCTTCAATGCCAATCATACATCCGTTGTTACACATCCAGTCCACAGGAGGGCACTGTGATCCCAACGGTTGTTTGCAAAGCACTTATTATTGAGAGAAGATGTCTCGAATGCGGAAGTCGTTTATGTGAAAGGGGTCGTCGTTACACATCCAGTCCACAGGACGGCGCAGGGATCCCAGCGCTTTACGCAAAGCTCTTTTTATCGAAAGAAGAAGATGAATCGAATGCGGAAGTCGTTGATGTCATTCCACACGAGGGAGTTTACGCACGCGCTATATCCTGGACTTCCCCCGGACTGACGTCAGAGAGGAACCGAGGAAGTGGGAGACGAATTCATTGCGTGTTCTTTTGTTTGTAAACTGTTTTTTCGGCGTTTTATCGCAAGATCTAAATGGGGGAATCTACAGTAAATACAACCGAGTCACGTTTGATAGATTACGCGAACAGTAGTCCGCAAGAAAGGAGTTTTTTCGAGTTTTTTGGGCTGATTTTGTGCACTCTTTGCTGCAGGCTGTACAAGGAAAGTCAGGAATAAGGTAAGGCATGCTGCAAATGTCTACTACAAACGCCTCTTGGTGAATATTTCTATTAGTAAAACGTGTACTTGTTTTCTGTTGAGCTTGATCCTCCAAACCCAGATCAGATCGAAACATTTTGCCAACCTCCACAATTGAATGAACAATTTTCCCAATCAATGACAACATGGCTCCAATATTGACCTTTCTTCTTGAAGAAAGAATGTGTATTTTTTTATTGCTTTTAAAAAATCTAGCATGAGGACAAGCCTGACTGAAAATAATGCATCGAACAATGTTGACATTTGATGAAATTGTTACATTGACTATTAATTGACTAATATTTTTGGGTGGGAGGGATGGATAGCAGATTCCATGGGCATGCGCAGTGGGGCCGAGGGCGTGTTTTGCCACTTGGAGGGGGTGTAGTTTTGTAGGTGGGATGTGTTCAGATTTCATGGGCATGCGCAGTGGGGCCGAGGGCGTGTTTTGCAACTTGGAGGGGAGTGTTGTTTTGTGGGTGGGATGTGTTCAGATTTCTTGGGCATGCGCAGTGAAGTCGAGGGCGTGTTTTGACACTTGGAGGAGTGTAGTTTTGCGAGTGGGATGGGTGCAAATTTCATGGGCATGCGCAGTGGGGCCGAAGGCGTGTTTTGACACTTGGAGGGGAGTGTTTGTGTGCGCGGGTGGTTGCGTCTGGCTCAAAGTCCGCCCACCGACTCTCGGGAGGCTTGGAAGGCAAGGGGATTGCCAGGGTTTGAGTCGACGTTTTGCCCCGTTTCATGCCGAAGGGGCGTGTCCAACGTAAAAGTGCCTGAAATGAAGCCAAACTGCTCGGATCAGAGGCCAAATGTCTTCCCAACACTCTTGGTAGTCACTTGCCATGCATTCCAAGCCTGAAAATCCAAAAATGTCATCTGACAATATGATGATGCGCTTCCTAAGCTCTGCCCACTGGGTAACATTCTCCTCTTTCTTGCCCTTCAAAGCTTAAATCAGTGATTATGATGTCCAAATTGCCCATTTTGAGCCCCTTGCATACTTTTTCCAATTGTTGTTCATATTTGGTGAGATTTTAGTGTTGTGTTCATAGTCAGTTGGCCTGAGTAGACCCATTCCATAGGCGCTCCATTGATTGTGACTAAGTGGAGGGGTTCCCTCCTTAGACCTTTGGCCTCCAAAACCCACAATTGTACCTGATACGTGTCCAAAGTTGCTCAAAATATGATGGGCATCTTTTAACAATGTGCACATCCTCTATTTGTGGTCAGTAGAGTCCCATTTGAGGCAAAGTGTGCAAAAGGCCACATTTATAGGGGCCTCAGAGGTCTCTGGTGGGCAAAAAAATGGCTTTTTCCTCAATGTTTTGTGTTTAAAACATGCAATCTGAGTCAAATTGGATTAGTTCTAACGAAAACATGTCATTTTGTTTACAGGAGCGGAGGCCCGGAAGATGGAGTTGCTTCCACGTCCATCAACCTGCGCCACACAAGTGCTAACAAAGGTAGGAAATGCTCCCTTGAATGTATATCTGTATTGAAAAACATGTTTTTAAGATGTATTTATCATGCTAGTAATTGAATAGCTTGAATTAGAACCACATTTATTTGACCTCCCGTGTAGAGCTCAAAATAATAATGTCATTGTAGGTCTTACAGTCCAAGATGCTAATACTATTTTCAGGCATCATTGTATGTAAGGTTATGTAAGGCTAATTATGTGACTGTAATGTCATATCAATGCTAGAATTGTCACTGATGCTAATGCTATTTTTGCACTCACATCACCTTATGTACAGTTAGATGTAAACATTGCTAGGCTAATTATGTGACTGTAACTTCATATCAATGCTAGATAGGTCACTGATGCTAATGCTATTTTTGCACTCACATCACCTTATGTACAGTTAGATGTAAACATTGCTAGGCTAATTATGTGACTGTAACTTCATATCAATGCTAGAATGGTCACTGATGCTAATGCTATTTTTGCACTCACATCACCTTATGTACAGTTAGATGTAAACATTGCTAGGCTAATTATGTGACTGTAACTTCATATCAATGCTAGAATGGTCACTGATGCTAATGCTATTTTTGCACTCACATCACCTTATGTACAGTTAGATGTAAACATTGCTAGGCTAATTATGTGACTGTAATGTAATATCAATGCTAGAATGGTCACTGATGCTAATGCTATTTTTGCACTCACATCACCTTATGTACAGTTAGATGTTAACATTGGTAGGCTAATTATTTGTTGGTGATGCTTATGCTATTTTGCCGCTTGCATCATCTCATGTAAGGTTACTTATCATTATCAGTAGACTATATATGTGACTGTAATGCGGTATGAATGCTAGAATGGTCACTGATTGTTCTCGTTGTCGTCATCTTGACAGGATGGGGGACGTTTTGGAGGTACGCGGCGCCTCCGGAGGGGCCCGCGCTGCAGCCCGATGGCTCCTGGACACTGGCGTGACCTGTCGTGACCTGGCTGGGTATGTGACGTTGCCCGTTTCAGCTTCTGCGGTGGCATCTGGTGCCGTCAGAATGTCAAAAAAGCCATTTTTTGCTCACAATATATTGTTGAAATGGAATCAGTCTTTGTCTTTTCTTGCAAAATGCATCCTTACTAAGTTTAAAATAGGTGTTTTCCTTCAAAATGTGTCTTTTTGGGGCACAAAACGTCCACCAAAAAGAGCTCTCGGAAAACGGGGCCTCAGAAAAGCAGAAAATCTTCCCGGCAACGAGACGTGTCACGTTTCGGCCATCCAATCAGAGGCCTTAAAAATTGGATTTAGCCACCTCCCCTCTATGCAAATCTATGCAAATTTGGATTTAGCCCCGCCCTGGCCTCGCCCACCGGGACAGCCAATCACAGCCCAGCATTTGGCCGGACACGCCCCCTTTTTCCAAAAAACGGCGTTTTTTGGACCGAAACCCCGCCTCCCGCTACAAAGCCAGCCCCCCCTGACTAAAGCCCACCCATTCCGAGAGAACCAATCGGATGGCAGTATTCGCCTCCCCACTTCCTGATTCTACACCAATCAGTGAATAGACGCCCCTTCCCGGAGAACCAATCAGGTGGCAGCATTCACCTTCCACTTCCTGATTCTACACCAATCAGTGAATGGACACCCCCCTCCCAGAGAACCAATCAACTGGCAGCATTCAATTTCCACTTCCTTATTTTAAACCAATCAGTGAACTTAATTTAAGTATTCCACCAATCCCTGGCTAGTCATTTGCATAGCCACACCCAAAAAAATAATTAAAAAAAATAATAAAAAATAAAAAATAAAATTAGTTTAAATAAAATAGTAATAATAATAAAAAGTTAGAAGAAAGAAGTTTGTTTTTTGTTCAACTTTATTTGTTTTTCTTTCAGAGCAAAAGTCCAAAGTTAGATGTCTTGAAGTTCTTCTTCAAACCAGTAGGAGTCGGATCGGAACAGAGTGTGGAGAGATCTGAAGACAAAAAAAAGTAAGTTAAGTGCAAGTCAAGTACAATTCAAGTTAGTTAAGTGCAAGTTTAGTGCAATTTAAGTTAGTTAAGTGCAAGACAAGTAAGTGTAAAGTGCAAGACAAGTTTAAAGTGCAAGACAAGCAAGTTTAAAGTAGAAGGCAAGCAAGTTTAAAGTAGAAGGCAAGCAAGTTAAAGGTGCAAAAGAAGTAAGTTAAAAAAGCATGCAAAGAAGTCAAGTGCATACAAAGAATTGTGCAAACGACGATAAGACTCACCATAGAACGATGCGATGTCACTTGTTCTTGACTTGAGCAGGAGGGCAGCAAATGGACGACTTCAATTGTGGAAGGACTTCATTTGATGCCATGTGTCACTTGTTCTTGAGCAGGAGGGCAGCATTTGGACTTCAACTGTGGAAGAACTGGACGACTTCAACTGTGGAAGAACTACATTGCATTCCAGACAATTGTCACGAAAGAGTTCACACGGAGGCAAAACATTTTGTCCTTTTATTTTATTTCCAGAATTGAGCAATCAAGATAATCAGCTCGTTGTCTCACAGGTGCAGCACTTGGGGCTGACTGGTCAAGGCGGGGCTCCAAAATGGCGTCTTCACTGGAATGAGCCTAAACACAAGAAAGTGGGTGAGCATTTAATTCAGTTTTGTTTAGTCAAAAAATGGTACATTTTTACTCACCTTTGCAGTATAATCAAGCCTAAAAAAATCTGCTTCAGTTACCTTGAGCTGCAGCGCCCTCCGGTGGACACGAAGTAATTAGTCTGCAAAAGAGAGTGGAAGGTAAAACATAGTTCACAATAGACCGTGTTCACGTCCGCCATTTTGTGTTGCAGTGTGCACTAACCTACTGGACGTCGTGGTGGATGAAATCCGACTGGAAGAAACAAGACAGAAGTCAAAATTGGACATGGTGAGTCATCTCAGGCGTTCTTACCTTCAACTTTGTCACACTGCTCACGGCTTCTGAAACAGATTAATAGACACATTTGCACTTGGATCAATTGTTTGCTCGTTTCACCTGTGCTGCTTACCTGCAGGGTCGAATATCTTGGAAGTGGCCTGCAAAAGAAAAAGGAGAAAGAGTCAAACAGTATGGTTAAACAGCCATTGTTCGTGCAAAATGGACCATCTGGCAGAATACTTACCGACTGCAGCCTGTGAAGGAAGAAAGAAGATCCATTAAAGTATTTTCGAGCTTCATTTGGAATATTCAAAGTACTTACCAACTGCAGCCTGTGAAGGAAGAAATGGACCATTAAGTACTTTCAAGGTTGATTTGGAATATTTAAAGTACTTACTTGCTTCTTTTTGCACATTTGTGAGCTGTTGAAACAAGAGAAATGTAAGTTAGTCTCAAATAAAAAAGTGAAAAGACTTGGGAATAGTACTTACTTTGGCTTTCCAGTGTGGAGCGACGCGCAGCATTCATTAAATGAAAAAGACCGTCTGCGAAAATGCTTCCTCTTTAAATAGTTTTTCGGAAGTGACGTAATTGCGCGAAAAAATATAAAAGTTTAAAAAATAATTTAAATGTGTCCTTCAAATTGAAAAGCGGACGGCCGGGACTCGCACCCGGGTCTCCCAAGCCAAAGTCTTATGCTCTACTCATGAGACTAATGAGCAGATGATTGAGAACGATCTCATAGTGTATATGTCCCATTCTTAGTCACTCACATTCGGTAGTCTGTCAAAAAAAAGGGTAAATATGACTTCCAATTTTTGAATTTGCAAAGCGTTGGTGGTCTAATGGTTAAAGACACCGACTGCGAATACTTTAGACTCGGGTTCGATCCTCTCTCTTGCCTTTACCGCTCTAGCATTTAATTCGTAAATGCAGCTGAGAGTGGGAATCGAACCCGGGTCGCCTGCATCGCAGGCAATGACTTATGCCATTCGCCACCTTGGCTGGATTTCCGCCGAAATTTCTCCCGTAGAAGTCCTAAATAATACCCAAAACACTTAGCGCATTTCGATGCAAGCGAAGTCTATGAATGTACTACAGTGATGCACTGGTAACAAGGAGTTGGTTGGAAAAAAAAATTGCAGAGTGTAATGCTTAAAAGTGTCACAAGATGGCAGCCGAACATGTCCAGTCAGGCACACTCCAGGTGTCCAGGTATACTACATACCATGTACTATACGAGGAAACAGCATACTTAGTTGGTTGGAAAAGCCATTGCAAAGTGCAATGCCTTAAAACCGCCAAAAGAGGGCAGGCAGTTAGAACATGTCTATTCAGGCACATTCAGGACAATATGTGTGTCCAGGTATTCTACATAAGTACGTAGTTGGTTGGAAAAGCCATTGCAAAGTGCAATGCCTTAAAACCGCCAAAAGAGGGCAGACACTTAGAACATGTCTATTCAGGCACATTCAGGACAATATGTGTGTCCAGGTATTCTACATAAGTACGTAGTTGGTTGGAAAAGCCATTGCAAAGTGCAATGCCCAAAAACCGCCACAGGAGGGGATCAGGTCTAACATGTCTTGTGGAGAATAACATAGCATGTATTCATACGTGCATACAGTCACAACACAAAATCAAGGTATTAGGAAATGTTATGGTTTGTTACTTTATTGGAGAGGGCTCAAGATGAATATTGCACATCATTTATATGAGCAAGATGAGGCTGACGCTGGGGAGAACATTGAAAATAAAGTTCCACCAAATACACAAGTGCCTTGTCTGCTTTTGTCATGAAATAAACACAAAACAAAGTTGGTTGTCGTGCATGGGATGGCAAGTGGAAGTCAGCCGTCTGCCTGCAGGAACAAGTCCAGTCTGCACCAAGACAGGAACAAGCATTAAAGCTGCACCTGGCTGTGAATACATGGATAAAAGAACAATGACATGAGAACGGCCGAACGAACAGTTGACGCATTAACAATGACGCTAATATGAAGCGGATGAGTCCACTCACCTCATCTGGCCATGATTCTGACACGCTTAACAGTCGCACCTTCGTATCTTGTTTCTATTGACCGCATAGTACGCTTAAAAAGACTACATTTACCTAAAATTATGCGTAGAAGGATTGTTTTGATCGGCTGCTGGTTACCACGACTTCCGCATCGGAGGATCTTCTTCTTTCAATAAGAGCGCTTTGCAAACAACCCTTGTGACTACGCTGCCATCGTGTGGACCGGGGGTGTAATGACAGGACCTCTGTGGGTGTCCAAACGGAGGCCCGCGGGCCAAATCTGGCCCGCCGCATCATTTTTTGCGGTCCGATAAAATAAACCATGAGGATATTTTAAAAGGCACAAGGCACCTCTATTTGGTGTCCAAGTGGAGGCCCGGGGGCCAAATGTGGCCCGCCGCATCATTTTTTGCGGTCCGATAAAATAAACCATGAGGATATTTTAAAAGGCACAATGCACCTCTATTGGTGTCCAAGTGGAGGCCCGGGGGCCAAATCTGGCCCGCCGCATCACATTGTGCGGTCCGAGAAAGTAAACCATGAGGATATTTTTAATGGCACAATGCACCTCTATTGGTGTCCAAGTGGAGGCCCGGGGGCCAAATGTGGCCCGCCACATCATTTTGTGCGGCCCGAGAAAATAAACCACGAGGATATTTTAAAAGGCACAAGGCACCTCTATTTGGTGTCCAAGTGGAGGCCCGGGGGCCAAATGTGGCCCGCCCAGTCTCATGAGTAGAGCATAAGACTTTGGCTTGGGAGACCCGGGTGCGAGTCCCGGCCGTCCGCTTTTCAATTTGAAGGACACATTTAAATTATTTTTTAAACTTTTATATTTTTTCGCGCAATTACGTCACTTCCGAAAAACTATTTAAAGAGGAAGCATTTTCGCAGACGGTCTTTTTCATTTAATGAATGCTGCGCGTCGCTCCACACTGGAAAGCCAAAGTAAGTACTATTCCCAAGTCTTTTCACTTTTTTATTTGAGACTAACTTACATTTCTCTTGTTTCAACAGCTCACAAATGTGCAAAAAGAAGCAAGTAAGTACTTTAAATATTCCAAATCAACCTTGAAAGTACTTAATGGTCCATTTCTTCCTTCACAGGCTGCAGTTGGTAAGTACTTTGAATATTCCAAATGAAGCTCGAAAATACTTTAATGGATCTTCTTTCTTCCTTCACAGGCTGCAGTCGGTAAGTATTCTGCCAGATGGTCCATTTTGCACGAACAATGGCTGTTTAACCATACTGTTTGACTCTTTCTCCTTTTTCTTTTGCAGGCCACTTCCAAGATATTCGACCCTGCAGGTAAGCAGCACAGGTGAAACGAGCAAACAATTGATCCAAGTGCAAATGTGTCTATTAATCTGTTTCAGAAGCCGTGAGCAGTGTGACAAAGTTGAAGGTAAGAACGCCTGAGATGACTCACCATGTCCAATTTTGACTTCTGTCTTGTTTCTTCCAGTCGGATTTCATCCACCACGACGTCCAGTAGGTTAGTGCACACTGCAACACAAAATGGCGGACGTGAACACGGTCTATTGTGAACTATGTTTTACCTTCCACTCTCTTTTGCAGACTAATTACTTCGTGTCCACCGGAGGGCGCTGCAGCTCAAGGTAACTGAAGCAGATTTTTTTAGGCTTGATTATACTGCAAAGGTGAGTAAAAATGTACCATTTTTTGACTAAACAAAACTGAATTAAATGCTCACCCACTTTCTTGTGTTTAGGCTCATTCCAGTGAAGACGCCATTTTGGAGCCCCGCCTTGACCAGTCAGCCCCAAGTGCTGCACCTGTGAGACAACGAGCTGATTATCTTGATTGCTCAATTCTGGAAATAAAATAAAAGGACAAAATGTTTTGCCTCCGTGTGAACTCTTTCGTGACAATTGTCTGGAATGCAATGTAGTTCTTCCACAGTTGAAGTCGTCCAGTTCTTCCACAGTTGAAGTCCAAATGCTGCCCTCCTGCTCAAGAACAAGTGACACATGGCATCAAATGAAGTCCTTCCACAATTGAAGTCGTCCATTTGCTGCCCTCCTGCTCAAGTCAAGAACAAGTGACATCGCATCGTTCTATGGTGAGTCTTATCGTCGTTTGCACAATTCTTTGTATGCACTTGACTTCTTTGCATGCTTTTTTAACTTACTTCTTTTGCACCTTTAACTTGCTTGCCTTCTACTTTAAACTTGCTTGCCTTCTACTTTAAACTTGCTTGTCTTGCACTTTAAACTTGTCTTGCACTTTACACTTACTTGTCTTGCACTTAACTAACTTAAATTGCACTAAACTTGCACTTAACTAACTTGAATTGTACTTGACTTGCACTTAACTTACTTTTTTTTGTCTTCAGATCTCTCCACACTCTGTTCCGATCCGACTCCTACTGGTTTGAAGAAGAACTTCAAGACATCTAACTTTGGACTTTTGCTCTGAAAGAAAAACAAATAAAGTTGAACAAAAAACAAACTTCTTTCTTCTAACTTTTTATTATTATTACTATTTTATTTAAACTAATTTTATTTTTTATTTTTTATTATTTTTTTTAATTATTTTTTTGGGTGTGGCTATGCAAATGACTAGCCAGGGATTGGTGGAATACTTAAATTAAGTTCACTGATTGGTTTAAAATAAGGAAGTGGAAATTGAATGCTGCCAGTTGATTGGTTCTCTGGGAGGGGGGTGTCCATTCACTGATTGGTGTAGAATCAGGAAGTGGAAGGTGAATGCTGCCACCTGATTGGTTCTCCGGGAAGGGGCGTCTATTCACTGATTGGTGTAGAATCAGGAAGTGGGGAGGCGAATACTGCCATCCGATTGGTTCTCTCGGAATGGGTGGGCTTTAGTCAGGGGGGGCTGGCTTTGTAGCGGGAGGCGGGGTTTCGGTCCAAAAAACGCCGTTTTTTGGAAAAAGGGGGCGTGTCCGGCCAAATGCTGGGCTGTGATTGGCTGTCCCGGTGGGCGAGGCCAGGGCGGGGCTAAATCCAAATTTGCATAGATTTGCATAGAGGGGAGGTGGCTAAATCCAATTTTTAAGGCCTCTGATTGGATGGCCGAAACGTGACACGTCTCGTTGCCGGGAAGATTTTCTGCTTTTCTGAGGCCCCGTTTTCCGAGAGCTCTTTTTGGTGGACGTTTTGTGCCCCAAAAAGACACATTTTGAAGGAAAACACCTATTTTAAACTTAGTAAGGATGCATTTTGCAAGAAAAGACAAAGACTGATTCCATTTCAACAATATATTGTGAGCAAAAAATGGCTTTTTTGACATTCTGACGGCACCAGATGCCACCGCAGAAGCTGAAACGGGCAACGTCACATACCCAGCCAGGTCACGACAGGTCACGCCAGTGTCCAGGAGCCATCGGGCTGCAGCGCGGGCCCCTCCGGAGGCGCCGCGTACCTCCAAAACGTCCCCCATCCTGTCAAGATGACGACAACGAGAACAATCAGTGACCATTCTAGCATTCATACCGCATTACAGTCACATATATAGTCTACTGATAATGATAAGTAACCTTACATGAGATGATGCAAGCGGCAAAATAGCATAAGCATCACCAACAAATAATTAGCCTACCAATGTTAACATCTAACTGTACATAAGGTGATGTGAGTGCAAAAATAGCATTAGCATCAGTGACCATTCTAGCATTGATATTACATTACAGTCACATAATTAGCCTAGCAATGTTTACATCTAACTGTACATAAGGTGATGTGAGTGCAAAAATAGCATTAGCATCAGTGACCATTCTAGCATTGATATGAAGTTACAGTCACATAATTAGCCTAGCAATGTTTACATCTAACTGTACATAAGGTGATGTGAGTGCAAAAATAGCATTAGCATCAGTGACCATTCTAGCATTGATATGAAGTTACAGTCACATAATTAGCCTAGCAATGTTTACATCTAACTGTACATAAGGTGATGTGAGTGCAAAAATAGCATTAGCATCAGTGACCTATCTAGCATTGATATGAAGTTACAGTCACATAATTAGCCTAGCAATGTTTACATCTAACTGTACATAAGGTGATGTGAGTGCAAAAATAGCATTAGCATCAGTGACAATTCTAGCATTGATATGACATTACAGTCACATAATTAGCCTTACATAACCTTACATACAATGATGCCTGAAAATAGTATTAGCATCTTGGACTGTAAGACCTACAATGACATTATTATTTTGAGCTCTACACGGGAGGTCAAATAAATGTGGTTCTAATTCAAGCTATTCAATTACTAGCATGATAAATACATCTTAAAAACATGTTTTTCAATACAGATATACATTCAAGGGAGCATTTCCTACCTTTGTTAGCACTTGTGTGGCGCAGGTTGATGGACGTGGAAGCAACTCCATCTTCCGGGCCTCCGCTCCTGTAAACAAAATGACATGTTTTCGTTAGAACTAATCCAATTTGACTCAGATTGCATGTTTTAAACACAAAACATTGAGGAAAAAGCCATTTTTTTGCCCACCAGAGACCTCTGAGGCCCCTATAAATGTGGCCTTTTGCACACTTTGCCTCAAATGGGACTCTACTGACCACAAATAGAGGATGTGCACATTGTTAAAAGATGCCCATCATATTTTGAGCAACTTTGGACACGTATCAGGTACAATTGTGGGTTTTGGAGGCCAAAGGTCTAAGGAGGGAACCCCTCCACTTAGTCACAATCAATGGAGCGCCTATGGAATGGGTCTACTCAGGCCAACTGACTATGAACACAACACTAAAATCTCACCAAATATGAACAACAATTGGAAAAAGTATGCAAGGGGCTCAAAATGGGCAATTTGGACATCATAATCACTGATTTAAGCTTTGAAGGGCAAGAAAGAGGAGAATGTTACCCAGTGGGCAGAGCTTAGGAAGCGCATCATCATATTGTCAGATGACATTTTTGGATTTTCAGGCTTGGAATGCATGGCAAGTGACTACCAAGAGTGTTGGGAAGACATTTGGCCTCTGATCCGAGCAGTTTGGCTTCATTTCAGGCACTTTTACGTTGGACACGCCCCTTCGGCATGAAACGGGGCAAAACGTCGACTCAAACCCTGGCAATCCCCTTGCCTTCCAAGCCTCCCGAGAGTCGGTGGGCGGACTTTGAGCCAGACGCAACCACCCGCGCACACAAACACTCCCCTCCAAGTGTCAAAACACGCCTTCGGCCCCACTGCGCATGCCCATGAAATTTGCACCCATCCCACTCGCAAAACTACACTCCTCCAAGTGTCAAAACACGCCCTCGACTTCACTGCGCATGCCCAAGAAATCTGAACACATCCCACCCACAAAACAACACTCCCCTCCAAGTTGCAAAACACGCCCTCGGCCCCACTGCGCATGCCCATGAAATCTGAACACATCCCACCTACAAAACTACACCCCCTCCAAGTGGCAAAACACGCCCTCGGCCCCACTGCGCATGCCCATGGAATCTGCTATCCATCCCTCCCACCCAAAAATATTAGTCAATTAATAGTCAATGTAACAATTTCATCAAATGTCAACATTGTTCGATGCATTATTTTCAGTCAGGCTTGTCCTCATGCTAGATTTTTTAAAAGCAATAAAAAAATACACATTCTTTCTTCAAGAAGAAAGGTCAATATTGGAGCCATGTTGTCATTGATTGGGAAAATTGTTCATTCAATTGTGGAGGTTGGCAAAATGTTTCGATCTGATCTGGGTTTGGAGGATCAAGCTCAACAGAAAACAAGTACACGTTTTACTAATAGAAATATTCACCAAGAGGCGTTTGTAGTAGACATTTGCAGCATGCCTTACCTTATTCCTGACTTTCCTTGTACAGCCTGCAGCAAAGAGTGCACAAAATCAGCCCAAAAAACTCGAAAAAACTCCTTTCTTGCGGACTACTGTTCGCGTAATCTATCAAACGTGACTCGGTTGTATTTACTGTAGATTCCCCCATTTAGATCTTGCGATAAAACGCCGAAAAAACAGTTTACAAACAAAAGAACACGCAATGAATTCGTCTCCCACTTCCTCGGTTCCTCTCTGACGTCAGTCCGGGGGAAGTCCAGGATATAGCGCGTGCGTAAACTCCCTCGTGTGGAATGACATCAACGACTTCCGCATTCGATTCATCTTCTTCTTTCGATAAAAAGAGCTTTGCGTAAAGCGCTGGGATCCCTGCGCCGTCCTGTGGACTGGATGTGTAACGACGACCCCTTTCACATAAACGACTTCCGCATTCGAGACATCTTCTCTCAATAATAAGTGCTTTGCAAACAACCGTTGGGATCACAGTGCCCTCCTGTGGACCGAATGTGGAATTACGGGCCCGTTTCACATAAACGATTTACGCATTGACTTGGAGTAATAAGGGATATAAACTAAATACTTTGGTTATGAATACTAATACTTGTTAATATGTGTATGTTTTAACTGCTAAAAATTAAATAAAAGTAATTGCAGAATATTAAGCACCATAAGACAAAATGTACACAACATCATTTTATTTTAACACATTAGATGAACATAGTTAAACATGAAGTCTTTCCATAATTTACATATATTGTTGCAGCTCTCTCAATGGTGCTGACGTGATGGAAAAAGAAGAAGCAACTTAGTTGAGGCATTTTTTTTTAAATATAATACATAATACGTAATGTATATACAAGACATAGGAACCCCACCCATCCAAACCCAAGGCCACGCCCTCTCCCTGTCATACATTACTGATTTTCATGCTGGGCGCGGCGCCGTCCCGCTGCCGTTTCACCTTGGACTTGCCCGCTTGGGCGTCATGGGACGGCGGCGTTTTAGCTTTGAACACCTTGTCGAAGAAGGTAAAGTTGGCCACGTAGCCCCCCGAAGCGCTCAGCGACATGACGGGTGGGAACTCGTAGCCCCAGAGGATCTCGTCGGGGAGGTAGGAGGTGCGTACCTGGCAGGTGGCCGAGGTGGGCTCCACCGTAGCGCTCAGGATGACCAGGAGCTCAAAATCCGCCGTCCAGCCGCCCCCTGGTGGACACGGGCAGAGCTTTCAACCTTGGAGGACTGGCGGGTGCTTCCTTACCTTGGGCGGCCCAGGCCCGCAGGGGGCTGGCGTCGTCGATGACGTGGTAGAAGGTCAAGGGGATGATGAGGAAGGGGCTGTCGGTGGACGTGTCCACCTGGAAGGAAACGTTGCGCTGGTCCAGGTGCAGCGTCTCGCCCGCCTCGCCCTCCTCGCCCAGAGAAGTCTGCAGAAGCTTCCCCGTCACCTGAGACGAGAGATTTTGGCTCATTGTTAACAAAGTCAAACCCGAATTTGGTCGTATTGGTACCTGGCAACCCAGCAGGAGGCTCTTGCGCATGTTGGCCACCCGGACCATGAGACAGGGGTGTCCGTCGTGAAGCGCCACCACGGCGTGGCGGCTGAACTTGACTGTCTCGCCGCGCTTCTTGGGGCGCGCCACCTTGGCCAGGAAAGTGCCGGTGATGAAGATCTCCATGGCCAGGGTGAGCACCAACTGGAAGACCAGCAGGGCGATGGCGGCGGGGCACTCCTCGGTGATGACGCGGGATCCGTAGCCGATGGTGGTCTGCGATTCCAGCGAGAAGAGGAAGGCCCCCGTCAGCGTACGCATCTCCGTCACGCACGGCGTGCGCTCCGACGATTCTGGGCGGGATCAAACAAATCAAATCCCCGTGCTAGAATCTCCAGGGTTACTAGAGAGTTACTGACCTGCCAGGTCACCGTGTACGGCGGCCACCAGGTACCACAAGACCCCAAAGAGGAACCAAGTGCCGGCAAAGGTGGCGCAGAACAAGAAGAACTTGTAGCGCCACTGCATGTCCAGGAAAGTGGTCCAGAGGTCTCTCAGGTAGAGCGCCCGGCGACCGCTCACGTGCTCGATCAGCACGTTGCTGCGGCCTTCTTTGGAGAGGACGCGCCGGCGGCGCCGCGGCTCTTGGCCGCCGCCCCCCGTCCCGGGGCTCAGCAGCGGCACGGTGTGGGACTGGCTGAGCATCTGGGGGGAGGAGTCGGGTTTCTTCAACGTCATGGCGGCCTGGCGGGAAGCGGAGAGATCGATAATCGGGAATAGAGGAATCAAGACTTAAGGAATGATTGGGTCCAAAGATGGAAGCCTAAAAGGGACGGCGGTGTCCTTCCTTGGAATGAATAGCCAGTGAGCGAACAAGTCGGCTTTTGTCTGCTCGGACCGGACAAAAGATGCCTTGAAAAGACAACAAGAGGGCGGCTCCCTCAAGTGGGCAGGAACCAGAATGCCAGAGTCGGTCAGCCCTCTTGACATTGTGTTGTCCCCCAAAATAATCTAGGACATATAATCTAGGACAAATGACAGTTAGTAGACATTGACGGAAGAGAGTAGAGTCTTACCTTTTGGTGGCGAGGAGTAGAGGAGCTAATGTTGGGCGGTGCTGGTCACGGGAGCTCCCGGGACGGCTTTTGGCCCGCCCCCCACCCGTAGAAAAACCCACCACAAGTCAGAGACATTTGTTCATTGGCTGAAGTGTCCCACTGAGGATGCCTTTGTGTTTGTCTATCCCGTTGTAAGGGGGCTAAGTTGGAATGATTTCATTTGGTCATTAGGTCAAAACCTCCATTTTATTTTTGGGACAAAAGTTAGCAATATGAAATCAATAAGACAATGAAAGGATGACTTCATTTCGCACCTTGGTATTTGGGTTATACATGATCTATATGCTCACTCTAGATAAAAAAAAAAACAAATGTGAATAATGCTCACGGGTTAACAAAAAAAGCTGCTGAGGATTGCGGCTGACTTGCTTTTTAAAGTACCGCTTTTTGAATGCTGTTTTTCTTTTTTTGTCAACTAGTACCAGAAAACCGCTAAGGTAAAATACGCGTTCATTGTCAAACAATGCCGTAAAAAAACCAACAAAAACAAGTAACCTTTGTTTGGACCCCGGCCTTCCTTCAATGTCCCTTCAATGGCTACATGACGTCCACAAAGAACTCGCTGGGGTTGCCCATGGCCAAGTGGAAGGACTGGCGGGACGCCGTCAGCTCGGGGGGAACCGAACCCAAGTCGCGCGTGGGCGGCGCCCCGGGGGGCCCGGCCGAAGACAGGGCCAGGGGCGGTGGGGGCGGGACCAGGTGTGCGGGGCCCATGGCTAGCTGTTGCGGGTGAGGGGGGCCGTGGGCGTTGGCCATGGCGGCGTGCGGGTGCTGCGGCACCATCATCACCATCATGGGGTTGTAAGGAAGTATGCCCGGCGGGTAGGGGGACATGTGCGGGGGCTGCGCCATGCGGTGAGGGAGCGAGCGCTGAGAGGAGGCGTGGCTATGCTCGCTGGGAGCGGCCGAGCCGTGGCCACGCCTCAGGCTGCTCCGGGTGGAGTATTCCGATTCGCTACCGCTGCCGGAACGCGAGTCGCCGCCGCCACCCGTCACCTCGCCGGCGGGAGATTTCTCGCCGCCGCCCGCCGTGCTGCCGGGCCCTTTGCCGCCTCGCCGCCGTTCGCCTTCGCTTCGCGTGGACCCGCTGCTTCGGCTCCCTGGGAACGGGGAGACGGAAGACGTTTGTTACCAAATGGGCAGCAGGAACGGATGGGATGGGGGCTCACCTTCGCTGTGCTGACTGCCGGCACTTCCCGGGGTGTAGCTGTAGCTGCTGAGCTCGTGGTACGGGGGCGGCTGGCTGGAGTAAGGATGGGCGGCGTAGGGCTGGTAGGGGAAGGTGTGCATCACGGGCCATGGCGAGGCCCCGGGTAGGGGCAACGGGGCCAGGGTGTCCTGATCCGAGGCCCCGCTGGAGCCGTCGTTGTCGTTCAGAGACAGGTTGGCCATATCTGCGCACAAGACGGCCTGGGTTACACTTTGGCACGTCGCTTACGCTTTGGCGTTAACTCACAGTTCTCGCAGTCGCTCAAGTCCCCAAAGACGTAGTAGCACTGTTCCGAGAAGGTGATCTTGTTGACCGTGTGACGGATGAAGCCGGCCTTCAGCAGATTGCTGGCGTACTTCCTGGCTTCGCGGCGGTCCTGGAAGCCCTCCATGTGGTGGAACAGCCACTCCACCACGTCCGAGCCTGCGCCCAACGCAGAGGAGCTCGCTGGTAAACTATCTCAAGGCAGCCAAAAAGGGGGACGCTACACTTTTACGGGACAAATTGCATGGCATGTTTCCCGCTCGGCTGCGGGTGACTCCAATTTGAACAGACGTTTTTTTTAGTCAAAAGAGGCGCTCTCCAATCACATGCTTTTCATTCCCCGTCACTTAATGCCTGCCCCGTGCGGCTCTCTTACCCAGGAAAGCGTTGGGGATGGTGATTTTCAGCCACATGCGATCCCTGACTTCCAGGCCCGACTCCGGGGACGCCATGGCCTTGGCCACGGAGGCCATGTCCGAGTGGAGCGACAGGTTGAAGTCGTCAAAACCTTCGGGGACATTTCAAAAATGACTCCAATGAGCCCCCCGTTCGGGGGCGTCGGGGCGACGGGTTACTCACGCTCGGTCTCCGTGACGGAGGAGGAGGAGGTGATGGTGCTGAGGGAGGAGCTACCCGGGAAGGCCGGGTAGGTGCCGGTCATGGCCACCGAGTGGCTGACCCACGCCGCCGGGTCGATGGGTCGGATGGGCTCGTCTGCGCAGAGGGGGGAGGCGACAAGGGGCATGAAGCTCGGAATACCCCAGTGGGATATGTGTGCCGCGCTCACTTACTTCGAGGCAGGGTAAAGTAACCTTGCGGAGACGGGTCCCAGCACTTGGCCACGGTGAGGATGATGGGCCTGGCGGAGGTCAAAGACGCGTCAGCAGGGGGAGGAGCCGGGCCCCAGATTTGCGGCCGCTTACCCGGGCTTGTGCACGATCTCCCTCAGCACCCGCACCGCGTCGTCGTTGCTCATATTCTCAAAGTTGATGTCGTTGACCTTGCGGGGGAAAGCAACCGTTGGACCCGGAGGCGGTGGCGGCACGTGGACCCGGCCGGAACGGCGCTCACCTGCAAGAGCATGTCTCCGGGTTCGATGCGTCCGTCTGCGGCCACGGCGCCCCCCTTCATGATGGAACCGATGTAGATGCCGCCGTCGCCCCTCTCGTTGCTTTGGCCCACGATGCTGATGCCCAGGAAATTGTACTTCTCTGAAAAGCACAAAATGGTCAGAAAGGATTTCTCCTCAAACTTGAGGGCGAGTGGCGGAGACGTGACAACGCACCCATGTTGAGGGTGACCGTGATGATGTTCAAGGACATGGTGGAATCCGTCACGCTGCTAAAGGACGAAGCCTACGAGCAGAGAAAGTCAACTCAGGGAGGTTGACGGGAAGGAAGAGTTGTGGTTGGCCCAATTGGACCGTGGCGTACCCTCTCCAAGCGAGGTGGGCGCTGTTTCCTGCGTCTTCGGTGTCTCTTCAAGAGTCTGGAGGCCGTGCTCTGTTCCGTAGCGCTGCTGAACCTAAAAAAAAAACATGTAAGGGAGCGGTGGAAAGCGGCCACGGCGACGACGGCGCCCCAATCCGGGGGGCTCAGGGTCTACCTGCTCATGGTGTCGTCGTCCTCGGAGTCACAGAAGCTGGTGGTTTCCAGCTCGCTGCTCATCATGGTGCTGGAGCTCTCGTACCCGGCCAAGTGGCGCTCCAAGCGACTCTGCCCGTTGACTCGAGGTCCTGTGGGAAACCAGACGTCGGGGTTAGACACATTGCGCCGGTAGAAGCGCTCGGTGGGGGGCTCACCGTGTTGCTCTGCGCTCTCCCTGTGTCGAGGTCTCTCTCTCCTAAAGGAAACGACCGATTCCGTTTCCGTCTGCTCGTCTAGGGTCTCCACGCTGCCCGTTGCATTGGGACTGCAAGAAATGACGCTTGGACTTGGCGCACTAGGTACGGGTACCGGAATTTTTTCGGTTCCTTACTGGAACGAGGGTGGCCTGGAGTCTCCGATACCCCCGGTTCTCTCCACCGGCGGGGGCGGCAAGGGAGGCGGCGGGGGTGATGGCTGCGCCGTCGTCTCCGGAATGGGCATAGCCGCCGGGGTAGCCGATTCTGCGGCAGGGGCGTCGGAAGACACCAGCTGGCAAAAACATTTGGGAAGAATCAGACGACAGGAATGGAGAGAAACGTAGTTAGGAGAAAGAGAGAAAGTGTCAAGATGGAGGATGTCAATTATTTTGACACGCAAAACAATGATCTTTTCAGGCCGGGGTCTCGAGGGGAAACTCAATCCTTCATTATTGCTGGTATCTCTATCGTCAAACAAACACCCAAGTACTGTGTGCGTACGCCACGTACTTCTTTTATACTGCGATATGCGAGCCTGGTGCGTTTTCGGACAAAACAATTCAACTAAAAGGAATTTCACAGCCCCCCCACCCCCCCCCCCCCACACACACACACACACTCATACGATTCCTGCGCCTCATTTGGGATCTCTCCACCCTTCTTAGCGTGCAGCTCACATATCGCTCCCCCCGGCTTTCTTTACTTTAAAGCGCCTTCATTCTTATGCACTTAACAGATGCTCTAGCCTCAAACCTGCTGGACCGGGCCAAGTCTTTTGTCTCTTCGTGAAATGTTTGCCACGACGGGCTGTGGAACGGGCAAGTGACTGTCAAAGGACGTGTTTCCGAGCAGTCTAATCACGAGAAACCAGCCGATAAATTGTCTATGGAAAAGTATGTGGTTTTGGAATGCTAATTGTTTGGGGTACTTACCCAGGACACCACGCGACCGTTAAAGCATGGCAACTTGGCGCCGTCATCTGAAATTTCTTCCTTCACCACTCTGGAACAGAAGAAGAAATGTATTAGACTTGAACCCAGCCTGTTTTTTTGCTTTCAAAATAAAGAAAAATAGATAAAGAAAACACATATACACATAAACACCCACTCCAATGGCAGACAGCTGGTCACATACAAATAAAAACACCCACCAAGACACTCTTTACTTGGCAGGTTAAAAATGTTGATGACCAAAAACTGACAACTGTTTTTTCCTACAACATTGAATGTCACATTGTTATTGAACTCATCATGTTTGTATACAAATCAACGGTAACTGCCATACTCAAACGGAGTAAACACACTATTAGCGGCGAACCCGTTATTTGATAAAGAATTAACATTAGACGTCCATTCCTTGAACTTTTCCGACATCCTGCATTCCTCAGGAGGATTAGCAACTAGCACAAAAAGATGAATTGATAACAGGGAGGAGATTATTCCTACAATGTGGAGGAGACTGGAAGGAGGGGGAGGAAATTCTGGCAGGCCAAAGTGTTAAAGAGTGGGGGGCAAAGGAAGGAGGAAAAAAAGCCCCCCACCCTCCATTACTCCCCTCAAAAAAACTAAAAGCCAAGTTCTTACCATGACGGAATTCGGAACCCCAGGCAAACAATAATGGCAGGGAAACTTAAAGCTACTTACCCAAAGTCCTGGTCCATGGATTTGAAGAAGAACTTGTAGTTGGGCTTGTTCAAAACTTGCTTAAAGTCCAACAAAGTGATACTTTCAGCACCGATGGGGATTTTGACCAAATACGGCGTCTCCTCCTCGTCGATGTGATAGATAATTTTGGTTTCTGCCATCTCAGCGGCTGTTTCTAATCAATTGTTTGTTTTGTCTTCGGGTCAACTAGCAGCCCTTTAGCAAGCTAGGTGGCTAACGAGAGCGACCCGCAGAGGTGAAGCGGTGGTCTTGATTTTCGCCCCCCCTAAAAAGTCGAAACTTCAAGCGACGTCCCAAACGCAAACGTAGAGTCCGGTTTTAGCCACATTTTAGCGGAGGGATGACCGAATTAAGGCTAAGTCAAGCGGGAGACTAAGCGACTAGGACCCCAACAAAAACAGACGGGGGGCGGGGGGACTTCGAAAGTTTTCTCCACTTTTTTTTGGGGCAAGCCAACGCGGCGCGTGACGTCATCACGCAGGGACCATTTTACCCGAGCAACTCACAACAATTTGATGTCCTTGCGCCACCAAAAGGCCACTAGTGGAACAGCTGAGATCAAATGTACTTGTTGGAACGTTTAACAAGTATACATTTTATTTCAACATCACTCAGTCATTAAAAAAAGATTACAAATAAGTTGTAAGATGATTTAAAGAAATATATATATAAATTATTATTATTATATAGGTTTTAGGGCCAGTCGTGCACCTTCCATGTCATTGCAGCCAGGAAGTATACAAAGCAGGTGTATGGAATTGCATTCAATCACAGTGAAAACTTTTGGAGCAACACACAAGCCAAGGAGGAAATTCTAGTTCAAAATGCCCCTTTTTACCCGGTAAATATTTGGTCTTTTGCTATGTATGAACTTACATATTTTGCAGTGTTTTGATCATGCGTTGTCATCTGCAGACTCCTCTTTGTCCTCCTTGCACCACTCTGTACAAATATCCTTCCTTTCTCCAAGGCAATTTCTGCAGGAGGTGAGTAGTATCACATTTTAATTTTCAATTTAAAACAAAAAAAATGTACAAAATACCAGTTGAGGCCTTTTTTGGGTGACTTTTGGATCAAAAAGGTCAATGTTGTTGACCTATGTGGACTCTTTACTCAAGAGAAGTTTGTTTTTTTGAGGGACTGGAAAGATTTTGTCAAAAACTGTGGCCGGACGTTTGGTCTCCGGATGTTTGGCCGCCAATCAAATGTACTTGACAATCAACTCTGCCTTTTTGTGTAGCCAGATCACAGAGTGTCATTACCGAGATGTCACCGTTTTGGCTGTCCGATCATCATGGCCGACCTTCACCCGGACTCCAGTCAAGCCAGCGCTACTCCGACTCTGAACCTGTCCAAGCAGACAAAAACATTGGGCGCTATTCTGTGGTCATCCTAAAGTCGGCACCCGGTCAACGGATGATCCCTACGAACCAACGAGGAGGGCCCAGGTTTCAATCCATTTCTGCGGCCAGAAGTCCTCCATCGTCGGGAGCTAAAACTCTTTGGCAAAAGCCATCAGGACATTGGAGCAGAGCGCCCAGAACTCAACCTGGTCCGGATGCCTCAAGTTTCAAAGCCGTTCCTTCGCCCCGTGCTAACGTTAAACCCGGACAGTCGGTTTTCCAGCCTTCTTTTGTCCGACGGGAAGATTTTGGGAAAGCTTTGAATTTGGAAGCCTTCTCCAGGAGGAACCAAAGACCCCAAAAGCACAGTGGGGGAATGTTAGCCCAAGGGGAAGATGCTAGTCGCTATCAAGCTAGGCCTAGCTTGTACCTGCCACCAAATTCCCTCTGGTCGAGGATTCCCAACAATTCCGGCTACAGATTCCAAATCAGCAATGAGAATTGGGCTCCTATGTCCAAATACAGTTTTGGCCAGAGACAAGTGGAAGTACCTAGCACAGAATCCGGGTCTGGACCCCAACGTCTACAAAAGACGGATGGCCACGTTACAGTGGGACGATCCGACAAGCCTACCGTCAAGCAGGTTTTGCCGGAACGGGAGCCCAACCTTTTTACCAGCCCAGTTCCTGGGACAAAACCACACCCGAGCCAGACCACCACCAAGCAAATGGTTCCTCCAGTGAGGTCCAGGCTTTTCGGGGCATCCTCTAGGGTGGGCCTTGAACTCGGGGTTCCCATTGTCAGGTTGCCTAGGCAACACACCTCCACCACCCCATCAGAAAATAGACGGACCACCACAAGACCAGACAAGGTCCACTTAGTCCCGGAAGGTCAGAACCTCAAAACAACAGAGTCTGTTGGAAGTCAAGTCTGGCACATAAGGACGAAAGTCCAGGACATATCCGAACTAAATTACCTGAGAATTTCAATGGGGAACGTCACCTTCGAGTCTGTGTAGGGTTTAAGTCTGGGGGATGAAGAACAAAGTTTGAATAAAAGTCATTGAAAAAGCATTGAACTCATTGAACTGTCAATGTTAATAATATTTTATGCTTACTTGTCCTCGTTGCTCCTGTGCAGGCACTTCACAGTTCGCTGACACATATTTTCCATCTCCTCTTCTGCTGATGAAATAACATGGAGGAAGAAAAAAAACATTAAAAAAAAACATCTGCACTTTTTTTGTGTTGTTATGCCAGAAGGCCAAAAGACGAAAGACCCAGCAATTACTTATCACACATGAAATAAACCTCTTGGCTCGTCTACTAAATTGGTTTACCAGTAAAAAATAAAAAAAAATAAAAACTTTACCTCTGGAAAGTGATAGTCAAGTGCAGTACATGTTGGTGTCCGCCAGACGTCGCAGTTGAGGCACCATTAAACAGCAGTTAGCCGTTCTCAAGCTGTTTTTATCATTTTCACTGTTGCATTTAAAAATGGGTCAAGCGTAAAAAAGGAAAACATGTAAATCCACTCACAAAATACATATTTCCATATCCTGCTTTAACACATCGTAGGCACAATATTGTCAACAAGAATACACATTTCAAAATAAAGACATCTCCCAGGTAAATAATTCAAAAGGTGCTATGTCAAATTGTGGCAAATTTTAATTAAAACAATATTTTTAAGTTTTGCTTAATTGTCCTGACACAAACCAATACAAATGTTACATTCAATTTTTAAAATGAGTTTGGTCGCAAAACATGTTGCGCAATCTTGTTTACTTTTTTGGGGAGGGGAGGGGGGGCAACAACAACAATGAAGTGGGTTGGGCCAGATTTTGACATCAGCTATTAAAAAAGCCAGCAATGGAAACAACATGATATTTGACGGTGTCAGTAACAAGTAGAAGGGGCGTGGCCGGGCGTGGCGGGGGCGTGGCTTCATGCTAAACTAAGATAAAATAAGATAAGGTGGCTTTGACATTGCCTGACCCCGTCACCCTGGTCTCAAATACCAACATTGTCTGAAACACATTGTACATTGGATTAACAGCACTCTTGAGGTTAAAAGGGGGCGGAGTCCAAATGCATTGGCGTCAATGTTAGCTCACTTACTATCCATACTATTTCCAAAAGGCCCGTTTTCCTGCAAATTTGCATATGAATCCTTTTTGCAAATATGTCCAGATCGGACATTTCAGGGCAGGCAGGCAGTGGGTTTGGTTCCCTCTACGGCACGGCGGGCAGGAAGTCATAAAGACAGAAAGACTTCCTGGAACGTGGCCACGGTGGGCCTGACTGGAGTAAAAAGCGCCGCTCTGCTCTGCTTTTTTGGACAAAGAATCTGCTTTCACTTTGAGTTCTCCTTACTATTCATCCAGCGGCCCGACCGCGGCGCTCGGGTTACTTGATGGACGGTCTGTGGGTCACGGGGGGGGGGGAGTGCTCGGACGTTTGGTCGCAGGGTCTTTTGGTCGCGGGGCAAATGGTGACAGAGAATTTACTGTTGAAAATTGTATCCATGAGAGTTTAATATCTAAGTACTGTTTAACATCTAAGTACATTTGATAAGTGACCAAACATCCGGGGACCAAACGTCCGGGGACCAAACGTCCGGTCACGGACTTGAGTTTTTTTTTGTTTTTGTTTTCTATGTCAAGTAACAAGTGAGCGGCAAGTACCGTAAAAACATGGTAGAAGAGACATTTGACAAATGTAGCGTACCCCAAGAGACATGGACGTCCAACGGAAAGACGCCTCCGGCTAATCGCTATCTAAACCCAACTGACGACGGGGGCGGACTATCTTCGGCGTGTCACATTAACGCTGTGGCTTCTTGGCAACTTGCCAAAAGATAAGACAAGTGGAGAAGACGTCTCGGTTGTCCGGTTTTGGGTTCGAGTCCGTCCATCCGTAGATTCGTTTCGCACCAAATGAGCTAGTCACAGTATATACACCTGAAAGTATGAAATTAAAAGACGAGGGGATGAAAAGGAAACAGGCACTTGACAATGTGAACGCCTGAGGTCGGAGAAGAAAAAAAAACGCTCTGACGGGAGGGTGACGCGGGTTTGGTTCCGTTGAATTATGGCATTTTAGCGTCCTGAGAGAAGGGATACACTCCGTCTATTTGCATACACACACACACACATGCAAAAAAAAAGAGGAAGGAATCTTCTGGACTATAAGTCGCACATAAAAGAAAACAAAAAACAAAAATAAACCCAAAAGTAAACGCTGCTTTAAAACTTGTGACGTAAAGTTCAATTTCCCTGTCGATTTCATCGGATTGGACGGCACTAAAAACAATCATTCAACACAATACTCCGAAAAAAAAAAACGGTTCCCACTAGCGTCGAGGCTAAATATGATTTTGGGAAATACTTGCGGCGTATGGCTCCATTTCTTGGCAGAAAAAAAAACAATAACAGTGGCGCTAAAGTCAAGCTAAAAAAATGTCCACATTCACCCGGTTGCTCCAAAATAGCAACTCGGATGGAACGCTTGCATTTTTTTTTTTTGGAAACGGGTCCATAGTGTGAAAGAGGCACTTCTTCTTCTTCCCATTGGCTCTGGCGGACGGAACAAAAAAGCTGTTTTTTGTTTTTTTTTTTGTGTTTTTTTGTGTTTTGGTGGCCATCTCCCAAGAAAGCAAAGGATACAAAGTCAAGCAGTTTTTCTTCCTAGGCAGGCCGGCAGTCCCAAAAAGCAGATAGCGGATTGTTCCTCCGACGTCGCTAGCTGGCATTAGCATTCTGTAAGCAGAAAAATCATTGGTTAGAACAAAGGTGGGCAAACTCTGGGCCCGGGGGCCATATTTACTTGAAAAATTTGACAGATGGGTCAGCACAAGATTGGATACATATAAAAAAGTGCATCTGTTAACAGTACATATGAAACATCAATAGAAATAAAGGACTTAAAGTATTAACATACTCATCATGTGGCCTATTTTCTCAAAGCCGGTCGCTAAGAGCGTTGGCGAGCAAACAAACGGAGACATTTGATAAAGGAAAATGCGGCCTGACGCTTGTTTGTTTAAACAATCAGGTCATGGCTCCCAGTCGCCAAAAGTCAAAGAAATAAAAAAATAAAAAGGACATCCTAGCGTGAGCGAGTGCGTATGTTGCTAAGCGGAATGAGTCATTGGCACAATCGGTGGTCCTTTGGTTCAAATCTTCTAATTGGTACTTCCGTCTGACGTGGAGGGATAGATCAAGCCCCCCCCCCCCCCCCTCCCCGACAAGCCAAAGCGCGGCGGCGGTGCTCCATAAACTCTATGTTTAGCTTTTTTTTCTCTCGACGGCAGACATGTTAAATTATACAGGGGAAGAAAGACGACAGAATGACTCATGTTGTTTATTCCTTCTTTTAAAGCAAAAGGCCTCCATTTGATAATCGCTTACGTCAAGAGACGTCGTCAAAGCGCCCCTAAGCCGTAATTTCATCAATCGCCGCCACGTAGAACGGGAACAAAATGTGTCCGTCCTATTAGTGGCAAATACGGGCAAATTGAGGCAACGCGGCAAAAGGTTAACGGCCGCCGCGCCGACATTAGCCGCCGCGCTGAGCAAACACGTCTGCCTGCCCGCCCGCCTCTCTTACGTAAGGTCGCCCTTGGACGACCAATGGCAGCCCGGCTTTTGGATTTGGCTTTTTCTGTCAAGAAAAAAAAATGTCCTTTAATAATCAAACATAACAAAGTATTGTTTGATATCTAAGTACTGTTTAATATCCAAGTACTGTTTAATATCCAAGTACTGTTTAATATCTAAGAGAGTTTAATATCTAAGTAGTTTAGTATCTAAGTAGTGTTTAATATTTAAGTAGTGTTTAATATCCAAGTACTGTTTAATATGCAAGTACTGTTTAATATCCAAGTACTGTTAAAAATCCAAGTAGCGTTTAATATCCAAGTACTGTTTAATATCCAAGTACTGTTTAATATCTTAGTACTGTTTAATATGCAAGTACTGTTTAATATGCAAGTACTGTTTAATATCCAAATACTGTTTAATATCCAAGTACTGTTTAATATCTAAGTACTGTTTAATATTCAAGTACTGTTTAATATCCAAGTAGTGTTTAATATCCAAGTACTGTTTAATATCCAAGTACTGTTTAGTATCCAAATACTGTTTAATATCCAAGTACTGTTTAATATCCAAGTAGTGTTTAATATCTAAGTAATGTTTGATATATAAGTACTGTGTAATATCTGAGTCCATTTGAGCGGCGAGCAAACGTCCAGCCGGCCACGCCCCTTACCTGACCTCAGAATGAACTCTGACCTACCCCGCCTCCGCCATTGCCGTGGCTCGCTCCATATACCAACGACATGTAAACAAACACGATTAAATCCAGACAAATTCCTGGGATGAGAGTTAGCTTGTTACTAAGAGCGTAATGGGCTTAGAGCTCGCCCGGTTAGTGACGCCCAGGACGCCCGTTTTCATTGGGGGAAGGGTCGGCGGCGCTTCCTTCGCCGCCGACCCTTCCTACCGCTCCGGGTGGTAAAACTTGGCGCCGATTGGCTAAGGCGCGGGTGAGGGAGTTTGCCACGTCTTCCGCCACAGAGCGGCAATTGTGCGCAACGTTTTGGGATGCGGGCCACCGCGCGGTTGCCGCCGCACGCCAACGCTCGGAAGGTGACCGAGTGCAGGCGAGGAAGGGGGAGGGGCGGCAGAAAGGGTGGGAACAGCCTGGCTTTCTCAGCTCAACAAAAATGAATGGCCTTCTCCATTCAATCCTAAAATTAGAAAGTACATTTCAAAATCAAGACCTAGCATGGATAATAAATAGCTCCAAAGTATTCAGTTGTCATTAGCAAACAATTCATTAGCTTTCTCTAGCAAAAAAGTGGGCGTGGCCACATTTGAAGAGGAGCAAAGGGCAAAATTCACAATCATTCCGAGAGTGAAAAAGCCGAGCCGCCACTCAAGCAAACATTTTGCGACTTTTTGTGCAAAGTACGCAAGAAAAACTCAAGTTAGCTAGCGTCTTTTTGTCAGCCGTTGCGGTTGGACGGCCCATTTTTCCCCCCTTTACGGCCCAGACGTACACGGATAAACCACTGAGAGTGGCGCCGGTGCGGGTGGGGGTCCGCTGGGGGGGTGGTGCTCTGGTCCACGTGGTGGCCGCTTACGTAACAGCGTGGTTAGCCTGACCCGGATTCCACAGCCGTCACACCTGTGGTCGTAAACAATCTATACTGTTAAGGTGCGTACGGGTGCGTCTTTTAACCCTTCCACGCCTGGATTGGCAAAGCATTGTGGGGGATGAGAAAATACCAAAGACACATCAAAGAGTGGCGGGGAGGAATACACCCAAATAATTTGTTTGAAGATAAGATTGCTGTGTTTAAACTTGAGAAAATATTTGCTACACGTGACCACGGAGATAAGCTAGTCCAATTCTAAACATGGATACTTTGTTTATGTCCGTGTGCGGCTCATTGACGTCATCCTTTGCAGACATTTTGGGATATTTTACCAAGTACTTTAAAGGGGAACGGCCATGGTGGGCGGAGCCGTGGCATTTGCGACACGGTGCCAGCGGAACCCTGGCCCCGCCCGGTTCAACATTCGTAGGCGAGGTGCAACATTCTGCCCGCCATGGTGCTAGCCGCTAAGTATTTGTATCTAAAAGCGCCGTCTGGAAGGGCGACCCACGGCCACGGGGGTCCCGGTGGTGCCAAATGTTTGGGTAGGGCCGCTAGGGAAACAGCGTGGGGCGGAGCTACCACAAGAGGCCCACTGTGGACCAATCCACGTGGATCCCCAATGGGCCAATTGGGTTGTAGACCTGGCTAATGAGGAATGTTTTGCTATTGGGGGCTGGGGGGGGGGGGTGGTCTGCTGGGGGTCTGAGGCCTTTTATAGAGCACCCCCGCCAAGCCCAGAAGGAACATTCTGGGAAGGCGGAGAACTCGGGCCGGAGCAATAGCGCAATTGTGCTTTGCTACATTCTAGGAAGCTAGGCTAGGAATACAGAAGATGCTAAGCATCACCAAACGCCCCCCGGGTCAGGGGGTCAACTGCGGCTGGGACGCTCCGATGGCTGCTCTCAATACTTTCATTGTTTGTCGACGGTGGCGCGGCGAGACATTGGCGATGGAAAACAATGGCTCAAGCCGAGCGGAAGCCGGGCGCTTCCACCAGGCGTTACGCTAGGCGTTACGCTAGCATTAGCCGTATGACTGGAGCAAAAGAATAAAGCACAATCTTACCTGTTCCTTCCTTGTTTCCGTTTTGATGGCTCCGCAACTCCTCCGATTTGTAGAAGTCGATGCTGGCGTAGGTGTTGACGCCGGCCGTCGCGCCCCCTCCGGCCACCGGGTTGGCCGCCAGACCGGAAAAGAGGCGGGCCGGGGCCTGGCCGGCCGAGGCTCCGTCCGGGGCCGAGTGAGGGTTCTCCTTGCCGATCAGGTCCAAGTCTATGTAGTTGAGGCCCCGCTCCGTGGTAGGGGGTGGCGTGCCGTCAGAGCCCTGCCGGCGGCCGGCGGACTGCTCGGGGAAGAGCGAGGCGCTGGACGTCGAAGAGGAGGCGGCGGCCGAGAGAGAGGCGGAGGCCACGAAGCTTTCCGAGCAGTGTCTTCTGCGGCCTTGAGGGTCGGCGCGGATGACCTTGGCCCCGTGATCTGGGTTGGGCCCCGTTTTGGCTAAGGGGAAGTCTAGACCCCTGGGTGGGGCCACGGAGGCTTCCGTCCTACTCGGGGAAGGAGCTTTGGGCGAGACGCCGGCCGACGACCTGCCAGCGGCGCCGTCGTTCAGGCCGAACGCCATCACGGTGTAGTCCCCGCAAGACGTGGGGGATTCCGACTCGGGGATGGTCTCTGGGGTGGCCTGGGTGATGGGTGCCGGCGCCCCGAGAGGCGCATGGGGGACTTTGGGGGCCAGAGCCAGAGATGGGGGCGTGGGAGGGCTGTGGAAAGGGGGGAACACCAGTGGGGTCAGCGGCGAGGGGGACGGAGAAGGCCCCAGTTCCATGTTGACGTACTCTGAGGCGGACGGGGGCGTGTCGGGGGCAGACGGGCTGCGGGATAGGGGTAGAAAATTCCCCAGGCAGGAAACGGGTCTGTGTTGAGGATGGCGGTTGTCCGTACCGTGGGGGTTGGAGGACGTCTTGCCGGGGCCCCCGCCGCGCCCTCTTCTGAGCCCGGCCCGGCTGGCGTCGTCTCCCTTGAACTCGATGCTGACGTACTCGCCCGGGCTCTTGGGTTCCGGGGGTAAGGGGTTCTCGCGGACCCGGGGAAGCGTGTTGGCTTTGGAGACGTCCACAAATAAGCTGATGGGACGGCTCCGAGAGTGGATGGCGTGTTTGGGTAGGCCGCCGGAGCCTCTTCGCTGATGGAGCTTGGAGGCGTCCTTGGGGACAGAGCAGCCCGCCGCGTGGGACGCTCTGTCCTCGCTTTCCCCCAGGCTCTCGCTGCTGGCCGAGCTGGAGGAATACGAGGACCAGGAAAGAGACAGGTGTCGCCCCGCCGCCGAACCGTTGGCGGGGTTGGGCCCGGGCACGGTCCGACCTCCCCTGAGGCTTCCCCCGTTGGGCCTCCTGCCACGTCCCGGACCTTCCTCAAAGTGCCCGGAGGGGGGATTGTGTTTGTAGGAACGGGGTAGGGAGTAGTAGGAGTACACCATCTTGGGGAGCTGCTGCTGCTGCTGAGGACCGCTCTCCGAGAGGTGGGCGTGCTCCGGAGGCGGGAGGGGGCTGGCGCCGAAAGAGCGGGCGCTGATGGGCGACATGTTCATGTAGTCGCTCCCCGCCCTGCTGTCGGCGCTCCCGCTGCCCACCCAAGCCCCGGAGGAGAGACCCCCGCGCTGATCGGGCGAGCAGCTGCTATTGGGGGACATGATCATGTAGCCGTCCGAGGTGGGCGGAGCTCGGATCTGCCGGGGTGGGGACACGCTGCTGTTTGGGGTCATGGCCATGTAGTCGTCCGCCGCGGCTTTGGGGTCCGCGTCCGGGACGGAGACGGCCGGCGACTGGGGCGGGGAGGCGAGGGACGCGGGGGGCTGGGTGACTCCCGGCAACATGGACATGTAGCCGTTGTCCACTCCGATGGAACCCCCCTCGGCACTTTGGCTTTTGAACTCGCCCGCCACATCCATGTAGCCCCCTCCTCCGGCGGCCAGGAGGAACTCTCTGTGCGTGGTCGAGGAGGAGGTGGAGGAAAAGGACTCGCGGCTGGTGCTCCGCGACATGACGGCGTAGTCGGCCGAGTCCTCTTCCGCCGCCGCCTCCTCGGCTCGCTGCTGCTGACCCGGGATCAGCCTCTCCAGCGCCATGGGCGGCAGCGAGGCCCGCTTGCTCAACAACCTACGTTCCGCTTCGCATTCCCGGCTGGAGGAACGGCGAAGCACCCTCCTGCTCTGACCCCCGGAGCCCAAGAGCGGAGGTCCGGGCGCCGGCAAGGAGCTGGACGTGGCGCCGCTTGGATGGTTGCCCACGTTTCCGCCCCGCTGCTGGCCCATTAAGATGTAATTAGCCCCCTCTTCGCCAAGGGACTGGCCGCTACCCAGGGAACTTCCGGACGGGCCGGCGGAGACCAGGAGGGCATTGTCCCCCGGGCTGGAGCCGTATTCGTCCGAGGAGCCGTAGTCACTGGGGGAACCCGAGGTGGAGGGGAGGCGGCTGTAGGGGCCGCCGACCGCCGAGGCGGCGCCTCCAAATTCCGACCCGTGTCCCGAGCTGGAGGACAGGCTCGGGGCGGGGGAGGGGGCCGGCGTGGAGACGGAGCGCATCAGACCCAGAGGGGTTTTAGCCGTGGAGGCGGGCGCCGAGCGAGTGGACTTGGACCTGAGGATGGGGGTGCCGGAACAACAAGATCCATTGGCAGAGGGACTGGAGCTGCGCATTCCCGTCGGGCCCTCCTCGGCTTTGCTCCCGTCGCTGGCGGTTCGAGACCTGGGGAAGCCGTTTCGCGGCGTGGGGGAAGCGCCGGCGCCGCCGCTCGGCCCCGTCTCGCCTCCGGGAGGCTCCGTTCTGGGCCGGCGGGTGAAACCCACCTGGCTGGGGGGAGGGTTAGAGTGGTGACGGCGGGTGGGGACGCTGATGGGGTTGGAAGCGGTGGCGCCACCTCCGGGACCCGAGTTGGACTGAGATTTACTTCGCTGGCGAAACTCTTCGCTGAGGGCCTTCATGGCCTCCAGTAATGTTTCGTGCATGTTTTGAGCCACCACGGAATCGTCCACCTGCCGTCAACACAAAACACCAAAAGCCCATTTCATGAGTCACTTTCCACGCAAAGAAAACACTCGACTGAAACCCGAGACCCACCTGCATCCAGAACTCGCCCGGACCCGTCACCGCCGATCGGCCCACCTCCACAAAGAAGAAGTTCTCGGAATGTCCGCAGCGGCGGACATTCATGAGTTGCAGCACCACGGCGGCGGCGTCCGAGTTGAGCTTGACAAAGTTGATGGTCTTGTCGGTCAGGCAGAGACGGTAAATCCCCACCAGGTTTTTGGCCTGTCCCAGACCTTTGGGCCACACTTTCACCTGCCAAACTTCTTTAAAGGCCGGTCCGGGATTGGGGACGCCGTTCTCGCCGCCGGCCTCTTTCTCCATGGGGTTTTTACCTCAAAAAAAAAACAAGACATAGAGAGAGTGTGGGTGAGCTGCAGGCGTGGGAAGCAAAGTGGTTGCACCGCCACTATTTACCCAAGTTTAGTTTCTGTCCCTGGTTGCAGCTTTTTTGAGATTTCCAAGCAGATATAAGCGCAAACCAAGCATGTAGCGACTTGTACGACCGGCTCTGTACTCGCCGGCTACAAACCTGGGGGTCTCGTTTTGCAAGCGCGCATACCAGCGTGGAAAAAAAGTCCACGCCAAGGATGGAAAGTTCAGGGGCGGAGTCAGTTGAGTAAAGCAAAATAGGCTTTGAAGTCCTCCCAACTTTGACCTGACCTGACCCCAAAACGTAACCTCAAAGTCAGCAAGCCGAGGAAGCAAAAAGTAGATATAACATTGAGCTAACGTGCGTATTGAACTAAAAGCAGATATAACATTAAGCTAACGTGCCGTGATGACTCACTTGAGTCATCTTGTGCTTTCTTCAACAGGAAAGAGCCAATTGGACACTTTTTAAAAGACGGAACTAAAGAAATGCGAGGGGGGGGGGGTCTTTTACAAGTGACTGATAGCGGGGGCAGTGGAAAAACAAAGCATTGGATTCCACGTGAGCATTTATTTTTGCTTCTTTTGTTTGGAAAACACACTGGCCTTAAACTCTGCGCACACTTTTGTCTGGAGGACAGAAGGAATTTCTTTTCCTCAGTCGACTCAGACAGCGATGGACGCCTAACTTGGGGGCCCTCCCACTTGAAATGGCCACTCAAACTCCATTAATTATCAGGGAAACCTTGTCCCCTGTTGTGGCTAACATGTGTTGTCCAAGCAAAGCACTGGCTAGGCTAAAAGGGCTAGCGTGCGTGTTATTTTCTGCCCATGTTTAGATGGCTAAAGACGGGTCAGTGAAATCTGCACGGCCCCATTAAGCGCTAAGCCACGCTAAAGCACGCTAAGCGGCGCTCATCCCCCTAATTAAGTACTAATTGCTGTCTCGAGTGTCCGCGGTGGGTGCTACAGTACACGCTTTGTCCTCCAATGGTGGCCGCGGGAAATCTTCAGGGTTATTATGGGCTACTTCTACGTTAAGAAGGCACAACTAGCACTTTGTAAGGGGACGTTGACTTCTTCGGAGAAGCTCTGAAGTTGCAAGCTAGTCAAGCTAATGTACATTTGAATAGGCTAATCCTTTTGGAAAATTCCCAGAGTGACCTGTGACCTTTAACCTCATTAGCCTCAAATGTAGCCATCTCGTTGTCTGGCGCTATCTGGAACAAAAACATAGTGTAGAGAATTAGTTCAAGTCAACAAATGTATCAAAAGTCTATTGTAAAATTGGATTGGACGTCCGTCCCCGTCTACGGCAGTGGACTATTGCAATATTTACACGGGATGTGGGACTTAATGGCCCGAAAGTATTGATTGTAGCGGATGAGTGCACATTAGCGGCGCGCTTGTAGCGGTCAAGGAAGTGGTCTTGCATTACTACAAGCCCCGCCCCTGGAATTTCCTCCGGGACGCCAAAGAATCTACAGTCCCAGAGTCCACGTGGTCCCCCCCCAATACGGTGCTTTGTATATTTCATTCAGATGCTCCGCCTCCTCCTCCTCCTCCTTCGCTGGTCTTCTGCGGCAACTTAAAAATTCAGGAGTTCTTAAATGTAAGTGAGATGAAATATTCACTGGCCCCCGAGGAATTGGCGTGAAAACTCAATCCCGGCAACTGCCGCATCCTCCCTGACCTCCTTTTGGATTTTTTTCCACAGAAACGAGTCTGTCCCAACTTGCGGGAACGTTGTGTTCCCACTCGCGGGGTTTGAGGTTCCCGGGTTTCGGCACCGGAAAATGAGACTTTCTAGGATGCGGGTCCGGATCGAAGGGATGGCCGCCGTTTGGAGCTTCGGGAAAAACGCCGCGGTTCAAATGAGGGAAGGCGGCGGGCACACGTGGCCGCCCTGGGAAAAAGTACAAAGCTTAAATTGAGGGAAGAGGGGGGGGGAGTCGCTGAGAACAGACAGAGAGGGAGAAAAAAAAGCCTTGGCGGTGTCGAAAAGCATCACGGCGTGCTACGGCAATGAGGTCACGCGTTGGAAATGCCAGCGAGGCGCTTGTTAGCGCTGATTTACAGGATCCTGGCTAGCGACTGGGTTTACTACGTAGTCCTGGTGGATTCCAAGTCAACTGAGTACCCGTGTAGACATGAAGTTGGACTGAATTTTGGACTCCCGTCCAATGAAGGCACCCCAAAAAAGACAATGTTGACGACTAGCTTTTAAACAGGGTATAACCACTGTGTACCAGAACAAGGGTAGGGAACCTATGGCTCGGGAGCCACATATGGCTATTTTGATGGACATTGCTGGTGACAAAGCACTTGAATAGGAGCCTAGAATGACCCTGTGATCAATAGCTAGCGACCTAAACCCAACAGAACGTAGCCTATGACCCTCCCGGGAATAGACTTGGACTGGTAGGGAGCCGCCATATTGAGCCATCACCTGGTTCGGCCTGGAAACCAATGGAAAGTTAGCAAGAAGCAACTCAATTGCCCGAAAAATTTGACACGGATTAACAAGACCTGTCCAATAGCAATGTAGTTACACGAGTAGATACAATTTCTTTCTTGTTTACAGCCGGCGCCGCCACTCCAAATTTGGATTCTGCTATTTGCTTTCATGGAGGTCAACCATTCCTGAGGTGCCTGCTGGCTGCCAATTTTCCTGGCAAAGAGTTAGCTGAACATACTCCCAGGTTACGACCAGGCTAACGTCCGGTAGCGGTAGCGTTTTTGTGCGATTAAGGTAGCGCGTGTGATAGCGCCACTTTCCCGCCGGGATCAAGCCGTTTATGATGTAAACATGGCAAATTCGAGGGATTGTGCAAGGACGCCTGGAGAGCTCCCGCGTGTACTACGCCGGACCCCCCGCGGCTACTTGATGATTGCTAACTTTAATCCAAAACTGTGATTTCTCAAGCCATGGCCTTCTCGCATCCCGGCGGAATTCTTCAAGTAGGAGAGAAGTTTTTCACAATCCTGACGGCCTGCAACTGTTTGGCTTCTGTGTCTGCCTTTTTGTTTGGGTGGGGGGGGGGGGTCTTGAAGACCCCCTTTGTGTCTGGGTGGAATCAGTAGCAGAACTATTAAATGCTAGTTTTTGTCTGGTGTCAAATTAGTTTTGGTGTCTTCAGTCTTGGACTCTAATCTGAAAAGAAGGGTTGTCCTATATGCGGGAAATCGGGAAATGTCAGTCCCTAGAAGGTGGGTGGCAAGAACCTGTTAATGTATTGGGTCTGGAGCGGAGGTGCTAATCATCCACTTTACGTAAGGTCCCGTGCCAGAAGCACCTTGAACTCCTCCAATCTGGTTTGCCACGCTGGCGTCACGGTCCCAAACTAGTCCAAATGGATGGGCACGTATACATGTAAACAATGTCCCCAAAGTGCGCAAAGAATCCCGAATAATCTCCAAACTATTGACAACGCCCCCCAGAAAGCACACCAGCTGCACCCCCGGACTTGTCTGCCACTTACTTTTGCACTGAAGTTCCACCATGGCCTGGTACCAGTCGTCCTGGTCCGCCTGGTTGTCGGCCGCCACGGCGAAGCTCTCGGCCCGTGTGTACAAGACGATCATGTGCTTGTTCTTGGAGTCGGCCCTCTTGTTGATGTTGAAACAGGTCTCCAAGAGGACGGCTTTCTTGGGGACGGGGGTCTTGCCGCGGAATTTCTTCTCGCTCTCGTAGTACTCCAAGCGGGCCGCTCCGCGCTCCGTCCCCGAGCGCAGTACAAAGTAGCGCCGGTGCATGGACTTGTGCTTGCGGAGGTAGCCGCTCAAGCGCACGTCCTCCCGGGGCTCCGGAGTGGGAGCCGGAGTGAGAGCCAGAGTGGGAGCCGGGGCGGGAGCCGGGGCGGGAGCCGGGGCGGGAGCCGGGGCGGGAGGCACAGCCGGAGCCGCTGCCGGAGCAACATCCGGAGCCTCCTGATCATCCATGGCTTCCCCGGCCTCGACTTCGGCCTCGTGTCCTCGCAAGTCGGCGACGGAGCTCATTCAAACATGTCCGGACTTCCCCCGATCGGCCATGTGCGGAGACAGACAGAGCCCGCTGCAAAGCGGCGCTTGTTTACCTCCGATCCGACGTTCGCAACTTTGCAAGTCCCTCCCGAAGGCAGCCAGCCTTCCAGCGTCGCTCGGGGATCTCTTCTCGAGCCGAAGCCTCACTCAGTGCGTTTGTTTTCCGCCCGGGATCGGCGTCGGTCCGCTTGAGTTGCGACTAGGAGGGATCCCGAGACGCAGACTGAGACTGAAGACTGGGACTGTCACTCAAGACGACGCGATGTACTCGTAGTACTCAGAAGCGCGTTGCGTTCACGGACCACGAAGTAAACTCGGCCAATGTATCACTCGCTTGCGGTGAAGTCCAAATGCTCCATCTGTATAAAAAAAGCAAGAAAATGGGCCATTTAGTATTTGAAACCCCAAATTAAACAAAATACGCTAACATATAATTGCTTTTTAGCGTTTTTTTTTCCATTGACCACACATTAACTTTTGATTTCCATTTATAAAACAACAACATTGCTTCTGTGCAATCAATAGAATTGTTAAATGAGCTGCCATTGACAGCGACATACGTCCAAACCATTTGAACTGGGATCCCTGGCAGCCATATTGCACGTCTAAGGCCGCCAATGGCACTGAAAGATGACAAAAATACAGCAGCACAATGTCAATTTTCCATCCTAGCTAAATCAATCAAAATTCAAAGGAGGACACTGCAGCTTGAACGCAAAGTATCCCATAATTGTAGTCCCAAAATAGGAGGAGTACTATTTCTAATGCAAGATGCGTGTTACGCAACGTGCATCCCAGAGTAACCTTGAGCCAGACTTCAAAACGGCACAAGTGCGCCTCCTGTTGGTGGTAGACATTTTAAAAAGCATTAAAAAATAAAATTAAAAGTCTATTGGCAAGTAGGTGGGAAATGGGTTTTATTTCCTGCAAAATACTCACAATTCAAGCATCCAAAGTTGATTTTAGGAATACTTGCATGTCTATTTTTTTGTACATTCAGTAGCATTTTTTTAGCCCTCAAAGCTCATGCAGCCTGGCAGTGGTTAACACCCAAAAAAGGACCAAAAACAAACTAAAAAGAAGAAAAAAAATCATTTTGATGCATGGGGAGGATTTAAGGCAGCAATCCTTCATCCAAAAAACGTCCAAAAATTTGAAGACGGCTTAAATAATGAGAATACTGATGGATTTACAGTATTTTTCCGCAGTCAAACTAGGAAAAAAACAGCAAAAAATACGGTTTTCTTTTAAAAAGTCAGGAGTGGGATTTATGAATGCAAAGTAGCAGAGCAGTCAGTGTACATTTCTGCAAAAAAATGAGTCAAAATAGATCCAGCAAGTGGACGTCGTCATTACATTCAGGCTTTTGTTTTCACACAAAAAAACACAGACATAAATAGGAAAGATTTGGGGAAAAAAGGACGGAGACTTCCACTCTCCCTGAGACCACCAAAAAAAATGTTTAAAAAGTCCAAAATGGCTACCAAGAAGGTCAGATGAATGGGTTTCGTGATGTCCCCCGACTGGGGTAGACGTTCCCCTGAGAGAGAAAGACAAATATATACAAATATGCTTGAAAACAAGTCAGATATTTACCAGGAAAATGGAGGACTCACTGTGAAGGGGTTCACCGACATGGGTCGAGGGACTTTGGGTTGAGAATCGGATGAAGGGAAGGCGGCAAAACCTGAAAAGACAACAAAAAAATCATCATCTTTGCTGTTGTTTTTTAACTCCTCGTGCTAGGATGCTACCATTAGCTTCTTGGTTCATAGCAGCTTCTCCAGAAAAGGTGCTTCCACCATTACCACCGTCGTCGTTGTCGTCATCGGCGTTGGCATGGCCCGGCCCAGAGAAGACGGAGAAGGCCTCGGACATTTGCCGCCTGGGGGTCTCACCTCCCGGGGGGCTGCCGAAAGGGTTGCCGGGGGAGAGCGCCGTGGGTTGCCGGGAAGCCGCCGGGCCAGAGCTGAATGGGTTGGGGAAACCTGAGAAGAGGCCCCAGGGGGGGTTATGGTCGCCCGCTCAGACAAAAAGATCATTGACGGACGGCGGCGGGCGGAATTCCACACTGCTTACTTGCAAATGTTTGGGGGGGGCTGCTTAACGTCTCCACGCTGGCAGAGGAGCTGTGCGCAGAGAAGACCAATACCGTCAATAAGTAGGCAAAAGATCGACGTCCAATACAATTTGAATGGGAAATGTGGTCAAGATTTTTTTTGTTAGCAAGATCCAGGAGTCAAAAGGGGACATTCCTCAAATGGAAAGGTCATGACCTGCCTGGTCTAGAAGGTGACCCCAAATGGACACCCCCACCCCAAGTGAACTACCTGGCGGGATTGGTCCCAGACAAGCGGGTGCTGAATAGGGTGTTGTACTGCGGCGGAGCAGCTGGTGGCGCTGTGGACAAAAACACAATCAACAGAGAGTACATTGACATGTCAAAATGTGTCCCGAAACAAGTTCTCGTGACCGAGTCGGGAAAAATGGCCGCCCCCGCCTCCTGGCACATGAAAACCAATCACAATCAAGTCAAAGCCACTCAGGCGCAGTTGCTTTAAAAGCGATTAAAAGGCGGACTCTTGCGAAGCCGCCCGGCACAATGCGTGCAATTCAGGATTGGAATTTGGAAGCCGGATGTGACGCCACAAACTCTGGACCCTCCCCACCGGCGCTAATGTCCCACTGGGAGGCCTACCCGTGTCAGAGAAGGTGCAGTCCAGTTGGGACACGGCGGCGTAGCGGTCCTGGCCGTGGCTAGCCGTCTGTTGCTGGGACAGAGATTGCGGAAGCGAGGCTTGCGGCTGTTTCAGACCGCCAAAATCCAAACTGAGAGATTTGGCGAAGGCCCTGAAGGGTCCCGCCGCCCCCGAAGTAGTGGACGCCGTGCGACCTGAATGGGACACAAGTCCAAAGTCCAGAAACAGACAATAACAAAAACATACACACACTTTATCGAGGTGGGTCTTACCTAAGGTGAAGTTCTTTTTGAAAGAGGTACTAGCTACAGTGCCACAAGACAAACAGAGAGTATAAGAGACTTTTGACTCGGAAAAGGACAGGTCGGTAAGGCAGGGGGACGTACCCGAAGGCCGAGGGAGCGCAGGGAAGGGAGGAACGTGTCCCGAAGGTTGCGAGCCCGGCCGCTGCCGCTCCATCCCGCAGACTTTCTGCTGCTCTAGGACAGTGGAACCAACAAGGGGACGTGGGCCGGCGTTCCGGACCAACCCCACGTCCGTACCTTTGAGCGCCGGGTCCCGGAAGCTTTGGGAGCGCGAGGGCCGTGCGGTGAAGGCCTCGGACCGTGGGTCGGCGGGGGAGGAGGCCGGGGGGCGCTCCCACGCCACCAGTTGGGACTAGGGAAGGACGTAACAGTGTGAAAAGCAAGGACGGGACATTGGCTGGAGTAGGTCTCGTACCGGTGTTCTGACGGCTCTGGCGTTGGAGGGCAGGATGTGCGAGGGCTGGACGCTCAGAGGACCGTGAACCAGGACGGTCTGGACGCCGGGACTCCAAGGACCCTCGGCGTCTCTTCGGTTTTTACATTTGGAGAAATGCCTGGCGGAGAAAGCGGGTTGGACGCCAAAGTACCTGGGACACGGGTCACTGGAACTCACCATTTCTTCTTCTCGTATTTGTCCTGCAGGAACTCTTTGAACTTCTGCGAGTCTTTGGCGTCACAGGCATGGCGGCCGTCCACCTTGGGTTCCAAGGCGCATAGCCAAGTCCTCCTGCCCACCTGAGTGAGGGCAAAGGTCGTGGATCAGGTGGACTATTGCACAACTGGCGGGCTGGCTCACCTCGTTGCCGTGGTTTTGGAGGAATTCCACTTCTTGCTGGGAGAAGGTGGTCATGGAGATGGACTTGACCCTGTGGGGCGGGTTCAGGCCTCTCCTGGGGTTCAAAAAAATAAACCTAAGATAGTTCTCATCAGAAGAAACAGCGGGTGGGTGGGGAAACATCTCTGCGCCGTACGGCATGGGAAAGAAGCGACGTTGTAAAAGCGCGTGGACCGTTCTGGGGGGGGGGGGGGGCAGAGTATTTATTCCATATCCGGCTTTAAGCTAGGGCTACGTATTAAGCGTTCTTTGTCATCCGGTGCCAATTTCAAAGAGGTTATTTCCCATGGCTGGCAGCCAAGGAGTGATTGAAACAATTCATGGTGCCGAAACCCGGGAACGGTTTTTTGGGAGTTCGGACCAAAACAAGACCGAGACTAAGTGAAAGTCCTACATTCGTCTAGCAAGGACCCGGAATAAATAGGGATTAGCCAGAGCATCTGTAGCCGCCCTTGTCGGACTCAAACATGCCCAACGTGTCCACCACGCACATGACACGCCCACACCGAAGGGGCCTCAAATAAGCAAAACGCCACAACAGAGAGCCAGTCTGGTTGTTATTCTGCCTGTCACATTAGCTCCGCTGCAGTATACCGCTTAGGAACATCCCAAAAAGGGGGGTGGGGTGGGCTGGACTTGGAGCGGGGTGGGGGGAGGTCCCCCATTTGGGGGTACGGCGCTACTCACAGCATTCCGGAGCACGACGTGCAGACGAAGGCGCCCACCGTCACGTCGGTGTACGTCACCCCGGGCTGGTTGCACTCGAAGCAGTGTTTGTTGACTCCGGATTGGGCCAGTTCCCGGACCTTGCGCGAACACATCTCTTGGTTGTCCCGATGTTTGCGGTTCGACATGCTTGGATTGAAGGAGGGGGAAGAGGGAGGGAGGGCGGGTTTGACGGCAGCTGGATCTTGGCCTCCGTCTCCGGGGCTCTCCGCCGCTCTACCGCCGCATAGTGGGGCGGGGGCGGGGCAGGGAGGGAGGGAGGGGGGCGTCGGACGGAGGAAACGCCGCTCCGTTACGCTCTGCGCCTGCAAAATGGGAGGAGAGGGGGGGGCGTTCAAGTTAAGCTTAACTGCAAGCCGTACGTACCGGAAGCACGCGTACTTACTATTTCAGAAGAAAAGCATTGGACTGGACGTGCGTGGTTGAAAATGACAAAAATATGGATATTTCATAGTATAATCTAGAGCTGATTGAGTATATGATTGTTTTTAGTAACATGCAGGAAGATGACATCACGCAAAAAGGCATGATGACATATAGGAAGAATAGAAATAAAGGGGGTGATGACATTTTACAGTGGGTTTCAGTGCCCTCCTGTGGAAACAAACGGTACTGCACATTGTGAATAAACAATAACATTCAATGGATTGATGTCATTCATTTCAAGTGGGGGAACTGCTTGGAAATTCTCAGCACATAAAAACTAAACTAATATTAATACATATATAATATCTACTTAATGATGATTGGCTGGCTACAATACTTAGAATAGTTTTATTATATATTTAAAAATATATAAGATGATAAAACATACAAATACAAAAGAGAAATGTTATATTTTAAATATTATGTATATACATGGTTGAAAAAACAGGGCAAATATGACTCAGCAGGGGGCGCTAGACATGTCACGTCAATGTTTGTCAAAGTTTTGCCTGGTTGCTCCGTAGCGGTCACATGACGCTTCAGGAATGTGACGTCAAGAGCCGGCTATTCACGCCCGGCTTCCAAAGTACCTGTTTCAAATACAATAAAGATATGTATTAGTACTACAAAAAAAAACACACAGTGTGGGCGGAGAAAATCTTTCTTGCCAGACTCGAAAAACACGCCCCGCCCGCCCGGTTCAATTCCTGCCACTACGTCAACGTGTGTGTGCGTTTTTTTCTGAAGGAAAGCAAGATAAAAGTTTGTGTAAAAATCCAGCACCAAAAAATGTCTGTGTAAAGAAGTTGGACTTTAAGTTTTTGTAATTTTTTACCATCCAAAACCAGAGGATTATGACCATCAAAGTGGATTTTGAGGAGTGTTTGAAGGACTCTCCTCGCTTCAGGTGACATTTTTTCATTTGTAATAGCAAAAATTATTTGTTTTCTGGATTTGTAATGATTCATATTTAATAAGTAGACAGTATGACATATTTAGTGGGAGATACAATGTGTATATTTTCACATTTTTCTGATATAAACATCCAATGAGAAGATCTATGTTGAGATTAAGGCTGAAATATCCATTTTTTTTACAGAAAAAAGTTCCATATGTCAAATTCGATGATTTAAAAAATGGATGCTGCTTTTGTTTGGGTGTGAGCGGCAGGTCTGAGTCACCCTCTCCCGCCTCGCCACCGCCTTGAAAAGTTGCACTTGCTAAAACCACCCAAAAAGTACTACAAAAAGTACCAGTCAATAAAAAAAATACTCAATCAAAATGTTAGCAAACCGTTGAAGAGAACAGGAAGCGAGTTGAGCATCACAGGAAGTAAGAAAGGCCACGGTAACCGCTACAGAAGGAAACCACATGTCGCTGTCCTTACTGTTGTACTTCCCCTTTAAGTATTGACGGCAACAGACGTCCAATCCGATTGAAAATGGAGTTAAAGACTTGATTCTGATAGTTTTTTCCCTGTGTTTCTTTCAGAGCTGAAATCGAGGCTGTCCAAGTCGACGTGGGAGAACTGGAGACTCGCTTGGATAAGGTAAGAATTCCCTAGACCTGAATCCAGAACTAAAAACCCTTGGGAGTTTCCAGGTGGTCTTACCTAAGTGCTCCTATGTCGATTGGAAGCTGGTGAAACAATGTCAAGCCATGCTGGAAGCGGGCCGGGTCTACCACCAGACCAGCAAGAGCTTCGTGAGTGGTCTCCAGAGTCTGGGACAGCACTGCTCCTGGGACACGTTGATGGAGGTACACCCCAGGCAACAGTGACCAATCACAGGCAGCCATGATGATGATGATCGGCGTCCTCTTTTTGGTTCACCCACAGGAGTGCCTGCGGACTTTTTCCGAAAAACTGTCCCTCATCTTGGAGTCCCAAGGGGTGAGTCCTTATCGGGGTGGGTGGTCCGACTCCAGCTGGTTGGTTTGGTGTCTCTTATTTTCAGGAGGTGTTTGAGCTCATCCAGAAATCTGTTAAAAGCAAAGTCCAAACCTTTGTCAAAGAGTAAGTGGTCCGGGTTCGAGTTCTTCTGTCCCTCGCTGAATGGACGTTGGGTTTCTTTGCTCAAGGGATGTCCGGCGCTTCAAGGACGCCCGCAAGGAGTTTGAACGTAGCAGCGAGTCCCTGGAAGGAGCCTTGGCGAAGAATGCTCAGGCGCCTCGGGGGAAGCCCCACGAAGTGGAAGAGGCTAACGGAGCCTTGCTCAATGCCAGACGGGCCTTCAGGTCCAGTGCTTTGGATTACGTCTTGGAGGTGAGGGAGGACCAGACCTAGCCTTGATCTGGTCTCTGGGTCTCTAGGCAGAGGCCAAAGGGTCTCCATCACATTTTGGGTGGACTTTAGGCAATTCCTGGTGGTCTTTTTGTCTCAGATTAACATCGTGGAGGCTAAGAAGAAGACGGAACTGTTGATGGCCGTGAGTCCAACCTCGAGGTCACGGGTTCTTCCCGCTGGTTGCTCCTTCCAACTCCATTCCATTCCAACAGATACTATCACTAGTGGATGCTCAAGCCCAGTTGTTCCAAAATGGCCACCGGTCCTTGTCGGAGACAGAGCGGTACAGGCAAAGACTGACCGAAGAGGTGAGGCTCCGCACCGGGTCCACAGTCCAGACTGGAAGACATAGAACTTGTGTGTGAAGTGTGTCAAAAGATAGGAGGACACCGATTGGTCGTACAGAGTCTCAAATGGGAGAAATGTTTAGTTCAAAAAGTGCTCTTTGTTGTCTTTCACCAGCATAAACAATTTGTCCTGGACTCAGCGCGGGACAAGAGGGACATGGAGCAAAGACATGCAGCCATTAAGAAAAAGGTTTCAAGCATCCATTGGTCTTTTGCTACTAAACTTGACCCCTAGCTGGAATGTGGACTGGTCCAGTTCTGGGTCAACAAAACAGGAACCATTTCCACAAGAATGGAGCCAGCCTTGATTTGCCTTGATTTGCCTTGATTTGCCCACAATTCCAATTTCAAGGACATTTCCTACGACGACTCCACCATGGACTTTAACGCCGAGGCTTCGGACGGGGTGGCCATGGAGGGTTATCTCTACAAAAGAGCCAGCAACGCCTTCAAAACCTGGAGCAGGTACAGCTCCAAAAAACGCCCCATACTCGGGGTCCTGCCACTCTCACCGTGGTCTTGGTCTTCAGGCGCTGGTTCTCCATCCAGAAAAACCAGCTGGTCTATCAAAAGAAGTTCAAGGTAAGTTGGCTCACTGGCAAAATGGGAAGTCCAGATCTGGACTGGAGTCTGGCACCCCCTCAGGAGCAGCCCACGGTGGTGGTGGAGGACTTGCGCCTGTGCACGGTCAAACCCAACCACGAGAACGAGAGGCGCTTCTGTTTCGAAGTGGTCTCGCCGTCCAAGTGAGTGGCGGCCATGGCACTCCGGGACGATAAGGGACTACCCCCCGTAACGGGGGTGCAGAAGCTGTCTGTTGCAGGCCGACAGCGAGAGGCAGCAGCACGCCTGGATGGCCGCCGTGCAGAGCAGCATCGCCTCGGCTTTCCAGGAGCGCCGGGATCAGGGCTCCCACTCCACCTCAACGGGGGAACCCGTGGCCGAGGGGCGGGACCCGGCCTCGGGGGCCCTGGAGGCCGTCCGGGCCATCCACGGGAACGGGGAGTGCTGCGACTGCGGGGCGCCGGCTCCCGACTGGGCCTCCATCAACCTGGGCATCGCCCTGTGCATCGTTTGCTCGGGAATACACAGGTGGGCATACGGGGGGGTGGTCCTCTGCCACACCTGTGCTGACCGTGTACACTTGGTCTAGGAGCCTGGGGGTCCACTTCTCCAAGGTGCGTTCGCTGACTCTGGACTCTTGGGAGCCTGAACTGGTCAAGGTGAGTCTTCCGTCCGTCTTCATTCGGGAAAAACCAGACCGGCAAATGCTTCTTCTGTGGTTTCAGTTGATGTGCGAGTTGGGTAACGAGGTCATCAACGGTATCTACGAGGCCCGCATCGAGGAGATCACCTTGAAGAAGCCACTCCCCTCCAGTCCCAGGTGCGGGGCCACCAAACTCTTTCATTACAGTTGACGCAACTTCCTCATTTCTGCTTTACCGCAAACAAACGGGAAGTGCGGTAGAGTACACCCATGAGATGTCAGGTTACATTTTCTGGCGTATACTTCAAGAAGTGACAAGGAGGCCTGGATTCGGTCCAAGTACGTGGAGAAGAAGTTCATCCAGAAGCTTCCCGAAACGGCACGCCACCCGGCGCCCAGGCGTACGGGCACCCAGAGGGCCAGGGGGGCCACGCAGAAGCCGCCACTCAAACCCAAACCCAACCGAAGTACACTGCCTCGATCCGGTAGGGTGGAATCGGAAGGGAACGGAGGAACCTTTTGGCAAAAGGTCCGCCGTTCCCTTCATGAGGATTCTCTCTCTTCAGGGCCCAGCCTGGGCGAGATCCAAAAGAACAACGTGGACCCCCCTAATGGTTTGTACCCCCACACATTTAAAAAGATACTTTTTGGAAAACTTTGGACTGTACCTTAGATGCGGACCAGAAGGATGAGGAGGAGGACCTTAGCGGGCTTCACCCGGGGGCCTTACTGTACCGCTCGGCGGCCCTGCAGAACTTCCCGGTCATGGCCGACGCCTTGGCCCACGGCGCCGACGTCAACTGGGTCAACGTGGCCGAGGAGGCGCGAACGCCGTTGATCCGGGCCGTCTCGGCGGTGAGGGTCCCTCACGGCCGACCCGGCGCCAGAACCGGAGTTACTTTTTGTCCCTGTGAGCAGAACGCCTTGGCGGCCTGCGAATTCCTGCTCCAGAACGGCGCCGACGTCAACCAGGTGGACCGGAACGGGAGGGCGCCGCTCCATCACGCCACCATACTGGGTCACACGGGGTAAAGACACACATTTCTAGCATCCAGAAACGGGGACGGGACTCCATCAGGTACCTTTGAAACCCAGGCTGGTGTGTCTCTTCCTGAAACGGGGGGCCGACTACAATGCCCGAGACGTAAACCGGAAGGACCCCATCACCATCGCGGTGGACAACGCCAACGCGGACATCGTGACTTTGTGAGCCAAGTCAACTTTCCGTGAAAAAGAGCGAAAACCAAAATGGAAACCTTGACCCGTTTTTCAACCCGCAGACTTCGAATCGCCAAGATGAACCGGGAGATGCAAGAGATGGACTCATCCCTGGGAAAATCAGGTCACCCCAAGGGGTCGCCGCCACCGGCCGGGGCAGGGAGTGGGCGGGGCCAATCGCGGAAGAGCCTTCAGGCCTTCAGGAACCAAATAAGCAATCGGGCTCCTGGAGGACAAAACCATTAGCCCCAAAAAAATCTCCCATTCATATTTAAATGAAACGTGGGAGGGGCGGCAGTACACCGGGGCTTCCAATAGGGGGCGTCGAGCTACCTGTGCATAAACTGCTGACTTCTTGTGGATGGGCTTTGTGTTTTTTGTCTGTCAGGCTTCTTATTTGTCCCAATGTGTCTTGGTCTTTGTGGAACAGTCCTTTAACTCATTAGAAGATTTTTATTGGACGTCTTTTTCACTTTGTCTTTGCGTCCCCGAGACCAGAAGCTAGTCACCCACACACCAGCAGGTAACGTCGATTGTGCATCGTTTTCTGCAGTCCAGAATACTCAAATTGGGGGCTTTCCAATCACAAGATTTTATTGAACTAACGAAACTTTTAATTTACTGGCGGCTTCCATTAATCTGCTGGCAATGTCCTCTTCTGCAGTGCAATTGTTAAATGAAAGCGCCGCCTGGTGGACTAACAGGGGAATATATTTTTTTTTATCTTGGTGTTTTTCAATCAGAAATCGCAGGCTTAGCAAAATGTAGTCTGAAAAGACTGTGTATCGGCTTTAAAATGATATTTTTGTCTCCACTTTTTGTGTCTCAGGTGACGAAACTTACCATCACATCTTCAGGGACTTCTCACACATGGCATCCAATAATCCAGAGAAGCTCAAGCGTCGGAGTGCGGATGGCAAATCCTAGCAAAAGAAAAAAATACATTAAAAACAGTTATCATATTGTTTTCTGAGAGTTATTAAAGTAGAAAAGGACAAAATCAGATTCAAGTCACCACCAGTGTTTACTATGCGCTTCACAAGTACAAAGTGCGGACATTTTTGCTTCTGGTCTCTGAAATAAATGGCTCAAAAGTAGCAGCGTTCTCATATTCCCAACACGGCCTGCCGCTCAGTCTCCGACATCGGCGGCCGAGCCGTCGGACCGCTCCGTCTCCGAGCGGAGACGGCGTCCCGCCGACGGCGGATCCGTGCGGGAGAAGTAGTGCGGCAGCGTGGCCATGGTTAGCGTTCCCAGAACCAGGAAAGAACCAGATACGGCAAAGGAGGCCGTGTAGTCGCCCGTGACATCGCGGAGGAACCCTGGACAAAAAAGGGGAAGGGCCAAAAGGACGGGGATCAATGATTGACCATGTTTGAGTCAAGCTGACATTTGGTCTTGGTACCTGAAAGGGGCGTCCCCAACAGTCCCGCGCCGCTCTCAATCATCTGCAGCAGCCCCAGCGCCCCCATCACCCGCTGAGGTCCGCTCACCATGGGCACCACGGCGAAAGCCAGGGAGGTCAGCGCCCCCGAGCAGAAACCGTAGAGGAGACTGACTCCCACCAGTCCGGCGTAAGACCCCAGCAGAGTGCCCACCGGCACCAGCGCCACGAACAGACCGGTCAGCGCCGTCCAGGCGCTCAGCAGGTGGACCAGGCGAAAGCGGCCCAGGTCCGAGAACCAGCCGGAGAATAGGCGGCCCAGGATGTCGCTGACGCCGGCGGCCGAGGTGACGAAGGCCGCCTGGTACTCGGAGAAGCCGGCCAGGCGGCTGTGGGCCACCAGGTGGACGTAGGGTACAAAGTAGCCCACGTTGAGCAAGGTGATGGCCAGGGTGTAGGTCATGTACGGACGCTCGCACAGTAGAGACAGCTCCAGGTAGGCGGCGGCCCGTTGGAACAGATTGCCATGGGACCGCCCCTTTTCTGCCTCCGCCTGATAAGACGGCCAAAACAGTTAACGGCACTTAGCGCAAATTCCTCCGCCCCTACCTTGGACGAGGCCTCGGGTCTCGGTCCCTGCCGGCGAATGAGCGCCCCGCACGGCACGATGTTGAGGCTGAGTCCGCCTAGGATGAGCAGAGCCCCGCGCCAGGCGTACGTCTCCACCAGGAACTGAAAGAGTGGGTTGAAGGCAAAGGAAGCCACGCCAATGCCGGTGAAGCCCAAGCCCAAGGCGAAGGTGCGCCGGCGGGTGAAGTTGGCCATGACCGTGGCTACCATGGGTGTGAAGACCAGGCCCCAACCCAATCCTGGAGGAGTAGAAACCTGTCAGGGTTGATGCAAACCTCGCCATTTGGGTCATGAACGCCATCCCATACCTGAAACTAGACCCATGGTGAGGTAGAGGTGAAGCAGGCAGGTAGCCCGCGAGGCCAGGACGAAGCCCAAAGCCGCCAGGAAACCTCCCGCCATCACCACTAGCCGGGCGCCGTACGCATTGGCCAAGGCGGCACCCAGGGGGCCTGCCGGAAAAGACGGTCGTACCGGTCCGAGCCAGTAGAGAGGGTGGTACTCACTGAAGAACTGCTGTGCCGCCAGGCCGGTAGAGGAGATCCACGAGATGGCTTGGGAGCTCTGGTCAAAGTACTGCACAAACTCCACGAAAAAGATCCCCAGGCCACGCATGAGGCCAAACACCAGGCCGGTGGTGACAAAGAGGGCCCCTACCAGGACCCAGCCCCGGCCGCCATCCGGACCCTGGGGGTCGCCCCCGTGCCGCCTCTCTGCCGTGGCTTGGACGCTGGCCATGGCGGAGGCACCTGCCAGACAACAAAAGCCTAATCATTAACTTTCTGCTGCTTAACACTTTTAGCCCAGTTAATAATGAACAACTTTTAAAAGTTTCCCTCGGGAACCAAACCGGAGTCGTGGTGAACCCGTGGCCAGAAAATACAAGTCAAGTCAGCCCAAAGTTGAACTACAATTGCCCTAAAAATGCTTTGACAAAATGGAACTGGAACTTAGAAACACATCAACAACTTTGAAAGACCTGTCATTGACTGGTGCTAGAGGACCAATCAGGGAGGCTTGAATTGTAGTTGTGTACCTGTGACTAAATGACACAAAATGAGTCCTAAATATACACAAAACTCTTTCTATACATTGAAAAAAAACGGACTCAGGGAAGCTAAGGAAATGTACAGTGTCGGCATTCCTAAAATAAAAACAAATGCAGGTTGATGTGGTGTTGTTGTGATCCTAGCGGTGAAATAACATTTTGCTAGCTTGTTAGCGTCACTCACCCTGCGAGCTTGGAAGCCTCTTAGGAATTACACACTCATGTTCTGAGTAACTCGGTTTGAACTGGACTGAATGAGAAGCACATGACAGGCCACTACTCTGGAAGTGATATGTTGCCTAGGGGGGCGGAGTCACAGGAGTGTGGGGCGGGGTCACAGTGCTGGAGGGCGGGGTTACAGGAGGTGGGAGGGGGAATGTGTGCTGGCTCAAACTTGGATGAAGTACAGTTGAATTTATTGTTGTCATTATTTCATTGGGATCCATTTTATTTATCATTTAGTTTTTAGGGTCATGTTTTATGGAAATAATGGTAATGTGTTTATTAAAGCAGAACTTTATTGGTTAACTATTTTGGGAGTTTTATTGTTGCTATACATGTCAAAAGGCATATGTTTCTATGTAAGGGAGGTATTTTCAAAAAGGCCATTTTGAATAACGGCATCAGAAATAAGGAGACATGAGCAACATGTTGCAATTTAATTGACATGACGAGACGCCTCTTTGTCCAGCAAATCCACCATCTCATTTCCGATGGTTTACAAGAAATGCATTTATTGTTTACATGTCAGTCCTTGACCTGCTTGGACTTTTGTAAGAATTAGTCTTGTTAGGGTTAGAAAAACAAGTCCAACATGTCCACTTAAATAAGAAATATGGTCCAAATGTTATGTTTTAGTCAGTTGTTAATGTCTTTCCATAATTTGACTGTTTACTTGCGGTCTAAAGTCACGGTGGTTCGTTGATAGCCACTAATAATCCACTTTTCCCATTTCCTTGCCTTCATAAAAACATTCCCAAACTTTCCAAAATCACCTGGAATTCCTCCCGCATGCCTCAAAAGCCAGCCAAAACACTTCCCCTATTTCCCTTTCACAAACCAAAAACAAATACTCTAAGCTAACGACACGTGAACCTTGTTTTTTCTCCGGCCTGGCGTTCAAGATGTACGGAGCGGAGACCGTTCGGGACCGTTGGGGACCTGGTAGCGCACCTTGGTGTTGGTCACGGCGCCATGTTTCTGCCGCAGATGCAGGCGTAGTTGGCTCTTGTGGCGGAAACGCAGCTCGCACATGTCACACTGAAAGAAACGGGGCGAAAAAAACATGGTAAGACCTACTTTTCCGCCATTTTTTAGGTCGGCGGACTTACCGAGTAAGGCTTCTCTCCGGTGTGAATGCGTAGGTGGCTCTTCAGGGTCTGCAGGTGGCGGAATCGGGTCCCGCAAGTGTGGCAGGGGTAGGGTTTCTCGCCCGTGTGGATCAGGACGTGAGCTCGGAGGTGGGCCACCTGAGGACCCATGGTGCGCTGGGTCAGTTGTCTGGGACTGTAGGGTCTACGATCGGAAGTATGGGACCCAAACTGACCCTTGGCGGAAAGGGGACCCAAACAGACCTGAACGAATCTTGCTCCGCAGGTGTCACAGCGGTAGGGTTTCTCTCCGGAGTGGATTCGAGCATGCGTCTTGAGGTTGGCCGGCCGGTTGAAACGGGCGCCGCACACATTGCAGCGGTACGGCTTGTCGCCTGCGCCATTTTCTACCTTAGCGTACGCACTTTGAATGGAATAGTACTTTTGAGCCTCACCTGCCAGGATCCTTTTACTTCCTCCGCCATTCTCGGAGTAACCCAGAGGGTAGTCTACCCGCTTGACGGCCTGATGGTGGCGCTGATGGCTGGAGTTTGTGCAGAAGGCTGCCAGGGAAGAAAATACAGAGGTGGGAGTTCAAGCCGAGTCGTGGAAGAGGGGGGATTCATATGGGCAGTACCTGTTCCGTCCTCTGCGGAGACGGGTGGCCCGAGGGGAGGGGCTCGGCCAGAACCCTCGTAGCAGGAGGCCCGCCCCTGTCTGGGGAGGAGGGGGGAGTCAGCAAGGCCGGATGAAGGACCCCCCCCGGTGGACCTCTTACCTATCCATCTGACCGGGCACTTCTCCGGGCCGCAGTACGCGGAACCGCGGTTCTTCTTTGACTGAGCTTCCAGCGCAGAGAGGGTTCAAGACAATGTACTTGTATTTTTTCCAATTGCACGATTTGGGGTTCGGTTCCAAGTCGGCATCACACTGAAGGAAAAAAATACAAGTTGAAACTTTGACTTGAGAGTATGTGGTTAGGGGTCCACGTTCTTGGACTCACCGGCAGGTTTTTGTTGCAGGTTTTGGACTCGGCCGGAGAACTGGGTTGACAGCTAGAGCGGGTCGGACTGTCGGGAGTGGAGTGGGGCGAGTCGGGTTCCTTTTTCAGCTCTACTGAATCGGGTTTCTGTGGAAGCGGGTCACTTGTCTTGCTGGGGACTCTAGAGATAGAACAGCTCCGCCCTTAGCCACGGTTTTTGGGGAAAAAGTCGAGGTATGGTGCTGACTTCTTACCTGAGCCTTCCCAGATTGGGCAAGTCTCCACCTTCAGGGGCTACAGAAGCCACAGATACCCGGAGGTCCAGCTCCAATTGGGGGTATCTGAGGCTCAGGTTTTCCTTGCTTTGAGGAAAAAGGACCCAATAAACGAATGAGATTGGACATCCACTGGGAATAAAGTCCTTCCTTTTCCCGAACTCACCTGTGTAGCCGCATAAAGTCACGACAGGCGTCGACCACGTGGTCCATCTGGAGGTGAGCGGCCGCCGTCAGGACGCCGCCGGCGGTTTCGGGCGTCAGGGGAAGGCGAGACGTATACATGAAGTCCAACAGGAGAGAGATGCTAGCGGCTTCCAAGTGGCCGGGAAGGGACACGGTAGAGTGCCGCGAGTAAAGTGAGTAGAGCGAGTAGAAGAAGCCGCTAGTAGGGGAAGCCCGGGAAAAAAAAGGACAATGGAGTCCCACTTGTTGACACCCAAGGGAGTCAAAAGAACAGAGTACCTGCAGGCCACCAGAACGGCCGAGTGAGCTCGAAGACGCGTGCCGCCCACCGCCAGGGTGACGTCGGTCAAGATATCGCGGTGTCGGAGTTCGTTGAGGTTGAGTAGGACGTCCCCGCAATGGCGGGTGAACTCCTTCACGTAGCCGCCCGACATCTGTGTCTACGGACCCAAATCTAGTATCAAAACCTTACAGAAGCGCTGTGGACTTGGACTTACCGACTGGTGGTGGTCAATTCCAGTTAATAAATAAGACACAAGTGTGCCAGACACATGTGTTAGGCGAGACCAGCTCCCTACTCGTACCTGGAAGGAAAAAAAAGACAGAAAAAGAGAGTTAGGTGTCTTTTCCTTTTAGGCTTTGGTCTTTAGCTTTGGGTCTGGACTTACCCCGACCAGCGGGGACGAGAACCGAAGGCCCCCCCTGGACCTCAAGCCCCTGGCTTTAGGTTCCTCCGGTCAAGAAGAGAGAGTGGGGACGTCCTGGCTTGTCAATGTCCTCGGCAGTTGTGTGCGGGTGGGCTGGCTATGTGGAGGTGAGCTTTTTTATAAGGGGCACGCCCGCCCGCCTGGGCGACCCACCCGCCTGGGCTGGCTTCCTTTTTCCTCAAAGGCCCACGTGCAGGAAAAGGACTGTAGTTTTCCAAAGTAGGGCCTTTTAGAAGCCCGGAAAATTGCATGGTCCTCCTGAAAAAGATACTATATACATTAGTATAGTATTACATTTATACAACAAGTTTCTTACTTCCAGTAAATGTGATGACAAACCCGAAAAAACACATGAAAGTATTTATTATGATGATTTATCTGTTTGTTGTTGCTATTTGAGCACTTGATATGTATATTATACTTAGGACAATGAAAGTATTGCATTCCATTGAATTTAAACAGTGGAATTGAATCAGACTTGAAGTTACTACACTTGGGAAAGCCATCAACCAATCACGTTAAACCATTTATGCAATGGGTAGATGGGGGAGAGGAAGGAAGACAGACCAGACTCGGGCTAAGGGGGGGACACCCTGAATGCTGAAAAACAAACTGGAGGTGGAAAAAAATGGCGGTGGACAGATGTGAAGGAAACCCCCCTTTTTGGCACACTTTGAAATGCATCCTGTAAAGCTGCTCGCAAGGTTTGGATGAAAAAAAAAATGTGCAGGACATCCGTCAATAATAAAGCCAGCGGGACGGGAGACCACCAGGGGGGGGGGGGGGGGGGGGAATCTGGGGGTGGTTGTGATGGACAAAAAAAATTAAAAAATAGGCGGAAAGCTAGCTAAAAAAGTGCATCTTCAAGCTAACAGTATGTATTGAGAGAATACATGAGTATATATATGGAAAATCTGATGATATACATGTATTATTAACTTGTAAGACAGTATGTTGCGATCATATATTAATAATAATATGATGAGTGGGCGTGGGTGGGTGTTTTGGAGTAAAAAGCAAAGTACAGAAAGGAAAAAAAAGAGCCTAAAAGAAAAACAAAAGGGGTCTCGGACGCTTCCGTCCATTGTGACGCTAAACGGATGAGTGGGGGGGCTAAAAGTGACAACATTGCTAAATGGCTTCTCCAATGGCCGGAAGCCATTGGCTGGCCTTTTTTGGGGGTGGCTAAGGGGGGGCTTACCTTCCTGCATGTTGGCATGGGTGTGTTGGACATTTGGGGACGTCTTCCTGCTGTTTTGCGGATGTGTGGACATATAAGGTCTTGGACCAGGAAGAAGAAAAACTGCAAAATGGGAATCTCCCTTCCAGGAGACTTTGTCTGTTAACAAAAAAACATTTCAACTTCATTTTAAGCATCCTAAAATAAATAAATCTGGAGTAGCATACAAAAAAAAAACTGTTTAGATGTACAATACATCAATGCAACTTGAATATTAATGTATCAATACATTCATTAGCTTCAAATAACTGTTTATATTTACAATTTTTATAGAAATACTTCAATGCAAATTCAATATGAATGTATCAATATATTAAATGTCTGCAGTGATTCTTTAATCTTGTTGAAACCCCCCAAAAATCAGGTTGTAAACTATTAATAAGAGATCCCTGGTATTTTTATAATGTATCCACCCCGGCCACGCCCACTGCCCCCCTTGTTTACGTGTCTTACGTCACGTGTGGGGAATGCTGCGCGAGGCGGTTCCGTCCAACGAGGCCTCCGGATCCGAAGCAAAAGTAGGTTAACGACGCTTAGTGAGTTAAAAAAAAAAAACAATAAGAAAAAGAGAAAGTTGCGTTGACTGATCGCGATCTGCGATGGCAGCTGTCCGCCATTACTCCTGGTAAGCGACCCCTTTTACATTTGTTGTTGTTCGATTTGCTTTCGTTGTCGTTTTGCAAACTTAGCAGTCAAGATCGCGATCTAATTCCGTACCCAGACTACTTCGGAATGAGATCTAAATAGTTTATTTATTTTTTACCCGATCGGTATTTGTTATGGTCGCATTTGGGCTCTTTTTAGAATATTAATGCGCTACTTGTAGCGAGCTGCGCGATGCTAGCGCAGGCTTTCAGAATAAAAGCGAGCGATTATAAATACTTGGAAATTCCGTGTCGTTTGTCTGAATTATTCACAGGCGATGTGCTTAAGTTAAGAATTAAACTTTTCTTACCTTTTGTTTTTATCGTTTTGATGTTTCCGTATTGCGTTTTCAACGTCACGTCATCGTATTCTGAAATGGTCACACTGAGTTAGTACTGCTTTTTGACGCACTGTCATTCACATTTTATGCAGAATTTCTGCAAATAAAGCCCAACTTTTGGACACAAAAAGTTCACTTTTGCACTCCGATACAAATTAATTCATTTCCTAAGATAAATGCATAGTATAAGTTCAATCAATTCAAATAAAAACTTTTGTTTGTCTATTTTGGGGACCAATCAGGGGTGTGTCTGTTCAAATCTTCAATCCTGACTTGAGGTTTGTTGTTTATTTAGTGCAAAAACATCATTTTTGTAATCCTCTTAGCCATGAGGATTTATGACGGCCACGCGACCCAAATTCACTCAAACGGTCTGAGGGAGGAATTAAGCATTTCAGCGCCTTTGTCAATCATGGAAGTTCCATTTTAAATGTGTCTTAAAAGACAGTTCAAATGGCGGACAATGACTTAATCGCCCCCGTGACGGTATTGTTTGAAGCCAGGTGCTTTCGTTACACAACATTTCCTATTTTGGAAATCCTCGCCGTTGTAAAGAGTCCAAAGACAATACGCATTGTGGGTGGCGAGGGTGCCAGAGTCGCAGCTGCCCTCTTTTTGGGGGGGCCCCGATACTGGAAATCCCCAAACCTCCGTCACTTCCTTCTCTCAAAGTCCATTGTTTTGAGTCAAAGCCATTTCCACGAATCCACTTCAGAATGCCAGCATGTCCGGTCCCACCTGGCTACCGCCGAGGACTCTGGACAGTCCCGAACGAGCCGTCCCCCAGATGTCCCACCAGCCGGCCTCGGCCGTCTACGGGGCGCCCTTCCGGCCCAAATACGGCCCTCACGAGCAGAACGGAGGCGGGATAGCCACCCGTTACGTGGCCTCCGGACCCTCAGGTATGGCGTCCTACGACTCTGGGCGAGCGCGGACTAACAACGGCGTGTTCCGGCAAAGGTGGTCCCGCTCGGTATTACTCGCCGCCACACGGACCCCAAGAGGATCGGCGGTGGAGCGGCCAGGAGATGAGCGTAAGTGATCCGTCGCCGAACAGAGGTCAACGATTCGGTTTTCAACAAATGTCGACCCCGTTCAGCGGTTGGGATCCGACAAGACCATCGACGCCGACATCGACTCCCTCAGCGCCATGCTGGCAGACCTCGACGGCCACCCTCAGGACTCCGGCGCCCAGGTACTTCTCCGCTTGTGCTTTTTGTGGCCCCGGCCCTATTTTGAAGACCTTTGGATCTGCGCAGCTGTACGACAACGTGCCTTACAACAAATACATCTCGGGGGATCGCTACCAGGCGGTCCGGAACTCCCCGGGGTATCCCCCTCAGCCCCACGGGCGAGGGGCGCCTTCTTACCCCGGAGAGCACGTGGCCCCCCAGCGCCGCGACTACTACTCTACGGCCCCCCCCTCCAAGCCGTACCCGCAGCCCGTGCCGGCGTCCTACACCACGGCCTCCACCCCCACGGGGCCCAGGTTTAGCGTGCAGGTGAAGAGCGCCCAGCCCGTGACCTACTCGCAGACGGGCAGGCAAGCGGAGCAGGCCTACACCCCGCAGCCGCCGCGCCCCCCGCCCCAGGCCGCCCCCCAGGACTGGTACCCCGGGCACCCTGGCTCTCAGGAGCTCCAGAGAGGCAGGGGCGCCCAGGTGACTTTGTCCAAAAGGGGAATGGAAAACAATCACTCCGGAGCGGCACCGGGACCCGCTTACCAGTCGGGAAAGGTGTGTGGGGATACCCAAAGTTTCTCTGGTCTCTTCTCAAGTCCAAACTAAAGCCGGGTTCGTCTTCTTTCCAGTACATGGCAGCAGCTCCGAGCCGTCCGGAAGAGGAACTGGAGCGCCTCACCAAGAAGCTGGTCTACGACATGAACCACCCGCCCGCCGAGGACTATTTCGGTACGGAGCGGGATTTTGGGCTGCCGTCCGTGTAAGAGACGCCCAAAACGTATTCCCTTTCCACCCTCCAGGACGATGCGCCCGCTGCGGCGACAACGTGGTGGGCGACGGCAGCGGTTGCGTGGCCATGGAGCAAGTGTTCCACGTGGAGTGCTTCACGTGTATCACGTGCCATGCCCGCCTACGAGGGCAGCCCTTCTACGCCCTTGACAAGAAGAGCTACTGTGAAACCTGTTACATTGTACGTCAACAATCAACTGTAACCCTCTCACCACATAGTAGTAGCGTATTAGCAGAGTTAGCCAAATTCGGACCGCTCCCCTACCTACCCAAACCATAGGGTGTATTGAAACTGAATTCAAGGTAGTGGAAGAATAGCAGTTGTGTTTGAAACCCTCCAGAATATGGTGGAAATGTTCTTAGCCCCCAAAACAGGTCAAACATGCTAGCTCTACATGATACAATGTCTAGAAAGTTCTGCTACATACACCAGTGAAGGCACTAAGTATATATTTGAAAATAGTTTGGTTCTTACCTGACTCCCTTTTGGCTCTTACCTGACTCCCATTTGGCTCTTTTTTGACTCTCTCCGGCAGAGTACATTGGAGCAGTGTTCCAAGTGCTCCAAGCCCATTTTAGACCGCATCCTACGCGCCATGGGAAAAGCCTACCATCCTCGCTGTTTCACATGCGTAGTATGCAACTGTTGCTTGGACGGCGTACCCTTCACCGTGGACGCCACCTCGCAGATACACTGCATCGAAGACTTTCACAGGTACGCACTCTGTTGCGTGTTCGACCAACAAGGACCTTGCTAATAACCGAACACCCCTACAGAAAATACGCACCCCGGTGTTCCGTTTGCGGCGAACCCATCATGCCAGAGGCGGGTCAGGAGGAGACGGTCCGGATCGTGGCGCTGGATCGCAGTTTTCATGTCAACTGTTACACTTGCGAGGTAAGAAAGCCCTACTTTACGGTACTGGGACCAGTATAACGCTTGGTTTTTCCTTTTAGGAATGCGGACTCTTGCTATCCTCAGAAGGGGAAGGCCGTGGGTGCTACCCATTGGACGGCCACATCCTGTGCAAGGGTTGTAGCGCCAGGCGGATCCAAGACCTGTCGGCTAAGATTTCTACGGATTGCTGATGGGACTTCCCTAGTATTTTTCATTCAGCTTTAAAAGAAATCATGTTCTGGTGCCGTAGTTTTTTTTTTTTGGTTACTACATAGTATTTACCTCACACGCAGGTACAACTGAACAATTACTGTGACTCCTACCGTGTTGTGGACCCGGTAGAGCTGTAGGGGAAAAAGGAATGTAGTGTTAAAAGGTGGTTTGAGAAGTTTTCAGTTTAGAAATGTCAAGACAAAACTTTTTGGGGACTCTTACTCAGAGAAATGATTCATCTACACGTTCTCCCTTGGTTTTTTGTTATGTTTTTGTACCTTAGCACCTTTGTAAGTAAATGACATACATAGGTCAAATAAGACATTGTCCATCCATCCATTATTTTGTTACGTTTCCTTTTCTTAAAGAGGCAGAGCGTGGTGACCTTACCGTAAAGCGCCGTCCTCACGTTTTGTGTTCTGAAGGGCTAAATGCGTACTGTATTCAGAAAAAAATGCATTTTATATACAGTGCAGAAAATACAGTGCATTGAAATCTTGCTAATAGATCTCGAAAATTGTCTTTTCATGTCCAAATGTTCAGTCCAGTTGCACAATCAACCCTCTAGAATGTTTTTTTTGTTTATTATTCCTTTTGTTTTGAAATGCTGTGAAGTGGAGCTCATGGTACATTAAATTTTTTTGTCCTTATTGACCTTAGTGTCCTGTGATTGACTTAAAACACAAAACTAGCAACAACTCCTTAGGTTTAATGTTGTTTTTTGTTTGTTTTTATCTGTGTGAAAGTACAGAAAAGAAAGTTTACCATGTCAACAACAAAATGGAATACATAAAACTCTTCAAGGCATAATTTTACATGAGAAAAATAGGCATGCTTACTTATGAATTGACAGATTGATAGGCGTCTAATCCATTCAAAGTGGGAGGAGTTAGCTGGCAGTCATCAAATGGAAATTTGGCGACTCCTCTGGCCAAATTGGGCATCTATCGTCATCAATCCCAGCCAGGTATTATTTGATGAAATCATATTCAAGATGATTTGGCTGTTGATAAATATCTAAAAATGACAGTCAGATCAACGTAAAAACAGCATTTTTTTCAAAGCATTTCACTGGTGATGAGAGCCAATCAGTGACAGGGATTTTCAACACACAAAATACAACGCAAAATCAAGACTAATTTTTCAGAAGTCGTCAACATGATGTGAAAGTCTTCCAGAAGAAGTTGCGACAACCCGCCTTGCGTTCCCTTTGGGGGAACGGGAGGTGTCGGCGCATCAACGCCAAGCCCACCCCCAGCTCGGGGGGTGCTTGATCCCTGTCTGCCAGATCTGAGATCAGCCTCAGTAAAAGTGATCCGCTCCAGACCTAAAAAAAACAAAACCCAAAATCAAATCAAGATAACTTAGCTTCTAAAAGCAGTCAACCGAATATAAACTAGAGTAGCACCTTGTCCAGCCCGGTGTCCCCCGAGAGGGCTTCCGTCAAGAGGCGGTCCACGTCGGGGGTGCCGGCGCCGACCCTGACCGGCAGTCCGACAGATAGAAGAAGCAAGAGCAACACTGGGGTCTGAGGCCAAAGCATTTCCGCGAGAATGTGATGCCGAATGTGTTGGCGCTGATAAATAGCCTTTGTCTCAGACTCATGCTCGCATGCCATTGGCTGAGGCCGCAGGGGGTGTTGGAGATGATGAAAGTGGCGCCTGGGTGGACCAGGCCACCTGTTTTTTTTTCCTGGATGTAAAAATGGGTAATAATTGGTGGTAGAAGAACCAAAATTAATTGTTTTTATCTTAACCAAAGTATCATTTTGGTATATTAACAATTACAACACTCGTAAAATACACAACATCCTACAGTTTGACTATTGACTGTGGTAGGTGGACCTGGAATTGCCTGAAAATTAAAGGGATATGGCCCAAAAATCTACTAGTCACTGGACTGAAACCTTCTCAGTTCCCTCGCGATCCTCGTGAGGATCTAATTGGGGCCAAAGGGAAATTCAGTGGCATGGGTCAGTTGGGATTAGCCATAAAGTATCCGAGTACAACGTGACAGTCTTTGCTAATGACACACACTGACTCAAATGTTAAGCAAGAGTTTTAGTCAGCGCGCCACACTCAGTGGGGGGTCACTTATGCAAATGTCAAGGCATGGCTCGCAAGCACAACAAAGTCCGCCCCAGCCGGTTAATGATCTGAACCGCTTGGACGTCGCGTAGCGGCGGATCAATCCGCTGGAGACGTGACTTTTCCGGGCCGGACACCGGCTGGGGGTCCTGTGGTGAAACGTGCCTTGGACCTTGTCAGGGTTAATTGAACGTCTCCATTGCAGGAACAGGAAGGGCCCTGACGACAATGGGACTCAGTTGGGAGTCCTTGGTCTTGTGTGACATCCAAAGTCTTTTTTTAAATGGTTCCCAGTGTAGCAATGGCTGTAAAACGTCAACCAGTTAGGGGTTATACGCAATCTAAACCAAGATGGTTCAAATACATTAGATGTTTTGATTTAAATGTATTTATCTAAAAGTAAATACCGAAATTCTACAAAGTTTTGACCCCCAGATGGAGAGACACTGTTGAAGTGACTAGCTCTATCTAGTGGTGAAGCGGAATAGTGCAACAAAATCGAATCTGAACTCAAGCATCCAGTGAATTCTATGTTTTTTTTGGTATCTTTTGCAGATTTTAGGACATTTTATGCACTTTTCTGAATTGTCTTCCATGATTTGGTAGAAATTGGACAAAGAGGGAAGACCTCTAATTGGCTGACAGATTGCTCTTGATTGCTAATGACCATCACCCTCAGATTTTGCCTCAAGAAGCCTCCGATTGGCCGGTCAGATTCAACAAAAGCCGGTTTCCTTTTGGGGTGAAAGGTAGCAATGGCTTGGGTCCTCTATTCGTGGTAAGACTGCCGAAATTGTGAGGGAGACAGGACACCCAAAAAATACTTTCTTGTCTTTTGTCTTGTAGGGTGTTGCTGCTGGCGTCTGTGTTGGCTGAACCCATTCCTGATGGTACGATTTGTCTTTTCCAAGACTGGGAAACCATTTTGAGACATTTCCCAATCTTCCCACAGGTGTTCTAGACATGGAGTGTCACGAACGGTCCTTCGTGATAGCCGTAGATCTTTCATTCGCCGGAGACGATACTCGCTTTGAGGCCGTCGGTAAGTCCGATTGTATCGATTACAGATGGAGTCCAAAGTCTGTCCCCAATCTTGACAGACGAGACGGGTACCTACGCCATTGCCGAGCCATACGCGGCCAAGTGCGGCTACACGGTCGTCAGCTATCCTCTGACTGGTCGCCTAGAGCTGCGTGCGTCTTACTTCAGCTGCCACACGGAGAAGAAGGTATTAAAAGGGTAAGCTAAATGTGGAAAAACTACTGATTGGTCTCCTTGTTTTTAGGAAAGTCAAGTCTTTGCATTCCGATTCAACATGGTAGTGAAGCAAGACCACGATGAAGTGGTCTACGTACTGAACAAGACTTGCTCCCCATCCCTGGAGTGGTCCCAACGAGAAGTCTCCTGTGAGGTTAACTACATGGAGGTAAGGCTTGTAGGTCAAGTTCTAGGTTAGTCCCAGATACAGGATGCTTTTGTCTACAGGTGTCTCTGAAGAGTGAAGCTCTCTGTACAGCCGGGAAGGAGAATAAAAATTGGAATGTTAACAACCCTGTAAGTAGCAAGAATGACCTCAACCAGACTAGTTTGGTCTCAAAGGATCACAACACCTGGATTGGGGTGTCCACTCTCCAGAGGACAGTTTGTCTTGACCATTTTGTCATCTTGTGACTGACAGGCATATGGTTCCTCTATTTTTGATTGGCAAGTGATGTTCCAGAGGAATGAGGAACAGATGATGTCCATGAGTCTCTCTGATGCCCGTGAGCAAGGGTACATGGTCGACGTGACCGGTGAGAGGTTGTTGTTCCGTTCCCCCAACGGAAAACCGGAGTCATTTATCGCCACGGTAAGGGTTTCAAAAGTTTGTTGGAAAGTTTGTGGAAATTCTGAAGGAAAATTCTAACCCTCTGCAGGTGGACAATATCCTTGTAGAAGTAGTCCACGCTACTTTGTTCTCTAGACAACGCTGGTTGGTGGTCATGGTAGACTTGGTGGCTGCCTGTTCCATGGGTTAGTTTCACTTCTCAACCCCCAACGTGGTCCTACTTCCATCTAATCACCCTTAAATCCTTGAACCAGATCAAGGCAGTTACGAGGACAGTGGCCAAATGGTTTTCCAGACTCCCGTGGCTCCCTATCCCGGTCCAGACATGGCCCAGATCCGTGTCGGTTTTGACGGTGGCCTTTATGAGGGTGAAGACTTGGCAGTGTCAAATGATACACTGTTGATTACAATCCCCTTGGATGTAAATGGTGGACTCAGAAAGGTCTGTAATCAAAGCTAATGTGTTGAAGTCCATCTCTTAAAAGGTCTTCTTGTTCTGTAGAGCGTTGCAAATGGCAGTCTCTACGAGTTCTACACTTTCAATCTCTACCTGGAGCAATTATTTGAGGAAGATGAGGCAGAGACTAGACTCCGCCTTCGCCGGACGCTGACCACACCCCTGTTACCGCACCTTCTTGTCACCCAAAATGAAAGTTTTATCGAGGAGCGCATCTTCCAGGTGGAACTGGGCGATGTTCCCGAAGACGTTCGTTTGGTTTCGCTTCGGCTTAACGGACAAGAGGTGGCCTTCACCAACTCTTGTTCGGTTTCCGATGTGATACAACCCGGTAGAGACCACGGCTACAGGCTGAGAGTGTCTTTTGACCACCCAGCTGTAATGCAGCAGGTAGACTAAATAATTTTCAGTCACCCTGAAGTTCCTCACTCATTCAGTGATCTTCCATAGTACTCCAGAGCATCCAAAACTATGCAGTACAGCTTGGACATTACCTTCACGCTAAGTGTTCTACCTGAAAATGATCTCTTCTACCATACTGTGAGAGTCACGGCAGAGGCTGGTCCATGTAAGTCAAATAATTTGGATGGTGGTGAAAGTTCTGGTTTAATTAAAAAGACTACTTCTGATTTTTAGCTCCTCCAGTCTTGGATGCAGTCTGCTCGGAGTCTGGCATCCACTTTACGGCAAAGAACTGGGCTTTTGGCTTCTTGTGGTCCCTAGCTGTGGGTTCAGAAGTGCTGACTCCAGAGCTGGCGGCGCGGTGGGGTTACCAGATGACCAATAGTAGCCAGAAACTAGAGCTGGATGTCCCAGTCTACTCTCAAGGCTTCCACTATGAGGTACTCTGATTTGAATCAATCCCACCTTTTTTAAGTACTGCAGCTGAGACTTTTCTCTGGTTGTAGGACATTACCCTGGAGCAGTTCTTGGGTACTTTTGAGATCTTAATCAAGGAGCAACAGACGTCAACTGTTCTGAAAACTGTCACCAAGACTTGTCCTTTCCCAACCACAGAACTTATTGGTAAGTCTGGCTGCTGTTACAAAATGGAAGAACTTGGCAGAGAAGTTGTGTCCACAAAGTATTGAAGTAGCTGTCTCTTCAGTGTGCTCTACCGATGGGAGGATGACTGTGGTGGCCAACTTGTCTCTACTCATGCCACGTAACGCAACCCCGGCTACAAGTCACCTACTGGACACAAGTTGTGGGCCCCTAGAGGCCGACGACAGCAGGGCACTCTTCTCCTTGTCGCTCATTAGCTGTGGCTCAAAAATTAAGGTATTCCTATGACTAATTTACAACTTGTGTTGCTACTTACCTTTCCTTGTCTCCTTTAGCTAAGTGAGGGCAATGTAATCTATCAGAATGAGATATTCTATAGCAAGAACCAGACTGACTCAGTGGATACGTACAAAAGGTACACAGTCTCAAATTACTATAAGTGTGTTACAACAACAAAATATGAAAACTTCTTACCATGACTGTAGAGAATACCTTAAAATTGTCAATTTTGCAGGTTGGTGGTACAGTGCTTGTACCCACTAGAGAGCCTCCACAGGCTCTTCTCCATGTACAGGTTTGATTCCGACAACCCTGGCTTGGGTAAAATCTCCAGCAAGCAAATAGCAGCAAGAGTTAGCACCACTGCTTTGCCTGATCTGGTCACAACTACCAAAACACCCCAAACGGGAGGGTATACTTCTTCCCAAGCCCGAAGGAACAGTGCTGCTAGACCTCAGAAGCGGTTGGGGTCTAAATCTGGTGTTCGTTATGTCCGGGTGTCTAAACATGGCAGAAAAGGTTGAGACAGTTAAATTGTTTTGAGTGAATTGCTTAGAATAAAGTTTGTTTCCTTCTCCCACAGGAGTTAAAGAATGGAATCCTATCAGGATTTGAAGTCTTGAAATTTTAACCATGTATTCAATAAAAGTGGTGTAAAACTCAAAACTTTTGTCTCGTTAATAACATTTTCCTGCAAATATAAAAGGGCACATTTCCATAATATAATTATGGTTGACAAAATGTTTCAGTAGGGACATATACAAATAATAGAAATTCTTACCTTAGATCTTACCGTAGGTCTTTAAATTTTTGGTGTGCACAACACATTTTTTTACCAATTCCATCTTTGAACTATTTGTTTTGCTTCAGGAGTTGAGAATTTTTCCACATTATCATGGAGGTTAATTTCCAGCCACAAGAGGGAGTGCTGTTTTAACTTTCTTGTACCTAAAAACCTGTTGAGTTTCAAAAAAAGTTGCAATATGGGGACACAACAAATGGCCTAAATTAAAGAACCAGTGCATTTTTTTATGAGTGACCACATCTCACAATACCCAAAGTTTACTAACCACTGGAAAGACATTGACCCCTACCATTGAAACATATGGGGGCCAGTGTACAGACCTGAGGACACATTGCATGTCTAAATATTCACTTGTCTTTCCAAACTTGATTATTTGACTTTTAAAGACATGATTAGGATTGAGGAACTCTGAAATATTCAGAGTGGAGTTAACCAAAGTTGTCCATGGAGACTTTGTCTTGGCTGAGGAAGAGGGGGTCAGGTCATGAAACATGGATGATTATGAGGAATACCTGTTGTGTACCTGTTTTTGTTTCCATCTGTGAAAGAGATTGACATCCCTGATGCTAAGGACACCACAAACCCTAAACAATGTTTTGCTTGAAGTTTTTCTTTTGTTATTGTTTGAAACATTTTACAATGACAGCACACACATGAAAAAATAATTGCTGTACAACATTGTACTGGTTGACATGTCCATTCCATTCCCACTTTAAAAGTGACATCTTAAAGTTTCTTGGCATTGGTAACCTGGCAGGCGGCTTGGATAACTCTGTAGCGTTCCTTCAGGTTGCGCCTCCTCAAATGCTCGTTGGTGATTTCGATGATGTTGCTGACCGGGAACCAGCCCTTCTGACCGTCAGACAGGCGGATGCCCTCGTACCAACCTGCAGGGGGAATCATTAGGAAGAAGGGGGGAGGCGGTTTCTCGTATATTGCACGTGCGGGAAAGACAAATCAATAAACGGCTAAGGTGCAGGGGGTATCCATTTGCAGCATTAACAAGGATCATAAAAGAAGCAAGATTGCAAGGAAGGGAAGTTTCGTTAACCAACAACGAACAAGGATCCAAAGATCCTCTCCCTTTCCCCGATGGACCAGTCCTCACCTTCGTTGGTTTTGCGAATGACGTTGACTATCTCGGTGGGTTCAAGGTTGAGCTCGTCGGCCTGCTGAGCCACGTACTGCTCCACGCACTGCACCTGAGGACAATCTGCAACCCCAAAGCCTCAATGAAGGCAACACGTAAACAGAACGCACCTTGAAGGACTCACCCCAAGCATCGTAGACCACCTCGTCTTCTTCTTTGCTAGGGAAGGCCGCCATCCACCTGTGCATGTCAGGTCTGTCCGAAAAGACAGGGGGATTGTCAAGAAATGGGACAGGATTTGTAGTTTATTTGTCTTTGTTAAGACTGACTGGGAGGGTGCTTTGATGAGGCGCTCCATCATACGCCCGTTGTGGTTCTCCAGAAGAATGAGAGTGAAGCAGTTCTCGTATGGTCCACAGTTCCTCTCCTCCTCCAGGGGTTGAACCTGTACCAGGGACCTGTGGGCGTAGTCCAGCACCACGTAGCGCTCCGACCTGTTGGATTAAAGGCGGGTGAAGCAGCCAAAAGTTAGCGGTTGGGTGAATTAACCAGGCGCAAGTGTCTTACCCTTTCTTAGCCGTGGAAGTAATGACCAACAGGTCGTTGAAGAGAAAAACATTGATAGCGTTGAACTTGACTTTCATTAGGAAGACGGTTCCTCCTCGGGACATTTCCTGTAACTCGCCCTTCTTCTCTAGGAATCTGGTTTGGGAAATGACTGGGATGGCCTGCAAAGGCAAGAAGACGGAATCTGGTTTGGGAAAGGTCTTGGGGAGGGATTGTGTGCTAGTTAGTGGTGACTACCTTGAGCTTGTCAAATTCGAACATTTTGGAGAGAAGGATCAACTCCTCCATCTGTCTCATCTTGCCCACCTCGGTGTTACACTCGTCAATGATCTACACGAGAGTAGATTATGTTTACCAGATGATGTTTATGATGGTCAGAATTGAGAAGAAAAACATTGTTACCTTGGACACACAAGCCAAAGCCTTGGATGCTATGGCTTCTTCTGCGGTGCCTTCTTTTGTTCTCTTTAGGATGTTCTGCAACAAGCATCATTTTGCAAAATTCAACAACAACAACGGGCCTAAATCTGAGGTGGAACTGAGGTGCAAATGTCGCTAACCTGTAGTTAGCAGTACTACTTCTGTTATTTACCTCAATGAGCATTTTAATGCGCGTTATCCGCTGGAACGGCAACAGCAGGAAGGACATGAACGGCAGCCGATGGCACTGAGGGGATTCCTGCAGGCGATTGATGACAGTGGCAAACTGGGTGTTGTTCTTCCTAGAGTACAGGTAGGTCTTAAGTGTGTTGCGCTTAGGAAAAAAAACAATGGTTTTTCGTACATGAGCTTGGTGTAGGTCTTTTCCTGGTAGATCTGGTTGCGGACGTAGTCGATGTAGGCCGGGAAGTTGTGTTGGGAGTGGTAGTGGATGATGTCGCAGATGTCCGAGAACACGATGGTCTCAAAGACTCGGTCCTCGAGGTCCTTTAAGAACCTGGGAACAAACCGTGGATGGGGTTAGCTCAGCCTGAAAGTTTTCCTGAGGGTTTCCCTTCTTACCTCTCGCTAACCTCACGGACTCGAAGAATGTTAGAGAAGAGGGGAGTCTTCTCCATGAGGAGAAGGGTTCCTTCCAGCTCCCGACTTTCCAGAAAGTGTTCCGTGAGAACGTGTAGCGAGCGAAGGTAGGAGGTTTCTGAGGTCAGGACTTCAAACATACTCTGTGCAGAAGGGGGGACATGGTGAGTCTCTTATTTCCAAGGTGGACCAAAAAGAACTGAGTGCTGAGAACGGGTTTTCCCTCACCTCTTGATATTTACACTGTTCGGGGGTGAGTTTGTCCAGAACGCCACTCTCCCGTACGCTGGGGAGATTCTGCCACAAGGTGGATTCGTTCCGGCTTGGCAACTCTTGAACGTAGTCGGTGTTGGTTTTGCTGATGTTGCGGGAAACCGTCTGTCGTCGGATCTCTTTGGTGATGACAGTGTCCCGATAGGTCTGGTACAGGGGTTCTGGTAACGGGGACAAATGACAAAGTCCATTGTCTCCATGTAATAGTTGTTATGATGAAAGTATCTTGAGGTAAACCTGAGTCAATTGGTTATTTCTATTCTTTTCCTGGAAGAAGACGAAGCTACTAAAAAGGTTTTGGGCTCACCATTTTGTAGCCGGGACTTCCAGCTGTTAGAAAATCCGGTGTTGGTCTGATACCTGAAGCAAGTGCGCAATATTTCAGGACAAGAGACTACAACCAGTAGAATTCAATCCTTTTCTACTAGATACCAATATGTTCTGAATATGGTGGTGGCGCTAACTTACAGTTCTTCCACCAAATCCTCATCGCCATCGTTTTCAGTTGTCACAGCCTCTGAAAGATGGAGCGCATATCAAATCATCTTTTCCACTATCCACTCAAGTAAAAGTGCTCTTGTTTCACCAACCGTTGATCTGTGCAGGAATTGGATTGGCGTCTCTGCTCGGATCGGTCTTTGGCATTAGCGGTGGGGGTCTGGGAGGCAACTGAGGACTAGACGGGAGTCGAGGACTGCCCTGCAACGAGGCTCGATCTTCCGCGGAAGCCTGAGGTGGGAAGGGTGCGCGTGGCGGGATGGCGGGTGGAACGTCTTGGTTACCCATCTCCTGGCTTTTATTCCTGGGGACCTCTGGAGGCTTGGACCTACGAGCCGCTGTGGGCACCTTGGTCTGCGAGGGTTCCACCTCCTGAGGGATTTTCTTAGCGTGACTGGGATCCACCGTGGGGATGATAGACTCGTAGATATCTTCGTGGGAAGTGTTGTGGTACACCGCCAGAGATTTAGTAATATTCTTTGCCAAGAGAACTGGGGATCCCTGAGCCTGAGATACTATAGCGCGAGGTCCCGGATCCGAGAGTCTTCTGGGACCATCGTCAGGTACGATATCTAAGGAGCTGTGGAATTTAGTCTTTACTAGCTTGGTTTCCTCTCTTGTACTAGTGGAGTACTGGGCAACCTCCTCATCTTTAGCCTTCACACTCCCCTCATCTGCCTGTTTTTGGACCTCCACACGCCCCTCTTCCTTCTCTCCATCTTCTAATGTGGTCAATTCGGATGCTTCTTCCTCTAAGATCCCTGCATCTTCTCCACTGACGTCCTCTACTCCCACTGGTACCCATACCAGCTTCATGCCGGGTCGTTGGAAGTGGCAAGCGCAAGCGCAACACGGGTCACGGCAGGAGGTCACGGCCTCATCCGGAACATCCTGGTCTTTGGCTTTCCAAGCAACGGAATTGGGCTCCACCTCTTTCCCGTCTGGTTCTGCAGTATGCGAGACGGAAACTACTTATTCTTAGAGTTCACTGTAATAGCTGAACTCCTATGGAAGAAAATTCTGGACAGTATGCACTTTGGGACATAAGCCATAACACCGTACATGAGTTTCCCGGCTACTTCAATGTCGGGGGAATACAATTAAAACGGGGAAGTGATATTGTCTGATAATACAGGAACAGAAAATTGTTTACACTGAAAACACAAGGCGCAAAATAACAACTAGACTAAACGGCTAGGTTCCTTGTAAAAACCAAGGGACTTGAAGCCAATTCAAGTATCAAGGTGAGCCAAAGACATACGGCTAGTGTGAAAATGACTTGTGCGACTAACAGAACCTGTTCCCGATTCCTGGAACACATCTGCCACACCCGCAGAAATGTGCTACACTAAGATTTTTCTTCAAGCGCTAATTATAATCATTAGCACACAAGACAAAATACCTGATCGACCTCCTTCGGCGCAGACGCCGTTGCCGTCCTCTGGTAGTCCGGCACTCTTGCCCTGTTGGAGGCGGGTCCTCTTCATGGGCAGTGGAGGTGGCAGAGGTTGACTGCAGCCAATGTTGGGCTTGGGTTTGACCTCTGGATGCTTCCTCAACTGCCTCTGCTTGACTCCGCGAGGGGAAACCTTCTCCCTACTGAAGTTGTTCACCATCAGTTTGACCTTGACCCCCGAGGTGCTCTCGGGCTTGTCGTCCTCCGGAGGGAGGGACGACGTTCGCGCCGTGGGTTTGGGCGGGATCTCCGGCCTAGGTTTAAGCTCGGTAGCTCCCGGTGTAGGCGATTCCTGGCCAGACATACTCGCCACAAGGCGTTTTCTCTCAGAGGACCAGCCCGGGTAATGGGAAATGTCCACATGAACACCACATGTGCACCTGTTGAGGACAGGGTGGTCATGATAAAGTTTTGGTTTAACTTTGACTTTACCAGCATAACACTAGTTTGCGAGAACCTAACCCAGCTCGTCAGACCAGTTTGGATTGCGACGCGCGTGCCACCGAGTTAGTCAACTTGTTTTAGAAGCAAGGGGGAATTTTTCGGGTGCCATTTAGGAATGCTTTAGGGGGGGACAGAACAATAGTCAAGCATCAAATGGACTATTTTGCCTATGGTTTCAAAACAGAGCCCTGATCGGGTCCCTGTTCTTACCACCTGACTTTAACCCGTATCACTTCCCCGATGATATAGAATAGGACTTCCTGCACTTGAAGTAATAGTAAAAGTACTAGCATATTGGCTCTAACTTTGTTCAATACTTGCATCCTCCAGTTCAGTGGATACTATCGCTTAGATACTACACATGGGACACTTATTAAATCCTGCAAGTGTTTGTCTGGTAGAGTAAATACATGTGGGGACACAAGACCATATTGTAGAAATAGTACTTAAGTACCTAAAAGGGTTTCCATTAAGACAACGATCAAATATATACAAGGGTGCAAGTACCATCTGTTGTGGAAATTAATGTGTCTATGCATAAAATAGTAGGGGTGCTTTTTAGAGCTAGTATATGGAGACTTTGTCCAGGTTCTATGTTAGCCCTCCCATTGGTGTAAACTAGGTTGGAGGGTACCCCCCTATTCATATGCTAATGAGATGGTGCTTACTGTCCTGGTGTGAATTTTTAAATGGATACTTGATTGTTTATTTATCACTTTTGTTTGGCAATCTAGCAAATAGAATACCCCAATAGCATCAAGACATTCCCATCTTTCAATGAATTGACATCTAAAAGGCCCAGTAAAGTTGTCATTCGGGAAATAATATGAAATTAAACACAATAAACTCACCAGGACACTTTGGACGCAAGACAACATTACTCGTCTGTCATTGGGATGAAGTGTAGGCGTTCCAAAAACATCATCCTGTCATGTCAGCATTTTGTGGTAAAGGTCCAAGATAAGATATGAAATCTATAGAAATGAAGAGTAAAAGTATTCAAAAAAATCCCCAAGATTACATGAAGTGACAGGCAGCCAGCCCGAGTGATTGGCGTTCTTTCTCCTCTTTGTTACCGGCAGAGCGAGTGAGGGGGGCGGTCTCAAAAGCCACAAAACCCCGCCCCCTTCACAGAGGGACATGGATTCAAGCTTGACTGACTACAACGACACTTCCGTCACGGGTTTCAAAACAAAATATCTATTTGTTGCAATACAAATGGATTGGATGCCTGTTACCCTCCTTCATTCTTTCTTTATTATGATTGGTCTTTATTGAAAGGGTCATGGAATATTCAGAATAGCCCCTCCCCCAATTGGACTAGGGTGTTGACCTCCATCCCTGTTGAAGTAGTACTTATTCAGGTTTTGGCTCAGAGTCAGTGTTTATATGCATGTAGTTCTCAAGAAATCTTACATTCCATTTTCAACATTATACACACAAAAATTTAGCCTGACACATCTTATTATTTTTATTCTTACAAAAAAATAATGTGTTTTGCCTACCTTTATGTTAGCTGACTTTTTGATTGACATCTCCAACTCCTGTGATGTTTTTTAATATCTTTGTCAGAAATCCAATCTAGAAGGAAAATGCAACAGTTAATAGCAGAATAAGCATTATTTTTCCTTCAACTTTTTTGTAAAAAAATATCAAAATGAGAAATAATTTGTATCCGATCATTTTTTTCTTCTTTAATATATTTATATAAATCAGGAAGAATATATATATACAACGCAACATACAGGAAAAAAATACAAAGCAGCAGTGGGCCTTAAATGACCCATAAAATATTTCTTTTCACATTTTTTGATTGGAAGTTTTTTTTCCGTACGTTCAACAACCCTCTTTTCAGATCAGCTGCTCGTAGAAGGTTATTGACCTTGAATCCATTTACAGTTGATGACTAGAGAAATGGAGTGAGTCAGCTACCAACTCAAATGTAAAGGGAAAAAAACATGAACACTTGTGGATTTCAGAAAAGAAAAACGAACAAAAGAGTAAACATGGTTGAAGTACTTCATTTCCAGACTCTAAATCTGACCTTTCACATAGAATCTAGATTGATACTCACATGTAAATAGCATGAAACCTGATCCTGGATCGTGAACTAGTGCTACCTTGACTTACAAGCACCCTAAAAGCCGATTTTCTTTGTCCTGGACTACAACGTGAACCCTACACTGTAAAGTGATGTAAAACAAGAGGGGGAAAATATTCTTTACATTCAAGTTTCTTGCTGTTAATACTGTACAATCCTCTAAAAGATACAAAAAAGTTTCCGAAGAGAATATTCCTATTCATCTTAAGAGAGAAACTTGTTTTGAAGTCCTAGTGTATGATGTAGCATAGACTTAAAAGTCAAGGTAGCACCACATTGGACAATTGACAAGCTTTGGATGTCACCTGGTTTTGATCTCTGTCTCCGTTCGTTGTAAACCAACCGTTGAAAGTAACGAACGCTGGCGGGGAAGGTTCGTAATTAGAAGTAGGACCGTAGCATACCGTGTAAACAATCCTGCTGTACAAGTCTGTAGTTAAAATTCAAGTTCTCTGTTTTTTTTTTGCACGTGAAAACAATTCCATCACAATTTCAATCCCAGCGATGTCAGGCTTGGCAGGTTGGAGGGTCCTGAAAGGGGGACGAACCTGAAATAAAAGTGCAGGTGGTGGGGTGAGAGGAATCAAAACTCTAGTCTGGTGTTGCTATTTCAACCGATTATTGGTTTTGTAAATGGTAAAACATAAAGTGCAGGCAGTGTCTGTTCTTCTTTGAAACCGCCAAAATGTCAACAATCGTTGGGGGTGGACCGGATCCTGAAGGAGTGCGTTGCTCAACAAAAGGCAGGGCTTGGATTTGGTACCGAGTTTACCAGAACTATGGAGGATCCACTCACTCGACCCGCACCAGCAGGCCGTAGAGGAGTGTCCCGCCCTGCTCTTTAGTGATCCACTCCATCTCAGAGTTGCTAAAGCGGGGATCCAGGGGCTCGCTGTGGCCCGGCGCCTGTTGCGGCCCCACTTTGTAGGACCCCGGCCGGACGCACACCTGGAAGCCCACTTGGGCTTGGTGGCAACGGTGGGAGCGGGGGTCCCGAAATCTGCAAAGCAGACACTTTCTCGTTTTTAATCCGTTTTAACCCAGCTGAAACCAAGTGAAAAGAAACTTACTGCACTTTGGGAGCAAATATTTCCAAACCAGAGTAGCGCATGGTCGGTGAGAGCCTGACACGGGGTACCTCTCTACCGGGGACGCTGTTCTCCTCCGGATCGCCGTAGCTCTCGGGACCCTCCGTCTTGGCTGGAGCCACGGAGAAGATGGATGACGTCCCTGTGGCCAGAGTTTATTCGCGAGGGAATATCGACCACCGAGTGGGTGGGGACTCTGCACCTGGGAGGAGATGGCTGTGGTCCAGAGTCCGGCGTAGGGTCCCCACGCTGGTACCGTGGTAGGCCATGTGCCATTTCTTTAGTGCATTAGAAACCTCGCAATGGGGCTTGATCCTGGCAAGATGTCAGGTTAGAAATAGGTTCTTCTAGTCCTTACCACCTTCCCACCAAAAGGTGGAACTTATTCCCTCACCTGAGGGCGAAGCAGCACCATCCGAAAGGTAGGGCGTAGTCCCGGGGCGGCTCCCCTCTCTTGTAATAAGCCTCATCACCACGCAGCTTGTGGCAAGACTCGCAGTAGCACAGGTTGTACTTGGCGTCTTCACTGAAATACCCGTCTGTGGGCAGAGAATAAGGCTGAGATCTTCCAACCTGGCCAGGCAAAGACACGGAGTTACCTGGCAGGGTGAGCAGGTCCTTGAAACGGGAGCACAAGGCCTGGTACTCGCAACACTTGTTGGGGTTGACGTCGGAAGGAGGGGTCCAGCACACGCTCTCTTTAATGCCTGTCAGACAATCATAAAGACAGAGCTGGACTCAAAAGGGGAACATTTGTATGAGCCATCCTGAATACTTGTACTCCTTTACCGTCAACCATGTCCGCCTTCTCCATGTCACCATGACATCGGGCATCGCCACCTTCCCCGCCCACAGCTTGGAGGTTATTAGTTACGATTGTAACCTTCAAGAAAGACACTGAGTCTCATTGTGTACAATAACGGTTAATTTTGAAGGTGGATGTGTTGCTACATGACGTGTACCTGTTCACATTGGCCATACAAGTCAATGAAAGGGTAGCAGGGTGAGGGGATGTCCTGGGCCGCTACTCCCTGGTCCATACCATTGACATAGAGGTGGAGACAACTGTTGGTGTCCACCAGCAGACCCAACACCGTACCCTCCGGACACGTGTCCAAATTGGGACCGTAGTTTTGGCATATCTAAAAGGAGGCAAGGGTCAGGACAACCCGTTTCCATAGAATTGGTTCAGCTGCTTACTTTCAACGAGTTATGGAAGATGGAGTCCCTCTGCAGAAGCCAGGCGGACCGTTTCAGGCAGCATGCCGTGGAAGGAAAGTTGAGTCGGTCCGGAGAGTGTCCGATCACCCCTAGCGACAGTGACGATGTCCACGATGGATTGAGGCGGTCAATCTGAAACTAGACGGCAAAAGGAGGAAAATCAAGTCATCCGAAGGAATGATAGAAATGGTCTTAGGGGGGGACCGAACCTGGAAGAGCTGCTGCCGACTCAGAGGCTGAGCAGTGACTAGAAGGCCCTGGTTGTAGCTGGACACTCTGGCCGCTGTCAACTTCTGGTTGGACAACTGGATGTTCTTGCCGTGGTTTTCCAGAAAGGACATGGCAGTGGGAACCAGTGGACATGGCTCGGCCGAAGTCTGGAAGGAACAACACTAGCCTGTTGAATCCAATCACCTTAAGGTTTTACCCAAGGGGTGCCCCAAAATGCCTTAAAACCATTCCCAAGTCGGGAAGCCTACCTCTCTGAGAGGCGTGCTATCTTCCTCGCCTTCACTACAGCTTCCTGAGGAGATGGAGGGCACCTTGACCACCTCCCCGTCATCAGTCAGAGAGGAACTGATGATGGACACGGCCGTAATCTGCCCGTACAGGTCCAAGACGGCGTACACGTTCTGTCAAAACAGAACATGTGTTCATTGGCATGCTCTTATTGTAGGGTTTGCGTAGAAAGTATACCTGAGCTACCGCAGTGGCCGCCGGTCCCATGTCTTCGCCGTCGAGGAAGATGTGCATGGTGTCATCGCTGCACCTCTTCACACCCACCCGGTTACCAACCTAACAAAAAGAACGCCGGCTAAATACGGAAGCCGGTAAAGGCGAGTCAGGGTTTTACCGTCAGGCGATCCAACGAACAGCCATAGTTCTGTCGTTGCAGGACTCCGTTACGCCGGACCTCGGAACCGCAGAGGAGCCAGGTGACTTTGGTGCGTAGCTGCGGGAGGGAGGGCGAGAAACCGGAGAGAGGGCAAGACGGCAGCTCGGGAGGCGACAGGGTGGTCAGGCCTATGTGCAAGGAACCACACCAGTGATCGGCCGCCCCGTCTATCCGAACCTATGAGAGGGGGAGACCGGTTCCCATCAAGCACCCATCACAACAGGGCTGAGTCACAGATTGAGGCTTTTGTACCTCAAATAGCTCATCCACTTTGAGTTCCTTGGCGCTGAAAACGATGCCGTGACTATAACCCTCCTCTCGGACGGCTTGGCACCCCTCGCCAAGCAGTACAACGTTTTTACCGTGTTTTCCATGGAGTCGGTGGGCAACTCCTGCTCCTATGCAAACAGAGATACAGTCATACTTCCACTTACCAATGCCTCTAGGTACTAGGTAAATGTTCTGATTACACAAGCTTTTTCTATGCAAATAAGTGCCCCAAGATACAAAAAGTATGCTCTTTCCCACCTGGAGAGTGGATTGGGAAGCTCTTCTCTGTGACATTACTGGTGCAAAGACTATTGTCCAGTGGGCCAGAGGAGCTAGTGATGGTCACCCGAACACACTGGCCATACAGATCGATCACTGCGAATATATCTGGAGGAAAATGATACGTAGGCAAGTTGGCTCAAGGTTGCCAGAGGGCTACAAACTCAAGCTAGACAAATGTCCTCCATTACTAACCAGGTGGCAGACCAGAACAGGCCACACCCTGGTCCACCCCGTTGATGTAATAATGCAGGTCACCGACAGCCGAGCGCATCATTCCGATGCGCGAAGCCGTTGTCAGCGAGTCTAGGTCGCAACCGTAGTTGTTTCGCATAGTGTTTCCGTCCTGCATGATCGCCGTACCACTGTACACAAAGATACACGGGGATTGGTCCATATGGGACTAATACTTTCAAACCTATACCGGTTTACCTGAGCATCCACGTGTCATAGTCAATGTCTGTCATAGTGTTGGGAAACTCAAGCTCCTCTGGCCTAATGGCGGTAACTCCTATAGACAGAAAGATATTATTTTAACCCTTGAGAATTTCTACCACCCTGTCCCCTTCCCCACCGATGTATACTACCGACCTGCTTCGATAGAACCCGACCAGCGGTCCACCATCATCTCAATGACAATTTCAAAGAGCTCTCCATCTCGAAGAGACCTACAGAGAGGGGGGATATGCATCTCTATCCACTTTCAAACTGTCCCCACTTCAGGTCAGACTCACCTATTGGAAATAACAATGGCGTCATTGAACTCGCATCGGCAGTTCTGGCGCAGAGCGGTGCGCCCTCCGTTGATGATGGCGGCGTTCGTGCCGTGCAAGTGGTGGAAACGCAAGTCACTGGTAGCACCGGCCCCTGATACCGAGCTGGGGCTCCCTGGGGACAACGCTGTGGGTCCCTCAGAGCTGTCCTCTGGGAGTGGGGGGAGGTCTACAGAGCGGCAGGGGAGCACAAAGGACTTTACTGGGTTGTTCTCTCTGACAGTGCCACATCAGTCCCAAACTCACCCATGTCATCCATGATGGTGGCCTGAGCCGCCTGGCCGTAAAGGTCCACCACGGCGTAGACATTGGGGGGCACGTTCCAAGCTGCGGGGCCCTGAGCGACACCGTTGACAAAGAAGTGGAGGCTGCCGTCTTCTTTGCGAACCACCCCAACGGTGTCACCTGCCTAGGTCAGCCAATGAGATAGGCCCATTAGAAGAGAAGCCACCAAAATATGGAAGATGTTTTTACACACTTTGAGGCGGTCCAAGTTGTGTCCATACTCATCCAGAATCGTTGTTCCGTTGTGCATCACACCATTTCCCGTCATCATCCAGGTCCCTGCAGAAGAAAAAATAAATAAAATTAAATCTAAAAACCAATGCGAACACTTTTAATACGGCTCAAGTTTGTGTTCCAGTACCTGAGCGCAAGTTGGTCATGGTGGAGGGAAGTTGCAAGTAGGCTGGATTGTGTGTGGTGACGCCGATTTCAATAGAGCCCGCCCACTTGTCCACCATCTTGTCAATACGAACCTGGAAGACTTCGTTAGAACGTAGCGGTCTGCCGCTGAGGACCACGCCGTGGTTGAAGTCATCCGTGGCACTGGGGAAGAACGGAATAAGACATGGCCAAGAACACCAATGCACAGGGATCTTACTGCGGTCTTAGTGCTGTCCTGCCATGGCCGATAACGGCTGCTTTCTGGCCGCAATTGGCGTGGAAGAGTAGCCGATCCGGGGAATCGGCATCCGGAGTCAGAGCAGGCCGTGGCCTCCCGACATCGGGTGACATGGCCCTCATGATGGCGTTGTTCCGGCGAAGGCGCTCACTGTGGTTGTGGTTGTGTACAATGGTGACCTTGACGGCCATACCGTACAGGTCGAC